>NC_056457.1:19488538-20088538 GCF_018296145.1 Oncorhynchus tshawytscha | reverse complement strand
ATACTTTTGGTGCGGAAAGTACAAATCAATCCCAGAAAAACAGCAAAGGACCCTGTGAAGATGCTGGAGGAAAGAGGTACAAAAGTATCTATATCCACAGTAAAATGAGTCCTATATCAACATAACCTGAAAGGCCGCTCAGGCTACGGTTTGCAACTGCACATGGGGACAAAGATCATACTTTATGTACTCTTTTGCCATGAAAAATGACCATCGTTATGTATGGAGGAAAAAGCAACATCTCAAGACATCAGTCAGGAAGTTAAAGCTTGGTCGCAAATGGGTCTTCCACATGGACAATGACCCCAAGCATACTTCTAAAGTTGGGAAGATGGTATAAGGACAACAAAGTCAAGGTATTGGTGTAGCCATCACAAAGCCCTGACCTCAATCCTATAGAAAATTTGTGGGCAGAACTGAAGAAGTGTGTGCAAGCAAGGAGGCCTACAAACCTGACTCAGTTACACCAGCTCTGTCAGGAGGAATGGGCCAAAATTCACCCAACTTATTTTGGGAAGCTTGTGGAAGGCTACCCAAAACGTTTGACCCACGTTAAATAATTTAAAGGCAATGCTACCAAACACTAATTTAGTGTATGTAAACTTCTGACCCACTTGGAATGTGATTAAAGAAATAAAAGCTGAAATAAATCATTCTCTACTATTATTCTGACATTTCACATTCTTAAAATAGAGTGGTGATCCTAACTGACCGAATACAGGGAATTCTTACTAGGATTAAATGTCAGGAATTGTGAAAAACTGAGTTTAAATGTATTTGGCTAAGGTGTATGTAAACTTCCGACTTCAACTGTATGTGGACCCGGAGAGCCGTTGCTAGGGAAAGAGACTGCCATTAAATTGGGTGTGCTAAAAGTGGCTGTGACTATAGCAGCAGTGACAGATGTAAAAGTGCAGATAAAACAGCAGTAGCCCAAGTTGTTTGAAGGGGAAATGTCAACACAAACCAGATCAACCTACATGTAGATAGAAACCTGACAACAGTAGCACAGGCTCTTAGGCATGCACCATTGCACAGAGGAAAACGATAGAGAAACTACAAAACATGGACTTAACGGAGAGAGTAGATGGTGCCACACGTGGATGAATCCGGTAGCGGTGGTGCCAAAACCGGACGGAGACATAAGACTGTGTCTGGACATGAGACAAGCAAACACAGCAATCATACGTGGCATGTACCCAATCGCCAGAGTAGATTCACTTTTGCAAGGAATGATTGGGTCTGTCATGTTCAGTAAACTGGATCTTAATGGGGCTAACACCAAAGTCAAGCGACATAACGTTTGCAGTGCATAGTGGGATATACATGTATAAAAGACTCATATTCAGTATCAACATGAAATAACAACACTGGCAGGCACAGAGGGGATGAAGAACTTATTGGATGACATCATCGTCCACGCCACGGATCAGCAGACCCATGACCAGTGGCTACATGCTGTCCTCAATAGGCTAGGGAGCCATCAGTCCCACAGCTGAGGGTGAGAGCAGCGGTCGAGTCCAGGGAGCCATCGGTCCTCCAGCTGAGGGTGAGAGCAGTGGTCGAGTCCAACCTACCTTTCTAGTCTTAGGTAGGTTCATTCCCGGCTCTCTATAGTCTCAGAGCCTCTGCGGAAGTTGATCAAGAAGGACACAACATTCCACTTCGGACCGGAACAGAAGACGGTGTTTCAGACATTAAAAGAGAAACCTAGGAGCTGTGCTTGTGCAAGAACAACACGGAGCAATGGTTCCAGTCTGTTATGTGAGCAGGAGTCTGACAGAGTGGTAACGCAGATATTCACAGATTGAGTGTGAGGCCCTTGCATTGGTTTGGACTTGTGAAAAGCTACACCCGTATGTATACAGCAGGGAATTTGATTTAGTGACTGATCACAAGGCGTTACTTCATGTTAGTACAGCTGAAAACTGTTGGCCAGTTTTATTGCTTCTTTAATCAGGACAACAGTTTTCAGCTGTACTAACAATTGCAAAAGGGTTTTCTAATGATCAATTAGCCTTTTTAAATGATAAACTTGGATTAGCTAAAACAACGCGCCATTGGAACACAGGAGTGATGGTTTCTGATAATAGGCCTCTGTACGCCTATGTAGATATTCCATTAAAAATCGTCCGTTTCCAGCTACATTAGTAATTTAACAACATTAACAATGACTACACTGTATTTCTGATCAATTTGATGTTGATTTAATGGCCATTTTTAAAAACATTTCTTTCAAAAACAAGGACATTTCTAAGTGACCCCGAACTTTTGAACGGTAGTGTATATATTGTATATAGAATTTTTTTTGCGGGGGGGTTGGGGTTGTTTCTGGACAAGCCTCTGTCTCCGACAATGAAATTAATGTATTCTATGGAGGAAAGAACAGCTAGAAGTGAATTGTGAATCCTATAATTAGAAACCATCTCCTCATATAATGAGTAGTAGATCTCTCGTGGACACATTATTCCAACCCACCAGGTTTCCATTTCTCCTTGGTAACGTTAATTATCACACGCCCCCCTCCTCTGAGAGCTGGCGTGAGTGAATGTGTGGAGCAGTGTGATGGCACATCCCTGACTGAGTGGCAACATCAGCCTGTTGACAGGTTCTGAGGTAGAGGAGCCAACTGGAAGTAGAATACTGAATCCCTTATCTCTGGTAAGGGAAAAGATAAATCATATACTATATGAATTATATAATGTATCAAAACACCTTCGTGTGTATTCTGCTAATTTGTATAAAACAAAAAAAACAGCAAATTTTGAGAAATAAGAAAATCAAACTCTAGTGAAACAATATGCTGATTTAATGATTATAATCAAAAAACAGAATCAACATTCACTAGACTAGCAAATGAATGCTGGCCAACTATAGTTGCCATAATAATAACATTTTAAGAAATACAATATACAAACTTTTCAAGGGGAAGGGAGGGGCAGGGAGGTCAGGTAGAAAATTACAGGCTTTAAATGAGTAGTAGTAAGGCTAGATATTTCACCACATTTGGTTTCTCAGAAAAAGGGGAAGTCGGGGGGAGCAAGACGGGTGTACCCTAAGCTGGGATCGATTGTTACGCTTAATGTTGAAGTCTTCGTCTGTCCTTCTGGAAATGAAAAAGACAGATGTTTCTCGAGGGAGGAAAACAGGCAGTTAGCCACTTCAAGTAGAGGGATTTCCCAGTGTCCAGTGCTGTGGTTGGGGACGGTGTTCGAGGGCCTGGGGGGCCAGGAAAAAGGAGGGTTACATCAGGGAGCAGGATGTCCTGCCCTGGGGGGCTCCCCCCTCCATCTTCTCCGCCTCCAGGATGGTCCTCTTGAACACCTCCACCGCTGTCTGACTCACACAGAAAACAGGAAGTCAGAGGGAGGAAATGTCATATCACAACAACAGGGCTGTGCAGACAGACGGGTGTTTTTTCTGCTCTGTGCTTGCAAATGCTACAATCTAGTGTAAACCAAGTTGATAGATTCATTGTTATTGCTAGGATATAAAGAAAGTAGGAAATCCAAACATTCTAGATGACGAGAGGAATATTTGATACAAACACTATTTTGATATCATCAACACAGTAGCATTGATCAATGGATCCAACATGCCTCTTGTGGTACAATAGGGAAATAGCAACAATTCTGTTGAATGATGCATTGATGCGTCCAGGCCATGTTGGCAACAAATGTTCCTTCCTTTAGATTACTCTTCCAATTTAAATTCAAACTAGACTGTAATTGCCTTGGAACATTCTGTGCCAAGATGGCACCCATTACAATACTAGATGTCAAAACAGAGTTGGCCAAACTATATATCTATCTGGGAGGGGCTGGTGTCATCATCATCATCACCTGGTTCTCTTTAGCGGAGGACTCCATGAATGCTGCGTTCCATGAGTCAGCCAGCGCTTTTCCTTCTTCACAACTGATTACACTGAGGAGAGAGAAAAACATATCACATAGACTACAATTAGCTTGTAACAGCAGCACAGCCTATACCCACAGTTCCTGGTTGTACTGAGGGGAACCCAATATCACAGTGAACACCATTTGCTTGTAACACAACAGTCTATAACCACATGTGGGAGCATTAGCTATAGGAGGGTAAGGCACTAATGGAGAAACTGATCTGTGGTCACTCTCCCTATACTGTCCCAGGAATTCACTACACCAGCTCTCCTCCATGTCTTTTTACACTAGCCTGATCCAAGATCAGTTTGTCCTCTATAGTCAACTCCTATGGTCGCAGCCCAAACAGACCTGGGACCAGGTTAGATAGTATTGCGATGCTAAGATAGCAGCACCCCCCGACGGATTTTAACTGCATCGCACGAGTCTTTTTCAGCCGAGACAAAATCTATAGGCTTTATAGCCTAGTGGCGTATCTGCTGACTGGTGTAACTGTACTACAGCACTCTGCATCCCTAACATTCACTCCTGGGATTTAATAGCCTGGAGTTATTGATTCATCCTAAGGTTCAGCCGGTTCCTCACTTCGCCCTGGCGCAAACCTTTCCCAGCCCTTGTTTAATGAGATCTGTCGGCGCACACACACACGATAATGCAGTTAGAAGATAAAGGGCGATATACTGTACTGTTAAGCAGTAAACAATACAATGCAAACAATACAATGTATGTTACATTGTATATATCTAGTCTCTAGTCTATTTCAGGGTGGAATGATAGTTTGGGAGGTATACGTTACTACGGAGAAGTCATTAGGAGAGACAGAGAAAGAGATACATTGAAAAAAAATTGAGAGAGAAAGAGAAAGAAAGGGAACTAGAGAGAGAAAAAGAGTGAGAGAGAGAGAAAGGGAAAGAGAGAGAGGAAGTGATCAGTAATGCCTTGATTACTTTAGTTGGCTAATAGAATTCCAGCCGGCCCCAGGGCTACTATGCTCCTGTGTGTCTGTGTTTGTACTCACTCCACACTGAGAAGCGTATGAATCCCTTCAACACTCCTTACAGCGTGCACATCATCATAATGGGGCCAGAGTGTGTGCATGCGTGGGTTGATGTGTGCATGTGTATGTGTGTGTGTTGAAGGGATGTCAGAGTAGCTGTCACTACTTCCCACTATGAGCTGGCTGTGCTACATTTCCTGTTTATTCTGGGAATGATAGAGGAGGCAGGAGGAAGGATGGATGAAAAATAAAGGAGGGAGGAGGAACGAGGGAGAGCTATGAGTGAGTGACCCATTTTCAGAAGTGTGTTGAGCAAGCAGAGTGCACTGTTCAGGCCTGGTAAGAAATGACACACACAGGGGAAGTGGATCATGTCAGTTAGCAAGCTAACAATGTGCATGATATCTTAGCAAGCTGAAAAAGAACAACAATCTGGATTATTTTTTTAAATTTAAAACCGGACTTTCTCAAATCATCCAGTTCAGAAATTAGCTTTCTATACAAGGTCGGAAAGAGCAGATTCTAAGGTTTCTAAAGTAAACAAACTCTAAAAAATAAGGACACGGTCTCTGTTTAAAAATACCACTTGTTTAAGAATAACAGCGGTTCCACACATTCCTCGGACACTCAAATTGTTTGGGAAAAATATTTATATTTTATTCTGTTATATTCCATTATATTCTTAGTATAACATATTTACATTTGTATTTTAAAAAATGTAACCTTTATTTAACTAGGCAAGTCAGTTAAAGAACAAATTCTTATTTACAATGACGGCCTTTCCAGGACAATGCTGGGCCAATTGTGCACTGCCCTATGGGACTCCCAATCACAGCCGGTTGTGATACAGCCTGGAATCGAACCAGAGTCTGTAGTGATATATTTGTGTTGAATGTGATCAGGGCAGGGGAATGTAAGTTTGTCTTGTCTGTTTAACCCCTTAGAGTCTATGTCCACACCTGTGCGGACATCTAATTAACATAATCATAAAACAATCCCCAACAAAATCTGTCTGTTTAAGCTATATATATATATATATATATATTTTTTTTTTTTGTTGTTGCATGGGCTGTGTCTGCATCTGCGCTGGAAGGTGGCTGAGCTACAGCGGTGTTTGCCAGACTATGAGACATCCTGAAAACCAGTCTTCTCACAAAAACATCTGTAGCGTCCAAACGGTTTGGCCTAGAAACTATGACCAATCTATGGAAAGATGAGACTAACGAACACGTACAGTACATGTCGGTTGTTGCTCTAGGACATCCAAGAGGTCTCACAAGAGGTCTGAAGATAGTGGAAGTACATACATAACACTGTCATGACCCATATTATTTAATACATATATTGACTGAAACGAATTGCAAAAATCACTGAAGCTGGAGACTCATACCTCCCTCACTAACTTTAAGCACCAGCTGTCAGAGCAGCTCACAGATCACTGCACCTGTACATAGCCCATCTGTAAATTTGCTCCTTTGCACCCCAGTATCTCTACTTGCACATTCATCTTCTGCACCCCAGTATCTCTACTTGCACATTAATCTTCTGCACATCTATCACTCCAGTGTTTAATTGCTAAATTGTAATTATTTCACCACTATGGCCTATTTATTACCTTACCTCCCTTATCTTACCTCATTTGCACACACTGTATATATACTTTTTTCCCAATTGTGTTATTGACTGTATGTTTGTTTATTCCATGTGTAACTCTGTGTTGTTTGTGTCGCACTGCTTTGCTTTATCTTGGCCAGGTCGCAGTGGTAAATGAGAACTTGTTCTCAACTGGTCTACCTGGTTAAATAAAGGTGAAATAATAAATAAATATTGCGTTATTTTATGGCTGGTAATGACACCTACATAACAGTGTCAAAACCCACATTTATTCAAATGTGTTTTTTTCCCTGCCAAGAAGTTTCCTTTCATTGGAAAGTTTGTTTCTTAAATCCATTGTTGTTGTAATTAATTATTTACAGTCATGTGTCACTTTATTTGGAAAAACAAAAATACACTTTGTCATTGTCAAGAAGTATTATGACCATCATGATCATATAAGCCACTTAGGCCTGTCACATACATGCCTTTACGCCAGTCAGTCACAAAGAGGGTGTCTTGTCCAGCTCCTGAAATCTGCTCCTGCATTCATCCCAGTCATCAGACACAGAGCATTGGGGTATGTAGTGCATGTCTGACATCAATGACATCAATCATTTATAATTATAATTTAATATGGTCAATAAAATAAATAAATAAAAATATATATAACACAAACATACTGTTGGGACGTAGGCTATTGTCATGACGTTGGCCTGGGTGTAGGTTTATGACAGTCATAAATACCTCTTCCCCCCTGTTTCCTCTCTGTACCCCACTGATGTGACATTTGAAAACCCCTTGGTTAACATAGAGATTCTGGGAACATCAGAAGGTGGGGGGAAATGAACTATATTCTGGTAAGCCGACCAATTGAACATATGCGGTTGTACTTAATGAATATGATGTCAGTTCGGTTGTCATCTGGGACATTCTCCTCAATGATAGGAAGACAAACTCTACAGTGGAAAGTCTGCACATTGTAGTTATCGGAGTCACATGGAATTGTTATTCAATTTAAATGTTTGAATATGAAATTATTGGTGAAGAGATTAAATGTAATTTTATCTCTCATTTGGAAGCTTTGGGTTTTCATAAGGTTAGGGCTCTGCTCAATCAGTGGCCCGCCCCTGTGAAGAGACATGGGTTATAAAACCTTTCAGACACACCCTTCTCGCTCCACTATATAAAGCCTTGACGAAATTGTAACCTCCTGTTCCAAGTACGTGAGGTCTGCAGCCTCTGCGTTAAAAGGACTAACATGTCAACTACAGAACTAAGCCAACCTCAGTGTGAGCTTTGGTTGCGAATGGTTTGAACTTTGAACTCTTATTCACTACAGAAGTGATACCTCCTAGCCGTTGAGTTAGCCACAGCAGTTGCAAACGCGGGCTAGGAAAGAACAGACAGAGTATACAGCTACCACACAATGACGTTACTACAACGTATCCAATTGACCACCAGAGACATTCTCCAAAGGACAAAGGACTCGGTTTGGCAACACAGCCTTCCATCTACCACCAACCTACCGAAGCGCAGCTCAGAGTAAATATTTATTGCATTTTCCTTTTCCAAATGGGAGGTCATTTAGAATGCATAAGATACTGCATTTATGATAGCACAGCTTCTCCCTTTGTCACTCAGTCTTCCCGCTCTTTCACTCAAACCCAGCCCCTTTTCTTTTGTGTAACCAGCTGTCATATCTGTTCCGCCCACTAGGGACATTTTCCTTTATGACGTAATTTATAATCACGGTATGATTAATTCTGTGTGATTATTTAGGTATTTAGTAAATAAATAATTAAACAATTTTGTATTGCTGATTCTACTTGTTAGCCAGGGTTCGTGAAGATAACCAAGAATTTACAACTTTCGGATGAGACTGAATTAAGGTGACGATGAATATTGACTGCTATTGATGTAAAATATTACTAGGTCTTTAAGAGTTTATTCGGAAGATAACAGCTCTATAAATATTATTTCGTGGTGCCCCAACTCTCTAGTTAATTACATTTACATGATTAGCTCAATCAGGTAATATTAATTACGGAGAAAGGATTTTATAGAATAACATGTCATATCACTTAATCCGGCATAGCCAAAGACACGACACTGATGTAATGGAATGTTTTGCCTTGTGTGGTAGGTTGACACCCTAATGTAGGTGTCATAACCAGCCATAAAATAACTTCTGTGGTATGTTTTGTCGATTTTTACACTCCTATGTAGGTGTCATAACCAGGTATACAATAACACAATATATGTCACAACAGGTTAATATATATGTGTCATGACATCATATTATAACAGGTTCTGACGAGTTATGTCTGCTGTTATGACATATTATGACATGGTTATGGCCGTGTCACAACGTAAAGTGTTAGCTTTTATTTTAAATATCTAAACGGGTCCTAAAATTCCAAATCAAATCTGCACACCCCTACTCCCACCCGTCACCAGTGCTGGCTGCACAACAGGATGCAAGGCATACAGTATGCCGGTAAAAATGTGGTCATATAAACATTGCCCGATTTATTATTCTTTATACCGTAAATTCTGTCTGAAATAGGTATAACTAACGTCACTCTGACCCAAACACACAGCAGACCGACCTGATCCTGCAGTCTTTAAAACAGAGTCAGAGCCAAAGACAGCTGAGAGCAGACTGATCCAGTTTCCCAGGCTAGCGTCAAAGTCTAAAATAGGCCAGTAGTCTAGTCTAAAAGAGACAGGACAGCCAGGGAAATGGCATATACATTTCCCCTCCCTGCCAAATATGGCAAGATGTGGGGATTTTATGACAAGGCCTATAAAACTCCAGCAGATCAAGTCCTAAAGGTTTATTCCAGCCCCTCACCCTCTGCTGAAGCAATATACTTTCTCTCCATTTGGTCCTGTCTGTGAACTAAATGTCTTTGAACAGGTCTCCACGGACTCGTACAAACATAACGACGGACAGTAAGAACATTAAATCCCAGTTAAATCTAATTTAAAGCTGAAAATGGAATAAACTGTCTGGTTCCTCTGGGAAGATTATCGGTGTGTGTGTGTGTGTGTGTGTGTGTGTGTGTGTGTGTGTGTGGCATACAGTACCGTTCCATGTGTAGATCTTTCTTGTTTCCGACCAACATAATGGGTACTCTGCAGGAGACAAAAGTCCTGTTAGTCATATTAATCAGGTATTAATCGGATAGAAATGTTTACAGACAGGAGAATAAAGGTACTTACTGTACTTTACCAACCATATCCAATAATTTTTCGTGGATAACTTTTATTACTTCAAAACTGCAGCAGAAAACAAAAAAAAAGGTAATTCAAACCTTTATTTAACAGCCAAAGTAACAAGTGAAAACATTCAACAAAGTCCTAGTGTACTGTAGACAAGACGAGTATCAACACAACAATCAATTCTCTGAAGAAATCTTCCAAAGACTTGAAGACTCTCTCTCGTGCTTAAATGCATCCTTTATGGGAGAAAAGGTTGACATTGACAAATTTAGTGTGGTCCGACACAATAATCCATGTCAAATGGCTGCATTCTCCTATCCCGGCCGCTCCATGTGTGTGTGTGTGTGTGTGTGTGTGTGTGATGAGTACATTAACGAACGTTGCCTAACAAAGACGGTTGCGGTTGACCCATTGCTTGAATCTGTATGATAGGCTACTAAGCATATCAAATCTTTCCCGAGAAGAACCATCAATCTGTGCCATAGGTTGTAATGTAGAGGACCACTGTATATAATACAGACAGGCCTGATGCATGGTTTGAGACGCAATTTAAATAATGAATGTTGAGCCCCGGGCTGGTCAGTAGAAATGCATAAAGCAATGGAGACATTAAGTCAACTTGACAGCATTAACTGGCCAGTGGAAAGTAGAGAGACGTGATGGGATGTGGTTAGGAACAGCTTTCTCCAGGGAAAGTCTCCCTAGGCCCGCTCCCATGGCAACTACCATAGGACCCAGGGGGATTTAGGATTAAACACACTCTCTAGCCTAGACTACAGTATGATGGTCTTACACAGGACAAAGAGTTTGACACAGTATGAATCCTGTTGTCATTTAAGATGTCTGAAGTCTGGAGGCATTACAGGAGAGAAAGTGCAGCTTTGATGCACTTCTGTATTTAAAAGAGGAATAACGGGACATTTCGAAACAACTCAGATTCGTTCAGGGATAGCGAGGTCAAGCTAGTGCGAGAGCTAAGTTACAGGGTTATACAGCCCCCCCCGCCACCCACTGCACCGCTAGATAGAACTTTGTGGAATAACGCACATCTACAAAAAAATATAAACATTCTGTCACAGCTAAAATACAACAGTCGGGAAGTCCAATCGATTGTGAGATATAGCATATACATTTTATGTGATAAATGTGGGTCGCGGGTTCACAACTGTACCTTCCCTGAGATCTCTGCCAAGCAAAGAATTTTGGAATATATAAATTGCGCAATAGGCTATAAGGCTTTTACAAGGTGGGAGTTCATCCTGGTTCAAGTCCCGTGCACGAAACACATCTAACGAGCTGGAGAAATGTACAGTGCATTCGGAAACTATTCAGACCCCTTCCCCTTTTCCACATTTTGTTACCTTACAGCCTTATTCTAAAATATATTTATATATATTTTCCAACAGGAGAACGACCTTAAGCACACAGCTAAGGCAATGCAGGAGTCGCTTCGGGACAAGTCTCTGAATGTCCTTGAGTGGCCCAGCTAGAGCCCGGACTTGAAGGAACATCTCTGGAGGGACCTGACAATAGCTGTGCAGTGACGTTCACCACCCAACCTGACAGAGCTTGATAGGATCTGCAGAGAAGAATGGAAGAAACTCCCCAAATACAGATGTGCCAAGCTTGTAGTGTCATACCCAAGAAGACTCAAGGCTGTAATCACTGACAAAGGTGCTTCAACAAAGTACTGAGTAAAGGGCACGGATACTTATGTAAATGTGGTATTTCCGTTTGTATTTTGAATACATTTGCAAAAATGTCTAGAAACCTGTTTTGCTTTGTCATTATGGGGCATTGTGTGTAAATTGACGAGGAAAAAAACAATGTAATCAATTTTAGAATTGTCTGTAACGTAAAAAATGTGGAAAAGGTAAAGGGGTCTGAATACCTTCTGAATGTATGTTACGTCTGTCGTTGAATGAGTGCGACCAAAGCGCAGCGTGGAAAGTGTTCATCGTACTTTATTAAATGAACCCCCAAAAAACTAAATATAAATGAACCGTAAAGCTCTGCTAAACAGCAACTATACAAAGACAAGATCCCACAAACTAGGGTGGAAAACAGGCTGCCTAAGTATGATTCCTAATCAGAGACAACGAGACAGCTGATTGAGAACCCTACCCGGCCAACAAAGAAATAGAAAACTAGAATGCCCACCCAAATCACACCCTGACCTAACCAAAAGAGAAATAAAAAGGCTCTCTAAGGTCAGGGCGTGACAATGTACTGTAAACCGAAGCAAAGTTTCACCCACATTTCAGATAAGAATATCCGCCTACCTTTGTCATGTCAACCATCCATCCAATTAAAATAATTCCAGGCGTCCATCTTTTGTCTTTATAAACTTTCACATGGTCTGTTCCATGGTATGTGGTAATCCAATGAGCAACACTGTAGCTGTTGATTGCAGTGATCATAATTCATCACGTATGCTATATAATCAATACATTACTTTTCAAGGAGTAGGGTATTTGATGCAAACATAGGCTGGAAGAATACTTTTCCATTTGATCAAATTCTGCCTACATTATAACATTCTCTTGCAAGTCCCCTCTATTAGTGAGTAAATGATTGTCATTCTTCTGCAGATGTAAATGCTACTAGTTAATAATACTTTGACAGTGAACATATATCACATTTCAATAGACGCACGCATCAGTGTCTAGGCTGTCTATTATATCTGCAGCCAAAATGATTTCACAATATGTTTGCTGTCTGCTGGCTACTGTAGGAAAGTTACAATCTAACTACACATTTGCATACATTTGCCTTATAACCCATATGTGTCATCCTATGAAATTCACATTATGTTGCACTCCCTAGTCTTTTCCTCTCATTTTAGTAGATACTGTATATTTTGCCATAATGATCTGATTACACCATGCAACGAGGGATGTAGCCTACAGTCAGAGAGGGAAGATGGACAATGTTGATGAAATTATGTCCAATGAGGTTGCAATGTAAAAGTGGGAGGCGGGATTAGGTTGGCTCCTTTCCTCCTAGCTTGGTTGAGATATCAGAAAAGGTCATATTGTGAACCCGCGACCCAAATTGATCACATATAATGTGCATGCCACATCTCACAATCGATTGGACTTCCCGAATGTAGTACTTTTGCTGTGACAGAACGTTGAGATTATTTGTAGATTTGAGTTATTCCACAAAGTTCTATTTAGAACTACAGTGAGTGGGGGAGGGGGCTGTATAACCCTGTGAAGTAGCTCACGCTCTAGCAGCTCTCGCTCTACCTCGCCCTCCCTAAGTGAGAAAGGTACACACTTTGACAAGAGAGTCCAGGAGTTAGGAACATACCGACACATTTTCAAAATGTGCCGTTATTCCCCTTTAAATCTGTCCAAATCCGATTTCTACTGCTGCGCCCAGGAGAACTTTTCCACTTTTTCATTCTCATATTAACAGAGAGAGAGAGGGAGAGAAAAGGAACAAGTAATTGAGTGATGGATGGAGTGAGGCGAGAGAGTTGGATGGAGAGAAATGCCCGGTGCGAGGAAGAGAGAATAAATGGTGTGGTTAAGAGAGAGGAGAGCGATAAATGGAGTCATTTTATTTAAATCTCCAGCTGATATGGAGGCAAGTTAGCACACACACGCCTGCATGCGCAAACCCACAGCTCGAAATGATGATCTCTGATTCACATCCACGCTACATCTATTTTAGCTACGCAGGAATACCTGTTCTGTACTACAACATACAGGAGCCCTGTTCTATAGAATAGCATACAGACAGACGTATAATGCACAGATCAATAATAGCGTCAATGGTTGATTCATGCCTTTTACTAGAGAGATAAACACTAGATCGATTCAGAGAAACCTTGAGCAGCTAGATCTCTCAGGGATGAATCCACATGGGTTAATTTTGCAGTAACAATGCTTTAGCAGCAGTGTGAAGGAAGGAGAGGGCGAGTGGAGCTACCTACCTTTTATTCGAAGTGACAGAATAGACCAAAATGTAGCCGTTGATGTCTATGGAGTAGGTCTGTGGGAAAATGGAGTATTCATCCTGCCGAGAGTGGAACATCACAAATATAAAGTAGATGTTATATGATAGTAAAAATTGAGGTAAAAAAATACAAGACAGTAATAATTCCATGGAAGCGTTCAGAAATAAACAAATTCATGGGACCAGCGCCGCTGCTAACTACTAGCGCCGCTGCTAACTACTAGCGCCGCTGCTAACTACTAGCGCCGCTGCTAACTACTAGCGCCGCTGCTAACTACTAGCGCCGCTGCTAACTACTAGCGCCGCTGCTAACTACTAGCGCCGCTGCTAACTACTAGCGCCGCTGCTAACTACTAGCGCCGCTGCTAACTACTAGCGCCGCTGCTAACTACTAGCGCCGCTGCTAACTACTAGCGCCGCTGCTAACTACTAGCGCCGCTGCTAACTACTAGCGCCGCTGCTAACTACTAGCGCCGCTGCTAACTACTAGCGCCGCTGCTAACTACTAGCGCCGCTGCTAACTACTAGCGCCGCTGCTAACTACTAGCGCCGCTGCTAACTACTAGCGCGCTGCTAACTACTAGCGCCGCTGCTAACTACTAGCGCCGCTGCTAACTAGCAATCCCGTTGTCTTAACCTTGTAGTCTTCAACCTAGGTAAAAAACATTTGGAAATCTAATCTACACCTGGTATTAAAAATAACTTTTCTGCCAATTACATTAGAGCTCACAATAGTGGCCCACTGGCAGTCTGACCACAACATTCTGATATGCGAGTGATCTCTCTACGAGTAAGAAGGACTCACCTGTCCGGCTGTGTCCACCAACTGCAGGAGGTACTCCTGACCATTCACTGTGATCATCTTTGTAAATGCTGAGGAAAGAGAAAGGTAGATAACTAAAGTACTGCACTTGGGAGTTCCTAAATCATTCTACCCATCTACAGTCCTGTCAATAGACTGTGAAAAACATAGCCTAGAGCACAGTGATGATCTTACACACATTTACATTACAACTCGGTTGGGATATAGAATGACTCTTTGGTACTCATGCCAGACAACTACAGGGTGGAGAACAAGTATTTGTTACACTGCCGATTTTGCAGGTTTTCCTACTTACAAAGCATGTAGAGGTCTGTAATTTTTTATCATAGGCACACTTCAACTGTGAGAGACGGAATCTAAAACAACAATCCAGAAAATCACATTGTATGATTTAAGTAATTAATTTGCATTTTATTGCATGACATAAGTATTTGATACATCATAAAAGCAGAACTTAATATTTGTTTGCAATTACATAGATCATACGTTTCCTGTAGTTCTTGACCAGGTTTGCACACACTGCAGCAGGGATTTTGGCCCACTCCTCCATACATACCTTCTCCAGATCCTTCAGGTTTTGGGGCTGTCGCTGGGCAATACGGACTTTCAGCTCCTTCCAAAGATTTTCTATTGGGTTCAGGTCTGGAGACGGGCTAAGCCACTCCAGGACCTTGAGATGCTTCTTACGGAGCCCCTCATTAGTTGCCCTGGCTGTGTGTTTCGGGTCGTTGTCATGCTGGAAGACCCATCTTCAATGCTCTTACTGAGGGAGAGAGGTTGTTGGCCAAGATCTCGCGATACATGGCCCCATCCATCCTCCCCTCAATATGGTGCAGTCATCCTGTCCCCTTTGCAGAAAAGCATCCTCAAAGAATGATGTTTCCACCTCCACGCTTCACGGCTGGGATGGTGTTCTTGGGGTTGTACTCATCCTTCTTCCTCCAAACATGGCGAGTGGAGTGTAGACAAAAAAGCTCTATTTTTGCCTCATCAAACCACATGACCTTCTCCCATTCCTCCTCTGGATCATCTAGATGGTCATTGGCAACCTTCAGACGGGCCTGGACATGCGCTGGCTTGAGCAGGGGGACCTTGCGTGCGCTGCAGGATTTTAATCCATGACGGCGTAGTGTGTTACTAATGGTTTTCTTTGAGACTGTGGTCCCAGCTCTCTTCAGGTCATTGACCAGGTCCTGACGTGTAGTTCTGGGCTGATCCCTCACCTTCCTCATGATCATTGATGCCCCACGAGGTGAGATCTTGCATGGAGCCCCAGACCGAGGGTGATTGACCGTCATCTTGAACTTCTTCCATTTTCGAATAATTGCGCCAACAGTTGCTGCCTTCTCACCAAGCTGCTTGCCTATTGTCCTGTAGCCCATTCCAGCCTTGTGCAGGTCTACAATTTTATCCCATTGTAGGATTTTTAATGAATTTATTTGCAAATTACGGTGGAAAATTACAAACAAGCAAGATTTCTGGCTCTCACAGACCTGTAACTTCTTCTTTAAGAGGCTCCTCTGTCCTCCACTCGTTACCTGTATTAATGGCACCTGTTTGAACTTGTTATCAGTATAAAAAGACACCTGTCCACAACCTCAAACAGTCACACTCCAAACTCCACTATGGCCAAGACCAAAGAGCTGTCAAAGGACACCAGGAACAAAATTGTAGACCTGCACCAGGCTGGGAAGACTGAATCTGCAATAGGTAAGCAGCTTGGTTTGAAGAAATCAACTGTGGGAGCAATTAGGAAATGGAAGACATACAAGACCACTGATAATCTCCCTCGATCTGGGGCTCCATGCAAGATCTCACTCCGTGGGGTCAAAATGATCACAAGAACGGTGAGCAAAAATCCCAGAACCACACGGGGGGACCTAGTGAATGACCTGCAGAGAGCTGGGATCAAAGTAACAAAGCCTACCATCAGGAACACACTACGCCGCCAGGGACTCAAATCCTGCAGTGCCAGACGTGTCCCCCTGCTTAAGCCAGTACATGTCCAGGACCGTCTGAAGTTTGCTAGAGCATTTGGATGATCCAGAAGAAGATTGGGAGAATGTCATATGGTCAGATGAAACCAAAATAGAACTTTTTGGTAAAAACTCAACTCGTCGTGTTTGGAGGACTAAGAATGCTGAGTTGCGTCCAAAGAACACCATACCTACAGTGAAGCATGGGGGTGGAAACATCATGCTTTGGGGCTGTTTTTCTGCAAAGGGACCAGGACGACTGATCCGTGTAAAGGAAAGAATTGAATGGGGCCATGTATCGTGAGATTTTGAGTGAAAACCTCCTTCCATCAGCGAGGGCACTGAAGATGAAACGTGGCTGGGTCTTTCAGCATGACAATGATCCCAAACACACCGCCCGGGCAACGCAGGAGTGGCTTCGTAAGAAGCATTTCAAGGTCCTGGAGTGGCCTAGCCAGTCTCCAGATCTCAACCCCATAGAAAATCTTTGGAGGGAGTTGAAAGTCCGTGTTGCCCAGCAACAGCCCCAAAACATCACTCTAGAGGAGATCTGCATGGAGGAATGGGCCAAAATACCAGCAACAGTGTGTGAAAACCTTGTGAAGACTTACAGAAAACATTTGACCTCTGTCACTGCCAACAAAGGGTATATAACAAAGTATTGAGATAAACGTTTGTTATTGACCAAATACTTATTTTCCACCATAATTTGCAAATAAATTCATTAAAAATCCTACAATGTGATTTTCTGGATTTTCTCATTTTGTCTGTCATAGTTGAAGTGTACCTTTGAAGAAAATTACAGGCCTCTCTCATCTTTTTAAGTGGGAGAACTTGCACAATTGGTGGCTGACTAAATACTATTTTGCCCCACTGTATTAGGACATCACTCATTTTTGAGACTGAGCTAGAATTAGCAGACAATTAGCAACAAAGAACACCTCCTTCACAATTAAGGAGGCCATTTCTCTACGTCGCTTTGAGTGAGAACACCACAAGTCAGTTAGTGAAGCAGAGAGAGACAAGTGGGGCAACATTTCATGTGGCGCTGAGATGTCAGAACACAGGAAAGTGATGCATGTAATCGGCTAGAATAGGCAGGACTGGGACTGAGACAGATTCTGATTGGGCTGTTACTTTGGGTGACAGTGGAGCTGTGCGTGTGTTTGTGTGGCAGGTGGGCTGGGGCCTCAAATTAACTGAGGGGGTTTGCTGCAGTTGCTTATTTAAGCACCACACACACACACACACACACACACACACACACAAACAAAAGGAAAGCCAGCCAAATCCACATCGCTACTGTAGTATAGTAGAATCATGTTTGTAGCACAATTTATTATGGTAATCGTTCTACGTTCTTGGGCTTAGAGAATGCAGCAGAGGCAGATCAAGCTTTTCATTCAGAAAAAAATAAGCCCTGGCTGGCTAAAAATAACTGAACGTTCCCTTCACCGGGGGCTGCATGGATGGAAGCTTCCTGAGCCATAGGCACTGTAGATACAGTAGGCAGGTACACACACACACACACACACACACACACAAATGTAACCTAGGACTTTGTGAAGCTACTGTACCATACAATCAATTGTGTTCTCCGGGAGCAATGCCATACCAAAAACGTGTATCATGATTATAGGGCTGTGGCAGTCACGAAATTTCGTCAGCCGGTGATTGTCAAGCAAAAAACTGTCGGACTCACTGTGATTGACTGTTAATTAAAATAAACACATTTAGCATCTCCAGGCTTCCACACACAGCCTACAAGCCATTTTAAAAAGTCTAATAAATCCTACACCTTCACAATAAATCCATTACTTATTTTAGACAGGTCTAAAGAAGGATGATATGAAGAAAATGTAGTCTATTTCAGAAGAACAGAATAGCATACTCTGAGTTATCCTTATGTTAGTGTAAGGGTGTTTAACTGGCGGCAGAGAAGTCAACATTTATGTTCTGGAGAAGGTATAAAAGATCGGTGAAGAATCCAGCTACGAACTGGTCCGTTTGGTACAATTTTGTGAAACTCATGGGAGACAATACGGCCACATTACCATAACGCTGTTTATATACAGTGGGGCAAAAAAAGTATTTAGTCAGCCACCAATTGTGCAAGTTCTTTTTGCCCACCGTTCTTGTGATCATTTTGACCCCACGGGGTGAGATCTTGCGTGGAGCCCCAGATCGAGGGAGATTGTCTTGTATGTCTTCCATTTCCTAATAATTGCTCCCACAGTTGATTTCTTCAAACCAAGCTGCTTACCTATTGCAGATTCAGTCTTCCCAGCCTGGTGCAGGTCTACAATTTTGTTCCTGGTGTCCTTTGACAGCTCTTTGGTCTTGGCCATAGTGGAGTTTGGAATGTGACTGTTTGATGTTGTGGACAGGTGTCTTTTATACTGATAACAAGTTCAAACAGGTGCCAATAATACAGGTAACGAGTGGAGGACAGAGGAGCCTCTTAAAGAAGAAGTTACAGGTCTGTGAGAGCCAGAAATCTTGCTTGTTTGTAGGTGACCAAATAATTATTTTCCACCATAATTTGCAAATAAAATCATTAAAAATCCTACAATGTGATTTTCTGGATTTTTTTCTCTCATTTTGTCTGTCATAGTTGAAGTGTACCTATGATGAAAATTACAGGCCTCTCTCATTTTTAAGCAGGGAGAACTTGCACAATTGGTGGCTGACTAAATACTTTTTTGCCCCACTGTAATAGCCTCAGATATGAGGTTTACATCTAATTGTTCTGTAGGATGAATGAGTGAGGATGATACTGTTTGTAAAAATGTGGAATGTGATTTTGAACTGTTTAATGAAGGGAACTCCAATTCCCCTTTGAGTTTAACTAAATCAGAGGACCGTCCAGGAGCTCAGTTAGGACCTGGCCTCATGATACAGCTTTTTCTGCAATTCCGAATAAAACCCCCACTTTGAGAAGTTCTCAACAGACCATGTTGCTCTCAATTACGAGAGGACAAAGGTTTGAGACCAGACTGCTGAATCTTTTAACCATCCCACGTGGTTAAACTCTTAGACTATCGATACCGACAGGATAAGAACAAGTCTTTGATATTAATTACTAGTCTGCAGCTCAACGAGAGAGAGAGAGAGAGAGAGAGAGAGAGAGAGAGAGAACGGACACTCTCCAACAGAAACAAACTTTTCAACAGAGATCCCAACGACACACTGAGCGTAAATATATATATTGTTTGCAATTGTTCCCGAATGAGTGAGCATTCATGTGCAAAGGATTAGCATTTCAATTGTTAGAATTATCAACTCTGTAGTGACTCCCACTCCCCTTTTGTCTAACAAGCCGCCATGCCGGTTTAGCCCACTAGGGCACATTCCCCTATCATTTCTTGTAACCATATTTACTTTGTTTGTGTGTGAACTTCTGTGATTGTTTAGTTAGTTAATAATTAAATGATTTAAGGCAATTGATGTATGGATGACTCATAGTGAAGACTGGGTTTGTGCAGATAACCAACAATTTACGACGTTTGGAATGAGACTAACGTGAGGTAAAATATATAATTAATTAATTAAGAAGACTAATTGATCAGATATTAAAATATCTGAAAAGTTGTATTAGGAAAATTATGACTTTGTAATCTGAATATTTTCCTTGGTGCCCCGACTTCCTCATTAATTACATTTGCCTGATTAGTTCATCACGAAATACTAAATTACAGAGAGTCTTTGATAAAACTAAAAGTCTTCATTTAATGATAGTAAAGACACGACATCAGCCAACAAGATGAGTAGGCCTCACAAACAGCAAAAGCACTAGCCTATGTCAATCTACTATCACCCATAGTACAAAAGTCGACCTATTATATTCTGTGTGATAAATAAATATTCCAAACCATCTGAGAAAGTTGTGGGATGAGATAGATCCCAAATTAATACAACAACTAGCATCAAAAAATATTTTTTAAGCAATGTGGCTGACGCAACAGATCAGAACGTTTAGCTTAAAATGTTGATAAACTGTTAGGCTATTTCTTCACATTAGTCAGGTGAAGAAGCCAGATGTGGAGGTTCTGGGCTGGCATGGTTACACATGGTCTGCGGTTGTGAGGCCAGTTGGATGTACTACCAAATTCTCTAAAACAATTCTCTGGCAACAGCTCTGGTGGACATTTCTGCAGTCAGCATGCCAATTGCACGCTCCCTCAAAACTTGAAACATCTTGGCATTTTGTTGTGTGACAAAACTGCACATTTTAGAGTGGCCTTTTATTGTCCACAGCATAAGGTGCACCTGTGTAAGGATCATACTATTTAAAATCAGCTTCTTGATATACCACACCTATCAGGTGGATGGATTATCTTGGCAATTGAGAAATGCTCACTAACAGGGATGTAAACAAAATTTGTGAAGAAAATTAGAGACATTTTTGTGCTTATGGAGAATTTCTGGAATCTTTGATTTCAGCACATGAAAAATGGGACCAACACTTTACATGCTTTATACAGTATTTATATTTTTATATAAAAAAAAAGAGGAGTCTAAGTTTGTAAGTGCTAAAGTGTTCTATCAACTGTAAAATGTGAGCGCAACAGAGCAAGTTACAACTAAAGTATCTGATCATCGATAGATTAGAGACAAAGACAGTTGTTTAACACAGTGCCAAATATCATCATGTGGGTACTGATGAAGCCTATGACATGTTGTAGATGTAGAAATGAATAATTTTTTATTGAACCTTTATTTACCTAGGCCAGTCAGTTATGAACAAATTCTTTACTATGGCGGCCTACCCCGGCCAAACACTAAAGACGCTGGGCCAATGGTGCGCCGCTCTATGGGACTCCTAATCATGAGTGGTTGTGACACAGCCTGGAATCGAACCAGGGTCTGTAGTGACGCCTCTAGTACGGAGATGCAGTGCCTTAGACCGCTGCACCACTCGGGAACCCAAGCTTCTTACGATAGCCTACTTCCAAAATCAATAGGTACAGTCACAAAGGCAGATTGGGTGTTTGTTAAATTATATTTTTTAAACAAAAAAATTCTGGAGCGAATTCAGAGAGGCAGTTTTTTTAGAGGAGCTGGAGGAAAGGGCGTTGAGTGCCGGAGCGCTACGTGAGAAATGAGAGGCTGTGTAAGGGCTATTTGATCAAAAATTAGAGTGATGGAGTGCGGCATCAGATTACTTGGCCTTCACAATCCCCCGACAAACAAATTGAGATGCTTTGGGATGAGTTGGACCACAGAGTGAAGGAAAAGCAACCAACAACTGCTCAGCATATGTGGGAACTCCTTCAAGACCTTTGGAAAACATTCCTCATGAAGCTGGTTGAGAGAATGCCAAGAGTGTGCAAAGCTGTCATCAAGGCAAAGGGTGGCTACTTTGAAGAATCTCAAATATAAAATATATTTTGATTTGTTTAACACTTCTTTGGTTACTACATGATTCCATATGTGTTATTTCATAGTTTTGATGTCTTCACTATTCTACAATGTAGAAAATAGTAAATATAAAGAAAAACCCTTGAATGAGCAGGTGTGTCCAAACTCTTGACTGGTACTGTATGGGTGTGTGTGTGTAGTGTGACCTTCACCATGAATGAGGAGTGTAGATAAATGCACCTGGCTGTGGTCCAGCAGAACTCAGAGACCTGGGTGGGTGGCTAGCCCTACCAACACAGGCCAGCAGCAGGGGAGAGGGGATGAGATCACACACACACACACACACACACACACACACACACACACATACTTACTGTTTTCTATAGTTGGGTCATATGAGTCGACAAACTGGCCTTCCACAAACTGTATAGTCAAGGAAGATTTCCCTGTAAAGGAGATAGACACTTGTGAGCTTCAGTGTGTTTAATTAAGAATCCTTGCTGATCGATCACAATGAATTGTTCTTTGATTCACAAGTGGTATCATTCATCAGCGTCTTAGGAAAAAGCCAAATACTCTGCCTGCCTTGAGTGAACAGAGTGGGTTTGTTCATATTTTGCTAAATGTCAAACACTGCCTTGTCTAGAGCTGTAGAAAACACAATGCATGCCATTTCCAAATCACATTATGCTCCCTTCCAAAATGGGCAATATTCAAGAGACGGCATGGAATTGCTGTTAAAATTGGTCTGTGGTAAACGACTATTTCTGGCCTTTTACAAACAATTCCATGATAATCGACGTACGTCATAATAGCAGATTACTAATATTAACGCATTTGAGCAATTATCTAGGGTGGAAAAAAGCTAGCCCAGTGGCCTATTCAATAAAATTGAACTCTTCAAATAAATATCAAGAAGACTAGGCTAGTCAATATAAGGATTTCTTGCTGCATTCGTAAGCTAGTGTTTAACATCTAGAAGTAGCTTAACACAGGCAGGATATTACAATGGTATACTATCATTAGCCTAGATATCCCCACGGCGCACTATTACTACAGATGCCTTTTTTAAATGATCTAAACACTCCTATACAGTCCTCCAGCAGCCTGTTGCTATAACAACCGAGAGTGGAGCGGTTGGAAACGTGAAGTCTCTCGCTAGCTGGGAAAAACTCGGAGGACGAGAGCAGCTCGCTCCTATTTTCAATGCTCCAATAGTCTTTCATCAACCCTGAATGCTCACCTCCCAGTCCAAACGAACTCTTGTCTCCCTGGGTGGCGAAACTCCAGGGACACACACCGCGGAAAATTTTAGATCGATATAAATACCTGAATAAAAAGGCTACACGTGGAGTATGTTGAGGTCTTTTAGCAAAGGATAGTCAGTTAGTTACATAATGTGTAGGAAATGCATACCATTCAAACCCGGTTTTAGATTAGGTTTGAGGAATATACATTGGAAATGAATGATGTACAATGCACATCATTCCAAACCAGTTTCAACCCTGTTTTCAGTTTGCTTTGTTGAGGATGCATTGGAAGTGCAAGCTAATTGTAAATCATTCTAACTCCAATTCATACCAGGTTACAGTTTGAGTACACACTCGCTTCGGCGGTATTCCGTCTACTTTTTAAGTCCCGACAGTATGATTTCCAATACCCCCCCCCCCAAAAGAAAGAAAATATATTTTAAACAAATGCGTTGACAAAAAAGCATGTGGCGCAAACATGAAGACCCACTGTTGAGCATAAAGAGGTGAGTGTTCCAGCTCCGCTTGAAATGTAAAAATAACTTGAAATAGTTATTACTTAAAACCATATATTAGTCTTAGTTTAATGTCGCATGTAGTGAAATGTCAAGTACAGTGAAATGCTTTTCTTGAAAGTAATACTGTGTAATACTAAAAATAACATAACGTAGAACAAAAACATGAGAAATAAAAATAAGAACATGACAAACAAAGTAAGTAATCATACTACACTGAGCAAAAATATAAAACGCAACATGCAGCAATTTCACAACCGTTCCCAACTTTGACATCAGCAAACTGCTCGCCCACATGACACCATACACGCTGCTCTGTCTGCCATCTGCCCAGTACAGTTGAAACCAGGATTCATCTGTGAAGAGCATGTCTTACCTTGCTTCAAAGTAGCCGAGACAAAATCAGATGATATCCGTGGAGGCAATTATTTTAAATCAACTTCTTTCATTGTCCAGTAGCCAAAGGCACAATCCTAGTCATATTAGCAAAATGTAAAAATCTGTCGTTCTTCCCCTGAACAAGGCAGTTAACCCACTGTTCCTAGGCAGTCATTGAAAATAAGAATTTGTTCTTTAACTGAGTTGCCTAGTTAAATAAAGGTCCAATAAATAAATAAATAAAAAAAACATGCTAGTTGTTGCATATTAGATCTCCCCTCTTTCAACATTTCTAAGGGATATTTTCATCTCTGTCACATGAAACTGCTCACATGTGCATTGCGTTTTTTGACAACAGTGTTTTCCCACTAATTGCATTATTGAACGAACATTTGCACGTAGCTTACTGCATTGTGCATTGCTGCGCTTATAATGCTGAAGAAATAATACTTTATCAACATTTGAAGTTAAAAGGTTCTGATCTGTTGCATCAGACTCATTGTTTTTATTTTGTTATAATTATGTAGCCTGAGCCTACTAGTTGTATGAATTTGGGATCTAGCGTCCCACACTGTCCCAAGGTCTGTTAGGAATCGGCTATTTCTTGTCGATAAGCGGACCAATAGAATGGGCAAACTTTTCTTCTACAGGGGATAGTAAATAGTAGGCTAGTCATTTTGCTGTTCGCTACTCATCTTGTTGCCTGAGAAAAGTACATGTGGACAGTTGTTCTAACATCTTCAAAGTGCGCATCAGAATTCGGTAAGAAGGACCGCACATCGTTGCATCCTGGACTTGCATGTTCTGTTTATATGAATTACCATATTCCAAATGGGTGATTCTCGTGAAACCTGTTTTAAAATGTCTGTAGCAAATTGAGTTACAAAACCATGATGCATCTGCAAAAATAAACCATAATTCCGAGGACTAAGATGTCTAGTTTTTCAAGAAAGTGTCTTATTTTAAATACATTTTCACCTGCATTTGGTACATTTTCACCCCAAATTGTGAAATGTGTCCGGATTAAATTCTCGGGTCATTTTATTATTATTTTTTATTTATTTGAATAAAATCAAAATATTTTGGTGTAGTTTGTCCATAAATCATAAAAATTGTATACTAGTTGAAGTTTACATGAAACTAGAATATTTATTACATGCAAGCAGTGTCTGTGGACATACCGAGCACAGTGTCTGTGGACATACCGAGCACAGTGTCTGTGGACATACCGAGCACAGTGTCTGTGGACATACCGAGCACAGTGTCTGTGGACATACCGAGCACAGTGTCTGTGGACATACCGAGCCGAGCACAGTGTCTGTGGACATACCGAGCCGAGCACAGTGTCTGTGGACATACCGAGCACAGTGTCTGTGGACATACCGAGCACAGTGTCTGTGGACATACTGTAAACCTTTTTTCAAGTTCCTCTAAAAACTCCAATCTATTTTATAAATAAATAATAAAGCTTTATTTCCCCTTGATACATCATCTAGAGCAGGCTTTTTTCCATGGAGGGCCACATTAGAATGTATTTTCGGCATTGCGGGCCGGAATTATATTACAAGATTATACATCATGTGTATGACTGTGTTGACAGAGATATCTACTGTAAATCACGTCCAGATATGCTACATTTTTTACTTTTTTAACATACACAGAAATAAACCACATCCATGATCTCCTTTTGGTAGGTATTTTCATTATTAAACATGCAATGAACTACACAGAGGGAAAAGTACACTGTGCATTCAGCACCATGGACAGAACTCTTGTTAACGGGTATACACAAAAACACAAGAAAGAGATTGAGCTCAACATTACATTTAAAACACTCAATCAGTGTCAGAAGTGAAGTCTCTAATGGGCATTGACTGGAGCAGTGAAGTCAGGTATAGTTTCTGAAGTCGCTATGCGCAGGATTGCTGAGAGTCAGTAAGAGATTATCTATGCCTTGACTTATTATATTTCATCACTGAAAATGTCTGATCACATAAATAGGTTGACCAAAACAGTACAAACATCTGAGCATGACTCCTAATCTTTGGAAAGTGTTGTTCATCAAGAGATGCATAGAACCTCGTCAGTGACATTGTTTTGAATAGTTCTCCAATCACTGCATCAGACTGAAGATCGATAAGCTCAAGTTGCAGGTCAGTGGAAGTATTATCCACATTGAAGGTGAAAGGAGAGGAAACCAACAGCATGTCATTTTCCAACACTTTGAAATCCTCAAAACGATGAGAAAACTCAAAGCACGCAGCAGCGATGTATACTTCTCCCGCTGGTCATCTGATAGGGAACAGACTAGTAAGTGTCTGAAGGTGGGTGAGATTGTTGTCATCTGATAGGGAACAGACTAGTAGTGTCAGAAGGTCATCTGATAGGGAACAGACTAGTAAGTGTCTGAAGGTGGGTGAGATTGTTGTCATCTGATAGGGAACAGACTAGTAGTGTCTGAAGGTGGGTGAGATTGTGGTCATCTGATAGGGAACAGACTAGTAGTGTAGGAAGGTGGGTGAGATTGTTGTCATCTGATAGGGAACAGACTAGTAGTGTCAGAAGGTCATCTGATAGGGAACAGACTAGTAGTGTCAGAAGGTGGGTGAGATTGTGGTCATCTGATAGGGAACAGACTAGTAGTGTAGGAAGGTGGGTGAGATTGTTGTCATCTGATAGGGAACAGACTAGTAGTGTCAGAAGGTCATCTGATAGGGAACAGACTAGTAGTGTCGGAAGGTGGGTGAGATTGTTGTCATCTGATAGGGAACAGACTAGTAGTGTCAGAAGGTGGGTGAGATTGTTGTCATCTGATAGGGAACAGACTAGTAGTGTCAGAAGGTGGGTGAGATTGTTGTCATCTGATAGGGAACAGACTAGTAGTGTCTGAAGGTCATCTGATAGGGAACAGACTAGTAGTGTCGGAAGGTGGGTGAGATTGTTGTCATCTGATAGGGAACAGACTAGTAGTGTCGGAAGGTGGGTGAGATTGTTGTCATCTGATAGGGAACAGACTAGTAGTGTCAGAAGGTGGGTGAGATTGTTGTCATCTGATAGGGAACAGACTAGTAGTGTCAGAAGGTGGGTGAGATTGTTGTCATCTGATAGGGAACAGACTAGTAGTGTCTGAAGGTCATCTGATAGGGAACAGACTAGTAGTGTCGGAAGGTGGGTGAGATTGTTGTCATCTGATAGGGAACAGACTAGTAGTGTCAGAAGGTGGGTGAGATTGTTGTCATCTGATAGGGAACAGACTAGTAGTGTCTGAAGGTGGGTGAGATTGTTGTCATCTGATAGGGAACAGACTAGTAGTGTAGGAAGGTGGGTGAGATTGTTGTCATCTGATAGGAACAGACTAGTAGTGTCAGAAGGTCATCTGATAGGGAACAGACTAGTAGTGTCAGAAGGTCATCTGATAGGGAACAGACTAGTAGTGTCGGAAGGTGGGTGAGATTGTTGTCATCTGATAGGGAACAGACTAGTAGTGTAGGAAGGTGGGTGAGATTGTTGTCATCTGATAGGGAACAGACTAGTAGTGTAGGAAGGTGGGTGAGATTGTTGTCATCTGATAGGGAACAGACTAGTAGTGTCTGAAGGTGGGTGAGATTGTTGTCATCTGATAGGGAACAGACTAGTAGTGTCTGAAGGTCATCTGATAGGGAACAGACTAGTAGTGTCGGAAGGTGGGTGAGATTGTTGTCATCTGATAGGGAACAGACTAGTAGTGTCGGAAGGTGGGTGAGATTGTTGTCATCTGATAGGGAACAGACTAGTAGTGTCAGAAGGTGGGTGAGATTGTTGTCATCTGATAGGGAACAGACTAGTAGTGTAGGAAGGTGGGTGAGATTGTTGTCATCTGATAGGGAACAGACTAGTAGTGTCAGAAGGTCATCTGATAGGGAACAGACTAGTAGTGTCAGAAGGTGGGTGAGATTGTTGTCATCTGATAGGGAACAGACTAGTAGTGTAGGAAGGTGGGTGAGATTGTTGTCATCTGATAGGGAACAGACTAGTAGTGTAGGAAGGTGGGTGAGATTGTTGTCATCTGATAGGGAACAGACTAGTAGTGTAGGAAGGTGGGTGAGATTGTTGTCATCTGATAGGGAACAGACTAGTAGTGTCTGAAGGTGGGTGAGATTGTTGTCATCTGATAGGGAACAGACTAGTAAGTGTCAGAAGGTGGGTGAGATTGTTGTCATCTGATAGGGAACAGACTAGTAGTGTTGGAAGGTCATCTGATAGGGAACAGACTAGTAGTGTCTGAAGGTGGGTGAGATTGTTGTCATCTGATAGGGAACAGACTAGTAAGTGTCAGAAGGTGGGTGAGATTGTTGTCATCTGATAGGGAACAGACTAGTAGTGTAGGAAGGTGGGTGAGATTGTTGTCATCTGATAGGGAACAGACTAGTAGTGTCTGAAGGTGGGTGAGATTGTTGTCATCTGATAGGGAACAGACTAGTAAGTGTCAGAAGGTGGGTGAGATTGTTGTCATCTGATAGGGAACAGACTAGTAGTGTTGGAAGGTCATCTGATAGGGAACAGACTAGTAGTGTAGGAAGGTGGGTGAGATTGTTGTCATCTGATAGGGAACAGACTAGTAAGTGTCAGAAGGTGGGTGAGATTGTTGTCATCTGATAGGGAACAGACTAGTAGTGTTGGAAGGTCATCTGATAGGGAACAGACTAGTAGTGTAGGAAGGTCATCTGATAGGGAACAGACTAGTAGTGTCAGAAGGTCATCTGATAGGGAACAGACTAGTAGTGTCAGAAGGTCATCTGATAGGGAACAGACTAGTAGTGTCAGAAGGTCATCTGATAGGGAACAGACTAGTAGTGTCTGAAGGTGGGTGAGATTGTTGTCATCTGATAGGGAACAGACTAGTAGTGTAGGAAGGTGGGTGAGATTGTTGTCATCTGATAGGGAACAGACTAGTAGTGTCAGAAGGTCATCTGATAGGGAACAGACTAGTAGTGTCGGAAGGTGGGTGAGATTGTTGTCATCTGATAGGGAACAGACTAGTAGTGTCAGAAGGTGGGTGAGATTGTTGTCATCTGATAGGGAACAGACTAGTAGTGTAGGAAGGTGGGTGAGATTGTTGTCATCTGATAGGGAACAGACTAGTAGTGTAGGAAGGTGGGTGAGATTGTTGTCATCTGATAGGGAACAGACTAGTAGTGTCTGAAGGTGGGTGAGATTGTTGTCATCTGATAGGGAACAGACTAGTAGTGTCTGAAGGTGGGTGAGATTGTTGTCATCTGATAGGGAACAGACTAGTAGTGTCAGAAGGTGGGTGAGATTGTTGTCATCTGATAGGGAACAGACTAGTAGTGTAGGAAGGTGGGTGAGATTGTTGTCATCTGATAGGGAACAGACTAGTAGTGTAGGAAGGTGGGTGAGATTGTTGTCATCTGATAGGGAACAGACTAGTAGTGTAGGAAGGTGGGTGAGATTGTTGTCATCTGATAGGGAACAGACTAGTAAGTGTCAGAAGGTGGGTGAGATTGTTGTCATCTGATAGGGAACAGACTAGTAGTGTAGGAAGGTCATCTGATAGGGAACAGACTAGTAGTGTCAGAAGGTCATCTGATAGGGAACAGACTAGTAGTGTCAGAAGGTCATCTGATAGGGAACAGACTAGTAGTGTCTGAAGGTGGGTGAGATTGTTGTCATCTGATAGGGAACAGACTAGTAGTGTGGGAAGGTGGGTGAGATTGTTGTCATCTGATAGGGAACAGACTAGTAGTGTGGGAAGGTGGGTGAGATTGTTGTCATCTGATAGGGAACAGACTAGTAAGTGTCGGAAGGTGGGTGAGATTGTTGGCTTCTACTTGGTGGGTCAGGAGGAGTAATATTCCCTTGAAGGTTTTGACAAGGCTGTACATTTGATGTGCAAAAAGGCCCTTCCCTTGTAGTTTGGAATTCAGTTCATTCATGAGGGCCATAATGTTCACGGTGAAGGCAAAATCAGCCAACTATTCTTTACCTTGCAGTTGAGGGAAATCCACATATTTTCCTTTCATTTGCAAAAACTCAGAAATCTCCGACCTCAGGTCCCAAACCCTTTTAAGCACCTTCCCCAAACTCAGCCATGTCACATTTATGTGGTAGGGGAGATCTACATGACCCGACTCTGTCTCTTCCAACAGGGAGACAAACTGCCTGTGGGTTTAACGATTTTGCTCTTATGAATTTCACCACTTTAGTGACTGTATCCACAACATGCCTCCTTTTCAGAACACATTGACAGAGCACCTCCTGATGGATAATGTAATGCAGGAAAATCATTTTCTGATCTGACTTCAGTTCAGCCATTTGAACTTGTATCCTTTTCAAACGGCCAACATGTTTTCCTGTCAAGTTTGGGCACCCATCAGTGGTCACACTGGATAACTTTTCAAAACTCAGTCCCAGCTTTGCCCCACACTTATTAACCTCCACCAATAAATCTTTCCCTGTGGTTGTGCTCTTCATTGACAGCACTGAAGCTCCTCTGTAATTTCAATGTCTGGGGTTATGCCTCGTAAGAATATCAACAACGGCACCGTGTCACATCACTGCTCTCATCCAGGGCCAAGGAGAAAAATGGGAAATCCTTTAAATCAAATCAAATTTATTTCTCACGGGGCGGCAGGGTAGCCTAGTGGTTAGAGCGTTGGACAAGTAACCGGAAGGTTGCAAGTTCAAACCCCCGAGCTGACAAGGTAAAAATCTGTTGTTCTGCCCCTGAACAGGCACTGTTCCTATGCTGTCATTGAAAATAAGAATTTGTTCTTAACTGACTTGCCTAGTTAAATAAAGGTATAATAAAATAACATACCCATGGTTAGCAGATGTTAATGCGAGTGTAGCGAAATGCTTGAGCTTCTAGTTCCGACAATGAAGTTTTACATTGTCTTTCAACTGTTGTTCCATATTCTCTGTGATGTCCTCAACACGGCGTGTCACTGTTCATCTTGACAACATTTTCAAACAGCTCTTCTTGTTGGGGCAAAGTATCAATGCAGAGTCAATGAAACATTCTTTAATGAATTCTCCCTCAGCGAATGGCTTGCTATGTTTAGCAATTTTGTGGGACAGTACATAGCTAGCTCTCGCATTTCAGTCGTTTGCTGAATGCAGTTTTGTGAAAAGTCCTTGCTGCTTTTGCAACTGAGAAAGCAACTCTTTCGATGCACTTGCCCTCTGCTCAGAAGACATATTCCTATATTTCTCTGCATGCTTCGTCTGGAAGTGTCGGGACAAGTTGTAGTGTTTCAGGACAGCGGATGCTCTCTGATACCTCAATAAAGAAATATTTTGACTCTTGCTGGAACACCCTACATTCATTGTCTACTTTCCTTTTCTTTGAAATCTTAGAAAAACTAATTTTTGTGCAATTTCTAGCTAGCTACTATTTGTAACTGTGATATGTGTGCCAGCCTGTCAGTCACTGTCTGTCCTCGTGCAGTTGTTATTTATATGTGCCTTCAAAATAAATGTCCCACATGCGGTGGGAGGTAAATCATTACACAAAGGTGAGTATTCATTGGTTTATTCATTTGAATAACAAATACGTTTTTCAAAACTTTACTATCAAAAATTCTTTATGTGATCTGAGTATGATTCCACCGGCTGTATTGAATCAGGTCGCGGGCCGGATACGGCCCCCAGGCTGGCCTCTGCCCTGGCCTGATCTAGAGGAGTAGTCCTTAGATGAGCGCAAATTCAGAATGAAGTTCTTATTTTCAAACACCCCCTTTCCCCCACTTGGCCTTTTCATTACCGAAATGGCTAAAGAGCTTAAATTAGGAAAGAGTCAGATTAAAATGTTATAATATTTGTAGAATTTCATTTGAAATATTTGGATGTTTAGTGATAAATTCTGACCTTGTCATTTGAGGAGCAATGTTAAAACATATGTTTGTTTATAACTCTTTTGGACTTCGTAAACTGCAGAGAATTTGGTTAAAATGTTGGTAAAAATGCATATTATCTGATCAAAAACATAATAATAATAATGAAATAGATAAGCACTGATCCTAATTTCAGTGATTAAAGAGGAAATGTAATTATTATATATATATATTTTTTTTTTACAGTTTTGTGAGAATGACCTAAATGGAATTTATGTAATTCTGAGCACCGTGGGTGGACACCCTAATCAGGTTACGCACCTAATGCATATGGGTCCCGTAAATCTCTAAAATGTCCGGTAAATTAAAATGCTGCTGGTGAAATGTCCGATGCTACATTTTCCTAATGGAAACCCAGGGCGGTAGTCATTGTGTCATGAAGCCTTAGAGTTATTGGGAACAGGAATGACCTTGGTCATTTTAAAACGTGGGGATTACAGACTGGGACAAGGAGAGGTTGAAAATAACTGAATATTCCTGCCAGCTGTTCTACGCATGCTTTGAGAATGCGCCCTGGAATACCATCAGGCCTCTCAGCCTTGCAAGTGTTACCCTGATTAAAGACCAGTCCTTTGGTGACGCCCCTCACACAATGTTGTTATTGATGAAAGCGTGCATAAAACGCATTGACTTCGCCTGGGAGAGGGGCATCGTTTGACGCATCATGGCCGTAATGGACTGTAGCCCCTGCCACATGAGGCGGGCATCGGAGCATGTGCAATATGATTCCACCTTATTCCTATATTGTCCTTTTGCTCGTTTGATGACTCTGCGGAGGTCACAGAGGGACTTCCCATCCTCAGCCGTAGCCTCAGAGTTGTCTGCGATAGTTTAGGGTTGTCCTTTAGTTTAGCGCCAATCTCTGTGTTAATCCAGGGCTTTTGATTGGGGAAGGAGCAAACCTTCACTGTGGGGACAACGTTGCTGATGCATTTCCCAATGAAGCCAGTAACGGAGGTGGTCAGCTCATTGATGTTATCGGTGAAGTCTCAAAACATTCCAATTAGCGCTAGCTAAGCAGTCCTGTAGCATAATCTCTGATTCTGGTGGCCATTCTCAACGGAGCGAGTCACGGGTATTTCCTGTTTGAGCTTCTGCTTGTAAACAGGAAGCAGGAGTACGGAGTCATGATCTGATTTTCCAAATGGCGGATGAGGGAGGGCCTTGCATAATTGCGTGTGGGTAAAATAATAGTGGTCTAGGACTTTGCCACAAGTGGCGAAGGAGACATGTTGATGGAAGTTGGGCATCACTTGTCTTAATGACGCCGGCAACCAGAAAAGCAGTCTGTAGATGTATGTTTTCCTGCTTGTTTATAGTTTTGTACAGTTTGTTAAGTGCCAGCCTATTATTTTTCTCATCCTGAGTTGGAATGTATACAACAATCAAGAATACAGCTAAAATGCCCTAGGGAGGTAGAAGGGTCGACATTTGACCATCAGGTATCCCAAGACGGGTAAACAATGGTCCAACACTTCCACCGTGCTCAAATCAGCACATCAGTTGTTGTTGATGAAGATGCAAACCACCCCCCACCCCTCTCAATTTTCCTGACTCCACAGCTATAATGTTAGGTGGCTAGCTTGCAATATCCAACTTCTAGGCTCTTAGTGGATGATCTTTCAATGTTAAAGTGTCCATTCACATCGCACAAAATAAGTCAATGAATTAGGTCAGCATGCAATTATTGGTTTAAAACGTACAGGGCTGTCACTTCACTAGTATATGGAATGTAATTTGAGGTAAATGGATAAATCCTCCCTTAAAAAGCTGCCACATGGACATTAATGCTTCTACTTTCGTGAGTCGTGACGTATTCATTTACGTCCCAGCATCAGGACCGCTGGCGCTGTCCTCAACTGCTGTGGCATCAACTGTGTCTGTCTAGTGGCTTCTGTAACCACTCAATGTTTAACAAACATTGACTTAACAAAATAAATTACTGTGTGCATAACACAATTAACTATAGACTGCCATTTAAGTTATTCAATTACAATTGATGAGGATAATGCATCATGTGCCACTGACTGCATATTTTATTCAACGAAACGTGAAAATGTAGCTTACGAATGGAGATTATGTGGTTTTAGCAACACTGGTCCAGGGGTACATGCTGCTGTAGCTAGTAGTGCTTCACAAAATCTCTAGAGTCGTGAGTTTCCAGTCGAGTGACATTCAACTGACTGGCTGATTTAACAATCAATGACCTGGCAGCAGTAGCTATGTGCATGCAGTTTAGGCTACATATTTGCTAGTATTATGTGTAGTCATCGTCAATGAACTTGCCTACACAGAAAGCGCACAAAATACCTCGCTATCACCGAAAACGACTAAATTGCGCCCACTTACCCACGGATCTGTATCCCAGGACGGCGATTTTTCGGGATTTCGGTTGAGGCATCTTTTAACGACACTACATCAATATCGACATACAGAAGCCTACACAACCGATTAAAAACTGGAACAGATGTCAAATGCTATGTCGAACACGATAAGGAGCAGAAATCACGCGTGGAATTAAAACAATTTAAACGGGGGGAAAGTAGTCGAGCATCTGTATCCTTCGCGTCACTCCCCAAAGCAATACTATCTGATTTATTAATGACTGCCCGCGGTTGGTTGGTTGCGCATGGGCAGAAAGGAGGATCTCTGTCCTCTTCTTGGGCTGCGGTTGGATAAGGTATATTCACTGTTTTCACAAGCACGAAATTCATTGGCTGATATATGACGACTGGATCATTTACTATCAATTTCGTTGTGATGCCACTCTGACAGCAATATTTGTCATGTAAAAATGATTCATGCTGAATAGAATGAAGGAATGTGAAGAATTGTAACTCGCGCATGGTGTACAATGAGTGTCACACAAGTATATACAACTAGAGAGGTTTGCCTGTGAAAGTTGAACATGTGCAGATAATTATGTGGGTACACATTCATATTGGCCAATTATTTGTAGAAATATATGGGTACCTTATTTGACATTCATTTGCATTCAAAACGTGGTGAGAGGGTCTGACAAAACAGCTCCAATCAGAAAGTCAGCAGCAGACAAGAGTCATTGGGTTCATAAAGGCTCGGGCGCTGGTCTCTGCTGCCATCTTGTGGTGAGTTGCAGTGTCTTCACTTAACATCAGCAGCATTCTCCTTACCTCACTGTAACACAGAATCCTACGCCATATTACATTTAGAGACTAAAGCCACCGGGGGCCTTGTATTGCCCATCGTCACACTATCAAATAACAAATGCATCGTCATATAGTAGTTCATGTAGACAGACCTATAACATGATACACCTCTGCCCCTCTATGTCAACTCCTGTAGAATAATTATCAAGGTAACACAAGTTCATATATGCTAAAAGGCACACTGGAACTAATGAAGTTAACCATTCAAATGTTGCATACTCAGTATATGGATAGTGTCCACAATTGTCCAGTGTAGATGAAGGGGAGGAGACAGGAAAAAATGAATTTTAAACCTTGAGACAACTGAGACATTGTGTATGGGTGCCATTTAGAGTGCATTTGAACGGGGTATGGTAGTAGGTGCCAGGTTTGAGTGTGTCATGAACTGCAACGTTGCTGTGTTTTGTCACGCTCAACAGTTTCCTGTGTGTATCAAGAATGGTCATCCACCCAAAGGACATCCAGACAACTTGACACAACTGTGGGAAGCATTGGAGTCAACATGGGCCAGCATCCATGTGGAACACTTTCGACACCTTGTAGAGTCCATGTCCCGACGAATTGAGGCTGTTCTGAGAGAAAAAGGGGTGCAACTCAATATTAGGACAGATTCCTAATGTTTTGTACACTCAGTGTATTTCTGCCATTGAACAAAGGGTATGCTCTTCACTACTACTGGTATTCTGCTATTGGTATTGAAATTAATTCAATGCAACTTTATCATGATCATTAAATGTTTTTTTTCAAAAAGTTGTGGCTAAAATTCAAATCAGACCAACTGTTAACATACAGTATCTCATGGCATGCCTATCTTAAAAAACTCAACCTTGAAGTACAAGGTATTTTATAACAATGTTGGATTGTTCCTTCCCCTGAAAGTAGTCTATGAGCCAGGAGAAACTGTATTCCACAGCTCAGATTTCTATTGGGGAGGCAGGGTAGCCTAGTGGTTAGAGTGCTGGACTAGTAACCGAAAGGTTGCAAGTTAAAATCCCCGAGCTGACAAGGTACACATCTGTCATTCTGCCCCTGAACAGGCAGTTAACCCACGGTTCCTAGACCAGTTGACCCACTGTTCCTAGACCAGTTAACCCACGGTTCCTAGACCAGTTAACCCACGGTTCCTAGACCAGTTAACCCACGGTTCCTAGACCAGTTAACCCACGGTTCCTAGACCAGTTAACCCACGGTTCCTAGGCCAGTTAACCCACGGTTCCTAGGCCAGTTAACCCACGGTTCCTAGGCCAGTTAACCCACGGTTCCTAGGCCAGTTAACCCACGGTTCCTAGACCAGTTAACCCACGGTTCCTAGGCCAGTTGACCCACTGTTCCTAGACCAGTTAACCCACGGTTCCTAGGCCAGTTAACCCACAGTTCCTAGACGAGTTGACCCACGGTTCCTAGACCAGTTAACCCACGGTTCCTAGGCCAGTTAACCCACGGTTCCTAGGCCAGTTAACCCACGGTTCCTAGGCCAGTTAACCCACGGTTCCTAGACCAGTTAACCCACGGTTCCTAGGCCAGTTAACCCACGGTTCCTAGACCAGTTAACCCATGGTTCCTAGGCCGTCATTGAAAATAAGAAAATAATTTGCACAACACATAAAAAACACACGTATATCAGTAGATATGTATGTATTTGTAAGTTTGAGTTGCCATACAAGATAAATAAAAGGCTTACAATACATCTGGTCAACATTATGCAGAGTTCGAGAAAAGAAAACAAATATGATCCCCCCCCAAAAAAATCATGATTGTCACTCAATGTGCTTCACAAAAACTCTCAATGAATAAATAGTCTGTCCAACTTCATAATATTTACAATATTAACAATAATGACCACAATGAATGAAGCTTTGGATCTGCTGACGTGATGAAAAGCTTGAGTGTGGATGGTACCGGAGTGCGTTTTTCTTCTCCTCCTCCAGCCAATACGACGATACTGATCGCGACCGAAGCAATGGCAGCATACACATTTAAGATTTAGCTTTCTTTCATAATGCCGGTTCAACTTTACAACTATACATGTCAAACAGCTTCATCATATTAACAAACACTGTTAAAAAAATGTATCAATGGAAATTAAAAACAAGGATAAAAAACAACATATCATCAACATTACACTTATATCGCATTCCCCACAAAAATGGAAATGACATTGATCATCCGATGAGGATTAAAAAGGCAATAAACAGGATTCACTGGCAAGAGGAGAGCTTTTTTGTTGAAAAAAATAAACTTAAAAAAAGACTAGGGTTGAGTTTGGGTTGGGGTGGGGGGGGGGGGTGACATAGGGGCAGTAGAATACATCAGTGTGAACTCCTGTTCAGGGATCAGGTGCTGTTCTGATGGACGGGGGAGGATGAGGGTAAATACTAACACAGTCTAGTAGAAAGAGGAGAGAGGAGTTGGGGAGTGGGGGAGGGGGGGGGTCAGGGATGAGACAGAGTAAAGATAATCAAGTTCAGGGACATTTTATCGTAGAATGGGGACGGGGGGAGGGCAGTGCAAAAGCGTCCGGTTCCAAACCACCTTCTTTCTTCCCCTCGGCCTAAATCCGTAGAGGTGCGATGGGATGACCCTGTTCAGCAGTTCAGTTCTATCCTCCAGTAACCAACATTCACTCAAGTTTAAGAGACTCAGTCCAGGTAAGCTGTGAGGGCTGTGGTGCAGGGGTAAGGGGGGGGGGGGTATCTTTCAGCCCAGCTAACCAGAATTCAAGTACTCCAGTGCCACCTCATAGCAGAACTTGTATTGATCCTGTGGATGAATGGGAAGAAGAGTACATCATTATTGATGATGACTGGACTAGACATGGACATGGACATGGACTTGACTTTGCCTTTAATTCATTATAATGGCTGAGTTATTCACAGTGCTATTTTCTCCTTATTGTAAACGTCAACAGACATTTCAATCACTTAATAATTCTGGACTCAAGTTGAATAGACTTTGGCAACCCGACTTGTCCCAGAAGTACCCAACTGTAGGCTTCGTAGTGAGGACCAGTAAACCACTCTAAGGGTTAGCAGTGCCCCCCCCCACCACCGATCCATGTAATGTTATTCCTTATGATCTAAAAGAGAAAACTGATCCTAGATCAGGACCGGTTCTTACCAGTAAGTCGACCATGTTGGGTTTGTTGTTCCTCAGTGTTTTGACTGCGTGGAACACGTCAACCGAACGCTGATGGCGGAGCATCTCGCACACGATGCTGATCGCACAGAACGTCCCGCTGCGTCCTCCACCATTCCTGAGAGAGAAAGAAAGAAAGAAAGAGAAAGAAAGGAGAAAGAATGAGATAGATAATAGACCAAGACATAATATTAATGATTATACATATAAACATCTACCTATAACACACAAAAAAAAACTGTCAGAATTGCTAAGCGTTAGCACCCGACTTAAAATTATCTTAACTTTTTTATTTCTTTGTAATTATACAAGTTAAAAAACATTCTACCTGCAGGCTTGATACTTCCAACTAATTGTAAGCTTCATGAATGAATAACATTATCAGTGATGTATGGTGGTTGATTCATGACATGTTCTGCTCCTGAGCAAGGCACTTAACCCACTGTTCCCCCGGCGCCAAAGACGTGGATGTCGATTATGGCAGCCCCCCTACACCTCTCGGATTCAGAGGGGTTGGGTTAAATGCCGAAGACACTTCAGTTGAAGGCATTCAGTTGTACAACTGACAAGGTATCCCCCCTTTCCTTTTCCTTTCATAGAGCTTGACTAAACTTATCAGCGTCTCTTCCTGTGCTTGCTGTTCTTGATTTTGCCCTCTAGATGGCGCCACACTACTGTCAATCCACCATTGCACACTATTGGCTACCCACTGACACTAATGTGTGGAACATAGCCTATTGCTGACACTCTAAGTAGTTCGTAAATGAAAAGCTGCTCTTTCTCAGAACCGTTTCCAGATGTGCAACTTCACTGTCTTTACAGCACTGTCTTGAAAGCCAAAGAGCTTTTAAGAGTTGCAAGAGGAGAGCGTCACAAAGTGAGGAAGCAGTTTGAGTTCAGTGGATCCCTACTCTCTCAACTCCCTTAGCAGTTGACCTCTGTCAATCTCCACATGTCTCTGGCCTTACGCATGTTTCAAGAATGTTCCGGTGAAACGGGCTATGTCCAAAATGGCATACTATTGCCCATATAGAGCCCTGGTCAAAAGGAGTGCACTATATAGGGAAAAGGGTGTAGCTCAAGATACGTTGAGACGGTTGCGATGGCTGTCATAGCCCAGGTTGTTTGGACATAAGGATGCAGGGAGGGAGCTCTGTGATTGAGACTAAACTAGCAGTCTAAACATTTACTGGAGGGTGGGTGGGGGGCAGTGTTGTCTTTCTGACGTTTGTTTAGTGGCAGACCCTGCTGGCTTCGTTCAGTGTGTGTATTGTGTGTGCTGATTGTCTCTGGTTTAAAGTGTGTGTGTGTGCTGCTCTGGTCGGGGGCGATTGGAATCTCTTCGGAGACTCTAATGAGAGTTGTATCTGGGTGATTCTTTTGGATTCTCTGGCTTACAGACCAGGCCAGTAACCCTGTTAAACAGCACCAGCCACAGATTACATCAACAATGACCCTGTCGTCCACACATACACTCCTCCGTTCCCATCATCCCTCCCTCCCTCCGTTTTCCGATTTGATTTCCCACCCAACTAGGGCCTCAGGAAACGAGGGAGACTCTCCCGGCTTCCCTCTCTCCTCTCCTCCCCTCCATCTATCCGAGTAAAGTGGGGCTGCTGGAGATAAGGAAGGGCAGATTGAGCTGAGACAGAGACCCACCCAGAGGCCTCTCCCACCGGAGCATTACGATCTAGATCTGGGCAGCATCGGGAACTACAAGCTCATTTGATTTGATTATCTCCCTCTGGTAAACTCAGCAGCCTCTCTCCTCTATTTCTCCTATTTAGTAAGTGGAGATCACCTGGGTCGGATTGCACATTCAAATTCATACTGTGATATCACACTGATTTATCCAGTTAAATAGTATACTTTGGCCAGACTAATGGGTCAAATATTGAGATACAGATATTGCGATTGTCAACTGTTTTTTTGAAATGATTTTGAATTAATGATATAGTCTTGAAGAATATGTCCAGCCCCATTCCTGAGATTTATAGCAAACCAAGTGGCAGGGCTGCTATTTCATTGTTTTTCAAATTACGAAGTGGAACTTTAAACGGCTTTGTGCTTGAACGGTTCATTTTGATGACTGCCAGTGTTTGTACGAGCATTTAGTGCTTTCTGGTGGGCCTTCAAAATGTCAGTTTCCAGAAGGCTGTCAGAAGGCAGGATGGTGTGCTGTGAGGACTGCATCCCCATGGAAAGTGTATGTGATCACCATCAGAGGAGGACAGTGACATTTCTCACTGTCCCATCGGAGTGGTCCAGTGTCACTGTGACCCCGGTGGCATTTTGGGCGGCTATGTTGGATCGAATTAGAGGGGTGGTTTTGGGGGGTTACATCAAATACCTAAGAACCCCCTACTCTTTCCACCCATTTGGGAAGTCCAGAGCTAGTAAAGGTTTACTGTGCAGTACTAGGTGTAGGTTGAGACATGACTGCTAGGTACTTACAGACAGTGTACGACGGTGCGTCCCTCCCCTCCGTCATACTCCTCCTGCCACTTGTCCACCTGGCGGATGAGCTTGAGGAAGGAGCGCTTGGACACAGGTGTGTCCCGGTACATAGGCCAGCCCAGGAACTGGAACTGTTGCACCATGCGATACCCGTCCTGTGGCTGGAGAGAGAAATGGACGTGTTAGCATTACCGTGTGTATGTCTATGTCTGCTATAGTAGCTCTAGGAACAGGAGTGTGTGTGTGTGTCTATGTCTGCTATAGTAGTTGTAGAAACAGAAGGGTGTGTGTGTGTGTGTGTCTGCTATAGTAGTTGTAGGAACAGGAGTGTGTGTGTGCATGTGTCTGCTATAGTAGCTGTAGGAACAGGAGTGTGTGTGTGTGTGTCTGCTATAGTAGCTGTAGGAACAGGAGTGTGTGTGTGTGTGTGCGTGTGTCTGCTATAGTAGCTGTAGTAACAGGAGTGTGTGTGTGTGTGTGTGTCTGCTATAGTAGTTGTAGGAACAGGAGTGTGTGTGTGTCTATGTCTGCTATAGTAGCTCTAGGAACAGGAGTGTGTGTGTCTGCTATAGTAGCAGTAGGAACAGGAGTGTGTGTGTCTGCTATAGTAGCAGTAGGAACAGGAGGGTGTGTGTGTCTATGTCTGCTATAGTAGCTGTGGAAACAGGAGTGTGTGTGTGTGTCTGCTATAGTAGCTGTAGGAACAGGAGTGTGTGTGTCTATGTCTGCTATAGTAGCTGTAGGAACAGGAGTGTGTGTGTGTGTCTATGTCTGCTATAGTAGCTGTAGGAACAGGAGTGTGTGTGTCTATGTCTGCTATAGTAGCTGTAGGAACAGGAGTGTGTGTGTGTGTGTGTGTCTAAGTCTGCTATAGTAGCTGTAGGAACAGGAGTTTGTGTGTGTGTCTGTCTATGTCTGCTATAGTAGCTGTAGGAACAGGAGTGTGTGTGTGTGTGTCTGCTATAGTAGCTGTAGGAACAGGAGTGTGTGCGTGTGTGCGTGTGTCTGCTATAGTAGCTGTAGTAACAGGAGTGTGTGTGTGTGTGTCTGCTATAGTAGTTGTAGGAACAGGAGTGTGTGTGTGTCTATGTCTGCTATAGTAGCTCTAGGAACAGGAGTGTGTGTGTCTGCTATAGTAGCAGTAGGAACAGGAGGGTGTGTGTGTCTATGTCTGCTATAGTAGCTGTGGAAACAGGAGTGTGTGTGTGTGTGTCTGCTATAGTAGCTGTAGGAACAGGAGTGTGTGTGTGTGTCTATGTCTGCTATGGTAGCTGTAGGAACAGGAGTGTGTGTGTGTGTGTGTGTGTGTGTGTGTGTGTGTGTGTGTGTGTGTGTGTGTGTGTGTGTGTGTGTGTGTGTGCCTGTCTGCTATAGTAGCTGTAGGAACAGGAGTGTGTGTGTGTGTGTGTGTGTGTGTGTGTGTGTGTGTGTGTGTGTGTGTGTGTGTGTGTGTGTGTGCCTGTCTGCTATAGTAGCTGTAGGAACAGGAGTGTGTGTGTGTCTATGTCTGCTATAGTAGCTGTAGGAACAGGAGTGTGTGTGTGTGTGTCTAAGTCTGCTATAGTAGCTGTAGGAACAGGAGTTTGTGTGTGTGTCTGTCTATGTCTGCTATAGTAGCTGTAGGAACAGGAGTGTGTGTGTGTGTGTGTGTCTGCTATAGTCACTGTAGGAACAGGAGTGTGTGTGTGTGTGTGTGTGTGTGTGTGTGTGTGTGTGTGTGTGTGTGTGTGTGTGTGTGTGTGTGTGTGTGCCTGTCTGCTATAGTAGCTGTAGGAACAGGAGATTGTGTGTCTATGTCTGCTATAATAGCTGTAGGAACAGGAGGGTGTGTGTGTCTATGTCTGCTATAGTAGCTGTAGGAACAGGAGTGTGTGTGTATGTGTGTGTCTGCTATAGTAGCTGTAGCAACAGGAGTGTGTGTGTGTCTATGTCTGCTATAGTCACTGTAGGGACAGGAGTGTGTTTGTGTGTGTCTGCTATAGTAGGAGTGTGAACAGGAGTGTGTGTGTGTGTGTGTGTGTATCTATGTCTGCTATAGTAGCTGTAGGAACAGGCGTGTGTGTGTGTGTCTGCTATAGTTGCTGTAGGAACAGGAGTGTGTGTGTCTGCTATAGTCGCTGTAGGAACAGGAGTGTGTGTGTGTGTGTGTGTGTCTGCTATAGTAGCTGTAGGAACAGCAGTGTGTGTGTGTCTGCTGTAGTCACTGTAGGAACAGGAGTGTGTGTGTGTGTATATGTCTGCTATAGTAGCTGTAGGAACAGGAGTGTGTGTGTGTGCTATAGTAGCTGTAGGAACAGGAGTGTGTGTGTGTCTGCTATAGTCACTGTAGGAACAGGAGTGTGTGTGTCTGCTATAGTAGCTGTAGGAACAGGAGTGTGTGTGCTATATTAGCTGTGGGAACAGGAGTGTGTGTGTGTGTGTGTGTGTGTGTGTGTGTGTGTGTGTGTGTGTCTGCTATAGTCGCTGTAGGAACAGGAGTGTGTATGTATGTCTGCTATAGTAGCTGTAGGAACAGGAGTGTGTGTGTGTCTGCTATAATAGCTGTAGGAACAGGAGTGTGTGTGTGTGTGTGTGTGTGTCTGCTATAGTAGCTGTAGGAACAGGAGTGTGTGTGTGTCTATGTCTGCTATAGTAGCTGTAGGAACAGGAGTGTGTGTGTGTGTGTCTAAGTCTGCTATAGTAGCTGTAGGAACAGGAGTTTGTGTGTGTGTCTGTCTATGTCTGCTATAGTAGCTGTAGGAACAGGAGTGTGTGTGTGTGTGTGTGTCTGCTATAGTCACTGTAGGAACAGGAGTGTGTGTGTGGGTGTGTGTGTGTGTGTGTGTGTGTGCCTGTCTGCTATAGTAGCTGTAGGAACAGGAGATTGTGTGTCTATGTCTGCTATAGTAGCTGTAGGAACAGGAGTGTGTGTGTATGTGTGTGTCTGCTATAGTAGCTGTAGCAACAGGAGTGTGTGTGTGTCTATGTCTGCTATAGTCACTGTAGGGACAGGAGTGTGTTTGTGTGTCTGCTATAGTAGGAGTGTGAACAGGAGTGTGTGTGTGTGTGTGTGTGTGTATCTATGTCTGCTATAGTAGCTGTAGGAACAGGCGTGTGTGTGTGTGTCTGCTATAGTTGCTGTAGGAACAGGAGTGTGTGTGTCTGCTATAGTCGCTGTAGGAACAGGAGTGTGTGTGTGTGTGTGTGTCTGCTATAGTAGCTGTAGGAACAGCAGTGTGTGTGTGTCTGCTGTAGTCACTGTAGGAACAGGAGTGTGTGTGTGTGTATGTCTGCTATAGTAGCTGTAGGAACAGGAGTGTGTGTGTGTGCTATAGTAGCTGTAGGAACAGGAGTGTGTGTGTGTCTGCTATAGTCACTGTAGGAACAGGAGTGTGTGTGTGTCTGCTATAGTCGCTGTAGGAACAGGAGTGTGTGTGTCTGCTATAGTAGCTGTAGGAACAGGAGTGTGTGTGCTATATTAGCTGTGGGAACAGGAGTGTGTGTGCTATAGTAGCTGTAGGAACAGGAGTGTGTGTGTGTGCTATAGTAGCTGTAGGAACAGGAGTGTGTGTGTGTCTGCTATAGTCACTGTAGGAACAGGAGTGTGTGTGTGTCTGCTATAGTAGCTGTAGGAACAGGAGTGTGTGTGCTATATTAGCTGTGGGAACAGGAGTGTGTGTGTGTGTGTGTGTGTGTGTGTGTGTGTCTGCTATAGTAGCTGTAGGAGCAGCAGTGTGTGTGTGTCTGCTATAGTCGCTGTAGGAACAGGAGTGTGTGTGTCTGCTATAGTAGCTGTAGGAACAGGAGTGTGTGTGCTATATTAGCTGTGGGAACAGGAGTGTGTGTGTGTGTGTGTGTGTGTGTGTGTGTGTGTGTGTGTCTGTGTGTGTGTGTCTGCTATAGTAGCTGTAGGAACAGCAGTGTGTGTGTGTCTGCTATAGTCACTGTAGGAACAGGAGTGTGTGTGTGTCTGCTATAGTCACTGTAGGAACAGGAGTGTGTGTGTCTGCTATAGTTGCTGTAGGAACAGCAGTGTGTGTGTGTCTGCTATAGTCACTGTAGGAACAGGAGTGTGTGTGTGTCTGCTATAGTCACTGTAGGAACAGGAGTGTGTGTGTCTGCTATAGTTGCTGTAGGAACAGCAGTGTGTGTGTGTCTGCTATAGTCACTGTAGGAACAGGAGTGTGTGTGTGTCTGCTATAGTCACTGTAGGAACAGGAGTGTGTGTGTGTCTGCTATAGTCACTGTAGGAACAGGAGTGTGTGTGTGTCTGCTATAGTCACTGTAGGAACAGGAGTGTGTGTGTCTGCTATAGTTGCTGTAGGAACAGCAGTGTGTGTGTGTCTGCTATAGTCACTGTAGGAACAGGAGTGTGTGTGTGTCTGCTATAGTCACTGTAGGAACAGGAGTGTGTGTGTGTCTGCTATAGTCACTGTAGGAACAGGAGTGTGTGTGTGTCTGCTATAGTCACTGTAGGAACAGGAGTGTGTGTGTCTGCTATAGTCACTGTAGGAACAGGAGTGTGTGTGTGTCTGCTATAGTCACTGTAGGAACAGGAGTGTGTGTGTCTGCTATAGTTGCTGTAGGAACAGCAGTGTGTGTGTGTCTGCTATAGTCACTGTAGGAACAGGAGTGTGTGTGTGTCTGCTATAGTCACTGTAGGAACAGGAGTGTGTGTGTCTGCTATAGTTGCTGTAGGAACAGGAGTGTCTGTGTCTGCTATAGTAGCTGTAGGAACAGGAGTGTGTGTGTGTGTGTGTGTCTGCTATAGTCACTGTAGGAACAGGAGTGTGTGTGTGTGTGTGTGTGTGTGTGTGTGTGTGTGTGTGTGTGTGTGTGTGTGTGTGTGTGTGTGTGTGTGTGCCTGTCTGCTATAGTAGCTGTAGGAACAGGAGATTGTGTGTCTATGTCTGCTATAATAGCTGTAGGAACAGGAGGGTGTGTGTGTCTATGTCTGCTATAGTAGCTGTAGGAACAGGAGTGTGTGTGTATGTGTGTGTCTGCTATAGTAGCTGTAGCAACAGGAGTGTGTGTGTGTCTATGTCTGCTATAGTCACTGTAGGGACAGGAGTGTGTTTGTGTGTGTCTGCTATAGTAGGAGTGTGAACAGGAGTGTGTGTGTGTGTGTGTGTGTATCTATGTCTGCTATAGTAGCTGTAGGAACAGGCGTGTGTGTGTGTGTCTGCTATAGTTGCTGTAGGAACAGGAGTGTGTGTGTCTGCTATAGTCGCTGTAGGAACAGGAGTGTGTGTGTGTGTGTGTCTGCTATAGTAGTCTGCTATAGTAGCTGTAGGAACAGGAGTGTGTGTGTGTGTATGTCTGCTATAGTAGCTGTAGGAACAGGAGTGTGTGTGTCTGCTATAGTTGCTGTAGGAACAGGAGTGTGTGTGTGTGCTATAGTAGCTGTAGGAACAGGAGTGTGTGTGTGTCTGCTATAGTCACTGTAGGAACAGGAGTGTGTGTGTCTGCTATAGTTGCTGTAGGAACAGGAGTGTGTGTGTCTGCTATAGTCGCTGTAGGAACAGGAGTGTGTGTGTGTCTGCTATAGTCACTGTAGGAACAGGAGTGTGTGTGTCTGCTATAGTTGCTGTAGGAACAGGAGTGTGTGTGTCTGCTATAGTCGCTGTAGGAACAGGAGTGTGTGTGTGTGTGTGTCTGCTATAGTAGCTGTAGGAACAGCAGTGTGTGTGTGTCTGCTATAGTCACTGTAGGAACAGGAGTGTGTGTGTCTGCTATAGTTGCTGTAGGAACAGGAGTGTCTGTGTCTGCTATAGTAGCTGTAGGAACAGGAGTGTGTGTGTGTGTGTGTGTGTGTGTGTGTCTGCTATAGTAGCTGTAGGAACAGCAGTGTGTGTGTGTCTGCTATAGTCACTGTAGGAACAGGAGTGTGTGTGTCTGCTATAGTTGCTGTAGGAACAGGAGTGTCTATGTCTGCTATAGTCGCTGTAGGAACAGGAGTGTGTATGTATGTCTGCTATAGTAGCTGTAGGAACAGGAGTGTGTGTGTGTCTGCTATAATAGCTGTAGGAACAGGAGTGTGTGTGTGTGTGTGTGTGTGTCTGCTATAGTAGCTGTAGGAACAGGAGTGTGTGTGTGTCTATGTCTGCTATAGTAGCTGTAGGAACAGGAGTGTGTGTGTGTGTGTCTAAGTCTGCTATAGTAGCTGTAGGAACAGGAGTTTGTGTGTGTGTCTGTCTATGTCTGCTATAGTAGCTGTAGGAACAGGAGTGTGTGTGTGTGTGTGTGTGTGTCTGCTATAGTCACTGTAGGAACAGGAGTGTGTGTGTGTGTGTGTGTGTGTGTGTGTGTGCCTGTCTGCTATAGTAGCTGTAGGAACAGGAGATTGTGTGTCTATGTCTGCTATAATAGCTGTAGGAACAGGAGGGTGTGTGTGTCTATGTCTGCTATAGTAGCTGTAGGAACAGGAGTGTGTGTGTATGTGTGTGTCTGCTATAGTAGCTGTAGCAACAGGAGTGTGTGTGTGTCTATGTCTGCTATAGTCACTGTAGGGACAGGAGTGTGTTTGTGTGTGTCTGCTATAGTAGGAGTGAACAGGAGTGTGTGTGTGTGTGTGTATATCTATGTCTGCTATAGTAGCTGTAGGAACAGGCGTGTGTGTGTGTGTCTGCTATAGTTGCTGTAGGAACAGGAGTGTGTGTGTCTGCTATAGTCGCTGTAGGAACAGGAGTGTGTGTGTGTGTGTGTGTGTCTGCTATAGTAGCTGTAGGAACAGCAGTGTGTGTGTGTCTGCTGTAGTCACTGTAGGAACAGGAGTGTGTGTGTGTGTATATGTCTGCTATAGTAGCTGTAGGAACAGGAGTGTGTGTGTGTGCTATAGTAGCTGTAGGAACAGGAGTGTGTGTGTGTCTGCTATAGTCACTGTAGGAACAGGAGTGTGTGTGTCTGCTATAGTAGCTGTAGGAACAGGAGTGTGTGTGCTATATTAGCTGTGGGAACAGGAGTGTGTGTGTGTGTGTGTGTGTGTGTGTGTGTGTGTGTGTCTGCTATAGTCGCTGTAGGAACAGGAGTGTGTATGTATGTCTGCTATAGTAGCTGTAGGAACAGGAGTGTGTGTGTGTCTGCTATAATAGCTGTAGGAACAGGAGTGTGTGTGTGTGTGTGTGTGTGTCTGCTATAGTAGCTGTAGGAACAGGAGTGTGTGTGTGTCTATGTCTGCTATAGTAGCTGTAGGAACAGGAGTGTGTGTGTGTGTGTCTAAGTCTGCTATAGTAGCTGTAGGAACAGGAGTTTGTGTGTGTGTCTGTCTATGTCTGCTATAGTAGCTGTAGGAACAGGAGTGTGTGTGTGTGTGTGTGTCTGCTATAGTCACTGTAGGAACAGGAGTGTGTGTGTGGGTGTGTGTGTGTGTGTGTGTGTGTGCCTGTCTGCTATAGTAGCTGTAGGAACAGGAGATTGTGTGTCTATGTCTGCTATAGTAGCTGTAGGAACAGGAGTGTGTGTGTATGTGTGTGTCTGCTATAGTAGCTGTAGCAACAGGAGTGTGTGTGTGTCTATGTCTGCTATAGTCACTGTAGGGACAGGAGTGTGTTTGTGTGTGTCTGCTATAGTAGGAGTGTGAACAGGAGTGTGTGTGTGTGTGTGTATATCTATGTCTGCTATAGTAGCTGTAGGAACAGGCGTGTGTGTGTGTGTCTGCTATAGTTGCTGTAGGAACAGGAGTGTGTGTGTCTGCTATAGTCGCTGTAGGAACAGGAGTGTGTGTGTGTGTGTGTGTGTCTGCTATAGTAGCTGTAGGAACAGCAGTGTGTGTGTGTCTGCTGTAGTCACTGTAGGAACAGGAGTGTGTGTGTGTGTATATGTCTGCTATAGTAGCTGTAGGAACAGGAGTGTGTGTGTGTGCTATAGTAGCTGTAGGAACAGGAGTGTGTGTGTGTCTGCTATAGTCACTGTAGGAACAGGAGTGTGTGTGTCTGCTATAGTAGCTGTAGGAACAGGAGTGTGTGTGCTATATTAGCTGTGGGAACAGGAGTGTGTGTGTGTGTGTGTGTGTGTGTGTGTGTGTGTGTGTGTGTGTGTCTGCTATAGTCGCTGTAGGAACAGGAGTGTGTATGTATGTCTGCTATAGTAGCTGTAGGAACAGGAGTGTGTGTGTGTCTGCTATAATAGCTGTAGGAACAGGAGTGTGTGTGTGTGTGTGTGTGTGTCTGCTATAGTAGCTGTAGGAACAGGAGTGTGTGTGTGTCTATGTCTGCTATAGTAGCTGTAGGAACAGGAGTGTGTGTGTGTGTGTCTAAGTCTGCTATAGTAGCTGTAGGAACAGGAGTTTGTGTGTGTGTCTGTCTATGTCTGCTATAGTAGCTGTAGGAACAGGAGTGTGTGTGTGTGTGTGTGTCTGCTATAGTCACTGTAGGAACAGGAGTGTGTGTGTGGGTGTGTGTGTGTGTGTGTGTGTGTGCCTGTCTGCTATAGTAGCTGTAGGAACAGGAGATTGTGTGTCTATGTCTGCTATAGTAGCTGTAGGAACAGGAGTGTGTGTGTATGTGTGTGTCTGCTATAGTAGCTGTAGCAACAGGAGTGTGTGTGTGTCTATGTCTGCTATAGTCACTGTAGGGACAGGAGTGTGTTTGTGTGTGTCTGCTATAGTAGTAGATGTGAACAGGAGTGTGTGTGTGTGTGTGTGTGTGTATCTATGTCTGCTATAGTAGCTGTAGGAACAGGCGTGTGTGTGTGTGTCTGCTATAGTTGCTGTAGGAACAGGAGTGTGTGTGTCTGCTATAGTCGCTGTAGGAACAGGAGTGTGTGTGTGTGTGTGTGTCTGCTATAGTAGCTGTAGGAACAGCAGTGTGTGTGTGTCTGCTGTAGTCACTGTAGGAACAGGAGTGTGTGTGTGTGTATGTCTGCTATAGTAGCTGTAGGAACAGGAGTGTGTGTGTGTGCTATAGTAGCTGTAGGAACAGGAGTGTGTGTGTGTCTGCTATAGTCACTGTAGGAACAGGAGTGTGTGTGTGTCTGCTATAGTCGCTGTAGGAACAGGAGTGTGTGTGTCTGCTATAGTAGCTGTAGGAACAGGAGTGTGTGTGCTATATTAGCTGTGGGAACAGGAGTGTGTGTGATATAGTAGCTGTAGGAACAGGAGTGTGTGTGTGTGCTATAGTAGCTGTAGGAACAGGAGTGTGTGTGTGTCTGCTATAGTCACTGTAGGAACAGGAGTGTGTGTGTGTCTGCTATAGTAGCTGTAGGAACAGGAGTGTGTGTGCTATATTAGCTGTGGGAACAGGAGTGTGTGTGTGTGTGTGTGTGTGTGTGTGTGTGTGTGTGTCTGCTATAGTAGCTGTAGGAGCAGCAGTGTGTGTGTGTCTGCTATAGTCGCTGTAGGAACAGGAGTGTGTGTGTCTGCTATAGTAGCTGTAGGAACAGGAGTGTGTGTGCTATATTAGCTGTGGGAACAGGAGTGTGTGTGTGTGTGTGTGTGTGTGTGTGTGTGTGTGTGTCTGCTATAGTAGCTGTAGGAACAGCAGTGTGTGTGTGTCTGCTATAGTCACTGTAGGAACAGGAGTGTGTGTGTGTCTGCTATAGTCACTGTAGGAACAGGAGTGTGTGTGTCTGCTATAGTTGCTGTAGGAACAGCAGTGTGTGTGTGTCTGCTATAGTCACTGTAGGAACAGGAGTGTGTGTGTGTCTGCTATAGTCACTGTAGGAACAGGAGTGTGTGTGTCTGCTATAGTTGCTGTAGGAACAGCAGTGTGTGTGTGTCTGCTATAGTCACTGTAGGAACAGGAGTGTGTGTGTGTCTGCTATAGTCACTGTAGGAACAGGAGTGTGTGTGTGTCTGCTATAGTCACTGTAGGAACAGGAGTGTGTGTGTGTCTGCTATAGTCACTGTAGGAACAGGAGTGTGTGTGTCTGCTATAGTTGCTGTAGGAACAGCAGTGTGTGTGTGTCTGCTATAGTCACTGTAGGAACAGGAGTGTGTGTGTGTCTGCTATAGTCACTGTAGGAACAGGAGTGTGTGTGTGTCTGCTATAGTCACTGTAGGAACAGGAGTGTGTGTGTGTCTGCTATAGTCACTGTAGGAACAGGAGTGTGTGTGTCTGCTATAGTCACTGTAGGAACAGGAGTGTGTGTGTGTCTGCTATAGTCACTGTAGGAACAGGAGTGTGTGTGTCTGCTATAGTTGCTGTAGGAACAGCAGTGTGTGTGTGTCTGCTATAGTCACTGTAGGAACAGGAGTGTGTGTGTGTCTGCTATAGTCACTGTAGGAACAGGAGTGTGTGTGTCTGCTATAGTTGCTGTAGGAACAGGAGTGTCTGTGTCTGCTATAGTAGCTGTAGGAACAGGAGTGTGTGTGTCTGCTATAGTAGCTGTAGGAACAGGAGTGTGTGTGTCTGCTATAGTTGCTGTAGGAACAGGAGTGTCTGTGTCTGCTATAGTAGCTGTAGGAACAGGAGTGTGTGTGTGTGTGTGTCTGCTATAGTCGCTGTAGGAACAGGAGTGTGTGTGTGTGTGTGTGTGTGTGTGTGTGTTTGTGTGTGTGTGTGTGCCTGTCTGCTATAGTAGCTGTAGGAACAGGAGTGTGTGTGTCTATGTCTGCTATAGTCGCTGTAGGAACAGGAGTGTGTGTGTCTATGTCTGCTATAGTAGCTGTAGGAACAGGAGTGTGTGTGTATGTGTGTCTATGTCTGCTATAGTAGCTGTAGGAACAGGAGTGTGTGTGTGTGTCTAAGTCTGCTATAGTAGCTGTAGGAACAGGAGTTTGTGTGTGTGTGTGTCTGTCTATGTTTGCTATAGTAGCTGTAGGAACAGGAGTGTGTGTGTGTGTGTGTGTGTCTGCTATAGTCGCTGTAGGAACAGGAGTGTGTGTGTCTGCTATAGTCACTGTAGGAACAGGAGTGTGTGTGTGTCTGCTATAGTCACTGTAGGAACAGGAGTGTGTGTGTCTGCTATAGTTGCTGTAGGAACAGCAGTGTGTGTGTGTCTGCTATAGTCACTGTAGGAACAGGAGTGTGTGTGTGTCTGCTATAGTCACTGTAGGAACAGGAGTGTGTGTGTCTGCTATAGTTGCTGTAGGAACAGGAGTGTCTGTGTCTGCTATAGTAGCTGTAGGAACAGGAGTGTGTGTGTCTGCTATAGTAGCTGTAGGAACAGGAGTGTGTGTGTGTCTGCTATAGTTGCTGTAGGAACAGGAGTGTCTGTGTCTGCTATAGTAGCTGTAGGAACAGGAGTGTGTGTGTGTGTGTGTCTGCTATAGTCGCTGTAGGAACAGGAGTGTGTGTGTGTGTGTGTGTGTGTGTGTGTGTGTTTGTGTGTGTGTGTGTGCCTGTCTGCTATAGTAGCTGTAGGAACAGGAGTGTGTGTGTCTATGTCTGCTATAGTCGCTGTAGGAACAGGAGTGTGTGTGTCTATGTCTGCTATAGTAGCTGTAGGAACAGGAGTGTGTGTGTATGTGTGTCTATGTCTGCTATAGTAGCTGTAGGAACAGGAGTGTGTGTGTGTGTCTAAGTCTGCTATAGTAGCTGTAGGAACAGGAGTTTGTGTGTGTGTGTGTCTGTCTATGTTTGCTATAGTAGCTGTAGGAACAGGAGTGTGTGTGTGTGTGTGTGTGTCTGCTATAGTCGCTGTAGGAACAGGAGTGTGTGTGTGTGTGTGTGTGTGTTGTGTGTGTGTGTGTGCCTGTCTGCTATAGTAGCTGTAGGAACCGGAGTGTGTGTGTCTATGTCTGCTATAGTAGCTGTAGGAACAGGAGTGTGTTTGTGTGTGTCTGCTATAGTAGCTGTAGGAACAGGAGTGTGTGTGTGTCTGCTATAGTAGCTGTAGGAACAGGAGTGTGTGTGTCTGCTATAGTAGCTGTAGGAACAGGAGTGTGTGTGTGTCTGCTATAGTAGCTGTAGGAACAGGAGTGTGTGTGTGTCTGCTATAATAGCTGTAGGAACAGGAGTGTGTGTGTGTGTGTATGTCTGCTATAGTAGCTGTAGGAACAGGAGTGTGTGTGTATGTCTGCTATAGTAGCTGTAGGAACAGGAGTGTGTGTGTGTCTGCTATAATAGCTGTAGGAACAGGAGTGTGTGTGTGTGTGTGTGTGTGTGTGTGTGTGTGTGTGTGTCTGCTATAGTAGCTGTAGGAACAGGAGTGTGTGTGTGTGCTATAGTAGCTGTAGGAACAGGAGTGTGTGTGTGTCTGCTATAGTCACTGTAGGAACAGGAGTGTGTGTGTGTCTGCTATAGTCGCTGTAGGAACAGGAGTGTGTGTTTGTGTGTGTCTGCTATAGTAGCTGTAGGAACAGGAGTGTGTGTGTGTGTCTATGTCTGCTATAGTTGCTGTAGGAACAGGAGTGTGTGTGTGTCTGCTATAGTAGCTGTAGGAACAGGAGTGTGTGTGTGTCTGCTATAGTAGCTGTAGGAACAGGAGTGTGTGTGTGTCTGCTATAGTCGCTGTAGGAACAGGAGTGTGTGTGTGTCTGCTATAGTAGCTGTAGGAACAGGAGTGTGTGTGTCTGCTATAGTTGCTGTAGGAACAGGAGTGTGTGTGTGTCTGCTATAGTAGCTGTAGGAACAGGAGTGTGTGTGTGTCTGCTATAGTAGCTGTAGGAACAGGAGTGTGTGTGTCTGCTATAGTAGCTGTAGGAACAGGAGTGTGTGTGTGGTGTTCTGTCTCGTACCCGTGCAGCGTTGTAGACGCGGAATATCCTGCTGATGATGTCCTCCTCCAGGTCAGCTGACACAAACTCCACCTGGATGGGCCCGTGGCGGTGCACGCCGTTCTCCGGCCAGTACTGGGGACACAGCTGCACACACACACACACACACACACACACACACACACACACACACACACACACACACACACACACACACACACACACACACACACACACACACATCAAATGAGTCATTGAATGAGAGCCTATTGATTGCGTTGGCATTCACATTCACCTTCTTTTGATAACTGCAATTCTCTCATTGTCTTTCAAGGTCATGCCTTCAAACACACAAAAACATCTACAATTTAACAGTTCAGGAGAGTGAAACACCGCCTGACTATCCTGTTCTATTGAGCTGCCTCCTCAACAGCAGATGAGAGAAAACACAATGACATCAACTAGGCATTCCAACATACATACACATATATATAGGAATGCCTAGTTGATGTCATTGTGTATATATATATATATATATATTGCTATAGCTGTGGTAATTGTTGCCGGGCTACAGTCAGAATAGGGAATGAGAGGATACTGTAGTAACCCAGCTGGGTGGTGTTGCTAGGAAATGCTGCCACCTGCTATTCTTTGAACATTTTGACAGGCAGGGCCCCAAGGCCATTTGAGGCAGACTCCTTCCCCTCCTCTTTCAAACCTACTGGTAGCGATCTGTCTATGATCATGTACTAATGACTAGTCTATGACGGAGACTGGAATGTCTGATAGTATGATAAAGGATTGCATGGCGTCACATGGTTTGGAGTGACTTGATTGGCCTCTCGTGTGTGTGTGTGTATGTGTGTGTGTGTATGTTAGTCTTACCTGTGCTGGGTCTACGTCGTTGAGCATCACTATAGAGGTGCAGTGGTAGTCCAGCACCAGCCTCCAGAAGTCTTTGACCGTGTTGGGCAAGGGGTGCTGGGTAACGATGAATGCAGACGGCTGCTTGTAGCTCTGTGGAGGAGGAAAACGACGAGGAAGAGAAAGTCAGCAACCCCAAAATGAACAGAAAGACAGTATTTACATCACTAAGATCAAGAACATGTCATCAGGCCTTTAGTCATAATGCAGAGAATTCTCACAATCAAGTTCAGGTTACTATGTGAGGTTGTATGTATCTGAGGTCTGCGGGTCACTTTGTTTTTGAGGAATCATGTACAGGGAACGTATTTATTTCCAGATATTCATGACCGTTCTGAATGACTTCCACTATCAACACTAAGACCACATACTATATCCTTATTGTATATACCAAATATGCATGAGTATAATTGGTGACACATTATTTCCATAAAGCCAATCCAAACTGAGTCATACTGCTGCGTTCGACAAAAAACACACTGCAATTATGAATGTCCATTTCCATGACGATGAGACAAATCCATCCAAAGCCATCTGTTTTTTAAATCATTTTCGATGAGGATGTAATTGTTGGTGGAAACACAGAAAAAGCACTAGCCATTCATCAACATGATACACTGTCCCCCTACTGTTTAGGTTTGGCTGGGAAATGGCTGGCTAAGTAACATGGGGTGATTATTATAGAGATGGATGGGCTATTTACACACCAGCTATTTAACCACAGGACGCCCCAGGACTGCTGAGTCGCCCGCTGTCCCTTGCTCTCTCTCTGTTTCCTTCTCCCTCTACACTATTCCCCAACTCCTCCCTCTTCCGTCCCGTTGCTCCCTCTATGTCTGTCTCTCCCACTCCCTCCCTCTCTCCTTTCTCCATAATAAAGAAGTTGTCACAGACAGCCAATATGCCACTAATCTACCACTAATAAAGTTTGCTCTTCATTCAAAGCGCCAAATCTGCCCTTTATGTAGATCGGTGATTGAACAGTGACCTATCCACATCATCATATTTCAGCACAATGATTAAAAAAGAACAGTTCCACTATTGACTCAGCACTTTTCCAGCAGTACATTTACATCCAATGACTTGCACACGGACTGACACTGCAAGTCATTTAAAAAGGTTACGAGTGAGCGTGCCTAAGTCTGAGTGTGTGTGAGAATGAGTGTGTGTGTGTGTGTGTGAGACGTACGTCCATGAGAGCGGCGTTGATGTAGTTGGAACTCTCTCCGTCGATGGTGATGAGGAAGGGCAGACAGCGGTCTGGCGGGAGGACGTCCATGCAGCGGTTCTTCTCGTGGTTCCTGGGGAGCAGGGCGATGCTGCAGTCCTCCACACGCAACGTAGGAGTCACCATGTTCAGAGTCTGGAGGGAGGAAGGGATATGAGCCTGGTAGACACCTTCAATTGTGCCTTGGAGTGAAGAGCATTTATGTACACCAATATACGTATGATGAACAACGCATGCTCACACACACACACACACACACACACACACACACACACACACAGACACACACACACACAGTACCCTGAACTCCTCTTTGATCTGGCTGGAGTTAGTCTGGGGGTCCAGGCGGTTCATGTCATAGTAGACCGATCGCAGCTGGTTGGCTGGGATGGTGGTGTCCCCGCACAGACACGCCTCCAAGATGGCGTCGTGGATGAACACGTACTGCTCCTGTAGGACAGAGCGGGCCATAGGATATCGTGAGGGACAGAAAGCCATGCAACGCCTAGACACACACCAGGCTCACACTGAGAACAAAGCACCAATACTTACCTACACATTGAGGTAACACAGAAACATGACCAAACCAAAGTGATGATTGACTCAAGTCAAGTCATGACATGGTTCCAAAAGCCATTTTTGGTGAGATATCAAATCAAATCCTAATCCAATCCTCGGTTTTCCAATTGGTCTTGAGAAATACAGAATCCTGGATGGTAGAAATTGGGGCTAAGTATTCTCTCATGTTGTTTAAACCCTTCTATGTTTGCTAAGACTGTGGCTGAGCCAACGGGTACACTATGGACTTCCTTTCTCCGGGTAAGTCGTTCACTATATAAGGGAATAGGGTGCTATTACAGCCTGTCACCTCCACAGTGACCATTCCCATTGACCTTTCCTCTGTCAATACTACCACTCTCTCTCTCTCTTTCCTCTGTCAATACTACCACTCTCTCTCTCTTTCCTCTGTCAATACTACTACTCTCTCTCTCTCTTTCCTCTGTCAATACTACCACTCTCTCTCTCTCTTTCCTCTGTCAATACTACCACTCTCTCTCTCTCTCTTTCCTCTGTCAATACTACTACTCTCTCTCTCTCTTTCCTCTGTCAATACTACCACTCTCTCTCTCTCTTTCCTCTGTCAATACTACCACTCTCTCTCTCTTTCCTCTGTCAATACTACCACTCTCTCTCTCTCTTTCCTCTGTCAATACTACCACTCTCTCTCTCTTTTTCCTCTGTCAATACTACCACTCTCTCTCTCTCTTTCCTCTGTCAATACTACCACTCTCTCTCTCTTTCCTCTGTCAATACTACAACTCTCTCTCTCTCTCTTTCCTCTGTCAATACTACCACTCTCTCTCTCTCTCTCTCTCTTTCCTCTGTCAATACTACCACTCTCTCTCTCTTTCCTCTGTCAATACTACCACTCTCTCTTTTTCCTCTGTCAATACTACCACTCTCTCTCTCTTTTTCCTCTGTCAATACTACCACTCTCTCTCTCTCTCTCTCTCTTTCCTCTGTCAATACTACCACTCTCTCTCTCTCTTTCCTCTGTCAATACTACCACTCTCTCTCTCTCTCTCTCTCTTTCCTCTGTCAATACTACCACTCTCTCTCTCTTTCCTCTGTCAATACTACCACTCTCTCTCTCTCTCTCTCTCTCTCTCTCTCTCTCTCTCTCTTTCCTCTGTCAATACTATCACTCTCTCTCTCTTTTTCCTGTCAATACTACCACTCTCTCTCTCTCTTTCAATACTACCACTCTCTCTCTCTCTCTCTCTCTTTCCTCTGTCAATACTACTACTCTCTCTTTCCTCTGTCAATACTACCACTCTCTCTCTCTTTCCTCTGTCAATACTACCACTCTCTCTCTCTCTTTCCTCTGTCAATACTACCACTCTCTCTCTCTTTCCTCTGTCAATACTACCACTCTCTCTCTCTCTCTCTCTCTCTCTCTCTCTCTCTCTCTCTTTCTATGTCAATACTATCACTCTCTCTCTCTTTTTCCTCTGTCAATACTACCACTCTCTCTCTCTTTCCTCTGTCAATACTATCACTCTCTCTCTCTTTTTCCTCTGTCAATACTACCACTCTCTCTCTCTCTTTCCTCTGTCAATACTACCACTCTCTCTCTCTCTTTCCTCTGTCAATACTACCACTCTCTCTCTCTCTTTCCTCTGTCAATACTACCACTCTCTCTCTCTCTTTCCTCTGTCAATACTACCACTCTCTCTCTCTCTTTCCTCTGTCAATACTACCACTCTCTCTCTCTCTTTCCTCTGTCAATACTACCACTCTCTCTCTCTCTTTCCTCTGTCAATACTACCACTCTCTCTTTTTCCTCTGTCAATACTACCACTCTCTCTCTTTTTTCCTCTGTCAATACTACCACTCTCTCTCTCTCTCTTTCCTCTGTCAATACTACCACTCTCTCTCTCTCTTTCCTCTGTCAATACTACCACTCTCTCTCTTTTTCCTCTGTCAATACTACCACTCTCTCTCTCTCTCTCTTTCCTCTGTCAATACTACCACTCTCTCTCTCTCTCTCTCTCTCTCTCTCTTTCCTCTGTCAATACTATCACTCTCTCTTTTTCCTCTGTCAATATTACCACTCTCTCTCTCTCTTTCAATACTACCACTCTCTCTCTCTCTCTTTCCTCTGTCAATACTACTACTCTCTCTTTCCTCTGTCAATACTACTACTCTCTCTTTCCTCTGTCAATACTACCACTCTCTCTCTCTTTCCTCTGTCAATACTACCACTCTCTCTCTCTTTCCTCTGTCAATACTACCCCTCTCTCTCTCTTTCCTCTGTCAATACTACCCCTCTCTCTCTCTTTCCTCTGTCAATACTACCCCTCTCTCTCTCTTTCGTCTGTCAATACTACCACTCTCACTCTTTCCTCTGTCAATACTACCACTCTCTCACTCTTTCCTCTGTCAATACTACCCCTCTCCCTCTTTCCTCTGTCAATACTACCACTCTCTCACTCTTTCCTCTGTCAATACTACCACTCTCTCACTCTTTCCTCTGTCAATACTACAACTCTCTCTCTTCCCTCTGTCAATACTACTACTCTCTCTCTTCCCTCTGTCAATACTACCACTCTCCCTCTTTCAATACCACCACTCTCTCCCTCTTTCAATACTACCCCTCTCTCCCTCTTTGCTCTGTCAATACTACCACTCTCTCTCTTCCCTCTGTCAACACTACTACTCTCTCCCTCTTTCAATACTACCACTCTCTCCCTCTTTCAATACTACCACTCTCTCCCTCTTTCAATACTACCACTCTCTCCCTCTTTTCTCTGTCAACACTACTACTCTCTCCCTCTTTCAATACTACCACTCTCTCCCTCTTTCAATACTACCACTCTCTCCCTCTTTCAATACTACCACTCTCTCCCTCTTTTCTCTGTCAACACTACTACTCTCTCCCTCTTTCAATACTACCACTCTCTCCCTCTTTCAATACTACCACTCTCTCCCTCTTTCAATACTACCACTCTCTCCCTCTTTTCTCTGTCAACACTACTACTCTCTCACTCTTTCAATACTACCACTCTCTCTCCTCTGTCAATACTACCACTCTCTCTTTCCTCTGTCAATACTACTACTATCTCTCTCCTCTGTCAATACTACCACTCTCTCTTTCCTCTGTCAATACTACCACTCTCTCTTTCCTCTGTCAATACTACTACTATCTCTCTCCTCTGTCAATACTACCACTCTCTCTTTCCTCTGTCAATACTACCACTCTCTCTCTCCTCTGTCAATACTACTACTATCTCTCTCCTCTGTCAATACTACCACTCTCTCTTTCCTCTGTCAATACTACTACTATCTCTCTCCTCTGTGAATACTACCACTCTCTCCCTCTTTCAATACTACCACTCTCTCTTTCCTCTGTCAATACTACCACTCTCTCTCTCCTCTGTCAATACTACCACTCTCTCTCTCCTCTGTCAATACTACCACTCTCTCTTTCCTCTGTCAATACTACTACTATCTCTCTCCTCTGTCAATACTACCACTCTCTCTTTCCTCTGTCAATACTACTACTATCTCTCTCCTCTGTGAATACTACCACTCTCTCCCTCTTTCAATACTACCACTCTCTCTTTCCTCTGTCAATACTACCACTCTCTCTCTCCTCTGTCAATACTACCACTCTCTCTCTCCTCTGTCAATACTACCACTCTCTCTTTCCTCTGTCAATACTACTACTACTATCTCTCTCACTCTTTCCTCTGTCAATACTACTACTCTCTCTCTCTCTCTTTCCTCTGTCAATACTACTACTCTCTCTTTCCTCTGTCAATACTACTACTCTCTCTTTCCTCTGTCAATACTACCACTCTCTCTTTCCTCTGTCAATACTACTACTCTCTCTCTCCCTTTCCTCTGTCAATACTACTACTCTCTCTCTCTCCCTTTCCTCTGTCAATACTACTACTCTCTCTTTCCTCTGTCAATACTACTACTCTCTCTTTCCTCTGTCAATACTACCACTCTCTCTTTCCTCTGTCAATGCTACTACTCTCTCTCTCTCCCTTTCCTCTGTCAATACTACTACTCTCTCTTTCCTCTGTCAATACTACTACTCTCTCTTTCCTCTGTCAATACTACCACTCTCTCTTTCCTCTGTCAATACTACTACTCTCTCTCTCTCCCTTTCCTCTGTCAATACTACTACTCTCCCTCTCTCTCTTTCCTCTGTCAAGACTACCACTCTCTCTCTTTCCTCTGTCAATACTACCACTCTCTCTCTCCTCTGTCAATACTACCACTCTCTCTTTCCTCTGTCAATACTACTACTCTCTCTTTCCTTTGTCAATACTACTACTCTCCCTCTCTCTCTTTCCTCTGTCAAGACTACCACTCTCTCTCTCCTCTGTCAATACTACCACTCTCTCTCACCTCTGTCAATACTACTACTCTCTCTCTCTTTTTCTCTGTCAATACTACTACTCTCTCTCTCTCTTTCCTCTGTCAATACTACTACTCTCTCGCTCTCTTTCCTCTGTCAATACTACTACTCTCTCTCTCTCTTTCCTCTGTCAATTCTACTACTCTCTCTTTCCTCTGTCAAAACTACCCCTCTCTCTCTCTTTCCTCTGTCAATACTACCACTCTCTCACTCTTTCCTCTGTCAATACTACCCCTCTCCCTCTTTCCTCTGTCAATACTACCACTCTCTCACTCTTTCCTCTGTCAATACTACCACTCTCTCACTCTTTCCTCTGTCAATACTACCACTCTCTCTCTTCCCTCTGTCAATACTACCACTCTCCCTCTTTCAATACTACCACTCTCTCCCTCTTTCAATACTACCACTCTCTCCCTCTTTCAATACTACCACTCTCTCCCTCTTTCAATACTACCCCTCTCTCCCTCTTTGCTCTGTCAATACTACCACTCTCTCTTTCCTCTGTCAATACTACCACTCTCTCTTTCCTCTGTCAATACTACTACTCTCTCTTTCCTCTGTCAATACTACTACTCTCCCTCTCTCTCTTTCCTCTGTCAAGACTACCACTCTCTCTCTCCTCTGTCAATACTACTACTCTCTCTCTCTCTCTTTCCTCTGTCAATACTACTACTCTCTCTCTCTCCTCTGTCAATACTACTACTCTCTCTCTCTCTCTTTTCCTCTGTCAATACTACTACTCTCTCTTTCCTCTGTCAATACTACTACTCTCTCTTTCCTCTGTCAATACTACCACTCTCTCTTTCCTCTGTCAATACTACTACTCTCTCTCTCTCCCTTTCCTCTGTCAATACTACTACTCTCTCTCTCTTCTTTCCTCTGTCAATACTACTACTCTCTCTTTCCTCTGTCAATACTACTACTCTCTCTTTCCTCTGTCAATACTACCACTCTCTCTTTCCTCTGTCAATGCTACTACTCTCTCTCTCTCTTTCCTCTGTCAATACTACTACTCTCTCTTTCCTCTGTCAATACTACTACTCTCTCTTTCCTCTGTCAATACTACCACTCTCTCTTTCCTCTGTCAATACTACTACTCTCTCTCTCTCCTTTCCTCTGTCAATACTACTACTCTCCCTCTCTCTCTTTCCTCTGTCAAGACTACCACTCTCTCTTTTCCTCTGTCAATACTACCACTCTCTCTCTCCTCTGTCAATACTACCACTCTCTCTTTCCTCTGTCAATACTACTACTCTCTCTTTCCTTTGTCAATACTACTACTCTCCCTCTCTCTCTTTCCTCTGTCAAGACTACCACTCTCTCTCTCTCTGTCAATACTACTACTCTCTCTCTCTCTCTTTCCTCTGTCAATACTACTACTCTCTCTCTCTCTTTCCTCTGTCAATACTACTACTCTCTCTCTCTCTTTCCTCTGTCAATACTACTACTCTCTCGCTCTCTTTCCTCTGTCAATACTACTACTCTCTCTCTCTCTTTCCTCTGTCAATTCTACTACTCTCTCTTTCCTCTGTCAATACTACCCCTCTCTCTCTCTTTCCTCTGTCAATACTACCACTCTCTCACTCTTTCCTCTGTCAATACTACCCCTCTCCCTCTTTCCTCTGTCAATACTACCACTCTCTCACTCTTTCCTCTGTCAATACTACCACTCTCTCACTCTTTCCTCTGTCAATACTACCACTCTCTCTCTTCCCTCTGTCAATACTACCACTCTCCCTCTTTCAATACTACCACTCTCTCCCTCTTTCAATACTACCACTCTCTCCCTCTTTCAATACTACCACTCTCTCCCTCTTTCAATACTACCCCTCTCTCCCTCTTTGCTCTGTCAATACTACCACTCTCTCTTTCCTCTGTCAATACTACCACTCTCTCTTTCCTCTGTCAATACTACTACTCTCTCTTTCCTCTGTCAATACTACTACTCTCCCTCTCTCTCTTTCCTCTGTCAAGACTACCACTCTCTCTCTCCTCTGTCAATACTACTACTCTCTCTCTCTCTCTTTCCTCTGTCAATACTACTACTCTCTCTCTCTCTTTCCTCTGTCAATACTACTACTCTCTCTCTCTCTTTCCTCTGTCAATACTACTACTCTCTCTCTCTCTTTCCTCTGTCAATTCTACTACTCTCGCTTTCCTCTGTCAATACTACCACTCTCTCTCTCTCTCTTTCCTCTGTCAATACTACCCCTCTCTCTCTCTTTCCTCTGTCAATACTACCACTCTCTCACTCTTTCCTCTGTCAATACTACCCCTCTCCCTCTTTCCTCTGTCAATACTACCACTCTCTCACTCTTTCCTCTGTCAATACTACCACTCTCTCACTCTTTCCTCTGTCAATACTACCACTCTCTCTCTTCCCTCTGTCAATACTACCACTCTCCCTCTTTCAATACTACCACTCTCTCCCTCTTTCAATACTACCACTCTCTCCCTCTTTCAATACTACCACTCTCTCCCTCTTTCAATACTACCCCTCTCTCCCTCTTTGCTCTGTCAATACTACCACTCTCTCTTTCCTCTGTCAATACTACCACTCTCTCTCTCCTCTGTCAATACTACCACTCTCTCTTTCCTCTGTCAATACTACTACTCTCGCTTTCCTCTGTCAATACTACCACTCTCTCTCTCTCTTTCCTCTGTCAATACTACTACTCTCTCTCTCTCTTTCCTCTGTCAATACTACTACTCTCTCTTTCCTCTGTCAATACTACCACTCTCTCTCTCCTCTGTCAATACTACCACTCTCTCTTTCCTCTGTCAATACTACCACTCTCTCTCTCCTCTGTCAATACTACCACTCTCTCTTTCCTCTGTCAATACTACTACTCTCTCTTTCCTCTGTCAATACTACCACTCTCTCTCTCCTCTGTCAATACTACCACTCTCTTTCCTCTGTCAATACTACTGCTCTCTCTTTCCTCTGTCAATACTACCACTCTCTCCTTCTTTCCTCTGTCAATACTACCACTCTCTCTTTCCTCTGTCAATACTACCACTCTCTTTCCTCTGTCAATACTACTACTCTCTCTCTCCTCTGTCAATACTACCACTCTCCCTTTCCCCTGTCAATACTACTACTCTCTCTCTCTCCCTTTCCTCTGTCAATACTACTACTCTCTCTCTCTCCATTTCCTCTGTCAATACTACTACTCTCCCTCTCTCTCTTTCCTCTGTCAAGACTACCACTCTCTCTCTCCTCTGTCAATACTACCACTCTCTCTTTCCTCTGTCAATACTACTACTCTCTCTTTCCTCTGTCAATACTACTACTCTCCCTCTCTCTCTTTCCTCTGTCAAGACTACCACTCTCTCTCTCCTCTGTCAATACTACTACTCTCTCTCTCTCTCTTTCCTCTGTCAATACTACTACTCTCTCTCTGTCTTTCCTCTGTCAATACTACTACTCTCTCTCTCTCTTTCCTCTGTCAATACTACTACCCCTCTCTCTCTCTTTCCTCTGTCAATACTACCACTCTCTCACTCTTTCCTCTGTCAATACTACCCCTCTCCCTCTTTCCTCTGTCAATACTACCACTCTCTCACTCTTTCCTCTGTCAATACTACCACTCTCTCACTCTTTCCTCTGTCAATACTACCACTCTCTCTCTTCCCTCTGTCAATACTACCACCCTCCCTCTTTCAATACTACCACTCTCTCCCTCTTTCAATACTACCCCTCTCTCCCTCTTTGCTCTGTCAATACTACCACTCTCTCTCTTCCCTCTGTCAACACTACTACTATCTCCCTCTTTCAATACTACCACTCTCTCCCTCTTTCAATACTACCACTCTCTCCCTCTTTCAATACTACCCCTCTCTCCCTCTTTGCTCTGTCAATACTACCACTCTCTCTTTCCTCTGTCAATACTACCACTCTCTCTCTCCTCTGTCAATACTACCACTCTCTCTCTCCTCTGTCAATACTACCACTCTCTCTTTCCTCTGTCAATACTACTACTATCTCTCTCACTCTTTCCTCTGTCAATACTACTACTCTCTCTCTCTTTCCTCTGTCAATACTACTACTCTCTCTTTCCTCTGTCAATACTACTACTCTCGCTTTCCTCTGTCAATACTACCACTCTCTCTCTCTCTTTCCTCTGTCAATACTACTCTCTCTCTCTCTCTTTCCTCTGTCAATACTACTACTCTCTCTTTCCTCTGTCAATACTACTACTTTCTCTTTCCTCTGTCAATACTACTACTCTCTTTTCCTCTGTCAATACTAACACTCTCTTTCCTCTGTCAATACTACTGCTCTCTCTCTCCTCTGTCAATACTACTGCTCTCTCTTTCCTCTGTCAATACTACCACTCTCTCCTTCTTTCCTCTGTCAATACTACCACTCTCTCTTTCCTCTGTCAATACTACCACTCTCTCTCTCCTCTGTCAATACTACCACTCTCTCTTTCCTCTGTCAATACTACTACTCTCTCTCTCTCTCCTTTCCTCTGTCAATACTACTACTCTCTCTCTCTCTCCCTTTCCTCTGTCAATACTACTACTCTCTCTCTCCCTTTCCTCTGTCAATACTACTACTCTCTCTCTCTCCTTTCCTCTGTCAATACTACTACTCTCCCTCTCTCTCTTTCCTCTGTCAAGACTACCACTCTCTCTCTTTCCTCTGTCAATACTACTACTCTCTCTCTCTCTGTCAATACTACCACTCTCTCTTTCCTCTGTCAATACTACTACTCTCTTTTCCTCTGTCAATACTACTACTCTCCCTCTCTCTCTTTCCTCTGTCAATACTACTACTCTCTCTCTCCTCTGTCAATACTACCACTCTCTCTTTCCTCTGTCAATACTACTACTCTCTCTTTCCTCTGTCAATACTACTACTCTCCCTCTCTCTCTTTCCTCTGTCAATACTACTACTCTCCCTCTCTCTCTTTTCCTCTGTCAATACTACTACTCTCTCTTTCCTCTGTCAATACTACCACTCTCTCTTTCCTCTGTCAATACTACTACTCTCTCTCTCTCCCTTTCCTCTGTCAATACTACTACTCTCCCTCTCTCTCTTTCCTCTGTCAAGACTACCACTCTCTCTCTTTCCTCTGTCAATACTACCACTCTCTCTCTCCTCTGTCAATACTACCACTCTCTCTTTCCTCTGTCAATACTACTACTCTCTCTTTCCTTTGTCAATACTACTACTCTCCCTCTCTCTCTTTCCTCTGTCAAGACTACCACTCTCTCTCTCCTCTGTCAATACTACTACTCTCTCTCTCTCTCTTTCCTCTGTCAATACTACTACTCTCTCTCTCTCTTTCCTCTGTCAATACTACTACTCTCTCTCTCTCTTTCCTCTGTCAATACTACTACTCTCTCGCTCTCTTTCCTCTGTCAATACTACTACTCTCTCTCTCTTTTCCTCTGTCAATTCTACTACTCTCTCTTTCCTCTGTCAAAACTACCCCTCTCTCTCTCTTTCCTCTGTCAATACTACCACTCTCTCACTCTTTCCTCTGTCAATACTACCCCTCTCCCTCTTTCCTCTGTCAATACTACCACTCTCTCACTCTTTCCTCTGTCAATACTACCACTCTCTCACTCTTTCCTCTGTCAATACTACCACTCTCTCTTTCCCTCTGTCAATACTACCACTCTCCCTCTTTCAATACTACCACTCTCTCCCTCTTTCAATACTACCACTCTCTCCCTCTTTCAATACTACCACTCTCTCCCTCTTTCAATACTACCCCTCTCTCCCTCTTTGCTCTGTCAATACTACCACTCTCTCTTTCCTCTGTCAATACTACCACTCTCTCTTTCCTCTGTCAATACTACTACTCTCTCTTTCCTCTGTCAATACTACTACTCTCCCTCTCTCGCTTTCCTCTGTCAAGACTACCACTCTCTCTCTCCTCTGTCAATACTACTACTCTCTCTCTCTTTTCCTCTGTCAATACTACTACTCTCTCTCTCTCTTTCCTCTGTCAATACTACTACTCTCTCTCTCTCTTTCCTCTGTCAATTCTACTACTCTCGCTTTCCTCTGTCAATACTACCACTCTCTCTCTCTCTTTCCTCTGTCAATACTACCCCTCTCTCTCTCTTTCCTCTGTCAATACTACCACTCTCTCACTCTTTCCTTTGTCAATACTACCCCTCTCCCTCTTTCCTCTGTCAATACTACCACTCTCTCACTCTTTCCTCTGTCAATACTACCACTCTCTCACTCTTTCCTCTGTCAATACTACCACTCTCTCTCTTCCCTCTGTCAATACTACCACTCTCCCTCTTTCAATACTACCACTCTCTCCCTCTTTCAATACTACCACTCTCTCCCTCTTTCAATACTACCACTCTCTCCCTCTTTCAATACTACCCCTCTCTCCCTCTTTGCTCTGTCAATACTACCACTCTCTCTTTCCTCTGTCAATACTACCACTCTCTCTCTCCTCTGTCAATACTACCACTCTCTCTTTCCTCTGTCAATACTACTACTCTCGCTTTCCTGTCAATACTACCACTCTCTCTCTCTTTCCTCTGTCAATACTACTACTCTCTCTCTCTCTTTCCTCTGTCAATACTACTACTCTCTCTTTCCTCTGTCAATACTACCACTCTCTCTCTCCTCTGTCAATACTACCACTCTCTCTTTCCTCTGTCAATACTACCACTCTCTCTCTCCTCTCTGTCAATACTACCACTCTCTCTTTCCTCTGTCAATACTACTACTCTCGCTTTCCTCTGTCAATACTACCACTCTCTCTCTCTCTTTCCTCTGTCAATACTACTACTCTCTCTCTTTCTCTTCCTCTGTCAATACTACTGCTCTCTCTTTCCTCTGTCAATACTACCACTCTCTCCTTCTTTCCTCTGTCAATACTACCACTCTCTCTTTCCTCTGTCAATACTACCACTCTCTTTCCTCTGTCAATACTACTACTCTCTCTCTCCTCTGTCAATACTACCACTCTCCCCTTTCCCCTGTCAATACTACTACTCTCTCTCTCTCTCTCCTTTCCTCTGTCAATACTACTACTCTCCCTCTCTCTCTTTCCTCTGTCAAGACTACCACTCTCTCTCTTTCCTCTGTCAATACTACTACTCTCTCTCTCCTCTGTCAATACTACCACTCTCTCTTTCCTCTGTCAATACTACTACTCTCTCTTTCCTCTGTCAATACTACTACTCTCCCTCTCTCTCTTTCCTCTGTCAAGACTACCACTCTCTCTCTCCTCTGTCAATACTACTACTCTCTCTCTCTCTCTTTCCTCTGTCAATACTACTACTCTCTCTCTGTCTTTCCTCTGTCAATACTACTACTCTCTCTCTCTTTTCCTCTGTCAATACTACTACCCCTCTCTCTCTTTTCCTCTGTCAATACTACCACTCTCTCACTCTTTCCTCTGTCAATACTACCCCTCTCCCTCTTTCCTCTGTCAATACTACCACTCTCTCACTCTTTCCTCTGTCAATACTACCACTCTCTCACTCTTTCCTCTGTCAATACTACCACTCTCTCTTTCCCTCTGTCAATACTACCACCCTCCCTCTTTCAATACTACCACTCTCTCCCTCTTTCAATACTACCCCTCTCTCCCTCTTTGCTCTGTCAATACTACCACTCTCTCTCTTCCTCTGTCAACACTACTACTATCTCCCTCTTTCAATACTACCACTCTCTCCCTCTTTCAATACTACCACTCTCTCCCTCTTTCAATACTACCCCTCTCTCCCTCTTTGCTCTGTCAATACTACCACTCTCTCTTTCCTCTGTCAATACTACCACTCTCTCTCTCCTCTGTCAATACTACCACTCTCTCTCTCCTCTGTCAATACTACCACTCTCTCTTTCCTCTGTCAATACTACTACTATCTCTCTCACTCTTTCCTCTGTCAATACTACTACTCTCTCTCTCTTTCCTCTGTCAATACTACTACTCTCTCTTTCCTCTGTCAATACTACTACTCTCGCTTTCCTCTGTCAATACTACCACTCTCTCTCTCTCTTTCCTCTGTCAATACTACTCTCTCACTCTCTCTCTCCTCTGTCAATACTACCACTCTCTCTCTCCTCTGTCAATACTACCACTCTCTCTTTCCTCTGTCAATACTACTACTATCTCTCTCCTCTGTCAATACTAACACTCTCTTTCCTCTGTCAATACTACTGCTCTCTCTCTCCTCTGTCAATACTACTGCTCTCTCTTTCCTCTGTCAATACTACCACTCTCTCCTTCTTTCCTCTGTCAATACTACCACTCTCTCTTTCCTCTGTCAATACTACCACTCTCTCTCTCCTCTGTCAATACTACCACTCTCTCTTTCCTCTGTCAATACTACTACTCTCTCTCTCTCTCTCCCTTTCCTCTGTCAATACTACTACTCTCCCTCTCTCTCTTTTCCTCTGTCAAGACTACCACTCTCTCTCTTTCCTCTGTCAATACTACTACTCTCTCTCTCCTCTGTCAATACTACTACTCTCTCTCTCCTCTGTCAATACTACTACTCTCTCTCTCTCTCTTTCCTCTGTCAATACTACTACTCTCTCTCTCTTTTTCTCTGTCAATACTACTACTCTCTCACTCTCTCTTTCCTCTGTCAATACTACTACTCTCTCTCTCTCTTTTTTTCTCTGTCAATACTACTACTCTCTCTCTCTTTTCCTCTGTCAAGACTACCACGCTCTCTCTTTCCTCTGTCAATACTACCACTCTTTCCTCTGTCAATACTACTGCTCTCTCTTTCCTCTGTCAATACTACCACTCTCTCCTTCTTTCCTCTGTCAATACTACCACTCTCTTTCCTCTGTCAATACTACTACTCTCTCTCTCCTCTGTCAATACTACCACTCTCCCTTTCCTCTGTCAATACTACTACTACTCTCTCTCTCTCCCTTTCCTCTGTCAATACTACTACTCTCTCTCTCCTCTGTCAATACTACCACTCTCTCTTTCCTCTGTCAATACTACTACTCTCTCTTTCCTCTGTCAATACTACTACTCTCTCTCTCTCCCTTTCCTCTGTCAATACTACTACTCTCTCTCTCTCCCTTTCCTCTGTCAATACTACTACTCTCCCTCTCTCTCTTTCCTCTGTCAAGACTACCACTCTCTCTCTTTCCTCTGTCAATACTACTACTCTCTCTCTCCTCTGTCAATACTACCACTCTCTCTTTCCTCTGTCAATACTACTACTCTCTCTTTCCTCTGTCAATACTACTACTCTCCCTCTCTCTCTTTCCTCTGTCAAGACTACCACTCTCTCTCCCTCTGTCAATACTACTACTCTCTCTCTCTCTCTTTCCTCTGTCAATACTACTACTCTCTCTCTCTCTTTCCTCTGTCAATACTACTACTCTCTCTCTCTCTTTCCTCTGTCAATTCTACTACTCTCGCTTTCCTCTGTCAATACTACCACTCTCTCTCTCTTTCCTCTGTCAATACTACCACTCTCTCACTCTTTCCTTTGTCAAGACTACCACTCTCTCTCTCCTCTGTCAATACTACTACTCTCTCTCTCTCTTTTCCTCTGTCAATACTACCCCTCTCTCTCTCTTTCCTCTGTCAATACTACCACTCTCTCACTCTTTCCTTTGTCAATACTACCCCTCTCCCTCTTTCCTCTGTCAATACTACCACTCTCTCACTCTTTCCTCTGTCAATACTACCACTCTCTCACTCTTTCCTCTGTCAATACTACCACTCTCTCTCTTCCCTCTGTCAATACTACCACTCTCCCTCTTTCAATACTACCACTCTCTCCCTCTTTCAATACTACCCCTCTCTCCCTCTTTGCTCTGTCAATACTACCACTCTCTCTTTCCTCTGTCAATACTACCACTCTCTCTCTCCTCTGTCAATACTACTACTATCTCTCTCACTCTTTCCTCTGTCAATACTACTACTCTCTCTCTCTTTCCTCTGTCAATACTACTACTCTCTCTTTCCTCTGTCAATACTACTACTCTTGCTTTCCTCTGTCAATACTACCACTCTCTCTCTCTCTTTCCTCTGTCAATACTACCACTCTCTCTTTCCTCTGTCAATACTAACACTCTCTTTCCTCTGTCAATACTACTGCTCTCTCTCTCCTCTGTCAATACTACTGCTCTCTCTTTCCTCTGTCAATACTACCACTCTCTCCTTCTTTCCTCTGTCAATACTACCACTCTCTCTCTCCTCTGTCAATACTACCACTCTCTCCTTCTTTCCTCTGTCAATACTACTACTCTCTCTCTCTCTCTTTCCTCTGTCAATACTACTACTCTCTCTCTCTCTTTTCTCTGTCAATACTACTACTCTCTCTCTCTCTCTTTCCTCTGTCAATACTACTACTCTCTCTCTCTCTTTCCTCTGTCAATTCTACTACTCTCGCTTTCCTCTGTCAATACTACCACTCTCTCTCTCTCTCTTTCCTCTGTCAATACTAACCCTCTCTCTCTCTTTCCTCTGTCAATACTACCACTCTCTCACTCTTTCCTCTGTCAATACTACCCCTCTCCCTCTTTCCTCTGTCAATACTACCACTCTCTCACTCTTTCCTCTGTCAATACTACCACTCTCTCACTCTTTCCTCTGTCAATACTACCACTCTCTCTCTTCCCTCTGTCAATACTACCACTCTCCTCTGTCAATACTACCACTCTCTCCCTCTTTCAATACTACCACTCTCTCTTTCCTCTGTCAATACTACTACTATCTCTCTCACTCTTTCCTCTGTCAATACTACTACTCTCTCTCTCTCTCTTTCCTCTGTCAATACTACTACTCTCTCTTTCCTCTGTCAATACTACTACTCTCGCTTTCCTCTGTCAATACTACCACTCTCTCTCTCTCTTTCCTCTGTCAATACTACTACTCTCTCTCTCTCTTTCCTCTGTCAATACTACTACTCTCTCTTTCCTCTGTCAATACTACCACTCTCTTTCCTCTGTCAATACTACTGCTCTCTCTCTCCTCTGTCAATACTACTGCTCTCTCTTTCCTCTGTCAATACTGCCACTCTCTCCTTCTTTCCTCTGTCAATACTACCACTCTCTTTCCTCTGTCAATACTACTACTCTCTCTCTCCTCTGTCAATACTACCACTCTCTCTTTCCTCTGTCAATACTACTACTCTCTCTTTCCTCTGTCAATACTACTACTCTCCCTCTCTCTCTTTCCTCTGTCAAGACTACCACTCTCTCTCTCCTCTGTCAATACTACTACTCTCTCTCTCTCTCTCTTTCCTCTGTCAATACTACTACTCTCTCTCTCTCTTTCCTCTGTCAATACTACTACTCTCTCTCTCTCTCTCTTTCCTCTGTCAATACTACTACTCTCTCTTTCCTCTGTCAATACTACCACTCCCTCTCTCTTTCCTCTGTCAATACTACTACTCTCTCGCTTTCCTCTGTCAAGACTACCTCTCTCTCTCTCTTTCCTCTGCCAATGCTACCACTCCCTCTCTCTTCTCCCCCTATTCCTCTCCTTCTCTCAGGAAAAAGGCCCGGGGCTTGACGTAAATCATTTATGAAGTGACATTTCAGAAACGTCTCGACTTGTCACTTCTGACAAAATCCTTGGGAGCTGAGGGTCAGTGGTTTTCAGGTTAGGCTACTGTGATGTCAGACTCCTGTCCTTGGATATGGAGTTGGAGGTGAAATGGATTTGCAGCCTACCCGGTTGTCATCAAAATATTACGAAATATGACCACAAGACACGAACTGGCTTTTTTTGTGCAACGGGAAGAAGAATGTCATTTATATGATACAGCATGTGTTCCAAGTAAACTTTGAATAGTTTTTGAGCTATGAATTTGTCAGTTCACATCAATTAAAAGTATATGTCATGGGAATCAAACAAAGTAAAGCTTGCATACAGCACGACATTAGACACTTGTTTATTGTGCATTAATATAGTATGGTCAGGGAGTTAGGAGTTGGAACTTTAGCATGTTTATGCATTCTAACTCATCAGCTATTAACTATCTTTAAAAGCAAACACTAGTCTGTTGCATTTTTACTCTGAGCTGAATAATATTTGCACAGGGCAAATGAGTTGGCTCATGTTCCTTGTCAAGTATCATTGTGTCACATTGTCTGTTTGGCCAGATGTTTGGGATTGGTTGTGCCAGTGGAATTTTAGATACAAAAGAAGAGTCAAGAAATTGTAGACACTACAAGTCTGTCACATTGTGTTGGAGAATACACACCCTGTCCTGTATGGTCCATGGTTTCATGTGTATCATGTATTGACAGAATGAAATGTGCCTGTTTGGGGAATGTGTGTGTGAGTGTGGACGTGTTTAACTACACTTGTGGGTTGTAGGGTTAAGGTTAGAATTAGTGTTAGGGTTCATTTTAGGGTTAGGTGCTAGGTGTAGGTGCTTGGGTTAGGTTTTCGGGTTAAGGTTAGGTTTATAAAAAATAGGATTTTGAATAAGATTGAACTGTGTGTCCACACAAGGTTAGTTATACAAGACTGTGTATGCGCGAGTGCGTGTGGTGTGTTTGGGATTGTGTACAGTGGAAGCGAGTAGAGACACTTGGAGCAGGGTCGTGTAGTGGTGTGTGTGTGTCTGTTTGTGTATGTGTGTGTGTGTCTGTACGTCTCTGTGTGCATGTCTCTCTCTCTCTCTCTCTCTGTATTTGGGTTTGAGCAGGGACAGGGTCATTCTTACCTCTGTCTGGACCATATTAACCCTTCGTGAGCGTAACTCTCTCACACAGTTGTAGATGTCGACCACACCCTCTCTCTCAGCCATGTCCAGCATGATGTCAATCACAATGAAACAGCCGGTCCTGCCCGCCCCCGCACTGATGACGCAAGCACACACACACACGCACATACAGTGTGAGAACCAGAGCACAACACACACTCTAAATAGAAAAGCCCCGGTTGACAAATTATCTGGGACTATTTGGATTGGAAACATCAGTACAGATTGTACATGACAGTCTAAACAGTTGGAGGTGTGGCTGATAAGAGCAGATCCACTTTATTTATTGTGGCTGATCTTGGGAGTGAGATGACTTTTCTAATATCCATTAGGAACTTCTTTCTGAGTCATTCCGGATGAAGAGAGTCAGAGAGAGAGAGAGAGAGAGAGAACGAGAGAGAGAGAAAGAGAGAAAATAGATCAAGGCGAGAGAAAGAGATGGAAAGAGATGGAAAGAGAGATAAGAGAAAAAAAGAAAGAAAGGTAGAGATGTATACAGACAGCCAGAAGCCACAGTGAGTGTGTCTGACCTGCAGTGGACTACCATGGGCCCGGCATTGGCAGGGGTCTTGGACTTGACCCTGCGTACGAAGCCAAGCAGGCCGGTGGCGTGGTAGGGCACCCCGTGGTCCGGCCAGCCCGTGAAGTGGAACTGACGGATCTCCCGGATCTCATGGGCTCCCCTCTAGAGAGAGAAGACCAAAAGATGCACAGTTGATTACTTCATTTGGATTCACAAGTACCAAGGACACAAACATCAGAGGTCATATAGATGCCTGGACTTCTGACACACGCACATCTATATGCACGCACTCACACACGCACACCCAACCAGACCCAGAGCTTTTTAACTTTGAGCTCCCTCTCCCCTCCTCTCCTCTCCTCTCCCTCTCTCTCTCTCCCCCGTACCTCCCTATAAGCACTTTAAAGTTAGCTGTTTTCATGATCAAAGTTGTGTTTTGATCTTGGGGGGAGGGACTAAAGTAGATAAAGCAGGGATGACAAAGCCCATCTCTGGGGGGATGGAAGAGGAGAAAAACAGCTGGAGGAGAGTGGTGATTCACACACACAGCAAGCAGGCTGGATACAGACGGCAGGGCGGACACCCATCTGAGCCTTGAGCACTCATGCACGCACACACACACACACACACACACACACACACACACACACACACACACACACACACACACACACACGGCAGGGGAAATATTCACAGCTTAAAAGCCCATGGGGATAGAAGAAGTGGAAAAGTGGAGAGGCCTGGTAACAGCTATGAGTACAATAGGATGAGAAACAAAATGGCTACGATATAGACAGACAGGCATTCTGAAAGACAGATGGACCTATTATAAAGGAAGTATCTTAGAACCTTCAGTAAAGTAGTAGTGAGTACATGAAGCTCTGTCCATTTATTTGCCTCATGCAGAGCAACATCTCCTTCACATAGAGTTGATCAGACTGTTGATTGTGGCCTGTGGAATGTGGAATGTTGTCCCACTCCTCTTCAATGGCTGTGTGAAGTTTCTGGATATTGTCGGGAACTAGAAAACGCTGTCATACACATCAATCCAGAGCATCCCAAACATGCTCAATGGGTGACATGTTTGGTGAGTATGCAGGTCATGGAAGAACTGGGACATTTTCAGCTTCCAATTGTGAACAGATCCTTGCGACATGGGGCCCGTGCATTATCATGCTGAAACATGAGGTGATGGCGGCTGATGAATGGCAGGACAATGGGCATCAGGATCTTGTCAAGGTATCTCTGTACATTCAAATTGCCACCGATAAAATGCAATGGTGTTCGTTGTCAATTGATTATGCCTGCCCATAGCATAAACCCACCACCACGGGGCACTTTGTTCACAACATTGACATCAGCAAATCGCTCGCCCACACGACGCCATACATCTGTCCAATACAACTGAAGCCGGGATAAATCTGGGAAGCGCACATTTCTCCAGTCTGCTAGTGGCCATCAAAGGTGAGAATTTGACCACTGAAGTCGGTTACGACGCCAAACTGCAGTCGGGTCAAGACCCTGGTGAGGACGAGGTGCACGCAGATGAGCTTCCCTGAGACGGTTTCTGACAGTATATGCAGCAATTCTTCGGTTGTGCAAACCCACAGTTTCATTAGTGACTGTCCGGTTGGCTGGTCTCAAATGATCCTGCAGGTGAAGAAGTCGAATGTGGAGGTCCTGGGCTGGCGTGGTTATATGTGGTCTGCGGTTGAGAGGCTGTTCGGACATATTGCCAAATATTTAGGGTAGAGAAATTAACATTAAATTATCTGGCAACAGCTCTGGTGGACATTCCTGCAGTCAGCATGCCAATTGCACGCTCCCTCAAAACTTGAGACATTTGTGGCATTGTTTTGTGTGACAAAACTAACCTTTTCAGAGTGGTATTTTATTGTCCCCAGCACAAGATGCACCTGTGTAATGATCATGCTGTTTAATCATCTTCTTGATAACCACACCTGTCAGGTGGATGGATTATCTTGGCAAAGGAGAAATGCTCAGTAACAGGGATGCAAACAAATTTGTGCAAAAATGCTAGAGAAATTAGCTTTTTATGCATAAAGAACATTTCTGGAATCTTTTATTTCAGCTCATGAAACAACACTACACATGTTGCTTTATATATAATACATACAATGGAAAACAATACACTACAATTAATAACTTACAATATCATGATCACTTGGAGTGTCCGTACCTTTTCCACGGCGAAGGTCCTGATGACGTACTCTGACAGCAGCTGGGTCTCGATGAGGGTCACCTTCATGTCCCTGTAGATCTCAGTGTCATCAGGCCAGTACTTACAGCACTTCACCTGAGGGGACAGAGGGGACACAGGGTGTAATGGGATGACCTGACCGCAGTTTAGTTGCTTGAAATATCTTTTCTGTTCGTTCAAGGTGAAAACCTGACAGACATTTTTGCCTAGTTTGGAACTTAATGTACTTACTTCTGTGTGGTGAGTTTGGGAGCTTTGGGATGAGAATGTGTGCATGTTACTGAAGGTAGTCTATTGTGCAAGGTGTTGTTGGACAACAGTTAATTTGTGAGTCAACTCCCATTAAAGTTCTGTAAATATTATTCTGCTCTCAGTGAATTGTGATGAAAAAGCACGAGGAGTAATGTTGACATTACAGGTTCACCTCAATCACAGAACACAAAGACAGACCACTCCTTTAACATCACAACCACTACAGTCCAGTTTGACCACTATCACACACTTTATGATCACTTTAAACTGGGCATCAACCATCCAACAGTGTGACGTATGACTCCCAATGGACAAGACGAAAGGTTTGAGAAGGTTATGTCAGCTTGTGAAATTGTTGTGTCTGAAATGGCACCCTATTCCCTGTATAGCGCACTACTTTGGCACACTATTTCCTGTATATAGCACTACTTTGGCACCCTAGAGTGCCATTTGAGACGCAGCCAGTGAGTGACATCTTGGTGCTGTCCCATATAGCGACAGGCAGGTGGCCCTCCTCTTTGTTAGAGCAGATGCTCAATGTCCCAGCTCTAATTACCCATACTGCACCACTGGGCTCTTTCCTCATTAAGAGGTTGTGAACCCTGGGGTCACCAGAAGTCGCACAGCGCAGGTTCTATGATGATACCACTTCACTTATCTGGCCCCTCCCCCACAGTAAGAGTTGTAAGAGCATATAGGCCTATTTCGTACACAGTGGAAATTACTTCCCTAATTTGGCAATTGAACAATCAATGAAATTCAACAAAAGTTTGAGCTTCTTCTTCACAGTCTCTGTTTTAGTTTTTTCAGTCTTGGATTTTCTGACGGTATTCTCTCTCTCCCGCTCTCTCTCTGCTCCCTCCCTCCATCCTCTTCTCTGTCACTCACACCAGCCTTATCTTCCCTCCGGGTCATCCTTATCTTCCTCTCCATTTCTCCATCTGTCTGTCCTCTTTTCCCTCCCTACCGTCCTCCTCTTCCTCCACCCTTCCTCTCCCCTCCCCTGCTGTCTCCTTTGTGATAGTGTAATTAGGGAGGGGGGGGGGGATCTAATTGGTGATATAATTGTGTTTTAATGGCCAAGTACATTATTCTCCCGCAGCTCCGCCTTAGTCACGCTAGCTGTCAGCACTGGAAGCAATTATAGTTGCTTCTCTGGAGAGGACCGGAAAACATTGTTTAACTGCGATAGAAATCTCTGTTTTCTTAAATGATATTCCTATCTGTCTTCTGTGACAGTGTTGATCATGGAGAGACCAATATCGTATAATAATATGAGTGTTTCCAAGAGGTAGGGTTTCCCTGGTGGCTTCCTTGGTATAAAAAAGATACAGCTATACCTTATCAAAGTATTTAGTATTCAACTGGTCATAATGAGCATATTGTCAATTAGTAGCAGCGGTCTGACTGTAACAGAAATAACTGGAAATGATTTGATATTGAGATAAAAACAGTTGCATTGGAATTGGACATTTCAGCAAGAATATAAAGAGATGTTAGAGAGACCCTACTTCCATTCACACACACATTAGTGAGTTACTCTTGCATGTAAACAGTATGATGGAAGTACCATTGTGATAAACCATTTCGTGGTTTGATTTGATAATCTGTCGAGCATTTTTTATTTATATTTAACCTTTATTTAACTAGGCCAGTCAATTAAGAACAAATTATAATTTACAATGACGGCCTACCCCGGCCAAACCCTATCCCGGAAGACGCTGGGATTACGCCGCCCTAATGGGACTCCCAATCACAGCCGGTTGTGGTAAAGCCTGGAATCGAACCAGGGTCTGTAGTGACGCCTCTAGCACTGAGATGCACTGCCTTAGACCGCTGCGCCACCCGGGAGCATGATCAATTTTAATACATGGTTTATGATGGTGTACTGTAGTTTTGTATTTCATGTCTTTACAGTTCTGAGCCACTCAATTACATGTAATTGGTACATTCAGATCTTGGAAGCCATTTTCTAAAGTAGGTTGCATGAATATGCTTCCTTATGCCCTCATCTCCTACTAGGCCCTGTTTCCTGACAAAGCCTTTAAGAGGAATCTCAATGTCGTTGGAGAAGATTTGAAGATGATCCCATAAGGTTTCTATTGAAGGACACATAACTAGTAGCCTAAATAATTTCAGATCTCTGTGTCCCATGTGCTTTCCTTCTTGTGGGAAGCCCAGACAAGAGCTTATTAAACGTTTTGGGCGACCCGACCAAATTCATACAGCAATTTGAGTTATTGATCTTTCATTGTCATTGAAAGCAAGTTTAAGAAGCTGTAAATATGTTCTACGTGCACTATTTCTATGCTTCATGTTCTTAAGTTTAGTTTTTGCCTCTTTTACTTTCGGTTTTGTACACCAGCTTCAAACAGCTGAAAATACTATATTTTTGGTTGTGAAAAATATATTTCACAACGGTTTAGATGGTACAATGATTCTCTACAAAATGACTGCTTGTTTTGTCACAAACTGAAATTAGGCAAACTATTAGAATTTTACCAAGCAGGAAATGGTAAAGCGATTCTTGCATTGTGGATCTTTAAAGAATGCCAATCTAGGAGAGCTATCTGGAACAACTAGTTCTCTTATACCTACCACCACAGAGACTAATACGGCTTTGTCAAACTAGTGCCAATTCCATTCTTTCTGGTGTTGTGTGCCACACTGGGTAAGCATGTAAGGACAGCAGGCGACGGTTCTGAGAGGATCTTGGATGGAGTACATGATCCGTGATAGGAAGAGAGGTTTAAAAATACAAAGCACTCCTACTGGTCACAGAGTGTAATGTAGTCTTAAAACATAAATACACTCACACAAAATAAAACATTGGGAGGATGATTTGGGCTAATACGATTAGTTATCCATCGGACTCTTACTAGGTACTTCATCACCATCTGACAGGATAAATAGTGTACAGGGTCACTGTGGAGCTGACTGGAGCTTCAGCCCTGATCATCAGTGAAAGGAAGTTGGGTATCCAGTGACACGATCATAAACTGTATGGAGCTCAAGTCAAGACGCTCCAGATCCTCCAGCCTCTCAGATCCCCCTGATACTTCAGCTAGCTTATCCCTGAAGAGCATCCTATAGATGAAGTGTTGGTAGAAATATCCTATTAATCCCAACCGTGTCTGACAGCTACGATGAAGATGATCAGCCAGCGATATGCTTTGGGTGGCTGCCTACGCCACTCACTAACACATTATCTGGGGTAGTGTTATTCTCCACGTCTAGTTGTGCCTTGTGCTCCCTCCACCTGCGGTCCAGAAGGGATGTAGAAACAGGAGAGAAGCTAGATCGAAAACAAACAAAACTGCTTGGCATGAACGCAAAAAGCGACAGAAGCCTGGGAGAAGGGATTTCCCAAAGTTCATCAGTGGTGAAGCGGCCTAGCAGACAATGGCTGTGGAGTGAGTGGTTTTTATTATTATGGTGGAAAAGAATGCCGCTGTGCCTTCCTGCCTGCCGACCCTGGCCTGCCTGCAGCCCACTGAAGGGGCCTGGAGAGTGGAGACTCAACAGGGGGCAAGATGGGACAGCCAGGGCTGAGTGGTTAAAACAATAGCACCAGGTGGTGGGAGGATTCACCCGCTTGGCTAGCGCTTTGTGGCCGTGCATCACTCAGTTCCCTTTTGTTGATTTGATATGGTGCCAGCGGGAGTTGGGGCCCTTCCTTAAATGAGCCACTGACAGGTTAGGCATGCCCTCTCTGTCGTTGTGTGTATGAGTGTGTGCGTGAGAGTGTGTATGATTGTGTGTGTGTATGCGCATGCGTGCGTGCGTATTGTTATGGGTTTGACCGTTTCAGAGAGCTTATTCGACTAACCGGTCAGATCACTCTCTGATCACGCCTCTCAAGGCTTTAACCAATGGTTGATTGGCTTGAACAAGGTCTGTACCCACACGGGACATTACACCCCAGTAGATTGACATTGTCTGGCGTTGCTTTCCAGAAAACACTCAAATGTTAGGCTCCTGGTTTCTGTATGCCAGGCCTGGAAAATGTCCACCTTTTAGTTTACTTTATTTATTGGTTGAATCAATAAAATGTACCAGAACTGAGTTTGTCTTTAGTGTGTGTAATGTGTGACTGTGTGTGTGTTTGTTTGTGTGTGTCTGTGGTCTCGTGGTACTCACCCTGCCCACCTCCACCAGGTTGGTCACCATGACGATGGTTGCAGTGTTCTCATGCCACACCATCCTCCAGAAATCATAGACTGTCTCTTGCATGGGCCCTGAGGAGAGACAGAGGGACAGAGAGAGAGAGCGAGCGAGGGAGAGAGAGAGAGAAAGGAGAGAAAGGGTGTGAGTGTGTGTATGCGAAGCTCTTTGTGACCATACGGACATGTTATGAATCATGTTATGAATGACACCAACATGTGATTTTACAATATAAAAGTGTGTGTATTGTCCAAATATTGTCAGATCCTCTACTTATACCAGGTTCTTCTCATACTAATTCAATGCTCAACACATCCTTGTTAGCGTTTTTTCACATTTGTCGATTACTTGCTTGTTTTCTGAGCAATGAAAAGTGCACAGGTTCAGCTGGTTAACACCTTGTTTTTCCCAGTTGAACTTTATCAACACAGGACACTGGGGCTGTGTGCCTGTACATTCTGATCACTGTTGACAGGGCAATCAGCTAATGCCTGGATCTAAGTCAACACACACGCGGTGAATGACAAGAAGCTTAACGCCAGGAAGGGGGACAGAAATCTGTGCACACACTCTCAATTAACTCCTACACACTTTAATGTGGGCCGTGTTTAAGATTGCACCGAGCAATAAAGGATCCCTGGAAGGAATTAAGAATTACTAATTTAATTAATTCAAATTAGCATTGTTTTTTAATCAACTGGCAAATGCAAAAAAAAAATACTTTGGACGAGCTAATTAGCTCATGCAAATCCGTGTGTGTGTGTCCTCGAGAGCTGCGGCGTGTGTACCGTCAGCCACAGCAAATTGCTTCCAACAGCTAAAACATACACATGCGCGAGCACACACACACACGTGCGCATACACACACGAAGCTCCCTGCAGATGTTCCATATTCATGCTCACACAAACAGCCGCATTACCAAACACTGGTGTCGCATTTTAAAATGCTTGAGAATTCGCCAGATTCCAGGTGCCTTTACCTCTAGTGCGAGCGAGCCGGTTTTCACATGCTCTCCTGGTATTCATAACCATCTCTCCAAGGAACAAGAGCCTATACACTCCCTGTTCTCCCATGGCCCCCTTCACTCCTCCTAACAGCAACCCTCACCATTCTAGACGTATTATTTTCTAAATTAAAGGCAGATTCAGTTCAATCAGAACAGTGTGTGTCCTATAGTTACTCATCCACCCAGGGATAGGAAGGTGTTTTTCTCTGGAGGAAGTGATGGTGTTATGTAGATGATATGAAAAAAGGACTGCACTCGGGATGAATGGAGGTTTTATCGCCCAACTATTTCCTTCTAAGAGCTCTATACATGTACCTCCCCCCTTCCCTTCCTCCCTCCTTTCCCCTCCTTATGAACACACTTCGTGAACCTGTGAGACGTTTGCCAACTAAACCAGTCATCTGTGTTGACACAGTGTTAACAGTGGGTATGTACAACTGTGTAGAGAAAGAAAGTCTCGGCGGAGGAGAGGCGCGAAGCGCGGCTGGTGTCGTCGTCTGGGAGAAGAAAATGTGACACGACGCATCATCGTTGAGCAGCTGCGGTAAATGGCCTAGTGCGGCAGAGGGTAAAGCCAAGTCATGCAACTCCAATTAGTTGTGGAGAAGAGATTCTCCCATGGTGCACTGGGGAAATAGGACAAGGAAGTTGGAGAAAAAAGCTAAACAAAATCTTCACAGACGGCTGGAGTGGACAGGCTGTCAGAGGAGAGGCTCTGTCGTCGTAATGCTTTTCACCCTGGCACCCCGCCAGCCACAGATACAGACACACAAATTGCTGGGATTCTTCAGGAGGGAAGGAGACTAGGATATTTCTTTGCACCTTTTTTCCCCTAGAAAGAGAAACATGCCAGCCAGCCAGCGATTGTGTGAGGACCGAGTTAATAAAGAAAGGTTGTATGTATTTTAATAAATGATATTGTATTAAAAAGGCTATACAGACCTTTAGCTTCTGGGGGTGCTTTTGAGAGAAAAGGGGTGAATGGACAAAATGCACCTCCCCACACCCATGAGTAAAAACATACACTGAGTGTACAAAACATTAGGAACCCCTTCTTAATATTGAGTTGCACCCCCTTTTGCCCTCAAAAAATGCTCAATTTGTAAGGGCATGGACTCTGTGTCGAAAGTGTCAATGTGTCGAAAGCGTTCCACAGGGATACTGGCCCATGTTGACTCCAGTGCTTCTCACAGTTGTGTTAAGTTGGCTGGATGTCCTTTGGGTGGTGGACCATTCATGATACACACGGGAAACTGTTGAGCGTGAAAAACCCAGCAGCATTGCAGTTCTCGACACATTCCAACCGGTGTGCCAGGCACCTACCACCATACCACGTTCAAAGGCACGTCAATGTTTTGTCTTACACATTCACATTCTCAATGGCACTCCTACACAATCCATGTCTTAATTGTTTCAAGGCTTAAAAATACTTCTTTAACATCTCCTCTGCTTCATCTAGACTAATTGAAGTGGATATAACAAGTGACATAAATAAGGGATCATATATTTCACCTGGATTCACCTGGTCAGTCTATGTCATGGAACGAGCCGGTGTTCTTAATGTTTTGTACACTCAGTGTATATTGTTTGGGATCCCATGCTGAATGTCTGTGACTAACAAGCGCCCGATTGGCCTGAAGCACACCTGCCTTTGATCTCTGCAAGATCTCTGCATGTTACGATTTTCCTCTCTCTCCACACCCCCAAAAAATGGAATTCTCTTTGAAAGCTGCCCTCTAATTGCGAATGCGGGCATAACATTGAAAAAAACTAAACATGGAGAGTCCGCTGCCAACTCTGTCTGAGGCTGGTGTGCTCTATTATTTTCTCTCCTATTCAACGTATAGTATGACTGTGTATAGTAAATATTGTATAGTCTCATCATAAAATAGGATGGAGGTCAACCCTCTCCTAGTCTCATTCATCAGCCGGCACTCTCTCTGTTGGAAGCAATTCACCTGGGGGTTAAGACACACTACCGAGGACTAGGTATGTGTGTCCACTTGACTGTTAGCGCAGCCTGCGTTTCACTCAGTGTCATTCGTCACAGAACAGGTGTAGTTCTTCTGAGGAGACAGAGAACGGCAAGGTGGACGGCCTGGAAGGCCAGCACTCCAATAAACAGATCATTATGCAACTTCCAGACCCACTAGACCACCAGACTATCTACACCATTATGCAGCTCCTAGAACACCAGACTGTTTACCGGGTCGTTATGCAGCTCCCAGACCCACTAGACTGTCTACTAGGTCATTATGCAGCACCCAGGCCCATTAGACCACCAGACTGTCTACTAGGTCATTATGCAGCTCCCAGACCCACTAGACCGCCTACTAGGTCATTATGCAGCTCCCAGACCCAGTAGACCACCAGACTGTCTACTAGGTCATTATGCAGCTCCCAGACCAAGTAGACCACCAGACTGTCTACTAGGTCATTATGCAGCTCCCAGACCCAGTAGACCACCAGACTGTCTACTAGGTCATTATGCAGCTCCCAGACCCATTAGACCACCAGACTGTCTACTAGGTCATTATGCAGCTCCCAGACCCAGTAGACCACCAGACTGTTTACTAGGTCATTATGCAGCTCCCAGACCCACTAGACTGCCTACTAGGTCATTATGCAGCTCCCAGACCCAGTAGACCACCAGACTGTCTACTAGGTCATTCTGCAGCTCCCAGACCCACTAGACTGTCTACTAGGTCATTATGCAGCTCCCAGACCCACTAGACTGCCTACTAGGTCATTATGCAGCTCCCAGACCCATTAGACCACCAGACTGTCTACTAGGTCATTATGCAGCTCCCAGACCCAGTAGACCACCAGACTGTCTACTAGGTCATTATGCAGCTCCCAGACCCAGTAGACCACCAGACTGTCTACTAGGTCATTATGCAGCTACCAGGCCCACTAGATGACCAGACTGTCTACTAGGTCATTATGCAGCTCCCAGACCCAGTAGACCACCAGACTGTCTACTAGGTCATTATGCAGCTCCCAGACCCAGTAGACCACCAGACTGTCTACTAGGTCATTATGCAGCTCCCAGACCCAGTAGACCACCAGACTGTCTACTAGGTCATTATGCAGCTCCCAGACCCAGTAGACCACCAGACTGTCTACTAGGTCATTATGCAGCTCCCAGACCCACTAGATGACCAGACTGTCTACTTGGTCTGACTGTGCTGGATTGGCTGTCTCTACTCGGAGGGAGCGTGGAATGGAATTACCTTCGCGCGACTGGCCGAGAAAACATTGCCTCCAAGAATTCAACAACAATTAACGATCAAACAGAGCTCACCTCCAGCGCGATTGTGGGAAAAGCGTATGCTTTTAATTAATGCAGTAATACAACACACACGTTTAGACACGCATGTGCATGTACACACACCACGCCAGTACACATGAACTTATCCATGTATTTATTACTGCAATCCTCACCCCTCCCCTTTTGCTCACACAACTGATTAATTGTTCTAAGACGCTACTTCAGCACAACAAGGCTTGGACAGGCTGAAGGGAATAAAGGAGGGGGGAGGTTGGTTAGAGAGCGAGAGAGAGGGGAGTCCCACAGCTTTTTACAGATCTCTTGTATATCTGTGTTGACAGCTCTGGTGAAGCTGTCATACTGAACAGTAGACTAAAGACTTGCAGATCCAACAACAATACTGAGATATTCAGACAAGATCAAGTTTGTCGTGTGTGACTGTTCTTACCTTGGGTAGCAATGTAGTGATTTGGCCTGTGGTAGCCCTGAAATCCGACAGAGAAACAAATAAAAATTTTCAGCACACAGATGTCAGTATTGAACAAACTGAAGAATACAGTACAATGGGCATATTTGTTTACTTGAGTCAAGAAGCGAAACATGCTGCGGTGAAAACATATTTCAAAACATATTTTTTGTCTTAAATTACTAATTAATTCAAACCAAGTATAAAGAAAATGTTTATTTGGATTCCATTTGAAAATACGTGCAAAAGCTCGTCTTCTAAGATAATGACAACAACATGACAGCAACCACTCTAACATCCTGTCAGCAGCATTTCTCTTTCTCAAAGAATTCCTGCGGTCGGTTCACTTAAAGTGCACTGACAGCATATTTTCGATGGATAATACAGTCTGTGGATTGTGAACACGCACATGGCTGAGTTATTCTTCTGCTGTGTGGCTCTTATCTTCGGAATAGGCTCAATCTCAGAGGGATTACTCTAATCCCCTCAAATTTCATTTGGCGAGCATCTTGTATCCTAGCGAGGCCTACTGTACACGGTGGGAAGCTAAATGTTGGCGTAAAGATCAGTTCTCACCCTCCACAAAGTCTGACCTATTGTCTTCATCTGGTCCAGCTCTTATCCACGCCATATTTCCTTTACCTCAACTATAATTAACATGGAATATAATTGGACTGAATCAAACAGGGACACCTCATCCCTCTTCTCTGATATGCTGGCCTCTCCATCTCTCTGGGCTTTGATAGGCTGGGCTCCCTGAGTCTTGTTTATCCTCTTGCTCTACATACTATCGAGGAGTTCCCACCGTGGGAGCACACGTGGCGATGAATATCAACTATGGCTATAGAGTTAGTTAGCGAGAGGCTATTAGGAGAAGGGTTCATTGGCTGGTCACGTATTCTATGTGATCATCATGTTGGAAGAAAGGTTTAGACTTCTGTTCTGACCTTCTGAAATTCCACTTAATTGGGACCTGTTAGGTCTGTGCCTGGGAGACGAGCAGCACTCACACAGATGCTGCCGAGTTCACTGACTGAATGCACCACACACACAGCCAACTGCTATGGTCGTTGTCATGCCAATGACCAAAGGAGTTGGTGAGACAGCACTACAGAAACAGGCTAGAGAAACACTGGGAGGGAGCAGAAACCCAGACAGACAGTCTGCAGGGAGAGGAGAGGGCAGGTGCAGCTGAGGGAGGTAGTGTACAGATGTCTTCATGTCCGTGTCACCACGAGTCCTCTGGGGTCAAGCTGTAATTAGCTACATAGGTGACCTTGCAGAGCAGTAAGACGCGGAATGCTAATTCAACACATACGACTGGACACACGAGTGTGCTGCCAAACACGCGCGCACACACACAAACACAGTCAAATTGTATTCATGGAATGTTTTAATGAGTACTGTAAGGTTGATGCTTATGATTCTCTGTGAGAGGAACATTGCATTATCATAGGAGGCTTCTTGCAACAAGATAACAATTCCTCGTTTTGAAACGCAAAACGTCTACAAAAGTTAATGGGCAAATTTTCACCTCTCATATAATATCCTTCAGAATCACCTTGTTGCTATCAAGAACAATGCGAACAGTGAAACAAAGCCAGATGAAACCATATCCACTTAGAGTGCTGTCTAACGCGTACCAACTCCGGTCTTGACAACGAGAGCGGACGCTTTCAGAATGATCTCTTTATCAATCTGTGAGCACCTGAACACAATGTCTCTGACATGAAGACGCCATGTGGGCGTGTGAAATTATTTACAGGCCCTTTCATTTCGAGAGATAGCGACTTGTTCCACCTACGCTGCAAATTTACCCTAATTTACACTGGCCTTTGAAGAGGAGAGAGCTAAGTGTGCTAATGTGGCTAATGACATGTGAAAGCAAAGCTTGGCGTGGAGGTAGAGGGGGAGATGAGGAGTGAGGCGAGGAGGAGACAAGGGAGGTAAGTATACGCAGGGGGAGGTTGGTTGGCATTGGTGGCACCATGCCAGCTGGTTGATGGGAGAGGAAAATAACATTGACTGTCAACAGCAATAGCCAGGGGGGTAAACAAGGAGTGGGCTTCTAGTGTTAAACGGTCACCCGGGAAACAAACTAAAGGCCCTACAGTATGTACTGGCCGTGGACAGACTGTATCCAGAACATAGAGATGGACAGTGTTCTAGTTCTAATTCCATAGTCCTGACTGGATATACAGGACACATGGTGGTCAAAGGCAGCTCTGTTTACGCCACAGCATAGATGGACATTTGGCTCACATTTGTGATGAATGTGTGTGTGCGCGTGCATGTGAGAGACAGTCGTGGAACTCTCCAGAGTGTGTCACTGACTGTTTCTTCTTTCTCCTCTCGTTATCTCTGCTGTGTCTCTCAGGTTCAACAAAAAAGATGACTCCATTTTGTTTTACTTCTACATAAATCAGAAAATGTAATTTTGATAAACATTTCCCCCAAAGAACTTTGAAGGAAACACCTTTGGGTAGAATAGGATTGAAATCTATGTTGTACAATCAGCTTCCACACAACAGCCTCTTGCATGGCCACCGGATGGTTCACAATCACAGTTGGTACAGAAGCTTATCGTTTTTTGACACAATGACAGATTCATTGAAGTATCACAAAGGCTTTTTCTCAATTTCACACACCCGGCGTGATAGCGGCAGGGGGACCGCTGACCTGTGGCACAAGCAGGGCTTGTGGTGTGTGTGTGTGTTTACCGGGACCCTGCTGTTTGTCAGTCCATGACCCAAAGTGTGGGCTCTGTTTACATCTGAGGCTCAAAACAAATCGAAGGCAAACTTTCTGACGGGCCATCTGGATCAATGCCCCATCTCTCTCGCTCTCAAAATTATAAAACGCAACATGCAACAATTTCAAAGATTTAACGAGTTACAGGTCATATAAGGAAATCTGTCAAATTAAATAACTGCATTAGGCTCTAATCTCTGGACTTCACATGACTAGGAATACAGATATGCATCTGTTGGTTTATAGTTTTTTTCAAAGTAATTGGGGTCTGAAATTATTTAGACTCCTTGACTTTTTCACTTATTTGTTACGTTACAGCCTTATTCTAAAATGGATTCATTTTTTCATCATCAATCTACACACAACACCCCATAATGACAGAGCGATAACAGGTTATTTTTGCAAATGTCTAAAAATAAAAAACATAAATACCAAAATTTAACTCAGGATCATCCTGTTTCCATTGATCAGTCTTGATCAGTCCATTGATCAGTCCCAAGAAGACTCGAGGCTGTAATCGCTACCAAAGGTGCTTCAACAAAATACTGAGTAAAGGTTATGAATACTTATGTAAATGTATCTGTTTTTTTAGTGGGGTATTGGCGTAGATTGATGAGGGGGAAAAATTATTTAATCCATTTTAGAATAAGGCTGTAACGTAACAAAATATGGAAAAAGTCAAGGGGTCTTAATAATTTCCCAAATGCACTCTGTGTGTGTGTGTGTGTGGGGTGTGTGTGTGTGTGTGTGTGTGTCTATACATAGTACCAATCAAAAGTTTGGACAGGCCCACTCATTCAAGGGTTTTTCTTTATTTTTTACATTTTTCTATATTGTAGAATAATATTGAAGACATCAAAACTATGAAATAACACATGTAGTAACCAAAAAAGTGTTAAACAAATCAAAATATATTTTAGATTCTTCAAAGTAGCCACACTTTGCCTTGATGACAGCTATGCACACTCTTGGCATTCTCTCAACCAGCTTCACCTGGAATGCTTTTCCAACAGTCTTGTAGGAGTTTCCACATATGCTGAGCACTTGTTGGCTGCTGTTCCTTCACTCTGCGGTCAAACTCATCCCAAACCATCTCAATTGGGTTAAGCTCAGGTAATTGTGAAGGCCAAGTCATCTGATGGAGCACTCCATCACTCTCCTTCTTGGTCAAATAGACCTTACACAGTCTGGGTCATTGTCCTGTTAACCTTTTTTTGATAGGTGGCAACATTTACACTTTTGGATGAATAGCGTGCCCAGAGTGAACTGCCTCCTACTCTGTCCCAGATGCTAATATAACAAGGTTGATGAAATCCGAGCAAGGGTAGTATTCCAGAGAGACATCAGAGACTGTAACGTTCTTTGCTTCACGGAAACATGGCTCACTCAAGAGACGCTAACTGAGTCGGTGCAGCCAGCTGGTTTCTTCACGCATCGCGCCGACAGAAACAACGATCTTTCTGGTAAGAAGAGGGGTTGGGGGGGGTATGCCTTATGATTAACAAGACGTGGTGTGATCATAACAAAATACAGGAACTCAAGTCCTTCTGTTCACCTGACTTAGAATTCCTCACAATCAAATGTCGATTGCATTATCTACCAAGGGAATTCTCTTCGATTATAATGACAGCCGTATATATTCCCCCCCAAGCAGACACATCGATGGCCCTGAAAGAACTTTATTTGACTCTATGCAAACTGGAAACCACATATCCTGAGACTGCATTCATTGTAGCTGGGGATTTTAACAAGGCTATTCTGAAAACAAGACTCCCTAAATTGTATCAGTATATCAATTGTGCAACCAGGGCTGGTAAAACCCAGCCTACAGACAGAAACTAAAACAAGAAGCTCCCGCGCTCAGGACTGTTCAACGCTGGTCCGACCAATCTGATTCCACGCTTCAAGACTGCTTCGATCACGTGGATTGGGATATGTTCCTCATTGCTTCCAACAACAACATTGAGGAATACGCTGATTCGGTGAGCGAGTTCATTAGAAAGTGCATTGACGATGTCGTACCCATAGCAACGATCAAAACATTCCCAAACCAGAAACATTGGATTGATGGCAGCATTCGCGTGAAACTGAAAGCGCGAACCACTGCTTTTAACCAGGGCAAGGTGACCGGAAACATGACCGAATACAAACAGTGTAGCTATTCCCTCCGCAAGGCAATCAAAACAAGCTAAGCGTCAGCATTAGAGACAAAGTAGAGTCAAAATTCAACGGCTCAGACACAAGAGGTATGTGGCAGGGTCTACAGTCAATCACGGATTACAAAAAGAAAACCAGCCCCGTCGCGGACCAGGATGTCTTGCTCCCAGACAGACTAAATAACCTTTTTGCCCGCTTTGAGGACAATACAGTGCCACTGACACGGCCCGCTACCAAAACCTGCGGACTCTCCTTCACTGCAGCAGACGTTAGTTAAACATTTAAACATGTTAACCCCTCGCAAAGCTGCAGGCCTAGACAGCATCCCCAGCCACGTCCTCAGAGCATGCGCAGACCAGCTGGCTGGTGTGTTTACGGACATATTCAATCAATCCTTATCCCAGTCTGCTGTTCCCACATGCTTCAAGAGGGCCACCATTGTCCCTGTTCCCAAGAAAGCTAAGGTAACCAAGCTAAACGACTACCGCCCCGTAGCACTCACTTCCGTCATCATGAAGTGCTTTGAGAGACTAGTCAAGGACCATATCACCTCCACCCTACCTGACACCCTAGACCCACTCCAATTTGCTTACCGCCCAAATAGGTCCACAGACGACGCAATCGCAACCACATTGCCCTAACCCATCTGGACAAGAGAAATACCTATGTGAGAATGCTGTTCATTGACTACAGCTCAGCATTTAACACTATAGTACCCTCCAAACTCGTCACCAAGCTCGAGACCCTGGGTCTCGACACCGCCCTGTGCAACTGGGTACTGGACTTCCTGACGGGCCGCCCCCAGGTGATGAGGGTAGGTAACAACATCTCCACCCCACTGATCCTCAACACTGGGGCCCCACAAGGGTGTGTTCTGAGCCCTCTCCTGTACTCCCTGTTCACCCACGACTCCGTGGCCATGCATGCCTCCAACTCAATCAATAGTTTGCGGACAACACTACAGTGGTAGGCTTGATTACCAACAACGAGACGGCCTACAGGGAGGAGGTGAGGGCCCTCAGAGTGTGGTGTCAGGAAAATAACCTCACACTCAACATCAACAAAACAAAGGAGATGATTGTGGACTTCAGGAAACAGCAGAGGGAGCACCCCCCCTATCCACAGACGGGACAGTAGTGGAGAAGGTGGAAAGTTTTGTGAAGAAGGCGCAGCAGTGCCTCCTCAACCTCAGGAGGCTGACGAAATTTGGCTTGTCACCAAAAGCACTCACAAACTTCTACAGATGCACAATCGAGAGCATCCTGTCGGGCTGTATTACCGCCTGGTACGGCAACTGCTCCACCCACAACCGTAAGGCTCTCCAGAGGGTAGTGAGGTCTGCACAACGCATCACCGGGGGCAAACTACCTGCCCTCCAGGACACCTACACCACCTGATGTCACAGGAAGGCCATAAAGATCATCAAGGACAACAACCACCCGAGCCACTGCCTGTTCACCCCGCTATCATCCAGAAGGCGAGGTCAGTACAGGTGAATCAAAGCAGGGCCGAGAGTCTGAACAACAGCTTCTATCTCAAGGCCATCAGACTGTTAAACAGCTACCACTAACATTGAGTGGCTGCTGCCAACATACTGACTCAACTCCAGCCACTTTAATAAGCCACTTTAATAATGTAGAAATTGATGTAAAAATATATCACTAGCCACTTTAAACAATGCTACTTAATATAATGTTTACATACCCTACATTACTCATCTCATATGTATATGTATATACTGTACTCTATATAATCTACTGCATCTTTATGTAATACATGTATCACTAGCCACTTTAAACTATGCCACTTTGTGTTATACTGTACTCGATACCATCTACTCCATCTTGCCTATGCCATTCTGTACCATCACTCATTCATATATCTTTGTGTACATATTCTTTATCCCTTTACACTTGTGTGTATAAGGTAGTAGTTTTGGAATTGTTAGGTTAGATTACTCGTTGGTTATTACTGCATTGTCGGAACTAGAAGCACAAGCATTTCGCTACGCTCGCATTAACATCTGCTAACCATGTGTATGTGACAAATAAATTTGATTTGATTTGATTTATTATTAGTATTGGTTAGACAAAAAACTGAAGTTTCTAAAACTGTTTGAATGATGTCTGAGTTTTACAGAACTCATATGGCAGGTGAAAACCAGACAAAAATGCAACCAGGAAGTGGGAAATCTGAGGTTTGTAGTTTTTCAACTCAGCCCCCATTGAAGATACAGGGTGATGTTAGTTATTTTTCACTTCCCAAGGCTTCCACTAGATGTCAACAGTATTTAGAACCTGTTTCGAGGATTCTACTCTAAAGGAGGGGCTCATAAGGGCTCTTTGAGTGAGTGGTATGGCAGAGTGCCACAGCCTCGGTCTGGCGCGCTCACGCGAAAGGTAGCTTCGTTCCACTTAATTTGTACAGACAATTGAATTGTCCGGTTGGAACATTAATTAAGTTTTATGTTAAAAACATCCTAAAGATTGATTCCATACTTAGGTTGGCATGTTTCTACGGGCTGTAACAGAACTTTTTGAACTTTTCGTCCGAAGTTCGGCGCGACCTGAACGCGCTTTTGGATTTGTTTACCAAACGCCATAACAAAAGAAGATATTTAGACATAACTGATGGACATGATCGAACAAATCAAAACATTTATGGTGGAACTGGGATTCCTGGGAGTGCATTCTGATGAAGATCATCAAAGGTAAGTGAATATTTAAAATGCTATTTCTGAGCAATGTTGACTACCCAATATGGCGGGTATCTTTTTGGCTGCTTTGTTGTCTATTGGCTGTACTCAGATTATTGCATGGTTTGCTTTCTCCATAAAGTCTTTTTGAAATCTGACACAGCGGTTGCATTAAGGAGACGTTTATCTAAAGTTCAATGTATAATAGTTGTATTTTTATCAATGTTTATTATGAGTATTTCTATAAATTGATGTGGCAATATCACCGCATGTTTTAGAACTACTGAACGTAACGCGCCAATGTAAACTCAGATTTTTTTGATATAAATATGAACTTTATCAAACAAAACATACATGTATTGTGTAACAAAGTCCTATGAGTGTCATCTGATGAAGATCATCAAAGGTTAGTGATTAATTTTATCTTTATTTCTGCTTTTTGTGACTTCTCTGTTTGCCTGGAAAAAATGGCTGTGTTTTTCTGTGGCTTGGTGGTGACCTAACAATTGTTTGTGGTGCTCTCACTGTAAATCCTTTTTGAAATCAGACACTGTGGCTGGATTAATGAGAATTTTATCTTTAAAATGGTGTGAAATATTTGTATGCTTGAGGAATTTTAATTATGAGATTTTTGTTGTTTTGACGCCCTGCACTTTAACTGGCTATTGCGGGGAGTCCTAGAAAGGTTGAAAAACAAATGATAGTCCCACTAAGCACAAACCAGATGGGATGGCATATAGCTGCAGAAAGCTGTGGTAGCCATGCTGGTTAAGTGTGCTTTGAATTCTGAATACATCACAGAAAGTGTCACCAGTAAAGCACTATCACACCACCTCCATGCTTCACGGTGGGAAACACACATGCGGAGATCTTCCTTTCACCTGCTCTGCGTCTCACAAAGACACGGCAGTTGGAACCATAAAGCTCAAATTTGGACTCATCAGACCAAAGGACAGATTTCCAGTGGTCTAATGTCCATTGCTCGTGTTTCTTTGCCCAAGCAAGTCTCTTCTTACTATTGGTGTCCTTTAGTAGTGGTTTCTTTGCAACAATTCAACCATGAATGTGTGATTCACACAGTCTCCTCTGAACAGTTGATGTTGAGATGTGTCTATTACTTGAACTCTGTGAAGCATTTATTTGCATTTATCTGCAATATCCGAGGCTGGTAACTCTAATGAACTTATCATCTGCTGTAGAGGTAACTCTGGGTCTTCCTTTCCTGTGACGGTCCTCATAAGAGCCAGTTTCATCACAGCGCTTGATGGTTTTTGTGCACTTGAAGAAACTTTCAAAGTTCTCTTTGCTTACTTGAGCTGTTCTTGCCATAATACCGACTTGGTCTTTTACCAAATAGGGCTGTCTTCTGTATACCACCCCTACCTTGTCACAACACAACTGATTTGCTCAAACACATTAAAGCACACAACTTAACAAAGCACACCTTGAATTGAATTGCATTCCAGGTGAAGATGGTTGAGAGAATGCCATGAGTGTTCAATGCTGTAATCAAGGCAAAGGGTGGCTACTTTGAAGAATCTTGATTTGTTTAAAACTTTTTGGTTACTACATGATTTCATATGTGTTATTTCATAGCTTTGATGTCATCACTATTATTCTGCAATGAAGAAAACAGTAAAAATAAAGACAAATCCCGGAATGAGTAGGTGTGTCTAAACTTCTGAATGGTGTGTGGGAAGAGGAGGAGAGCAGGTAGGAGGATTGTGGGTTTAAGCAGGAGCCTGATCATCATCTCATTCCATCTGAGAGCTATGCATCTGCACAGACACACGCTGGCTGACCTTTATGTCTAAGCCCAGGCTGGTGTTGTACTTACATCCACGTAATTTGCATTAATGTAATCAGAGCTCTGCTCTCCCTCGATAGCCTGCAGCCGGACGCGGGAGTGATCATCTGGATAAAGACAGGACAGAGAAAGAAAAAACAAGAGAGAGGACGAGAAAACAAGGCCCCATTAGTAATATTGATGAGACAGAGAGGAAAACACTGGTCGGCTATCCCTGTGGAGGAGAGTGTCCACCGAGTTTAAGGTCATCAACTCCTGCACATACTGCAAAACTACCTAGCCACTGTGCTGATGTCTAACATATGCCCTCTAGAACAAAGGCTTTCCTGGGTTAATAAGTTGATTTAGTCCCTATTCATTTGGATACCAGTCAACAATTATTTGTAAGATAACTATGCTGTTCAGTTGTTCAGTTACAGTTTTCAGTTATTGTTTCACCTTAGTTGTTGTTGGGATTCAAAGTGATGGATCTGGGCACAGTAAAAGCCCGTATCACCAGATAGGTGCAGAGAAGTTTGGGCAGTCAACTACTGTGATGTGTGACTCTACTTAATCAAATTCATCACATGACAGAGCTCGGTTGTGAAACAAGTGTCTCTCCATTAGTCATAACAATTCATTATGACTGATAGGAGAACGATCTTCTCTGATCTCCTTCTTTCTCTCCCATTGCACAGAGGAGATGCTAACGTACTCTGAATGATTTATTCACTAATTATTATAACCGGCAGAAAACTGTCAGTCCCCCCCAATGTGCCCTCCAGCTCATTGGTTGTCGCGCCATGTGCAGCACTGCGATTGGTCGGTTGCTCATTTGCAGGGACAGGAAGTGTCAGGAATCTTATTGACATGGAAATAACTGGGGCGGTCACCTCATTACTGATGGGGTTGTGTGTGTGTGTGTGTGTGTGTGTGTGTGTGTGTGTGTGTGTGTGTGTGTGTGTGTGTGTGTGTGTGTGTGTGTGTTGTTTGTGTTTCGGAGTAGGCCGATGGGGAAAAAATAAATGTGTGAAATGGTTCTGTAGAGAATGATGGAACCCTAGGCCATGTCAAGGCTCATTTTCATAATTGCCAAGTCAATTAGGACCGCCTGTGTTGTATCCACATGCACATTCAACGTGGTTTGGAATGAGGATCATAGCTTCAAGACACATTTTTCATGTGATCCTATCTTTATGTTGCTTTACAATAACAGACAATATATCAATGACATTTTTCACAATAATGTTCACTAATCCATATCTAACCATTAGGGGATTGAAAGACAACAACAAATACTGGTGACATATCATTTGTACCCACATGCAATGATGTTTCCGTAGCGGTTCTTCATCCTGTTCTCGTCTTTCTTGGCAGAGTCCCATGGTGCAGACTGTCCTTCAAAGAAGCTCTGTGGAGAAAAAAAAGAGAGAGAGAGAGATTGTAAATACAACCTATATTTATGTTTATTTATTTTCCCTTTCATACTTCAACTATTTGCACATCATTACAATACTGTTTATAGACATATGACATTTGAAATGTCTATTTAAAAAAAAACTTTTGTGAGTGTTTACTGTTCATTTCAATTTTTGTCCTTTTGTTTATTATCTATTTCACTTGCTTTGGCAATGTAAACATGTGTTTTCCCATGCCAATAAAGCCCCTTAAATTGAATTGAGCGAGAGAAAGAAAGAGAAGACATGAAAGGTCCAAAGGGTTAGGAGGTCAGCTCTTTAAATGACAACCCAGCGGCAGATCCTGTCGGGTCAAAAGAGGAGACACATTATTAAAAATAGAGATATATATCTATCCACATCATTATTAGACATGAAAGGAGGCAGGAAAATAGCCTTCTGGGAACCTTTTCAGAAAAGGTGCCCATTACGCTGGTGCTGTAAGCCAATCAGAATCGTCCTCACCGAGGTAGAACACTAGTCCAGCACAAACTGTACCAACATACTCCTCTAAAGGACTAGTTCCCCCGAAAAATAACATGAGATGAAATAGAATAAAAACAACCACATATAGACACTGGGCTGATAAAACCCTACTCTGCCCGAGCAGAGCACCTCATGAAAAATGTATCATATTAGTTTTTTGCCATTCTGATCTCGCACCGGGACACGCAATTAGGACTAATTATTAAAATAAACATCAGCACTGGAGTAGTGCTGGTGAGGCAGCTGCCTGCTGCCTCTTCCCCCGTAAGTTAATGTCTCCTCCAACTCCCTCTTCCCCTGTAAGTTAGTGTCTCCTCCAGCTCCCTCTTCCCCCTGTAAGTTAATGTCTCCTCCAGCTCCCTCTTCCCCTGTAAGTTAATGTCTCCTCCAGCTCACTCTTCCCCCTGTAAGTTAATGTCTCCTCCAGCTCCCTCTTCCCCCTGTAAGTTAATGTCTCCTCCAGCTGCCTGCTCCCTCTTCCCCTGTAAGTTAATGTCTCTTCCAGCTGCCTGCTGCCTCTTCCCCTGTAAGTTAATGTCTCCTCTATCTGCCTCTTACCCCTGTAAGTTAATGCCTCCTCCAGCTGCCTGCTTCCTCTTCCCCTGTAAGTTAATGTCTCTTCCAGCTGCCTCTTCCCCCTGTAAGTTAATGTCTCCTCCAGCTCCCTCTTCCCCCTGCAAGTTAATGCCTCCTCCAGCTCCCTCTTCCCCTGTAAGTTAATGTCTCCTCCAGCTGCCTCTTCCCCCTGTAAGTTAATGTCTCCTCCAGCTGCCTCTTCCCCCTGTAAGTTCATGTCTCCTCCAGCTGCCTCTTCCCCCTGTAAGTTAATGCCTCCTCCAGCTCCCTCTTCCCCCTGTAAGTTAATGTCTCCTCCAGCTGCCTCTTCCCCCTGTAAGTTAATGTCTCCTCCAGCTGCCTCTTCCCCCTGTAAGTTAATGTCTCCTCCAGCTCCCTCTTCCCCCTGTATTTTAATGTCTCCTCCACCTGCCTCTTCCCCCTGTAAGTTAATGCCTCCTCCAGCTGCCTCTTCCCCCTGTAAGTTCATGTTTCCTCCAGCTGCCTGCTGCCTTTTCCCCTGTAAGTTAATGTCTCCTCCAGCTGCCTCTTCCCCCTGTAAGTTAATGTCTCCTCCAGCTGCCTCTTCCCCCTGTAAGTTAATGTCTCCTCCAGCTGCCTCTTCCCCCTGTAAGTTCATGTCTCCTCCAGCTGCCTCTTCCCCCTGTAAGTTAATGTCTCTTCCAGCTGCCTGCTGCCTCTTCCCCTGTAAGTTAATGTCTCCTCCAGCTCCCTCTTCCCCTGTAAGTTAATGTCTCCTCCAGCTTCCTCTTCCCCTGTAAGTTATTGTCTCCTCCAGTTCCCTCTTCCCCCTGTAAGTTAATGTCTCCTCCAGCTCCCTCTTCCCCTGTAAGTTCATGTCTCCTCCAGCTGCCTCTTCCCCTGTAAGTTCGTCTCCTCCAGCTGCCTCTTCCCCCTGTAAGTTAATGTCTCCTCCAGCTGCCTCTTCCCCCTGTAAGTTAATGTCTCCTCCAGCTGCCTCTTCCCCCTGTAAGTTAATGTCTCCTCCAGCTGCCTCTTCCCCTGCAAGTTAATGTCTCCTCCAGCTCCCTCTTCCCCCTGTAAGTTAATGTCTCCTCCAGCTCCCTCTTCCCCCTGTAAGTTAATGTCTCCTCCAGCTGCCTGCTGCCGCGTCCCCTGTAAGTTAATGTCTCCTCCAGCTCCCTCTTCCCCTGTAAGTTAATGTCTCCTCCAGCTGCCTCTTCCCCCTGTAAGTTAATGTCTCCTCCAGCTGCCTGCTGCCGCGTCCCCTGTAAGTTAATGTCTCCTCCAGCTCCCTCTTCCCCTGTAAGTTAATGTCTCCTCCAGCTCCCTCTTCCCCCTGTAAGTTGATGTCTCCTCCAGCTCCCTCTTCCCCCTGTAAGTTAATGTCTCCTCCAGCTGCCTCTTCCCCTGCAAGTTAATGTCTCCTCCAGCTCCCTCTTCCCCCTGTAAGTCAATGTCTCCTCCAGCTCCCTCTTCCCCCTGTAAGTTAATGTCTCCTCCAGCTGCCTGCTGCCGCGTCCCCTGTAAGTTAATGTCTCCTCCAGCTCCCTCTTCCCCTGTAAGTTAATGTCTCCTCCAGCTCCCTCTTCCCCCTGTAAGTTAATGTCTCCTCCAGCTGCCTCTTCCCCTGCAAGTTAATGTCTCCTCCAGCTCCCTCTTCCCCCTGTAAGTTAATGTCTCCTCCAGCTCCCTCTTCCCCCTGTAAGTTAATGTCTCCTCCAGCTGCCTGCTGCCGCGTCCCCTGTAAGTTAATGTCTCCTCCAGCTGCCTGCTGCCGCGTCCCCTGTAAGTTAATGTCTCCTCCAGCTCCCTCTTCCCCTGTAAGTTAATGTCTCCTCCAGCTGCCTCTTCCTCCTGTAAGTTAATGTCTAATCCAGCTCTCCTTCCCCCTGTAGCTCCCCAGCTCCCCTTCCCCCTGTAAGTTAATGTCTCCTCCAGCTCCCTCTTCCCCCTGTAAGTTAATGTCTCCTCCAGCTCCCCCTTCCCCCTGTAAGTTAATGTCTCCTCCAGCTCCCTCTTCCCCCTGTAAGTTAATGTCTCCTCCAGCTGCCTGCTGCCGCGTCCCCTGTAAGTTAATGTCTACTCCAGCTGCCTCTTCCTCCTGTAAGTTAATGTCTCCTCCAGCTGCCTGCTACCTCTCCAACGAGTTTCAAGAATGTATAAATAGATCATAATGATGCATTGTAGCCGTATCCATCCAACGTTCCTTCCGATACCTCTCTCTCAGCCCCATCAGACAACTGATCTGATTAGCTCTGATTGCCTGCAGTGGAGCCTCTTTTGGCCAAGGAAGCCGCTTGCTCCCCCCATATCTCTCCCTCGCACGCTTGTTCCCCTCAATGATAAAATGACACAGAACTCGTTCAGAGGACAAGAAGCCTTGATCAGTGCTCCAAGTGGATAATGGCAAGCAGCCTGGTCCCCATGGCGAGGAGCCCCACTCTCACGGATGTCGTCGTCGTCCCCCTCCCTGCCCGCCCACACCACCGAGTGCCAGACGTAATGAGAGAAATGACACTTCCACTCGATATCAAATAACAAAATTGAAATTTGTGGTATTTTCTGTGACTGCCTAAGGTGGGAAAATATGCCATTTCTTAACAGTCATCGATGACAGAAATCAGTCTTTGGCAAGGCTTACATGGCTGTTTGAGTAAATGAGGAATGAGGGAGAAATCAGAGAGGAGGAATCAAGTTTTTATTTTCCTGAAGACATCTTTGAACAAGGGAATCAGGTATACACGCTGTGACGTCACCTTGAAACGTGTTTAAAAGACTAGCATTATCACATGACCTTTTACCGGCCACATTGGGTATGGGGAGAAACTTGCCGTCGCAGGCCTTGTAAACCGCCACTACAAGTGACACTTTGAAGGGCAGGCCATATTTGAATGCAGATTGCTTTTTCTCTCTTCGAATGCCTCAGAATTGGATGCAGTAAAGAGACATTAAACACAGTTTAATGGGCGGGAGAAGAACGTTGCCGCAAACTACTTTCGACACGCGTCAAACTTCAGGGGTGAGCGGTGTCAGAGGGAAAAAAAGAGCTTCAAGAATAAATCATTTCACATTGTCAAAATAGTTTGGGGAGAGTTAGAGAACACAAAAAAATGATTAAGTGACGTGAAATGCACCAATGCTGGCACGTGTTCAACTATTCATATTTGTACTTGAGAATTTTTTCATGTTCAGGTGTAATATTGGATCTCTAGTTTAGAGAAATAATAGATTTTGCAACAATGTCTACTGTGTTTGTAAGACTTCTATGCTAATGTAGAGATCAAGGGAAAACCCAAAACTGGGTTTCAAGAAATGTTAAGAGTCTACAACATGCTTTTTCTGAGCCTGATAATCACCCAAACATTGGCTGCTAATGAAAAAAGGTCTTGTTAAATATAAAAGGTATAATATTGAATTATTAACATCCATAGCAGCCTTGCTGCAAGATGTGGGGGAATTACAAGTCAAATAGTTAGGAGGCAGCCCCAGGCTTCATCTAACCCCATTGGCAGTATCATGCTAATTCTCCATTGGCCAGGTTTTCTCACCACCTGCCAGTAAGCCTTAACGTGATTGGTGGAAAACAAGTAATGAATTCAAAGCCCTGCATACTTTTCCGTCTCAAACTTTTTCAAAGCATCACACAGGTGATTTTCATTGAAGTAGACCAACTGAGATGAGATCTATGGTCCACTCTCACGGGCCCGAATCCAAACAAAAGTGCTCTCTTATCCTAAACAAGCGAGTGAACAAACAGTGTGGAAGCCATTGTTCCCGCGGCTCAAAGGAGCTTCTGAATGGCTGTTGATGTTCAGTCTCTCACTCAGGTGCGACACCAACCCCTTTTGATTCTAAAACCCCCTTGTGATTTCACCCTCAACGCTACTGACTACAGGGCCACAGAGACTCTGAAAACACTCCTCAGAGGCACCAAACGTGGTAGGGCCTTAGACAAAGCTTCAGCAGCAAAACAGATCCACTGCGTTTTTACCTCACACAACGCTTCTCAAGTGTTTACCAGTAGGCAGCAAAATCTGGCATAAATACAAAGGCACATTTCGGCAATTAACATAATGCTTGGAAGATGCTGCCCGTATGAAGCCAATCTGAGGAGAGAAACAGTGTGTTATGATTACATGAAAGGTAAACCGAGTTGGATGTTGAACAGTGTGTTACAGAGTAAGATGGTGTAGTGGTTAGGGAGGTGCATATGAGGGAGGAAAAGTAAGGGCCATTCATGAATAACGATCACAGCAAAATCTGCATATTAATGGCTGATTTAGGTACAAATTAGGTTGATCTCAGGAACTCAATTGGTTTCAACTAAATATGATCTGCAAGTCTTAATATTTTGGTTTTTGAATGCAACATACCATACCAAGAGGGCAAGCTGGAGCAGTTACAGCCTTTCATGAGTAAACATTTCAAATGGCTTCTGACTGCATTATCATCAAAACAAATCAAATGTGTTTTTTGCCTTTGAAGAAGAGGCAGGCCTGAACTGGAGCAGGCCCATTTACTGTGTGTCTGGGATGAATGCGGAGTGTGTTTTGTCTACAAACACTTCCATTAGGATTGGACCTCTGGTACGTGCTGTTGTGTCGACGGAACAACACTCATTTTACTGCTCTTTGATTCTCACTGGCCACAGGGGATTCATTTGGAGCAGAATTATTTTTGTTTTTCTAGTATTTTATGATTTGTAGGCCTACTTAAATGCATGTTTTTGGACACAGACAATCAAATCAAATGTTATTTAACACATTTAACACTTAACCAACAATGCAGTTTTCAGAAAAACAAGAGTTAAGAAAAATATTTACTAAATAAATGAAAGAAAAAAATGAAAGAGCAACAGTAAAATACAAGTAGCGGAGCTATATACAGGGGGTTCCGGTATCGAGTCAATGTGAGGGGGTACAGGTTAGTCGAGATAATTGAGGTAATATGTACATGTAGGTAGCAGTAAAATGACTATACATTGATAATAGATTAAACAGTATTAAAAAAAACGTGTGTGGTGGGGTGTCAATGCAAATAGTCCGGGTAGCCATCAGAACAGCAGGTATAAAAGAACGAATTATGATCAATATCGTAGGAACCATCTCTACAAGATAGGAGCTATAGGTTGTATGCTAGCTGCATCTAGAATACTACGACAAAGCAACGATATAAAAACAGATTTCACAATCAAACCAAAAAGGGGACTCGCTTACCTGGTTTATCTTTCCCATAGACAAAGTTATGGAATAACAAGAAGCATGGAATCGGGGGAGAGATTAGAATTGATCAGTTTAGTTTGGTGCTCGGCTCGTCATGTCTAGACCATTTACACCTAAGACAGTGGTAGCAGGAAAAGAAAAGAGAACGACGTCTCTAACTTTTAGAGGCGTTGCAAATAGAAAGATAGAAAATGTTTTTTAAAAAACAGTGAAGTGAAGCACTTTCAGATGGAGGGGTGGAAAGGGGGGGGTATAAATTATTCCACACTATTTTTTCCCCGACTGGCAATACTGTATTATTGCACTAGTAGCCTAAGCCTTCCATCCATATCCATAATGAATTGAGCCCTGAGGGTAGCACCAAACCACAGGGCCCGGGTATTGGAGCTTGAATTATTGATTTGATTCCTGTGTCGTTTATTGTGTAAGTAGTGGGTATAGCAAAGTAAAGGATAAGATGGGAGGGGGGTTGGTGGATAGTTCATTACAGGTAAATACCCTCTGTTGAAAAAGGTAGAAACTCCCTTGTGATGGGTTGGAAGGTGAGCGAGGTAGCTTGTGTATACTGTATGTACACACACAAACAAATATGTGCATTCAAGCACACTCCCACACACAAACGTAACACCACAATCACACACTATGTGCTGAGTGGCGAGGGAATAAGACACTGCTGTGACATTCGTTAGGTCTGTCATCAGCTTCTGGAGAGAAGCGCTGTTCTCAGCTAGTTCATTCACAATACAGACTCTAGGCATCGCTGGCAGCTCGCAATGGTCTCAGCCGTTAACACAAGGTCACAGTCTCAGAAATCCCCCTTACGTGTGTGTGTTTATTGAATGTGCGTGTGTGTGTTTATTGAGTGTGTATGTGTGTGCGTGGTGTAGGATTTTCAAGATTTAGAAGGCAAATTTTCAAACCATGGCGGTTTAGTGTTGCTAGACTAAATGGATGGTGTCCACGAGGCAGTAAGATCCAAGCAGTGTGGCATGCAGTCAACAAACTGCAGGAGCCCAAACACTAAGCCAGAGAAATTCAGTGGTGACACAAACATTGGAACGGGAGGAGTGTGTGGACACAGAACTAGTGCAATTTGTGCACTAATTGCTCATGACAAGTTCATTCACAAAGAAAAAAAGTGCAACTCCATGCAGAAACATCTAACAAACAAGGAATCTAAACACTAAAGAAAAAAGAAGGAAAGCAACAAACCAGGAAAGAAGGCAAGCATTAAAAGCAACAAACCAGGAAAGAAGGCAAGCATTAAAAGCAAACAAACCAGGAAAGAAGGCAAGCATTAAAAGCAAACAAACCAGGAAAGAAGGCAAGCATTAAAAGCAACAAACCAGGAAAGAAGGCAAGCATTAAAAGCAAACAAACCAGGAAAGAAGGCAAGCATTAAAAGCAAACAAACCAGGAAAGAAGGCAAGCATTAAAAGCAAAAACAAAAGAAGGCCAGGAAAGAAGGCAAGCATTAAAAGCAACAAACCAGGAAAGAAGGCAAGCATTAAAAGCAACAAACCAGGAAAGAAGGCAAGCATTAAAAGCAACAAACCAGGAAAGAAGGCAAGCATTAAAAGCAACAAACCAGGAAAGAAGGCAAGCATTAAAAGCAAACAAACCAGGAAAGAAGGCAAGCATTAAAAGCAACAAACCAGGAAAGAAGGCAAGCAACAAACCAGGAAAGAAGGCAAGCATTAAAAGCAACAAACCAGGAAAGAAGGCAAGCATAAAAGCAAACAAACCAGGAAAGAAGGCAAGCATTAAAAGCAACAAACCAGGAAAGAAGGCAAGCATTAAAAGCAACAAACCAGGAAAGAAGGCAAGCATTAAAAGCAACAAACCAGGAAAGAAGGCAAGCATTAAAAGCAACAAACCAGGAAAGAAGGCAAGCATTAAAAGCAACAAACCAGGAAAGAAGGCAAGCATTAAAAGCAACAAACCAGGAAAGAAGGCAAGCATTAAAAGCAACAAACCAGGAAAGAAGGCAAGCATTAAAAGCAACATACCAGGAAAGAAGGCAAGCATTAAAAGCAACAAACCAGGAAAGAAGGCAAGCATTAAAAGCAACAAAGAAACACAAAAAAGAAGGAAAAACAAAATAAAATAAAGACAAACAGGGACCTGTGTGCTTGGTTTGTTTCAGAGTGAGGGAGCCTACAAAGACAGAGACAGACTGGTGACGTGGAATATGTGTATACTGGACATGGTGGTTTGTGGGGACACTGTGGTATGTGGGGACACTGTGGTATGTGGGGACACTGTGTGCCATGTGAGAGAGGACAGGGGGGACACTACACTAGTCAGACAGGCAGGTAGTTGGGGCTCTCACCTCATACTCCTCCTTAAAGCCGTAGCCCTCGGCACACTTCATCTGGGTGATGTGCTGGAGCAGGTCGGCCACGCGGATGGCCGGGTGGAGCTGACCGGTCTGGTAGGGAGGAACATCCGCCACCTCCCTCTTCTTCTTATAGGAGTGGCTGTGGGACTGGACCAGACTACTGGTGTCACTGGTCATGGTGTGGTTCTCATCTGGAAATACAGAGGAAGGACAAGGACACACAAACACACACACTGGTCAGGACTGGAGTGCTGCACAACCCCACAGACAGAGTAAAGGAAACACTGTTGACATTATAATGGATGAATACAAGGTCACAATATAAAGTTATTCAATGACAAAACATGAAATGAAAAGGAGTTACTTATAAACTACGTCGTGCTCAACTAGTTATTTCAGTGCTGTAAAACGTGGTGAAGACAACATAATGGATCTTGTATTATAACACTATGTTTCAATAGATGGTGCCCAGTATCTCTATTTACATCTATTTTCTATGAGGGGAAAGAGCTGGTTTTATTTCTATTGACGCTAGAATAGCCCTCAGTTCTGATAACGCTAGCTTGTGGCTAACTTCTCAATAAAATCCTTTCTATCCTCAGAATTTGACCAATGGCAAAATAAGGTTGCACAAATGATGGAATGGCAGCGGTGAATGGATGACGTGGGTGCACGATCAAATGAAGTGGCTACCTTGGTCGGTAACTACGTCTGACGGGGAAATCGGAACACAAAATGTCAGAGGCGTGAGACCCCCATTCAACAAAGGGGGGTATGTCAGTCCACATATGCATGAGGCAACACTGTCCACGGGTGGAGTCAGACCGCCATGCTAGCTAATAGCTTCACAGGAGGAAGGGGGGCGTGAGATGCGCTAACACAAGTGCATGCGTGGCAACAAGATGGGAGAGCAGCCCCCAAGGCAAGCCCCTTTTCAATAGCATGAGGCACACACACATCTCCTCACCCCAGAGAAAACAGGGCAGACTGGCAACTTACCATTAATGGGCACTTTATTAGAGGACATAACAGGTTAAATGTGAAGAAGAAAAGAAGAGAAAGGAAACAGGGTATAAGCAACAATATAAAGTTTAGGCATGAGCACCTGCACAGTTTTAATTTTCTCTAGCTGTTTCTAGGCACCAACATTTTTTCCCCATTCCGGGTGTCCTGATCAAAGCAACTATTCAGTTCAATTGGACACCTCTCAGAAAGCTAGATTTGGGACACTTTAGTTGGGGTTGTGTTAATTTGGTTGGAATCACCTAGAATTGGCCATTTCAATGTAATCAATGCTGATAATTACATGATAAAGAACCAAAACATTTTGTTTACTTAATAACATTTTCATTTGACATTTGCCAAATCAGTTTAACTAACTTGACCTATATTGTCAAAGCCAGAATAATCCTGCAGCAACAGGATTTGAACCTTTAGTCCATAATGTTGCTTGATCTGGCCAAAAGTAGGCTACATGAAAAGTTCAATACTCTTAATATAACCGTTTGTTAGTGTGGGTTTTTAGTGAATTTCTGTAAATTTATGAAAATTCTCAGCAACAAAAGAGTGATCAAATTAAGATCCTACATCTGTGGTAAATCATCTCCTGATCAGGTTTGAAAACCTCTCTAGAAAACAAGTGAAACCACTAGCTTGCCCTTTTCCTAGGTACTGTAAACGGTGAATGTGAACTATTGGGACTTGCCTGGGGAAACATCTAGAATATCACCCATGCCATGCTTGCTTGAGAAACTGTTGTGCTTTTTAGCTCTGTCTACTATCCTAACGTGTGTAAATCTGGTTAAAAGAAAATACATTTTAGTGTATGTTAATATTTTAAATGTCTACAGGTGGTGTGAGTATGTTGTCTAATGTACCTGGCTGCACAACAAACAACCTACCAAGACAAGGTTATTGAAACTGCAAGTTTCTCTAAATGAAAGGGTTGGAACTGACAATTATTGTTCTGAAGGACTTGACAAGGGTCGGCTAGGCAATAGTTACATTGGCAAAAGTGGATAATTCCTTAGCTTTGCCCGAGAGCTTTCCAATGTTTGCCACTTCTCTATATGGTCATTGCTATGGCGATGGGAACTTCTTTCTGCTATGGCGATGGGAACTACTTTCTGCTATGGCGATGGGAACTTCTTTCTGCTATGGCGATGGGAACTACTTTCTGCTATGGCGATGGGAACTTCTTTCTGCTATGGCGATGGGAACTACTTTCTGCTATGGCGATGGGAACTACTTTTTGCTATGGCGATGGGAACTACTTTCTGCTATGGCGATGGGAACTACTTTCTGCTATGGCGATGGGAACTACTTTCTGCTATGGCGATGGGAACAACTTTCTGCTATGGGAACTTCTTTCTGCTATGGCGATGGGAACTACTTTCTGCTATGGCGATGGGAACTACTTTCTGCTATGGCGATGGGAACTTCTTTCTGCTATGGCGATGGGAACTACTTTCTGCTATGGCGATGGGAACTACTTTCTGCTATGGCGATGGGAACTTCTTTCTGCTATGGCGATGGGAACTACTTTCTGCTATGGCGATGGGAACTACTTTCTGCTATGGCGATGGGAACTACTTTCTGCTATGGCGATGGGAACTACTTTCTGCTATGGCGATGGGAACTACTTTCTGCTATGGCGATGGGAACAACTTTCTGCTATGGGAACTTCTTTCTGCTATGGCGATGGGAACTTCTTTCTGCTATGGCGATGGGAACAATTTTCTGCTATGGCGATGGGAACTTCTTTCTGCTATGGCGATGGGAACTACTTTCTGCTATGGCGATGGGAACTTCTTTCTGCTATGGCGATGGGAACTACTTTCTGCTATGGCGATGGGAACAACTTTCTGCTATGGCGATGGGAACTACTTTCTGCTATGGCGATGGGAACTACTTTCTGCTATGGCGATGGGAACTTCTTTCTGCTATGGCGATGGGAACTTCTTTCTGCTATGGCGATGGGAACTTCTTTCTGCTATGGCGATGGGAACTTCTTTCTGCTATGGGAACTACTTTCTGCTATGGCGATGGGAACAACTTTCTGCTCTGGCGATGGGAACTACTTTCTGCTCTGGCGATGGGAACAACTTTCTGCTCTGGCGATGGGAACAACTTTCTGCTATGGCGATGGGAACTACTTTCTGCTATGAGGATGGGAACTACTTTCTGCTATGGCGTTGGGAACAACTTTCTGCTATGGCGATGGGAACTACTTTCTGCTATGGCGATGGGAACTACTTTCTGCTATGGCGATGGGAACTACTTTCTGCTATGGTGATGGGAACTTCTTTCTGCTATGGCGATGGGAACTTCTTTCTGCTATGGCGATGGGAACTTCTTTCTGCTATGGCGATGGGAACTACTTTCTGCTATGGGAACTACTTTCTGCTATGGCGATGGGAACAACTTTCTGCTCTGGCGATGGGAACTACTTTCTGCTCTGGCGATGGGAACAACTTTCTGCTCTGGCGTTGGGAACAACTTTCTGCTATGGCGATGGGAACTACTTTCTGCTATGGGAACTACTTTCTGCTATGGCGATGGGAACAACTTTCTGCTCTGGCGATGGGAACTACTTTCTGCTCTGGCGATGGGAACAACTTTCTGCTCTGGCGTTGGGAACAACTTTCTGCTATGGCGATGGGAACTACTTTCTGCTGTGGCGATGGGAACAACTTTCTGCTATGGGGATGGGAACTACTTTCTGCTATGGCGATGGGAACTACTTTCTGCTACGGGGATGGGAACTATTTTCTGCTATGACGATGGGAACTACTTTCTGCTCTGGCGATTGGAACTACTTTCTGCTATGGAGATGGGAACTACTTTCTGCTATGGCGATGGGAACTACTTTCTGCTATGGCGATGAGAACTTCTTTCTGCTATGGCGATGGGAACTACTTTCTGCTATGGCGATGGGAACTACTTTCTGCTATGGCGATGGGAACTACTTTCTGCTATGGGGAACTACTTTCTGCTATGGGAACTTCTTTCTGCTATGGCGATGGGAACTTCTTTCTGCTCTGGCGATTGGAACTACTTTCTGCTCTGGCGATTGGGAACTACTTTCTGCTATGGAGATGGGAACTACTTTCTGCTATGGCGATGGGAACAACTTTCTGCTATGGCGATGGGAACTACTTTCTGCTATGGCGATGGGAACTACTTTCTGCTATGGCGATGGGAACAACTTTCTGCTATGGGAACTTCTTTCTGCTATGGCGTTGGGAACAACTTTCTGCTATGGCGATGGGAACTACTTTCTGCTATGGGAACTACTTTCTGCTATGGGAACTACTTTCTGCTATGGCGTTGGGAACAACTTTCTGCTATGGCGATGGGAACTACTTTCTGCTATGGCGATGGGAACTACTTTCTGCTATGGCGATGGGAACTTCTTTCTGCTATGGCGATGGGAACTACTTTCTGCTATGGCGATGGGAACTTCTTTCTGCTATGGCGATGGGAACTTATTTCTGCTATGGCGATGGGAACTACTTTCTGCTATGGCGATGGGAACTACTGTCTGCTATGGCGATGGGAACTACTTTCTGCTATGGCGATGGGAACTACTTTCTGCTATGGCGATGGGAACTACTTTCTGCTATGGCGATGGGAACTTCTTTCTGCTATGGCGATGGGAACTACTTTCTGCTATGGCGATGGGAACTTCTTTCTGCTATGGCGATGGGAACTTCTTTCTGCTATGGCGATGGGAACTACTTTCTGCTATGGCCATGGGAACTACTGTCTGCTATGGCGATGGGAACTACTTTCTGCTATGGCGATAGGAACTACTTTCTGCTATGGCGATGGGAACTACTTTCTGCTATGGCGATAGGAACTACTTTCTGCTATGGCGATGGGAACTTCTTTCTGCTATGGCGATGGGAACTACTTTGTCTGTTTGTATGCATGCTTTCAGTTTGTTTGCTGTGCCACTCCCCCTCATCCAGTCCACATTGTCTGTCCATGCATATGAGAGGTCATAGACATACGTGACGTCACACGCACGACACGGAATGCGGATGGGATGGAGTGAATTAGCCAACCTCAGCTTGATTAGAAAGAAACAAAACCTTCTGGTCTGACATAAAGAAGAAAAGCAGGCAGGTATGAATGTGTGAAAGCCATTATCAGGAAGAAAAAAAACAGTCCAAATTACTCTGACTCTCTCTCTCTCTTCTCTCCCCCTTCCCTCAAATGCACAGCACCTGGTCTATTTTAGAGTAGGCTGTCTCTTAGTTGGTCTGTAAGCATAAGAAATGTATTGTAGGAAAAAAATAAAGAATGTATTCTCACCCAAGATAGCGGTTGGCACAAAGGGATCTGCCCACACCCCAAAACCAGTGCAGAGTAGGGGGTTAACAAAGAAGAGAGAATATAGCAGTGAATAGGGTGACGTGCTCTCCCTTCAGGTGAGACAGCAACATTCTAGCAGAGCAGTAAATTGTTATTACAGTCAACAAGAGAGGCAAAGAACCCCCCCCGCCCCCCATGGAAGAACAGCATAAATAGCTCATAAGTAACAATATGAGAGATTATAACTAAGTCAGTTTAATATCATGTCCAACAAAATCCATTATTACTTCAAATTGATCTACCAATATGGCTAAATATGGTTCTCCCAAGTAGGGGCCAGAAATAGAATGCTGAAGTGCAAACGCTATAGAGCAATTAAAACTGCAGGCAAAAAGAGAACAGGCATCATTACAGTGTTTTGCAGGCCACCGTTAGATCAAGCAGAACGTTTACCAAACAAAGGCGCCTTGATCGGCATTGGCCATTCATTAAAAGGTCAAAGTTGAAGGGGTCACTCGGAGATCAAGGGTCATAAGAGGTCAAAGAAGGTGGTATTAGTGTTAAAAGGAGTTTGAAGAGGTAGTTTACCTGGGTAGTAGGAGGTGGGTACAGACGTGCTGAGTGTGTTAGTCTTCATGGTGAATGACGAGGGCGAGGAAACGGCTTTTAGCAAGAGAGAGAGCAGTCAAACAGAATGGTCAATATAACCTTTAGTGAAGGAAGAAGTAATAGTACACAGTTGAAGTTGGAAGTTTACATACACCTGAGCCAAATACATTTAAACTCTGTTTTTCACAATTCCTGACATTTAATCCTAGTAAATATTCCCTGTCTTAGGTCAGTTAGGATCACCACTTTATTGTAAGAATGTGAAATGTCAGAATAATAATAGAGAGAATGATTTATTTCAGCTTTTATTTATTTCATCATATTCCCAGTGGGTCAGAAGTTACCATACAATCAATTAGTATTTGGTAGCATTGCCTTTAAATTGCTTCACTTGGGTCAAACGTTTCAGGTAGCCTTCCACAAGCTTCCCACAATAAGTTGGGGGAATTTTGGACTATTCCTCCTGATTGAGCTGGTGTAACTGAGTCAGGTTTGTAGGCCTCCTTGCTGGCACACACTTTTTCAGTTCTGCCGAAAAATTTTCAATAGGATTGAGTTCAGGGCTTTGTGATGGCCACACCAATACCTTGACTTTGTTGTCCTTATACCATCTTCCCATCTTTGGAAGTATGCTTGGGGTCATTGTTCATTTGGAAGACCCATTTGCAACCAAGCTTTAACCTCCTGACTGATGTCTTGAGATGTTGCTTCAATATATCCACATCATTTTCCTTTCTCATGATGCCATCTATTTTGTGAAGTGCATCAGTCCCTCCTGCAGCAAAGCACCCCCACAACATGATGCTGCCAGCCCGTGCTTCACGGTTGGGATGGTGATCTTCGGCTTGCAAGACTTCCCCTTTTTCCTCCAAACATAACGATGGTCATCATGGCCAAACAGTTATATTTTTGTTTCATCAGACCAGAGGACATTTCTCCAAAAAGTACGATCTTTGTCCCCATGCGCAGTTGCAAACCGTAGTCTGGCTTTTTTTGGCGGTTTTGGAGCAGTGGCTTCTTCCTTGCTGAGCGGCCTTTCAGGTTATGTCAATATAGGACTCGTTTTACTGTGGATATAGATACTTTTGTACTTGTTTCCTCCAGCATCGTCACAAGGTCCTTTGCTGTTGTTCTGGGATTGATTTGCACTTTTCGCACCAAAGTACGTTCATCTCTAGGAGACAGAACGCGTCTCCTTCCTGAGCGGTATGACGGCCCCATGGTCCCATGGTGTTTATACTTGCACACTATTGTTTGTACAGATGAACGTGGTACCTTCAGGCATTTGGAAATTGCTCCCAAGGATGAACCAGACTTGTGGAGGTCTACAATTTATTTTCTGAAGTCTTGGCTGATTTCTTTTGATTTTCCAATGATGTCAAGCAAAGAGGCACTGAGTTTGAAGGTAGGCCTTGAAATACATCCACTGGTACACCTCCAATTGACTCAAATTATGTTAATTAGCCTATCAGAAGCTTCTAAAGCCATGACAGTTTTCTGGAATTTTCCAAGCTGTTTAAAGGCACAGTCAACTTAGTGTTGGTAAACTTCTGACCCACTGGAATTGTGATACAGTGAATTATAAGTAAAATAATCTGTCTGTAAACAATTGTTGGAAAAATTACTTGTGTCATACACAAAGTAGATGTCCTAACCGACTTGCCAAAACTATAGTTTGTTAACAAGACATTTGTGGAGTGGTTGAAAAACAAGTTTTAATGACTCCAACCTAAGTGTATGTAAACTTCTGACTTGAAAATCTGAAGGAATCAAACAATGCAGCCTGTTCCCTGACACAGTAAATTTAACAAGTGGACTAATGTCAAAAACCTGAGACGTCTGCTAAATTACTAAAATGTAAATGTAAAATGTACTGTTCTGGTTAAGTTTATGGATACAAACACGCTAATGTTTTTTTAGTGACAGTATTTTGGTTTGTGTAAGACAACGCGCTGTGTTCATACAACATATTTCAGCCGAATCAATAACGTTCAGCCGGTTTGTTGATAAAGCCAGTGGAGTATGCTGAGCTTTGGTCGCCGTGTTTGTCGGTCGCCGTGTTTGTCGGTCGCCATTCGACAGCTGCCTTGATAAGTTGGGTACAGTGGCCTAGCTGTCAGTCAAGGATATTGTGACAGACAGCGGGATAAGGTCACGGATGAATGTCCCTGTCGTTCAATGAGAGCATGTTTACTTATTAATATCCAACATTTCCTGGGCCCATCCACTCTGCCCGGCGACACGCCAGACGGCCCTTTCAGGCAGAAATGGCGTTTCACTCCTGCAATATTAAAAGCACGCCAAACGATCAAAGACATGTTTGCAGTCGCATTCTTGCTCCAGTCCCCTTTTTCTTTGAGAGACAGAGGAGAGGAACACGTGGCGGTGAGGGGAGAGAAACATAGCTATTGACCCTGGCACCTCCTAGCCTTCAGAGTTTAAAGAAAGACAGAAAACTCTGTTTTCACAGTTTGTGACTTACTTAGCCTACAGTCTCCAGAAACAGAGATACAAGGTCTAAGAAATATCATCATAATAAGGGGTGCCTTAATGTCTTATAGCTGTGAGGGGTGGGGCATGTGGATGCAGAGGGGGGTAAAAGGGGAATATCATACGGTGATGAGACCTGCTGACCCAGCATGCAGAGCTGTAGGTGCTGACTTGGTCTGGGCCTGGGGATCACTGTTGGTGGGGGGGATTAGGGGATTGTATCCCAGCCAGGGCCAGCTGTCCCTGGGGTGAGAAGCAAGGCCAGCTGGGGTGGATCTACTGAGCCCATTGGGGTTAGTGCTGTTTGGGGTACACAGGGGACAGGACCTGTAGGACCTAGAGCCAGTGTCCATGTGTCAACACAGGATCTCCATAGAGGCAATAGGAGGGAAATAAAAGGCTAGAAAGAGATGGATCATTAGGTAAGCAGGGTTTAGGAAGGCTCAGGATCAGAAACAAAGATTAAGAGCATTTGGACAGCTTTGGAAAATTAACGCATTAAGATCTGAGACCGACAATCCTTATTTAAACGCTGTATCTGCAATTTGAGGTTGAGCTCAGTAGTGTGAAAAGCCCTCTAGACTCCCCAGCCACCCACCAACCAACCCACAATGCCCTGGTGTTGGACACTCACTTCTCCCGTTGAGTGTGTGGCTGTGGGTGTCCATGAAGGAGATGGCCTCGTCACAGTTGGTGCCCTGCTCCGTGTAGCTCTTGTCCATGGAGTTCACCATCACCGTCATCTCCTGCCGGGTGCTGCTCATAGTCTCCTTGCGCTTCTTGGCCAATTTCCTGGTTTCATACCAAACACCATAAAAAGAAGAGAGGAGAAGGTCAGGTTACTGGAGATGACCACAAAGGGAAAACACCGGAAGGTTATGGGCCACACAGTTAGCGATACACTCAGTACATACAGTAATCAGCCTCATATTGAAAAGTTCCACTCCTCACATCATTCATTTATTTATTTTGCATTTTTTAACCTTTATTTAACTAGGCAAGTCAGTTAAGAACAAATTCTTATTTCCAATGATGGCCTAGGAACAGTGGGTTAACTGCCTTGTTCGGGGGCAGAACAAAATATTTTTACCTTGTCAGCTCAGAGAGTTGATCTTGCAACCTTTCGGTTACTAGTCCAACGCTCTAACCACTAGGCTACCTGCCGCCCATACCTTCATATCCATTTATAACTAACATTTGTTTTACTTGAAATACTTTAATGGATTTGATTGAGCCTGCTATTTAAACCCAGGTCTGCTCTGGTCATTCTTAACTTTAGGCTAGCCATCCAGAAAAACTCCTCATGAAACCGAGATGGACCGCAGAGATAAAATCTAGTCTGCATACAAACAGTACGACACCTGCATAATGCCAAGTCAAGAAAACTCATTTTCTCATTCAAGACAGAGGCCACACTGCATATTTTGCTGTCATATCCCATCTTGTCCACAACATGGACACAGACTCCCAAGTAAACACAGGCCGAGATCTCAGTCCCGGGCGTTGATGTGGTGAACTGAGAGAGATTCTAGGAGACAAGGACACCCTTAAATACCTGCTGGCCCGCTCCTTCACTCCCTGCTAATGCCATCTCCTGGGGCTCCATGTCAGCAGCAAGGGCAACACACACACACACACACACACACACGAGAGAGAGGGAATATGCTGATGAACCACCAAAAAATTTCCCAGGCACGGCTTTTGCCTGCAGCGAACAGACGATTTCAGGGAGGCGCCCCAGAGAGTTGCCCGACTGTCTGCTGTATGCCTGGATGGGATACTTAAAGCCTGGCCAGTTCAGCTTCAGTCCTCTATTGCAGAGGGAGACTGTAGAGTAGACGTTAATTGTGGTTGTCAGAAAGGGGGGACTGTTGTGTTTTCTTGCGGGGGCGACACAGGGGCCAAGGGAGGTTCAAGCATCGAGGGTTGTCATCCTACAAAACAGTGCTGTGGTGCGGATTCAGAATGCTGCGAGATAAAGATAATTGAGAGTGGGGCTGGTTCATAGAAATACAATATGGCGCGCAAATACTCACATTCAGACTCATACATACACGCTGTCCCTCTCTCCCCTTACCTTCGTTGGCCTCTATTTTTGACATTTGTCAGAGAAAATGACAATTTTTGTGGTATTGCTTTGTGTACTGACTTTACTGAACTCGGGAGAAAACGAACATTGTCGCTGGGTGAGTACATCTGACAATGTGCTCTCCCATCCATTAGACATTCTGTCTGCAGGAACTCATTCTTTTTCCACTCGGTCCACTCGTCCAAGTGCCGATGTATTTGTGGCATGATGTGAACAGTACGAATGTGTCACTACCGAAGTCTAATGGTTTTAAATGACTGTTTTGTATTGTCTGGAAACTCACTTGTAGAATTCGCTTGCGGTAGGTCTCTTAAAAAAGAGAAGCCGTACAAGGTTATTAAACAGAGGTGCCTAGTTATTCTTCTTTTGTTGATATCAGGTAACGTGCAACCTAACCCTGGCCCTGATATGCAAGGTCTCCAAACCCACTCTGATTTTAAATCAAGATCTGGTTTTGGTGTTTTTCATTTAAAAATACGCAGCCTGTTGTCAAATATTGATGGGGTTAGGATTTGGGCTAAATCAACTGATGTAATTGTGTTTTCTGTAACCTGGCTCAGCAAGTCTGTTTTTGATAAGGATATTTGTATAAATGGTTACAATGAAAGGTAGGGGTGTGGCTATATATGTAAAAACTAAATTCCCTGTAAATGTGGCAAAGTCTGAAACTATTTGTAAACAGTTGGAATTTCTTGCTTTGAATATTGAGGTTTCAAAGGGTCTCTCTATAACTGTGATTGGCTGTTATAGACCCCCTTCTGCTCTCTATAACTGTGATTGGCTGTTATAGACCCCCCTCTGCTCTCTAAAACTGTGATTGGCTGTTATAGACCCCCCTCTGTTCTCGGTGATACATTTTCTTCTTTGATGCACCTTATGTCTAAACTTCTTTACAGTGAAATTATCTTGATTGGTGAACTCAACTGGTGTTGGTTGAAGCCGGTGTCTGATGATTTAAAAATGTTTTGTAATTCTATGAATCTTATCCAGTTGATTATCTCACCCATCCGCCCAAATCTTAAATGCCCAGATATATCTACCTTGATTGATTTGATATTGACAAATGTTCCACATAGATATTCTGCGGTTGGTGTTTTTTGTAATGATTTAAGTGACCACTGTGCTGTTAGAAATACTAAAAGGTTCCTAAGACAAACCCACGTTTGATTCGTAAGATAAATTTAAAGTGTTTTAATGAGCAGGCTTTCTTTCATGATTTGTTTTATTTTGACTGGAGAAAGATTGAGCTTATCCCTGATGTGGAAACTGCCTGGAAATTCTTTCATGGCGTTTTTTTCCACATAATAAACAAACATGCCCCATTCCGCAGGTTCAGGGTTAAAGGGCGGAATAATCCATGGTTTTCTTCTGAGCGGTCTTTTATTATTCACGACCGTAATCTAGCCTGGGCTAAAGCAAGGAAATCATGTTCTGATGCTGATTGGCTTATTTTTTAGGCAGTTACGAAACAAGTGTCCTTTTCTTCTCAGGAAGGCCAAGTCTGAATATTTTATGTCTGTTACCACTGATAACCTGAATGACCCTAGAAAGTTTTGGAAGGCTATTAAGTCTATGTCTGGTAACAGTAAAGTTAATGAATTACCGTCATGTGTTTTGAAGGACTGTTGCTGTATATGACAAAACTGAAATGCTGAATTGTTTCAATGAGCACTTTGTATCAGATAGAACTCAGTGCACTCAATTTGATGGGCTTATGTCTGTTAAATTTTCTGTCTTTAATGGTGTGCCCCAAGGCTCTGTACTTGGTCCTCTGTTATTCACTATTTATATAAATGATTTAGACAGCAATGTCCAAAATGCGCAACTTCATTTTTATGCTGATGATACTGTTATTTACTGTTGTGCCTCGTCTCTTACAAAAGCTTTCCAGAACTTGCAAACTGCTTTTCATACTGTTCAACAAACCTTGTGTCAATTGAAGCTTATCCTCAATACTGACAAAACTAAACTAATGGTGTTTTCTAAAGCAAGAAATAGACCTCTGAACCTTTCACCTATTACTACCTGTCAGGGCAAGGAGATTGAGGTTGTAACCTCATATAAATATCTTGGAATGTTATTTGATGACAGCCTCTCTTTTAAATGGCATATTCAACAACTTGCAAAAAAAAACAGAAGCTGAAATTGGGATTTTATTTTAGGAATAAGGCCTGTTTTTCTTTTGAAGCCAGGAGGCTAGTATCAGCTACATTTATGCCTTTACTAGACTATGGGGATATTTTATATATGAATGCTTCCGCTCAGTGTTTGAGATCAATTGACACCCTTTCCCATGGCACTTTGAGATTTATTTTAAACTGCAAAACCCTTACGCACCACTGCACTTTGTATACCAGGGTTGGCTGGCCTTCTCTAGTCACTCGTAGGCTCAGGCACTGGTATACTTGTATTTACAAAGCCATTTTGGGTTTACTACCTTTTTATTTGGGCATTTTTATTGTTCCGAAATGTGGTCTCTTCGTTCGCTGGACTTTATCCTGATAACTGTTCCAAATGTCCGAACTGAATTTGGTAAAATGGCTTTTATGTACTCTGCGCCATCGTCTTGGAACACCTTACAAAATACTTTTAAACTGGAAGAACTTGTCCCGATTGGTATTTTTAAATCACTGATGAATGATCTTGAGACTGATTCCATGGCCTGTCAATGTTTTTAATTTGCTGTTTTTTTATTTAATTTTACCCCATTTTCGTGGTATCCAATTGTTAGTAATTACTATCTTGTCTCATCGCTACAACTCCCGTACAGGCTCGGGAGAGACGAAAGTCGAAAGCCATGCGTCCTCCGAAACACAACCCAACCAAGCCGCACTGCTTCTTAACACAGTTCGCCTCCAACCCGGAAGCCAGCCGCACCAATGTGTCGGAGGAAACACCGTGCACCTGGCTACCTTGGTTAGGGCGCACTGCGCCCAGCCCGCCACAGGAGTCGCTGGTGCGCGATGAGACAAGGATATCCCTACCGGCCAAACCCTCCCTAACCCGGACGAGGCTAGGCCAATTGTGCGTCGCCCCACGGACCTCCCGGTCGTGGCCAGCTGCGACAGAGCCTGGGCGCGAACCCAGAGTCTCTGGTGGCACAGCCACAGCTGCGATGCAGTGCCCTAGACCGCTGTGAGGCCTGCTGTTTTTGATTTTGTTATACTCTTGTGAATTCTATGTTTTTTTACGAGATTACTTGTAGTTTTTCATGTTGTTTGTCTATAATTTTGAAATGACTTGGTGCTGCCTATCTTGGCCAGGACGCTCTTGATAAAGAGATATTTTAAATCTCAATGAGCCCTTCCTGGTTAAATAAAAAAAATAAAAAAATGGCATCAGCCACTCTAGTATTATATGCATCTCTATGAGGTGATGACTCACTGTTGAGAATCGCAAACTGGCCGATGAGGCAGATGAGCAATAAGAACGTCTGCTTTTCCAGCGACCTTTCCCTTTCCTCTTGAGCTGAAAGGACTTCTATGAAGTCAATGGAAGCTAAGTAAAAACATTGGGTTTACAAATGGGATCCATTTGCTACTTTGCTCTTTTTCCTCTACAAGCTTAATCAGGCAAAAACGTAGCGTTTCAGAGCTGTCTCTCTCCCTCACTAATGCTCCTTTTCTGCAGCGCTCCAGCTGTATGGGTCGACAAAGAGTGTGTGTGTGAACGATGCTTTGCGAGCGCCCAGCTGGCAGTAACAGAGAGACCTTGGTGAAGCCTTCACTAGGGGCTATCCACTCCCAACAGCGCCCATCAGTCCCCCTCTGTGTTGTGATCACTGGGCTTTATGGGGGGCTGCGAGGGTGCAGCGTATGTCCCGTTTGCTATGCCAGGGTGATCAGTGGGGGTGCCAAGCATTTTGCCAGCCTTGAGATGGCGCTGTGATACCGGGATCTGCGAGGCTGGCATTGGCCCCTGCGGTCTTTGGCGAGAGCTAACTTTCCACCAAAACACAGAAGCAATACCAACCTTTTCTTACTATTCCTCACTAACAACTCCTGAGTGAAATGCCCCAGCCTCCTCACCAACTATCAGCAGCAGATAACAAAAATCTAAGGGAACGCTGCCCAGGGAACCTGTTACTGAGAATGAGAATTTCTCATTTGCAGGTGGGTAGTAATTGCCTCGGAATCCCATCAGCCTCTGTAGTTCCAGTAGCCTAGGTCCATTAGAAAGCAGCCAGAGGTATTAGAATGCCATCTGACTCCCCCTCTCTCCCCTTGAGGGTTTTGGAGGGGGGACAGAGGGGGCCAGGAGATGGCCTTCTCTAATGGAGACACCGCATGCCCCCCCCCCAGAGGCGTTAAGTGGTCTAAAACGAGGTCCGACCTGATATTTCAGTCAGAGCATTAAACATAAATAAATGAAAGTCATCTCTCTCTCTCGGCCGCCCATCTCTTTAGACGCTCAAGGTCAGTCGATCCAGCTTTTATACGAATGGAAAAAAGAGAAAAGCTCTCTATTTTGCTCTCACTATTTCGCCGGAGGGCCTTTACCAATGCACACGGCACATGAGTACTGCAAATGTTCTTTCTCCAACTTTCAGGCTGCGCTAAACTTCTGAGAAGTATCAACAAGCAGCTCTATTTTGAATTGTCAAATGTACTTTAATGCTCTCCCTTGGTATCTAAACTTCTAAAAACTCTTTGCCCCACAAGTACTGTATCCACCTTGGATACACGCCACCTTCTCTATATAGCACCTAGCGCTCTCCCTGCTTCAGGCTGAACTCTACAGCATTTCCTGTCCAGTTGGATTTCATCAGCCTGCCATACAGTACTGCTGACTGGACTAGAGAGAGGCTGAGACAGGATGACACAGGCATTCTCTACAGGTGAAGACAGTCTACATGACTAGCACTGTACGTGGAGGCTTTCAGCTCAATGCCTCCGAGTGTGAGTGTTGCTGACCTTGTCATTACCCATATACTGTAAGAGCTGACGATATGATAAGTGACGCAAACACAATCTCAAGAGACAGGTATTCTAAATAAGGCTATTTCTGTAATGAGTTTGTACAAATCTCCCCAGGCCCTAGTGCTTGTGCCTTCTCTTTGAGCGCCAATTCAACAGAGATCAAATTTATAAACTCTGCTAGCGAGAAGTCCCTGCATCCACTTCATTGTTGTAATTTCAAGAGATTTATTATAAAAATGAAACCGACATAGATAAATCCCACAATATCCAATTGGATGCAAATAGACTCTGTGGACAAGCCAATATTGGAACTGGTTGGAGTCCTAAACGAGCTGGTATTTCAAGTGAATGCAAATTTATATCCGCAATTAATACAAATCTGATTTACTACAAGGACATTTCTGATGGTAATAACACTGAAGAGTGCAATATCCCTCGCTTTAACCGCAGGAGCCTAAATCTTAGACGTTGTGGCACTTTGCAAATACCAGCTTTGGAATTTACTGCCCCTTGTCATCATCTAAATCAGTATTTGTCTCAATTGCGAGGCGAGCCTCCGAGGCAGAGATTTGTCACTGAGTGGTCGCTCTTCTCTCTCCCTCTCTGCACTTAAGGAACTAATTAAAGTGTCTGGGAAGAGCCTTTTGAAATTAGAGGGAGCCGGTAATCAGAGAGTCTAGTGAGCTCATTTAGCGTATTCATGTTGCCGAGCGGGAGACAACTCATACCCTGTTGCTTTTAAATTGGAGGCAAAACTCCAGCACACAAACACTTCATGATTCACCAGCTAGATACAAGATTAAAAAGGTCTCAGAAAAAGAGAAAAAAAACATCACAAAAGAGAGAAAACAATGGAAAATGGTCAGGCCATTTAATTTGTGAAGGGACAGACAATGTCGGCTTATTATATGGGCCCATCTTCTTTGTCGTGGTAGGGAGGATTCCTTTGTGTTTGGTGAGGCGGAATGTGATTTTCTCAAGGCGGTTAATAGCTTGAGTGCTCAGCCTCCACTTAATGGTGTTCTACCTGCCTGGGGGGATGGGCGGGGGGAGCGTGGAAGGGTATAATTGTCTCTCCCTTCATCTTACATATGGTAAACACCGCCGCTCAGAGCTAAGGCGGTGTGTGACCCCTAGAACTTGCCGGAGAGAAGAGCTAGTCGTTAATGGACAGCTAAGAGCTAATGAAGCTCTCCCGCCGACGCCACTGAATCAATCTGCTTGGATTCAATTTCGCAGCCGGCTCGCTGGCGGTGCCTGACTCCCTGCTGTTACCAAACATCTATTTGAGTGGTAGGCCATCTACGGGAAGCTAATAGTTTTAACTGTTCCTCCAAATTTGTTTGCCATGAAAAGTGCAGTTAGCGTGTTTTAATTTAATTCATTTGTCTCTTTTTTCTCATTCTCTTGCTTGGTTTTTAATAAAGAGAGTTAATTTGAGGGTGTCAAAGTTAATGATGTGGAAAAGAGCAATCCAGATATGAATGCTTGGGAGATGTTTCATTCAGTGGGGTGGGCTACTTCTCATTGTGTGGGCTGTTCCATAGGAAGTGCTGCAATGTAAGCCTCAATACAACAAACTACAAATGATTTGACATTGGCTCAATATTAAAGGCTGGTAGGAATCACCGAACTACTATCTACCGGACAGCATACTTTGTAGCTTTAATTGCATCTCCTGACAGAGTATAAAACCAATACAAAGTAGTAGGAGATATATTCCATGCATGCATCTTTTCTTCCAATTCTGTTGCTTTCCATGGTGTCAGCAGATTTGCTCAAGGCCTATTTAGAGGAGAAACTGTGCTATGGCAAACAAAACAGTGGGACAAACCTCATAACCTGCATACTGGAGAGTCCTCGTTGAGATAAGCACTCACAGCCCAAGGTTTCCCCATCAAATAGTTCCTGCATCTGCATGGAGTCAGGGGACTACAGTGTTACTGCGCCAACAACAGCAGCAGTGACAGACTGGACAAGAATAACAAAGTGCTTTCTTCACCTTGAGATAGAAAAGCTCACTGTGAAATGAAATTAAGCGTTGCATTTTAGAGAGACATGCATAGTCATAAGGGCAATTCCATGGTAACGGAATTACGCTGAGATTTTTCACTTTAAAATGTATACCATTTCAAAGTTGAACAAACCAGACTACTACTAACAATTTCCAAAAACATATTTACAGGAAGAACTGTGCATATACAAAGTTTGGTAAAAGAATAAAGCGGAGGGAAATTTTACCATAATTATGTTACCAAAACATATTTTTTTATGTACTGTGTCAATTGTTCAAAGTAGTAATTGTGTATAGAGTTATATGGTTTGTTAAACTTTCAAATGAACGGTTTATGTGTGGCATATATTGTAAAGTAAAACATATGAGACAGGGTAATTCCGTTACTTTGGAATTGCCCATAACTAGGCCTACTTCAAAGGCGGCGAGGCATACTGCTGCTTGTCGACATTGTTGATCATTCACTCACCACTCCAAGAGACTCAACGTACACGAGGCATTGAGAATACATTCAAAAGAAAAAAAAGACTGTCTACCGGTATTATTTTTCAAGAGTTTAAAACTTGCAATGCAAAATGACATTTCCTTTCACTGACACTTGTCTCAATGTTCAAATCCAATTCTTGCTTGGGGACTTCGGCAAAGAGGCTTCCATCTCCCTTTTCATTTGAGATGCTCAGAGCCTTTCTGAAAGTATCTGTGTTTCATGTACCCACCTGGGAGAGGGGGTAATTGAAACCCTTCCCCAAACAGCGGCGTGGATTTGACAAAGCGCGGTGGCACAGCCCATTTCCCTGCAAATGTCAGGACTCGATCTGTCTCGGGGAGCGGCGGTGGAGAGCGAGCACAAAGGAAATGGAAAATAAAATGTGAAAGTGCTCCTCAGTCTCTCCAATCAGGGAAAAATGTCACGGAGGTAGAGGGACTGGTGTTGGATCGATGGGTCTTCTTTGGCCAGAGGAGCACAGTGAAGAGGCAGGGTTGGAGGTCTGGAAATGCTTTGAGAGGTTCAGGTGAGCATAGGAGGGGGGCAGTATGATTTTGTGTCCAAAATTACAAGTAAACAGAGCTTTTATTGTATGGTCTCGCTTCAGAATAACAAAAAGTTGCACCAAGTAAATTCCACAGGACTTTTTTGTTCTGCTAAGCGCTCGCAGGCAGAACCTTTCAGTCTCGACCCCAAAAAATTATCTGGTGGTAAATGTTCAACAAAAAATGAAAAAAAGAGTGCATGAAAGAAAGAATGGTAGCCATCTTGGCTCAGCGAGGCACCGCTGGGGTGGGGGATAACAAACGACAGATTGTCTCCACTTTGTGACAGTGTGGCGGCTGTCATCAATCCCGCAGAGGAAGCGGTGGCGTGCTGTGCTGCTGAAGGGGCCGGGGGATGAGTGACACCGGGGGAGGGAAACGCAGAGCTTCACATGAGAGATTCCCTTTGATGGGCGCGTTTGTTGGCAAAGTAGGCTGGCACACACACAGGCGGGTAGAGACCCTGCTGGGGTACAGTAAGGAAGTGGCAAAGGCAGAGGCGGCATCGCAAAAAGGCCTTGCCTCGCTAAATGCTAATATTTTCGGTTGCTAGTGCACAGGTTACAAAAACAATTATGCATTGGGGACATTGGTGGAAGAGTTGCATCATTTTGTTGTACAAAATATACTGAACATATAAATAAACGCAACAATTTATACGATTTTACTGAGTTACAGTTCATAAGGCAAATCTGTCAATTTAAATAAATTCAGTAGGCTCTAATCTATGGATTTCACATGACTGGGAATACAGATAAGCATCAATTAGTCACAGATACCTTTAAAAAAGGTAGGGGCGTGGATGTGGAATATTGTCCCATTCCTCTTTAATGGCTGTGCGATGTTGCTGGATATTGGCGGGAACTAGAACACGCTGTCGAACATGTTAGTCCAGAGCATCCCAAACATGCTCAATTGGTGACGTCTGGTAAGTATGCAGGCTATGGAAGCATTGGGAAACTTTCAGCTTCCAGGAATGGTGTACAGATCTTTGCAACATGTTCATTATCATGTTGAAGCATGAGGTGATGGCGGCAAATTAATGGGCCTCAGGATCTCGTCATGGTATCTCTGTGCATTCAAATTGCCATTGATAAAATTCAATTGTGTTCATTGTCTGTAGATCATGCCTGCCCATACCATTAACCCCAACACAACCATGGGGCACTCTGTTCACAAGGTTCACATCAGCAAACCGCTTGCCCACACAACGCCATAAACATGGTCTGTGTTTGTGAGGCCGGTTGGACGTACTGCCAAATTCTCTAAAACGACAAAAAAAAATGTACATGAATTTATCTGGCAATGGCTCTGGTGGAGTCAGCACCCCAAATGCATGCTCCTCAAACCTTGAGACATCTGTGACAAAACTGCACATTTTAGAGTGGCCTTTTATTGTCCCCAGCACAAGGTGCATCTGTGTAATGATCATGCTGTTTAATCAGCTTCTTGATATGCCACACCTGTCAGGTGGATGGATTTTCTTGGCAAAGGAGCAATGCTCAGTAACAGGGATGTAAACAAATGTGTGCACGACATTTGAGAGAAAAACGCTTTCTGTGCATATATAACATATCTGGGATCTTTAATTTCACCTCATGAAACATGGACCAAAAATGTACATGTTACGTTTATATTTTTGTTCAGTATAAATAACCTGATTCAACAGAATTAATTCAGACAGGACAAATGTAAAGTGAGGAACAGTGAGAGATACAGTCCGAGCTATGGTTGTTTACCCACTCCTTCCCTCCATCCCATCCCCCCTCTCTCCCTTCCCTTCCCTCCACATGCAAACAGAGCAGAAACGGAAAGGACAACTTTGGAAACACGAGAGCTCACTACCATCCCTGCTGTACCATCCCTGCTGTGCCCCCCCCAGCGCATCATCCATCCATGGCCCCCATGAATACCTAATGCCACGCCTGGTCACAACACTCCCCAAGGACTCCTCCGATCGCTAACGCTACACTAGATCATTTTTTTATTCCTTTCTATTCCGGTTCTTTGCATAAGCACAGGCATTTAGAGTTGTTTAAAGTTTAACCTGAAAAATAGCAAATGGAATCAGACGGCGAGAGAACGCAAATAGAAAAAAAAGAGAACAGGCTTTTAAAGTGAGAGAAGAAAAAGTTTCTCTTTGCGCACAAACATATAAATAAAAGCACAAAAGCTCTTGTGGTGTTGGCCCCTCTGATGGGGTGGGGGACTGATGGCCCCTAGGCCTCAGGAGAGCGAGAGTGGAAGAGGAGGAAGGTACCCTACCCTGGAGCGAGGCACTCTGTCCACGGCAGCAGGCAAAGACAGCACTGCATAAAACCCATTCTAGTTGTCTTTTTGCAGAGATAAATCTTGATGTTTGGAAGTGGGAGCTCTGGGACTCCAGTGGTGGGGCCCGCGGCGATGGTTGCGGACAGACACAGAGACAGAGGCCTGCTGGAGCCTGTGACGTGATGTCTCTTCATTAGTAGAGATTGTCATAAAACCACGGACGGAGCTGTGTGTGACCTGCCAGGCTAACGTCCACTAAATGCTCTTACACTATATATACACAAAAGTATGTGGACACACCTTCAAATCAGATATTTCAGCCACTCCCGTTGCTGACAGGTGTATAAAATCGAGCACACAGCCATGCAATCTCCATAGACAAACATTGGCAGTACAATGGCCTTACTGAACAGCCCAGTGACTTTCAACATGGCACCGTCATAGGATGCCACCTTTCCAACAAGTCAGTTCGTCTGCTAGAGTTGCCCTGGTCAACTGTAAGTGCTGTGATTGTGAAGTGGAAACGTCTAGGAGCAAGCCGCGAAGTGGTAGGCCACACAAGCTCACAGAACGGGACCACCGAGTGCTGAAGCACGTAAAAAACATCTGTCCTCGGATGCAACACTCACTACTCAATTACTGGCTTTGAGCTTCTTCTCAGTAGCATCGTTTTTTAAATCTAATATACTATTGGTGTCATTATGTACCAAGTTTCAAATCACATCTCTTTTGATTAATTATAAATGTTTCAATTAGCTTGTGGAAGTATTTATTTCTGTTTTATGAGTAAAAAGTAAGAGATGTTTAATTTGACATTAGTGAGACAACCCACTCTGTTTATCATATATGCATAGTCACTTTAACTATACATTCATGTACATACTACCTCAATTGGGCCGACCAACCAGTGCCCCCGCACATTGGCTAACCGGGCTATCTGCATTGTGTACCGCCACCCACCACCCGCCAACCCCTCTTTTACGCTACTGCTACTCTCTGTTCATCATATATGCATAGTCACTTTAACCATATCTACATGTACATACTACCTCAATCATCCTGACTAACCGGTGTCTGTATGTAGCCTCGCTACTTTTATAGCCTCGCTACTGTACCATCGTGGCCAAAAGTTGAGAAAGACAAAAATATTAATTTTCACAAAGTTTGCTGCTTCAGTGTCTTTCAATATTTCTGTCAGATGTTACTATGGAATACTGAAGTATAATTACAAGCATTTCATAAGTGTCAAAGGCATTTATTGACAATTACATGAAGTTGATGCAAAGAGTCAATATTTGCAGTGTTGATCCTTCTTTTTCAAGACCTCTGCAATCTGCCATGGCATGCTGTCAATTAAATTCTGGGCCACATCCTGACTGATGGCAGCCCATTCTTGCATAATCAATGCTTGGAGTTTGTCAGAATGTGTGGGTATTTTGTCTGTCCACCCGCCTCTTGAGGATTGACCACAAGTTCTCAATGGGATTAAGGCCTGGGGATTTTCCTTGCCATGGACCCAAAATATCGATGTTTTGTTCCCCGAGCCACTTAGTTATCACTTTTGCCTTATGGCAAGGTGCTCCATCATGCTGGAAAAGGCATTGTTCGTCACCAAACTGTTCCTGGATGGTTGGGAGAAGTTGCTCTCGGAGGATGTGTTGGTACCATTCTTTATTCATGGCTGTGTTCTTAGGCAAATTTGTGAGTGAGCCTCACAAATTAATGGTCTAAGGATGCTTTACTGTTGGTATGACACAGGACTGATGGTAGCGCTCACCTTGTCTTCTCCGGACAAGCTTTTTTCTGGATGCCCCAAACAATCGGAAAGGGGATTCATCAGAGAAAACAACTTTTCCCCAGGCCTCAGCAGTCCAATCCCTGTACTATTTGTAGAATAGCAGTCTGTCCCTGATGTTTTTCCTGGAGAGAAGTGGCTTCTTTGCTGCCCTTTTTGACACCAGGCCATCCTCCAAAAGTCTTCGCCTCACTGTGTGTGCAGATGCACTCACACCTTCCTGAGCAAGCTCTGTACTGGTGGTGCCACGATCCCACAGCTGAATCAACTTTAGGAGATGGTCCTGGCGCTTGCTGGACTTTCTTGGGCGCTTTGAAGCCTTCTTCACAACAATTTAACCACTCTCCTTGAAGTTCTTGATGATCCGATAAATTGTTGATTTAGGTGCAATCTTACTGGCAGCAATATCCTTGCCTATGAAGCCCTTTTTGTGCAAAGCAATAATGACAGCACGTGTTTCCTTGCAGGTAACCATGGATGACAGAGGAAGAACAATGATTCAAAGCACCACCCCGCTTTTGAAGCTTCCAGTCTGTTATTCAAACTCAATCAGCATGACAGAGTGATCTCCAGCCTTGTCCTGGTCAACACTCACACCTGTGTTAACGAGAGAATCACTGACATGATGTCAGCTGGTCCTTTTGTGGCAGGGCTGAAATGTAGTGGTAATGTTTTTTGGGGATTCAGTTCATTTGCATGGCAAAGAGGGACTTTGCAATTAATTGCAATTCATCTGATCACTCTTCATAACATTCTGGAGTATATGCAAATTGCCATCATACAAACTGAGGCAGCAGACTTTGTGAAAATTAATATTTGTGTCATTCTCAAAACTTTTGGCCACGACTGTATGTAGCCTGTCTTTTTACTGTTGTTTTATTTCCTTACTTACCTATTATTCACCTAATACCTTTTTTTGCACTATTGGTTAGAGCCTGTAAGTAAGCATTTCACTGTAAGGTGAAATGTTGTATTCAGCTCACGTGGCAAATAAACTTCAATTTGATTTAATATGTAGCTGTCTGTAAAATAGAAACATACATATCCGTTAATCATCCTTCAAAGCAGACTTGATGGAACCAACCATGCTTTATGGGATGTGTGCAAGCAGCTTGAAATATTCATGACCAACATTGGATGATTCTACTTGAAGTAAAGGCAAAGAGTCTTCTGAGTCCCTGGTCAAACGTCATTACGTTTAATGCTACTTTTAGCATTACTTTAAAAAAAACTTGTGGCACAGGAGTGTACACGAATATGGTTGTTGATTCAGTTCTATTGAGCAGCCTGTTATTAACATTGTTGTTTAGAGCCCTGGGGTGTCAACAGCTAATACCCACACCAGCCTGTCTGTTTATACAATGAACTCCACTAACTGCCTCGTGTCTACAGTATGTAGGATTTGTTTAGAATTGCTTGTCACGGTTTGACTCAATCTTCAAATGGTTTAATATCGAACCAAAGTGTAAAAAAGCCATCTCAATACTGTACATGTTTTGTCACATTGGTGCAGGGAAACAATGTGGCTGTCAATGAATTAGTCTTCACCGAGGTACAGTAGCTAGGTTACCCTCGTCTCGGTCCTCATCTGTGTGCGTGTGTGCCACTCCTCCTAGCATCACCTGCAACACTCTCAATAAAATCTCATAGTGAAATATCTTAAAGATGCACTCTCAAACGCTTGTATAATTTCAGCCAGTAGTTTTGAAAGTGTTGCTCATGACCCCGCTATTTGTGTACTATTATACGTCATCCAATTGTGTACTATGTCATCCATTTCATGTGATATGTTAGGAATCCAACTCGTGCAATATGTTACAAAGTTGGATCCCGGAGTAAATCCTTAGTATTTCCCCTCTCCCTCCAGCACCGTCCCTCCCCTAACGCACCAACAGACTTTTGGTTATTTAGTCATATATAAAGACATTAAAATTGCCTCAGTCAAAGCCTTTAACCTTTAGAGGTCAAAGAAGGCTACACTACATACCAGAGGTGTGGACTCGAGTCACATTACAAGGACTCGAATCAGACTCGAGTCACAAATATGATGACTTGCAACTCGACTTTAACTTTAACACCAATGACTCGTGACTTGACTTGGACTTGAGCCTTTTGACTCGACCTGACTTGATACCCTCCCAAAGCCCAAATATTAAAAGTGATGCTAATAAATAGTGTGCAGCGCATCAACTCTTCATTTAACGGATTACAGTTTGAATCGGACAGCAGCCAATCAAATTGTGCCAGCTGAGAAAAAGCTGTGCGTGGCAGTGCAGAGGAACGTCGGCAGGGTGAATTCAGATGGAGCCCTTGGAAAGATGATACTCCAAATTATTATTTTTGGATATAAAGACGACGCTGTATCAACAAAAAACGGATTGTAACTTGCAAAACATGCAGGAAGAAAATTACAGACGAAGGTGCAAGAATTTCCAACTTTGTTCGACATTTGAAGCTGCACAAAGAACGGTAAGTCGTGGATAATATAGCCGACAGCTATATATTTTATTACCTTACTAGTGTATCATGTAGGCTAACGTAACGTTAAATCAATGAGCCTCCACACAGTCAGTCAGTGCAGGAACGTGATCATTGCACCCTAGATTGAGCTACAACTATGTAGGCAGTTGGTAGCCTAAATCCTGCTTGATGTTACTGCTGTTCCTAAAACCATTGACAAACAGTATATCACAAAAGTGAGTACACCCCTCACATTTTTGTAAATATTTGAGTATATCTTTTCATGTGACAACACTGAAGAAATGACACTTTGCTACAATGTAAAGTAGTGAGTGTACAGCTTGTATAACAGTGTAAATTTGCTGTCCCCTCAAAATAACTCAACACACATCCATTAATGTCTAAACCGCTGGCAACAAAAGTGAGTATACCCCTAAGTGAAAATGTCCAAATTGGGCCCAATTAGCCATTTTCCCTCCCCGGTGTCATGTGACTCGTTAGTGTTACAAGGTCTCAGGTGTGAATGAGGAGCAGGTGTGTTAAATTAGGTGTCATCGCTCTCACACTCCCTCATACTGACTGGTCACTGGAAGTTCAACATGGCACCTCATGGCAAAGAACTCTCTGAGGATCTGAAAAAAATAATTGTTGCTCTACATAAAGATGGCCTGGGCTATAAGAATATTGCCAAGACCCTGAAACTGAGCTGCAGCACGGTGGCCAAGACCATACAGCAGTTTAACTGGACAGGTTCCACTCAGAACAGGCCTCGCCATGGTCGAACAAAGAAGTTGAGTGCACGTGCTCAGCGTCATATCCAGAGGTTGTCTTTGGGAAATAGACGTATGAGTGCTGCCAGCATTGCTGCAGAGGTTGAAGGGGTGGGGGGGTCAGCCTGTCAGTGCTCAGACCATACGCTGTACACTGCATCAAATTGGTCTGCATGGCTGTCATCCCAGAAGGAAGCCTCTTCTAAATATGATGCACAAGAAAGCCCGCAAACAGTTTGCTGAAGACGAGCAGACTAAGGACATGGATTACTGGAACCATGTCCTGTGGTCTGATGAGACCAAGATAAACCTATTTGGTTCAGATGGTGTCAAGCGTGTGTGGCGGCAACCAGGTGAGGAGTACAAAGACAAGTGTGTCTTGCCTACAGTCAAGCATGGTGGTGGGAGTGTCATGGTCTGGGGCTGCATGAGTGCTGCCGGCACTGGGGAGCTACAGTTCATTGAGGGAACCATGAATGCCAACATGTACTGTGACATACTGAAGCAGAGCATGATCCCATCCCTTCGGAGACTGGGCAGTATTCCAACATGATAACGACCCCAAACACACCTCCAAGACGACCACTGGACTGGCCAAGCATGTCTCCAGACCTAAACCCTATTGAGCATCTGTGGGGCATCCTCAAACTGAAGGTGGAGGAGTGTAAGGTCTCTAACATCCACCAGCTCCGTGATGTCGTCATGGAGGAGTGGAAGAGGACTCCAGTGGCAACCTGTGAAGCTCTGGTGAACTCCATGCCCAAGAGGGTTAAGGCAGTGCTGTAAAATGATAGTGGCCACACAAAATATTTACATTTTGGGCCCAATTTGGACATTTTCACTTACGGGTGTACTCACTTTTGTGATATACTGTACGTTAGCCTACTGTAACCACACAGAGAGTGTGTGTGTGTTAAGGTTTGGCGATTGTGTACAATCCTACATCGCCCAATTGCGCTCCATAGCTATCCTCAATAGTCGATCACTATTGAGGGGTAGGGGAGGGGTCTTTCTCATGGCTACCCATGTATTTCCATGGAAATATAACATTTATTTGGAAAGTAATAAATATATAGATATTTTTTAAAAGCATTCATAATTTGAGGAAATGTAATATTCTAACTACTACTCTTGTTAAAAACATGAAATGGTATTACATTTGGTGAAGAGCACATTATGACTTGTTCAGGACTCGAAACTCAAAGTTTAGGACTTGAGACTTGCCTCAGACTTGCGTGACTTGACTCGGGACTTGAGTGCTAAGATTTGAGACTTACTTGTGACTTGTAAAACAATGACTTTGTCCCACCTCTGCTGTATACATGTGGAGACCCCTTCAAATTAATGGATTTGGCTATTTCAGCCACACGTTGCTGACAGGTGTACAAAATCAAGTACACAGACATGCAATCTCCAAAGACAAACATCGAAAGTCGAATGCCTTACTGAATGCCTTACACAAGTGCACACAACGGGACTGTCGAGAGCTACTGAGCTCACTACTGAGTTCCAAACTGCCTCTGGAAGCAACATCAGCACAAGAACTGTTCGTCTGGAGTTTCATGAAATGGGTTTCCATGTCCGAGCAGCCTCACGCAAGCCTAAGATTACCATACGCAATGCCAAGCGTCGGCTGGAGTGGTGTAAAGCTCGCCGCCATTGGACTCTGGAGCAGTGGAAATGCGTTCTCTGGAGTGATGAATCACGCTTCAAAATCTGGCAGTAAAATGGACAGATCTGGGTTTGACGGATGCCATGAGGACGCTACCTGCCAACTATAAAGTTTGGTGGAGGAGGAATAATGGTCTGGGTCTGTTTTTTTCAACATCTTATTACAAAATCATGGGCATTAATATGGAGGTGATCAACCCTTTGCTGCAATAACAGCCTTCACTCTTCGGGGAAGGCTTTCCACTAGATGTTGGAACATTGATGTGGAGACTTGCTTCCATTCAACCACAAGAGCATTAGTGAGGTCAGGCACTGATATGGGGCGATTAGGCCTGGCTCGCAGTCAGCGTTCCAATTCATCCCAAAGGTGTTCAATGGGGTTTAGGTCATGGCTCTGTATAGGCGAGTCAAGTTCTTTTCACATCAACAGTAGCTAAGATGGGGAGAAGTCTGTCCATAATAAAGGAGAGAGGGAGAGGGGAGAGAGAGGAGAAAAAAAACACAAAATTGAATGGACTTCTCACCCTGCGGTGGTCTAACACACAACGTTAATTGGAAACATAGTCGCTGAATAAAAGTCTGTGTTCATGGTGGGAGCAGTAATTTCTTATTTGTACTTGGATCTGCACTTTGACCCCAACGTACAATGGCAGCATCAGACAAGAGGCTGATCCAGTAACACTCTTGACCCTGTTGCAGACAAAAAGAAAATCTATTTTGGGCCAAATAAGCCAAATAAATCTAGTCTGAATTGACCCTGGAGGCAGAGGTGAAATAAACCGGGTGCGCTTAGAAATGGTATGATCTCCCACAACACTGTTTACCGGAGTCTAAACGCAGAGGGTCACCCGTGTTTGCGGCACATCCTTTATACCCAAGAGAAAGAGCACCCGTGTGACATCGGGCTTTCAGCACACCTTTCATTAGACCCGGAGCCGCCATATAAAAGAATGCTCCAAACGACTCCCGACCCCTGACACAGTTGGGTGTAATAACTGGCTGCTGAAACCATCAAACTGGAAACAGTCTACATTCACCCAGTTCATTAAGACCGCTGGAAAACAGTCGCTTTTACAGGAAATCAACTGGAATATGTTTGATCGTGTCCCCGTTTTACATCTAACCGTGTAACTGGAGTTGCCCTTTGTTGTGTCAGTCAGTGGATCATATAACGGTTCTATTGAGAACCTCTAGGGACTTCTGAACACAGTACAGTACTTAGATCCTATGATATAATCACGTTACTCACTCTAATGGGCTCCTTACGAGGTTTGGCAACACCACTTACTACGCAGTTCGTGAGACACCTGCACTTTAGGGGTTATGTATGCTAATCGAATGAGAAGCGGATGAGTGCCATTAATGCTAATGCATCTCAGGGTGGCGCGCTAGGTGTGTGTGTCTGTGTTACTGTGTGTGATTGTGTTCATGTCAGACACACCTTTATAGGGCTGTGGCATGTAAGTTCAGCTACCTCTCGTGTAACAAGGATCTGATAGGATGGCTGATTCCATTTAGCACGGCTGTTTGGGCGCTAACAGCTAAAGTTAGGCTAACGGCCTGTAAATTCCCCACAATGCGCTCTAGTGCGTTCCCTTTTCATTACGCCAACAAGTTTGTTTGATGCTCGGGAAAGATTACCAAGTGAACACTTCAATAGTAGCATTTCAGGGGAAAGTGTGGCATCTAATATCCAGCCCTGTAGCCAGAGTCATGTTCATTAGTGGACACAGCAGCAAAACATTGAATAACGGAACACAACATTGAACATTTGTCTAGGTAGATCCTCCCTGTTCCAATCAGTTTTTTCCATTTGGTGTCTAATGAATACAACCCTCGTTTATCTCGTTGCAGTGACACAGGAAGGGGGTCAGAGAAAACTGGAGTGTCGACTCAGAATGTGGCCTGGGAATGACCTGTCACCTTAATGACAAAGGGCGTTAAAGGACAATCCTGTCGAGTCCCACAACAGACGAGCAAAATGGTCTTCTCATCTCATCTTCCCTCTTTTACCGCCTCCTTCTCCAACTTCCCTGCTCTCCTTCGGAATGACAGTGCCTATCAGCCAGACAAATGTGCATCCCCTTGTTGCAATTCATTTGATTCTTTTTCTGTCTGAGCCCTTCCTTGTAGGATTTAATTAAGGCTTTTTCATGCGCCGGGCTGGGCCCCACTCGGCTGCTGAAAGGCCACAGTTAAATGTGCCTGTCTCCATGGGTTCTCTCTCTTTCTTTGTGTGTGTACACATGAAAGAAAGAGGGGGAAAATGATCGTTGGGGAGAGAAGATGGAGAGGAAACGTCCCGCTCAGCTCATCACTCATCCCAAGCAGTTATTCCACTCTTGTTTTTATCAAGATGTCTTATGCTGTCTTTTACCATTCTCACAGAAAAAGGCATCCAGGGATACGAGAGGCATCTTGGCGGTTCTGCATCTTTCACACAGACAGACAGCGTCCCAAATGGCACCCTATCCACTATTTAGCACACTGCATTTGACCAAAAGTAGTGCACTATATAGGGAATAGGGTGCCATTTGGGATGCATCCCCAGTCTATCTGCATAAGGAGGGAACAAGCCCAGTACCAGCCTCAGAATTTGGTAGAGGGCTGTATGAGACAGAAGTGCTCTTTACATTATAGCCCTGACTCAATATAATACAACACTTCTACTGTAAAGCAGCGAGTCCATTTGAACACAGGATCATACACTGTACCATTTACTACCTGATCTCTTCCACTTCAATGTATCCCAATGGAGCAATGGTATCATTAGTAAATCAAATGTAAAATTCTGGACAGACCCCTCCCCGGAGACCTCTCTTCCTCTCTCCCTTGCCTCCACCTGTTCTGCTCTCTCTACTGTAGTGTGTGTCGGATCAAAGGCAAACTGCATTCAATATTTCATTAGAGCAACGGGCGCGCGTGACGGCTCAATCTGAGGCGAGTGGCAAGCAACGCGCTGTTAAACATGAGCTCACGGCTCGGCGGCCCTGACGTGAACTGAGAGGCATAATCTTGCACCGTTTACCATATTACTCCTACTTAAACGGCCAAGAAGTGAGAGAGGGGGAGAAGGAGAAGGAAGGGAAGAGCATGAAGGACAGAAGACTAGGGAAGCAGAAAGAGGGAGAGAAAGAGAGGGGGAGAGGAAGAGAGAGAGAAAGAGAGAGGGGGAGAAGAAGAGGAAGGGCGAGAGAGACAAAAGGAGGCAGGGGAAGAGCATGAAGGAGAGGGAATATGAGGGAGAGAAAGAGAAAAGGAGAGAGGGGAGCGAGAGAAAGGAGAGAGGGGAGCGAGAGAAAGGAGAGAAAGGAGAGGGGAGAGAGAAAGGAGAAGAGAGAGGGGAGAGAGAAAGGAGAGAAGGAGGGGGAGAGAGGGAGAGAAGAGAGAGAAAGGAGAGGGGAGAAGAAAGGAGAGAAAGGAGAGAAAGGAGAGGGGAGAGAGAAAGGAAAGAAAGGAGAGGGGAGAGAGAAAGGAGAGAAAGGAGAGGGGAGAGAGAAAGGAGAGAAAGGAGAGGGGAGAGAGAAAGGAGAGAAAGGAGAGGGGAGAGAGAAAGGAGAGAAGAGAGTGAGAAAGGAGAGAAGAGAGTGAAAAATGAGAGAGAGAGAGAAAGAGGGGAGAGAGAGCGATGGGAGAGAGCGATGGGAGAGAGCAATGGGAGAGAGCAATGGGAGAGAGCAATGGGAGCGATGGGAGAGCGAGAGAGCGATGGGAGAGAGCAATGGGAGATAGCGATGGGAGAGAGCGAGAGAGCGATGGGAGAGAGCAATGGGAGAGAGCAATGGGAGAGAGCAATGGGAGAGAGCGAGAGAGCGATGGGAGAGAGTGAGAGAGCGAGAGAGCGATGGGAGAGAGAGAGAGAGAAAGAAAGGGGAGAGAGAGAGAGAGAGAGAGAGAAAGAAAGGGGGAGAGAGAGAGAGAAAGGGGAGAGAGAGAGAGAGAAGAGAAAGGGGAGAGAGAGAATGGGAGAGAGCGAGAGAGCAATGGGAGAGAGCAATGGGAGAAGCAATGGGAGAGAGAAAGAAAGGGAGAGAGCGATGGGAGAAAATGGGAGAGAGGGAGAAAGAGAAAGGGAGAGAGAGAGAGAGAAGAAAGGGAGAGAGAGAGAGAGAAAGGGGAGAGAGAGAGAGAGAGAGAGAAAGAGGGGAGAGAGAGCGATGGGAGAGAGCGAAGAGGGAGAGAGCAATGGGAGAGAAAGGGAGCGAAGAGAGAGAGATGGGAGAAGCGATGGGAGAGAGAGAGGGGGAGAGGAGAGAGATGAGAGAGAAAGAAAGGGGAGCGAGAAAGAGAGAGAGAGAAAGGGGGGGAGAGAGAGAGAGAAAGGGGAGAGAGAGAGAGAAAGAGAAAGGGGAGAGAGAGAATGGAGAGAGGGGAAAGAGCAAAAGGAGAGAGAAAGAAAGGAGAGAGGTGAGAGAAAATAGAGAGGGGAGAAAGAGAAAGGAGAGAGAGGAGAGAGAGAGAAAGGAGAGGGGAGAGTGAAAGGAGAAAGAGAAAGGAGAGAAAGAGAAAGGAGAGAGATAGAAAGGAGAGAGGGGAGGGAGCGAGAGAGAGAGAGGGAGCGAGAAAGGAGAGAGATAGAGGGAGAAAGAGAAAGGGAGAGAGAGAAAGGAGGGAGAGGAAAGGAGAAAGAGAGAAAGGAGAGAGGGTGAGAGAGAAAAAGAGAGGGGAGAGAGAAAAGAGAGGGGAGAGAGCGAGAAAAATAGAATGAAGAGAGAAATAGAGGGGAGAGAAAGAGAATGAAGAGAAAGAGAAATGGAGAGAGAGCGAGAGAAAGAGAGAAAGGGGAGAGAGAAAGGGGAGAGAGATAAAGGGGAGAAAGAGAAAGGGGAGAGAGAAAGGAGGGAGAGAGAAAGGAGAAAGAGAGAAAGGAGAGAGAGAGAAAGGAGAGAGAGGTGAGGGGAGGGGAGAGAGAGAAAAGAGAGGGGAGAGAGCGAGAAAGGCGAGGGGGGATAGCGAGAAATAGAATGAAGAGAGAAATAGAGAGGGGAGAGAGAGAATGAAGAGAAAGAGAGAAATGGAGAGAGTGAGAGAAGGAGAGGGGAGAGAGATAAAGGGGAGAAAAAGAAAGGGGAGAGATAAAGGGGAGAGAGAGAAAGGAGAGAGAGAGGGGAGAGAGAAAGGAGAGAGAGAGGGGAGAGAGAAAGGAGAGAGGGGGGAGAGCGAGAGAGAGAAAGGAGAGAGAGAGAGGAGACAGGGGAGGGAGCGAGAGAGAGAACAGAGAGAAATAGAGAGGGGAGAGAAAGAGAATGAAGAGAAATAGAGAGAGGGAGCGAGAGAAGAGAAAGGAAAGAGAGGGGAGAGAGAGAAAGGCGAGAGGGGAGAGGGAGAAAGGAGTGGCGGGAGAGAGAAAGGAGAGGGGAGAGAGAGAAAGAGAGAAAGGAGAGGGGAGAGAGAGAAAGGCGAGAGGGGAGAGAGAGAAAGGCGAGAGGGGAGAGGGAGAAAGGAGTGGCGGGAGAGAGAAAGGAGAGGGGAGAGAGAGAAAGAGAGAAAGGAGAGGGGAGAGAATGGAGAGAGTGGAGAGAGCGAGAAAGAGAATGGAGAGAAATAGAGAGGGGAGAGAAAGAGAGAAAGGGGAGAGAGAGGAGAAAGAGAGAGGGAGAGAGAAAGGAGAGAGGGAAGAGAGAGAAAGGAGGGAGGGGAGAAGAAAGGAGAGAGAAAGAGGAGAGAGAGAGAGGGGAGAGAAAGGAGAGAGAGAGAAAGGAGAGAGAGAAAGGAGAGGGGAGAGAGCGAGAAAGAATAAAGAGAAATAGAGGGGAGAGAAAGAAAATGAAGAGAGAGAGAAATAGAGAGAGAGAGAGAGAAAGAGGTCTAGATGGAGAAAGAGAAAAGCTGGACCGCATCTCCCACTTCAAAAATCCCTCTCTTCTTTCCATGGAACACTAAACTGGGTATACCAATCTAAAAGCATGTTTTGGAAGTCACTGAGAAGATTTAGACAAGGAGCTCTCAATACAGAGAGGAAGGGGTATATAGCTAGAATATAAATAGATAAAATGTCTTCATATCTGGGATTTATCTGTTCTTCTGTTCTTCCCCCTATGGACATTCAGCAGAGTCTTATTCAAATCCTAGCCAGAGGGGTCTTCTCCTCTGTGGCGCTTCTCTGAGCTGCTCACGCCCCTACTGAAAACAAGTTGGCACACACGGAAGCCAGCTCACATTCCTGCATGAATGCCATTGTCTCTGTCCCAAAAATAAACATTTATTTCTGGATATATGTACAGATGTTCTGATCGACTGCGTATTTAACAAGTACCTGCAATTAATAATGAAATAACTGCCTTTTTTTTAATCACAGCAAATCAACTTAACAATTGACAGACTTGGAAATCGCAAACCAAGGACACATTTAACCCAAGAAATCTCAGAAGCTATTCTTACTCTAGGACTCTGATATACAGTACGAGTCAAGTTTGGACACACCTAGACATCTTTATTTGTACTATTTTCTACATTGTAGAATAATAGTGAAGACTTCAAAACTATGAAACAACACATATGGAATCATGTAGTAACCAAAAAAGTGTTAAACATATCAGAATCTATTTTATATTTGAGATTCTTCAAAGTAGCCACCCTTTGCCTTGATGGCAGCTTTGCAAACTCGTGGCATTCTCTCAACCAGTTTCACCTGGAATGTTTTTCCAACAGTCTTGAAGGAGTATCCACATATGCTGAGCACTTGTTGGCTGCTTTTCCTTCACTCTGCAGTCCAACTCATTCCAAATCATCTCGAGTCGGTTGAGGTCAGGGGATTGTGGAGGCCAGGTCATCTGAGGCAGCACTCCATCACTCTCCTTCTTAGTCAAATAGCCCTTACACAGCCTTGAGGTGTATTGGGTCATTGTTCTGTTGAAAAACAAATGATAGTCCCACTAAACGCAAACAAGATGGGATGGCGTATCACTGCAGAATGCTGTGGTAGCCATGCGGGTTAAGTGTGCCTTGAAGGGTAAACAAAATCGCTGACACTGTCACTAACAAAGCACACTCACACCATCACACCTCCTCCTCCATGCTTCACGGTGGGAAACACACATGCGAAGATCATCCGTTCACATACTCTGCATCTCAAAGACACAGCGGTTGAAACAAAAAATCTCAAATATGGACTCATCAGACCAAAGGACAGATTTCCACTAGTCTAATGTCCATTGCTTGTGTTTCTTGGACCAGGCAAGTCTTCTTCTTACCGGTGTCCTTTAGTAGTGGTTTCTTTGCAGCAATTCAACCATGAAGGCCTGATTCACACAGTCTCCTCTGAACAGTTGATGTTGAGATGAGTCTGTTACTTGAACTCTGAAGCATTTATTAGGGCTGCAATTTCTGAGGCTGATAACTCTAATGAACTTATCCTCTGCTGCAGAGATAACTCTGGGTCTTCCATTCCTGTGGTGGTCCTCATGAGTCAGTTTCATTATAGAGCTTGATGGTTTCTGCGACGGCACTTGAAGAAACTTTCAAAGTTCTTGACATTTTCCGCATTGACTGAACATGTCTTAAAGTAATGATGGACTGTCGTTTCGCTTTGCTTATTTGAGCTGTTCTTGACAAAATATGGACTTGGTCTTTTACCAAAGAGGGCTATCTTATGTATACCCCCCACCTTGTCACAAGAAAATTGATTGGCTCAAACGCATTAAGGAAAGAAACTCCACAAATGTACTTTTAACAAGGCACACCTGTTAATTGAAATTAATTCCAGTTGACTACTCATGAAGCTGGTTGAGAGAATGCCAAGCGTGTGAAACACTTTCATCAAGGTAAAGGGTGACTTTGAAGAATCTCAAATACAAACTATGTTTAACAATTTTTTGGTTACTACATGATTCCATGTGTGTTATTTCATAGTTGTGATGTCTTCACTATTCTACAATGTAGAAATTAGTCAAAATAAAGAAAAACCCTGGAATAAGTGTGTCCAAACTTTTGACTGGTACTGTATATTGGTACATGTTAAATAATCCATAGCTCTAATACACGATGCTGGCTACAATACTTCTTTACTCATTTGCTACACACAGAGTACATAGAATCAAACTCTGAGCTATCGTCACCATCACAGTAGACTTTTAGCACTATTGTACCGGGATACTGATGAGAATTTCACATGCTGTCAACAGAGCCATGCACAAACCACTGATCTAAAACATGGAGGAAAATGAACAAAACATTTAAAAGATGTGATGAAATGAGAACGGACAGAGAGAATCATGGGAGTTGGCGGGTTTAGGTGGATCCTGGGACAGGGTTAGGCCGAGAGGCATCGGACACAAAACCGACCCCCTCTCGTTGTCTCATGCTCGCACAGCTATTCTGAAATGGGTCGGGCTGGGTTAGTTGGTCATTCCAATGGAGCAATGCTACTTGGGTTACAGAGAAGACAGTTTCCCTCTTAGTCAATAAAGCACAATATACTCTAGAAAGCACAATGCAAGGGGAACACTGAGATGTCTATTTTTTTCTATGTGTATTTAGAAATATAGTATCTACGTCTATGGGTTTTCTAACTGGTTTAGAATAGTAGCGACTGATCCAAGTCCCTTTTCAAACTAAAGCATTGGTTGGAGTGTCGTCACAATTTAAAAACAGAGCATTTTGTCTCATTTCAGCATCAGTTTTTCCAATTGATTTAGATGAATTATCTTCTATCTGTTATCCACTCTTGTAAACATGTTTGCAATAGCACTTTGCAATTGGACTTCAAATTGGACCTTGAGGTGTAGATAGACTTAGACTTTAGCTGCTAAGCGTTAGCTGCTAAGCCAGTGTTAGACAGCTCAAGCCTTGGCTGTCAGTTTGAAAGGAGAGGAAGGAAGGTCACCAAGAGGTTTCATGCATGGTAGATCAAGGCGGTGGTCGCAGATAGAGAAAGCATGGCACTAAGCGTTTTCAGTCACAAAGTGGGTTACTTACAGGTAATAAGTGTAGGAGTGATAGGTTCTTCTGCCGAGTGGGGTGGTGGTAGGATAAAAGCAGTGGTGGGGAGCGGAGGGGAAATGGAATGGAAGGAAAGGAAAGAAAAAGTAAAAATATTAATGTACTGGAGAAAAATATATAGAAATGAAACAAAAAAACACGATATGGCGGCATACAGTGACGATTTACGGTACGACTGAGGCTAGGTGGTTACTAGGTGGTTGCTAGGTGGTTGCTGGGGACGACAACTCATGCGTGGGGTGTAGAGGGGATAGGTGGGACCTGCTGATTGGCAGGCTAGGTCAGGTGTGCAGGTTCTGCAGGAGAGAATTGTGGGTAGCGTAGTGTCTTAGTGAAGGTGATGGGCTGTCATTGAGAGGAGAGGATAGTATTATTAAAGATTGAGAGAGTGCAGGAAGAGGACAGAGGAAGCTCAATGGAGCCGTGTTAGAGAGCAAGTTAAGCTGTAACTCTGGCTGGAATAAAATGTTTTTACAACAGCAGTGGCTAATTATTTTCACAATTGTATGACTCTACTATTTTTTACACATATACCGTTTGACAATCCCGGAAATTGCACTCATCCAAAACATTGGGAAGTAATGATCGCGTGTGTATGCAATAACACACAATATTGACACTTATTAGAAACAAGCCTCAACTTTTTCTTACACATACACTATGTGACCCTCAGTGGTGTAAAATACTTAAGAAAAAATACTTTAAAGTACTACTTAAGTAGTTTTTTTGGTATCTGTTCCTTTACTTATTCTCCATTACATTGCTAAATACTCAATTTTCCGACACCAAAAAGTCCTCGTTACATTCTGAATGCTTAGCAGGGCAGGAAAATGGTCCAATTCACACACTAATCTGGTGGACTCACTAAACACAAATGCTTTGTTCGTAAATTATTGTCAGCGTTGAAGGGTGCCCCTGGCTATCCTTAACTAAAAACAGTCAAATAAAATCGTGCAGTCTGATTTGCTTTTTATTTTTGATACTTAACTATATTCTAGCAATTACAGTTACTTTTGATATTTAAGTATATTTAAAACCAAATACTTTTGCACTTTTACTCAAGTAGTATTTTACTGGGGGACTTTCACTTTTACTTGAGTCCTTTTCTATTAAGGTATCTTTACTTTTACTCAATTATGATAATTGGGTACTTTTCCCACCACTGGTGACTCTAAAAGACAACCAAAAAATTGCTCATGTGGTTTGGTCCCTGATTCACGATTAGAATCGTTGAAATAAAAAAGATTTCAGGCTAGTAAAACATTCCTGAGGTCATCATGAATCAGTGAATAGTCATTGGATTGAAATACAGAACAATAGCTATACTGACAACCACACAGTATGTATCCACGATCTATCCTCTAGATATTGAGTGCAGGGTGGAGATAGTCTAGCATCACTGGCATTCACCAGCACATACCCCCAGTGAAATCTGCTTAAATTCCCCATCGTGCTATGTGTGTGTTTCAGTGGAGGCTGCTGAGGGGAGGATGGCTAATAATAATGGCTGGAATGGCGCAAATGGAATGGCATCAAACACATGGACGCCATGGAAACCATGTTTGATGTATTTAATACCATTCCACTTATTCCGCTCCAGCCAATACCACAAGCCTGTTCTCCCCAATTAAGGTGCCACCAACCTCCTGTGGTGTGTGTGTGTGTGTGTGTGTGTGTGTGTGTGTGTGTGTGTGTGTGTGTGTGTGGAGGCAGTTTGGCTATTTGCTCGGCGCTAGTTCCTGGGGATGCTGTGTAGCATAGACACTCCCCCTCTCCTTTTGGCATTGGACTAGGGCTAATGTAAACTAGCCTGCAGCAACACAGCCGCAGGCATCTCTGGCTCTTTGAAAAAAAATAATAATAATGAAGCGCTTTCATAAATTATTCCCTTTTATCTTTGCTAGTTTTTCCCGTCACAAGACAAGCTCCAAATATTTTCCTATTCCCATTGCCGGGGTCATTAATACAGTGACATTTGTTTGAGTGGAGGGCGGTATCGGCGTGGAGGGGGGAAGGGGGGAATATGAATATTTCAATGCACACCATATACCAGTGCCATAAACAGTTTAATGGCGCTTATCAGTGTCATCAAATCAATTATTTAGCCTTGACGTTGACGATGCAGAGGGTTTTGAAGGTGAAAGGACAATCAGAGGGAATTAATTTGATTTGGCCTATCATGTAATTACACTAAGCACACAACTCCTCCAAAGCCACAGCTTAAAGGGATACTTCAGGATTTTGGCAATGATTTTGGCCTTTTATCTACTTCCCCAGAGTCAGATGAACTTGTGTTATGCTTGCTGTTTCCATAGATTTCCAGTCATTGCACTAACGCTAGTTAGCAATTGAGCTAACACTTCAAACTGTACGTAGATACATACAAATGGTATCCACAAGTTAATCTGACTGGGGAAGTAGATAAAGGGCCTCACTGAGCTATCCCTTTAATGCTAGATCCCAGGGGCCAGCTATGAGGGAATGGAAACCTTCAAACGGTCATTCTATACAGTCAATGTATTTATTGAGTGGACCTTGATAGTCTCTTACCTTTTCTTCATGACCAGCACCACACCGAGGAAGATGATGACGAAGAGCAATACACCGGCGATGACTCCAGCGATCTTTACTGTGTGATCTGTCTGCTTCTCCGGCTCCACCGCGTCAGGCTTCCTGGTCGCAGTCCCTGGTGGACAAAGAGTATGGGCAACAACGGTCACCAGGTGGCCATTTTGGATCCATGTCATCATTATCATCATGGTTGTCATATCATTTACCATACACTTTATTCTCATCAAGAACATAAGACCACACCCGTTGCCAGTGGAGCGTTGCTGTTAGACTACAGGGAAAGGCTTGAAACGAGAACAATTTGAATTCATACATTGTTGTTATACTTCACGATGACAACACTGTCTTCAAGTCTACTGGGTGGTCCAACTCTGGTCCAACTCTGGTCTAACTATGCGGTTAGGTGTTGGAATACTCCAGCAACAACCCTTTTTCCAGAAAATGTGTTCACTACTGACGCTTTACTGTATTAGACTTCATAACATGCTGAGCTGGGCTCTTTCCATGTTAAATATATTGTCATGTAACGTAGATGTAAGTGTTTTTAGAGTGACGACAGTGACATTTACACAGCTCTCCTATTGCAGGGCCTGTATGTGGCTGCATCTTCTCTCAGGCTTCCACAGCTGCTCTACACTTCAACCGTGCACTCCCTATCTGTCCTCCAGCCTCCCTCCTGGGATGACTTGCTTATGCACTACCTTATTTCCCTCCATCCCTCCATCCTCCCCCCCTTCCATTCCTAAATGAAGCAGTCACTTGCCCTCGCTCAGCTCCTGCACCTGAGAGTGACTGATGAACTCATTAACTGTGCCTTTTTACACACCTATTGTCTTTGGGCGACACAATATGCACGTTGCTCTCTTGCCTTTGGATATTCAAATCGGAGTCGTCTACTGTGGTAGAGTGAGTGGTGGTGCACAGACAAGAAAAGGGGGAGGGGGACTACTTCCTAGGAAGAAATGTATTCCCTAAGTAGGAAGTGACGGTGATCACACCGATGGCCAGGGCATTTAGTATCTGCTCCAATCAGATAACCAGGCCTCTCGCAGCAGAGCCACTGTGTAACACTAGTACTGGGGCCTTCGCCTCCTCTAAGAGAGGGAGCGAGAGGAGGAGAGGAACCACAGAGAGACAGAAAGAGAGAGAAGAGAGAGGGAGAGAGAGACAGAGCTAGAGAGAGGAGAGTGAGGGGGAGAGAAAGAGATGGAGGGAGACAGAAAGATAGAAGGAGCCTCCTGCTCTCCTGTTTACTGTATAATGTGATGGAACGTCAACCCGCGGCCCGATGAAATATCCATTTCCCCGCGCTAAATGAGTTCGGGATGAAAAATAGTCGGGACACGCCGTTCCAATTCGCCCCGGCCCCCGAATCTATTCCTCCCTGCCAGCGCCACTTTTTCAATCAAAGGGTGACAACATCCATCACTCGCAGCTCGTGCGGCTATCGTTGTTACCGCAGTGACGGATAGGGAGGCCGGCAAGCGGGGGGCTCATTCCGCAGTGGGAATTTGTGTTTTACTCCAAAGGGTGAGTCTGGGTGAAGTGAGGGGAGAGGGCGGTTCCTGGAGGACAGAGGGCCTAGGAGAGAGAGGAGAGGGTGGGCCTGGAGGACAGAGGGCCTAGGAGAGAGAGGAGAGGGTGGGCCTGGAGGACAGAGGGCCTAGGAGAGAGAGGAGAGGGTGGGCCTGGAGGACAGAGGGCCTAGGAGAGAGAGGAGAACGTGGGTCTGGAGGACAGAGGGCCTAGGAGAGAGAGGAGAGCGTGGGCCTGGAGGACAGAGGGCCTAGGAGAGAGGAGGTGACCATTCAGCGGTCTGTGAGAGTTTGTGTAACATACAGATCACTCTCTTGAGAAGGGGGTGTCAAACTCATTCCACAGAGGGCTGAGGGTCTACAGGTTTTTGTTTTGCCTTTCAATTAAGACCAGCAGGGGAGGGGAGTTCCTTACTGATCAGTGACCTTAATTCCTCAATCAAGTACAAGGGAGGAGCGACAACCCAGACACTCGGCCCTTCATGGTATGAGTTTGACACGTGCCACTAAGGTTAGCCGCCCTCGAGGTTCTACACCTAGGTGGACTTGACCATCACCTTGAATGAGATGTTGAGTCCAGAGGGGGACAGACAGTCATGAGCATTCACATACCAGGCAGCCAGTCTCTTAGAATGCAAATGTATGCTACCAATTCATCCATTATTCCATATACTGTGAATACCACTAGATAACACCGAAGATGCCTTTTTAGCTGGATAACCAGAGATCTACTGAAGGATTTAGGTGGTGAGGGAAAAACCTTCAAGGAAAGCAATAAGGTGGACTTCTGACTATGTTATACACTGACAAAACATTAGGAACACCTTCCTAATATGGAGCTGCACCCCCCTTTTGCCCTCAAAACAGTCTCAATTTGTCAGGGCATGGACTCTACAAGGTGTGGAAAGCGTTCCACAGGGTTGCCGGCCCATGTTGACTCGAATGTTTCCCACAGTTTTGTCTTGTGGCTGGATGTCCTTTGGGTGGTGGATCATTCTTCATTTTTGTTTTTTTATTCATTTATTTTTATTTAACTAGGTAAGTCAGTTAAGAACAAATTCTGATTTACAATACACACAGGAAACTGTTGAGCATGAAAAACCGAGCAGCGTATCAGCTCTTGATACACTCAAACCGGTGTGCCTGGCACCTACTACCATACCCTGTTCAAAGGCAATTCAATATTGTGTCTTGCCCATTCACCCTCTGAATGGCACACATACACAATCCATGTCTCAATTGTCTCAAGGCTTAAAAAATCCTTATTTAACCTGTCTCCTCCTCTTCATCTACACTGATTGAAGTGGATTTAACAAGTCACATCAATACGGGATCATAGTTTTCACCTGGACTCATCTGGTCAGTCTATGTCATGAAAAGAGCAGGTGTTACTAATGTTTTGTACACTCACTTTAACACTTTAAGGTAGAACTTGTGTGTGCAAAAGTATAGAAAACAGTTGTTTACATGAGAACAGAGTTTTGAAATAAGTAAAGACAGAACAGTCAAGGTCAGATTGACACCCTTGCCATCTCCAGTTTGTGTTCGGGAAACGTAAAAACATCTCCAGCTGTGTTGGACTTTTCAACTATTAACTTTCACTCCAAACTTTTCTACTTCTTTTCTAAATTCTCTCCTTGACATCTGTTTATGGGTCATTAGAAACCTGAATGCCTAGAGAGGCAGAAAACACTGGTTCTTTTTAAGTTTAAAACTCTAAACGGCAGATATCTCCAGCTTTGAAGAAAGGAGCAGGGCTTTGGGGCTTTCAGCGTGGCCGTTTCATGTCAAACTCAAACTAAGCGAGGTGCTTTGGGGGATAGTGTGGTCTCGGTAGCTCTGTGTAGGAGGGAACGTCAACGTCAGTGCCTGAAACATTGCAACAGCTGGTTAACAACACACAGCGGCCTCCACAGCTTTCAGCTCAACAAGTCCCCAGGACACTGTAAATAAAACAAATTATAGTCAACGACCCCCACCAGGTCACTGCTATCTAGAGACAAAACCAATGTTGTTGATTTTGCTGTCCATCCAGCCTGTACTGAAATGAGCTGTATCTGACTCATGCTTTAATAAGTCATTATAAATACCATAGGGTTGTCACGATAACAGTATCGTCCTAGTGTTGGAAACGACCAGCCTTATATTGTCACCCAGAGCTATAGCACACAATATTTTACACACAGTAGGTTTTTAAAGTTCAGTCTGCTTTGTGTTGATACCAAGGAAAACCAGGTATTATAGTTTTGCGATTCTGGCACCATGACAACCCTAATACATGTTAACTGCAGTTGTTGGTGTCGTAACTTTTGGTGGAAACTGAAAATTGTAAGTGTCAAACGGTGTTGCATATTGTAACAATTTGTCTTTTCAATCAGTACTTTTGACATTGTGTCCTCCGAATATTCCCCTTTCTGCCCCTCAAAAGTCCTGTTCATTCCCTGTGACGCTTCACAAGTCAAAAACATCCAATGGTTAAATATTTTACAGGAAACCATTTTGCATTTCACAGTGTCTGACTGTGTGACTGGGGAGAATCGTATGTCTTCTTGTATAAACAGAAGGCGGAAAGTTTTCATCTTTCCTTTGATGCTGCAGCTGCCTGGTAAATATTGAAATGTAATTTTCTGACAGCAGGTTAAACAGGACGGCTTTGTCGTACCAGTGTGCAGCTTCTCTGCTTATTGCTCGCTTCCCGAGGCCCATATTGATATTTTTTTCCCCCTCGCTCAACTCGTACATCACCCTTGAATGAAAATGTAATTCTATGTTTTTGCAACACAACCAGGTGTTCCAGGTACCAAACTCCTTGTAACACTCTCTGTAGGATATGAATACGATTAATACTGACCGAAGGGCGGATATGAATATTAAGTCAACTCTATGGTGGAAATCAAGATATCTGGTAACCTAGTTAACCATTGACGGTCTCCCAAACAACATGTCACTGCACAGCCTGTTTTTTAACACTTAAACAGACACACGCTACACAATGTAACACAAACAGATATAGCGGCTTTAAAAAGTTATAAGGCACAAACAAAAAGACACTATAAATCAAACACAAAAAGTAATGGATGCTGACACACACACACACACACACACGCACACACACGCACACACACGCACGCACACACAGGAGAGGAGAGAGCTGGGCAGTAGTAGAGGCGGTCTGACCTGTTAGTTGGTTGTCGCCAGCCGCGGGGGCGATGCGTATGTAGGGAGTGGTGAGCTGAGTCACGATTATGGCAGCTAAGGCAAAAGAAGAAGTTGTTCCAGGCCAACATGCAGGAAGAGAGAGAAGAAGAAGAGGGCAGGGCTGAAGCCAAGAGACTCAGAGAGAGAGAGAGACCTCTCACAGGGAGGAACAGAAAATGACATACTGTATCGTTCACAAACTTGGCATTTGTTATGTAACGATTAAGTTTCTATACATTAGTAATCATCGCAGAAGCTTGGTTGATGACTTGTTTGTGTTGTGTGCTTGTGAACACCATGAGGGAACTAAACACAGGCATTTCATACAAACCTGAGGGAGCTATGAGCCGCTAATCGCCTCAATATTTAGTTCACTGTCATGCTTATGGCCATCTGTACGGGCAGTTAGTCCCGCACCAAAAAAAAACTTGGGGTATCCGATTGGCTGCCACCACTATGACTGGCAGGTACCCCAAGAGTCAAAGACTACCCCAAGAACCTATTAGCTGATGCTCCTCTTAAAGTGACAATGCTCAGGTCCAATAAAAACAAATTAAAAATTAAACGCCATAAACGATAGCAAAGAAAAAAAGAAAAAAGTTTCAAAACAGTCCTTTCTATGATGTGAAAAGGGGGGATTCAAACTCAAACTTGTTTAGCGTCCGCGGCTAAAAAGTGTTGGAAACAACACAGGAGATAGCGCTCATTAGCATATAGCATTATAGCCCAGTCTTGGCACTGTGAGAGAGAGAGATGGCATGGAGTAAGGCAAATAGATTATCTACCATCTGTACACAATTACATTGCAGAGCAGCGACGCACCAACGCCTGGCTAGTGGTAGAGAATGGATGGTGCGGCTTGCTAAGTAGCACCACTGGTATCTAATATGCTAATGTTTCAAGGGGGGGGGTCAGAAAATAGGGGGGCAATGAGAACTCTGACCATCTGCCGCCAATATACACTACCGGTCAAAAGTTTGTAGAATAGTCAAGACATCAAAACTATGAAATATCACATATGGAATCATGTAGTAACCAAAAAAAGTGTTAAACAAATCTAAATATATTTACTATTTGAGATTCTTCAAAGTAGCTATCCTTTGCCTTGATGACAGCTTTGCACACTCTTGGCATTCTCTCAACCAGCTTCATGAGATAGTCACCTGAAATGTGACAGGTGTGTCTTGTTAAACATTTATTTGTGGAATTGATTTCCTTCTTAATGCATTTGAGCCAATCAGTTGTGTTGTAAATAGGTAGGGGGGTATACAGGCTATTTGAAGAATCTGAAATATAACATTGATTTTTGATTTGTTTAACACCTTTTTTGGTTACTACATGATTCCATAAGTGTTATTTCATAGTTTTGAGGTCTTCACTATTATTCTACAATGTAGAAAATAGTCAAAATAAAGAAAAACCCTTGAAAGAGTAGGTGTTCTAAAACTTTTGACAGGTAGTGTAAATGTTTCCCCTTTCCTACGATTGGTACACATCTCCAATGATGGGGAGGCGGTTTGTGAAAGTTTGGGCACATGCCTTTTGGCTAGCAAAGCTTAGTCCTATGGCCTGGAGGCTACTAGCACTAGACATGGTATAGCCAACAACCACACTGGTAGGTGTGCTACTGACTAATGGACAGGTTACAGTCTTTAGAGTGGAATAGTAACTTCATTTATTTTGGTGGGAATTTTTTGGTTCTGTTAGAAAACAAAAATGTATTTGACTGAATACTGCAAGGTCTAAGATAAAAAAAGTGACTTAAGTTATTACTTAAAACTTAATCTATTAATATTACTTAAAACTTAATCTGCTACTGTTGTGTGCATAATGTGACTTAAGCTTTTGCGTAGAGGACATTGTTAATAGGAAAATGCCCAATGCTTATGACTTAACACTGATAGGTTTGGATTTTTAAGCTTGAACTATTATTAAATCATTAGTTATATTATTAATCATTAGGTATAATAGAGACATCAGGGGTGCCATAAGGAAGCTTGGGAGGGGCTGAGTGCAGTACTGACAAGGGGAGGAACCGTTTAAGGCACATATCACTTAGGTCCCTGCCTAGCAAAATAAGGATGCAATGTCTAATGATAAGGAGTAGTGGGGTATGTATACTACCACGGATGAAACCCTGTCTTTGTCTAATGATAAGGAGGAGTGGGGTATGTACACTACCACGGATGAAACCCTGTCTTTGTCTAATGATAAGGAGGAGTGGGGTATGTACACTACCATGGATGAAACCCTGTCTTTGTCTAATGATAAGGAGGAGTGGGGTATGTACACTACCACGGATGAAACCCTGTCTTTGTCTAATGATAAGGAGGAGTGGGGTATGTACACTACCATGGATGAAACCCTGTCTTTGTCTAATGATAAGGAGGAGTTGGGTATGTATACTACCACGGATGAAACCCTGTCTTTGTCTAATGATAAGGAGGAGTGGGGTATGTACACTACCACGGATGAAACCCTGTCTTTGTCTAATGATAAGGAGGAGTGGGGTATGTACACTACCACGGATGAAACCCTGTCTTTGTCTAATGATAAGGAGGAGTGGGGTATGTACACTACCACGGATGAAACCCTGTCTTTGTCTAATGATAAGGAGGAGTGGGGTATGTACACTACCACGGATGAAACCCTGTCTTTGTCTAATGATAAGGAGTGGGGTATGTACACTACCACGGATGAAACCCTGTCTTTGTCTAATGATAAGGAGGAGTGGGGTATGTACACTACCACGGATGAAACCCTGTCTTTGTCTAATGATAAGGAGGAGTGGGGTATGTACACTACCACGGATGAAACCCTGTCTTTGTCTAATGATAAGGAGGAGTGGGGTATGTACACCACCACGGATGAAACCCTGTCTTTGTCTAATGATAAGGAGGAGTGGGGTATGTACACCACCACGGATGAAACCCTGTCTTTGTCTAATGATAAGGAGGAGTGGGGTATGTACACTACCACGGATGAAACCCTGTCTTTGTCTAATGATAAGGAGTGGGGTATGTACACTACCACGGATAAAACCCTGTCTTTGTCTAATGATAAGGAGGAGTGGGGTATGTACACTACCATGGATGAAACCCTGTCTTTGTCTAATGATAAGGAGGAGTGGGGTATGTACACTACCACGGATGAAACCCTGTCTTTGTCTAATGATAAGGAGGAGTGGGGTATGTACACTACCACGGATGAAACCCTGTCTTTGTCTAATGATAAGGAGGAGTGGGGTATGTACACTACCACGGATGAAACCCTGTCTTTGTCTAATGATAAGGAGGAGTGGGGTATGTACACTACCACGGATGAAACCCTGTCTTTGTCTAATGATAAGGAGGAGTGGGGTATGTACACTACCACGGATGAAACCCTGTCTTTGTCTAATGATAAGGAGGAGTGGGGTATGTACACTACCACGGATGAAACCCTGTCTTTGTCTAATGCAGCTGTATTGACCCTCTGAGAAGAATAAACTTTTGTTTGAGCTTTCATAGTGTCCTTTGAGTTTGTACTCTGAGAATTAGAACCTAACAACACTTTACACAAGTACACTATCAAATTGAGTGAGAGGAAGCAAGGTGAGTGACCAAACATTAGTCTCTGAAAAGCATGAGTAGCCGATAAGAAGAAAAGCTGCGAACAGCATTATAGTCCTGTGGTCGCACCAAAATAAACCTTGGCAACATTCAGGTGTGTGTGTGTGTGTGTGTGTGTGTGTGTGTGATAGAGGGGAAACACATTTCAATCAACGGTGGGTAGATTACGTTCATGCAACGGGGCCAGTCCTACCTTTAGTGGCCACTCGTACACAATCGATTTTGGTCTCCTGTAAGGGGAGAAAAAAAGAAAGAAAGAAAGAGAGGGACAAAAATGGGAAAAGGCATCAGTTCTCAGCCACAACAAATTGCAACATATGTAGCTGTCAGGGCTGTGTAGGGCCTGCTGCCTCAGTCAGGCTGTGCTCGTTCCAATCTGCTGAGACAGACTGGGGTGTAAAACAAAGGGGAGAGAGAGAGAGGCTGTGGATCAGCACCTCCGCCTGGCATCTAGCAGCCAGCTGTCAGAGACTAGTCTGCAACTACACCATGCCTGTGTGTTCTCTACAGTTTATAGCCAGAGTCAAGCACGACCTTCAGGCTCCATACACACGTGTTCACATACAAGTGGGCACATACAGTATGTACACAGAGATATTCACAGGAACATATGCACATACAGTATACATTAGATGTGGGTGTGCACACCTCAAATGTCCATAGTGGAGCTAGCTATACTGTAAATCACCCTGTGATGGTGGACAGAGTATGGCTGTGACTGGGAACCTAATAACTGTTGAACCACGCTCACCCACCCCGGTTTTGCTTTCGCTCGTCTTACAAATGTGGAAGCAACAAACACAGAAAAGCAACGACGCATGAATATTCAAGCGGTTGAGGAAAGTGACTTGGGGCTTATGCTTAAATCCCCCCGTGTTTTATGACAGCAAAATGCTCTTGTGTGGCTTGTTGCATTATTGAGGAGACGACAAATTAAACTGTGGAGTGTGTTGAATAATTAAAACAACCAGGAGGATGGTGTGAGTGTGGGACTCAGGTGGGGAGTGGAGAAAGCTCTGGAGCAACAAGGGGACGAAAAGAAGAGACTTGTCTACTAGGGCTGCTTGATGACATTGGAGCCAGATCCTGCCATATGGCAAATGACACCAGCACTTAATGAGATACTAGCATGTAAATGGAATAGCTGGCTGTAATTTAGTTAGAATGATTCGGATCACTTAGAATCTAGGATTAGAATACCTGGCTTAAACTAACAAAATGTGATCATCTCCATGTTCAGTTAGGTCTTACAGCTAAATTCAGTATTAAATGCCGTTTTCCCTCCAATATGCCAGTCTGCCTCATGGAGGCTGGTGTCCTTTCTCTGATCTGAACTGAGGACAAAAGGCTGAGGGGAAGGGAAATGTTGTTGTTTTCAGTCTCTCTCCCTCCCTCCCCTCCTCTCTCTCTACTCATAAGAGAGACCCAGGACCTACTGATCTACTCTCTAGCCTCCCCAGCAATTTGTGGGGAAACTGTCTCCTGTTTAAAATGTCAGCACAGAGGCTTCTACTGTAATGTGTGTGTATTATCAGAGACTCATATAAACACACAGAGGATTCAACTGTAATGTGTGTATTATCAGAGACTCACAGTCATGCCCTGACCGTAGAGAGATTTTTATGCCTCTATTTTTGGGTTGGTCAGGGTGTGATTTGGGTGGGCATTCCATGTTCTTTTTCTATGTTTGTGTTTCTTTGTTTTGGCCGGGTATGGTTCTCAATCAGGGACAGCTGTCGATCGTTGTCTCTGATTGGGAACCATACTTAGGTAGCTTTTCCCCACAGGGTTTTTGTGGGTAGTTGTTTTCTGTTTTGTGTCTTTCTGCACCAGACAGAACTGTTTCGGTTTTTGTTTATTCTCTTTGTTATGTTTGTTAATCAATGTTCAGTTCAATAAATAGAGATGAACACGTACCACGCTACACCTTGGTCCTCCACTCCTTCCAACAGCCGTTACACACAGAGGATTCAACTGTAATGTGTGTGTATTATCAGAGACTCACATACACACACAGAGGATTCAACTGTAATGTGTGTGTATTATCAGAGACTCACATACACACACAGAGGATTCAACTGTAATGTGTGTGTATTATCAGAGACTCAAACACACACAGAGGATTCAACGGTAATGTGTGCGTATTATCAGACACACACAGAGCTGTACCGCTAGCTGCTCCCCTACTGCCCCACAGCACCCTATTAGCAATAGTAGGAGTCAGACGGCGTAACATCCCACTCCTCTCCCAGACCTCTATTAGGGGGTTAGTGTGTATCCCTGCTCCCCCCACCAGAAGGTGAGACCAAAGCACCGAGACGAGACAAGCCTGGTCTCACCCACCCACCCACCCAACCCCCTGGATAGTCTTTCTCCAATTAGAGGCAGTGAATTATCTAATGGCCCGAGTTTGAGAGCAGAGGAAAGGAGGAAAGCGGAGGAGAGGAGGAAAGCGGAGGAGAGGAGGAAAGCGGAGGAGAGGAAGAGAGCGGAGGAGAGGAAGAGAGCAGAGGAGAGGAAGAGAGCAGAGGAGAGGAAGAGAGCAGAGGAGAGGAAGAGAGCAGAGGAGAGGAAGAGAGCAGAGGAGAGGAAGAGAGTGGAGGAGAGGAAGAGAGCGGAGGAGAGGAAGAGAGCGGAGGAGAGGAAGAGAGCGGAGGAGAGGAAGAGAGCGGAGGAGAGGAAGAGAGCAGAGGAGAGGAAGAGAGCGGAGGAGAGGAAGAGAGCGGAGGAGAGGAAGAGAGCGGAGGAGAGGAAGAGAGCAGAGGAGAGGAAGAGAGCAGAGGAGAGTAAGAGAGCAGAGGAGAGGAAGAGAGCAGAGGAGAGGAAGAGAGCAGAGGAGAGGAAGAGAGCGGAGGAGAGGAAGAGAGCGGAGGAGAGGAGGAAAAAGGATGGGCTTTTCATTAGGACTAATTTATTAGCATTTAAAAGGGGATATGGTGGATAGTTAAATTTTTTCCAATTAGGCCAAAGTGTCTAATGCATTTGTGAATGGCCGTACTTGAATTTTTTACTATCTGAGCAGCAGGTCATTGATAAAAGGGTTGTCTGGCCTCTGGCTGTGCTGGCCTGTACTCCCACACAGACAGTGCACTATAGCGGTTAGGAGGGAGGGGTATAATTGGGTTGGTTGGAATACTGGGTTATTGACCATTATGATGCAGGATTGGTTATCAAATAGGCCTTGAAGGAGAGTCTTGTTGTGCCTGTTCATTGATCTTCATTTTCCGCACTCGTACAGTTTGCTCTGCTGTCTGTTTCAGACCGGTGTTTTCACAGTGGCTGTGAATGGGGAAGTGATGGAACTTTAGTGGTGGGTTGAACTTTATGTAGGTTTTTGGTGGCAATGTTGTCTCCTACAGTAGTAGGTGACAGCGGATGAGAGTGGTCATGTTAACCCTTGCTGTGAGGGCGTGGGACAAAATGTAGATGACCAAGAAAGAACGCACTTAAAAATAGCAATCCATCAGACGGTTCCATAATGCCACATAGATGTGAACATCCTATTTCTACTTGGTGCTTTTAAATAAGAGGCAATTTTCTTTTCAAAATGAGGACTATTTAGGTTAAGGGGTTCAATATCAGATATTAACAATAAGTGCAAATGAATTCAAAATGGGCTTTTGTAAAGCTGTTAAAAGCATCAGTTAAAAGACATTGAATCAGTTTCACATCCAACCTTGTTGTGGGGCGTGAACGAGCTATGACTGACATGTCAAGCCAACCAATCGATAAGCAGCCTCTGGGACATATCCCAGCAGCCAATCCCCACCCCAACATCTCCCCAAGCACTCACCCCATTGGCTGTGCTGACAGCCTGGTAGTAGATGCTGTAGCTCTTGTGGGGGAGGAGGGGGGCGTTCCAGTAGCCGTTGTAGGTGCGGTTGTCTCCGATGCAGAAGGGTAAGGGGGTTTTGATGTCGCCCATGGGCAGCTCGGCCGTGAAGTAATACTGTGAGTTGAGCACGGTGGCGTTCTGGAAGTGGATGGGCACCGGGTAGCAGCGCAGAATCTCTGCCACCCTTCGTGCCCGCCGGGGGCGCTCTTCCTCCACAACCACCTGGTACTTACTGCCGGGGAAAGGGAGAAAAAGATCAATCAATTAAATGTACGTATTTAGCCCTTTTAACAACAAATTGAAGTGCATCCCAGTAATCCACCCCCCCCCCCAAAAAAAACAACAACATCAAAATAACACAAAAGAATCTATGTAAAATAAGGACTACATTTCACAGGTAACATTATGTAGCAGGTGTATAAGTATTGCCTGAAAATTATCCCCGACATACTGGTCTTGATGAGAAGAATACTACTGTTGGGGGAGGTTCTCTTCTGCACTGTTCAACCAATCCAGTAAATGTGGAGGAGCAGTTAAGATGGAGTGTCGCCAGAGAGGAAGATAACTGGGCCCAAAAACCTCTTCTCCAGCAGGTTGAGTTTTTATGTTTATTTCGCTCACCAAGCAAGGAGTTTTTGTATGGAGGTCAATGAGTGTCGAATTTGGTTCATATATTTTTTGTATGGCTTATTTGCTGTGTGGCTTATTTGGTCGAATAGAAGTTTCGTAATGATTTGGTTGTTACGAGTGTACTGATACAAGTAGAACACACGACATCCTGGCAACTTTGAGAAAAAAAAACCTATCGGAGTTGTGCCTGGTTGTCACTAGTTACCACAGCCACAAAGTCATAATCCCCAACTATTTCTACAATTACTCTTCTTAAAATGTGATTTTAAACCTAACCACACTGCTAACCTTACGCCTAACCCTAAATTCTGATCAAAAAGCAAAATGTTTGCTTTCATTAATTTTTACGATATAGCCCATTAGCCCATGACTTTGTGGCTGTGGTAACTAGCGTATCTGCCCTCATTGGCTTGAATGGTCCCACCTGATCTTGCCTCTTCCCAACTGCCTTCCATTTTTGAAGCCATTTTTCATTGTTAGAGCGGAGTATCTAGTCTATATAATGGATAGTATGTGGTGTTGCCTTGTTAACGTCCAAGAGTGGAAATCGCAGCACAGGCTCCCTTCCCATTTCCCTTGAAGAACAGAAGATTTGATTGTTGTGGACTCGGCAGAGGTCAATTTACAGGTAAATGCCAAGATAAAGAAAACGCCACCATAAAGTGCCTTAATAGGGCATTGGGCCACCATGAGCCAGAACAGCTTCAATGCACCTTGGATTCTACAAGTGTCTGGAAATATATTGGAGAGACGTGACACCATTCTTCACACAAAACATTCCCTAATGTGGTGTTTTGTTGATGGTGGTTGAAAACGCTGTCTCAGGCGCCGCTCCAGAATCTCCCATAAGTGTTCAATTGGGTTGAGATCTGGTGACTGAGATGGCCACGGCATATGGTTTACATCATTTTCATGCTCATCAAACCATTCAGTGACCACTCCTGCCCTGTGGATAGGGGCATTGTCATCCTATGGGGGCATAGCCACGGCAGCCAAAATAATGGCCAAAATAATAGTGTGCCTAGAATTTTTATAAATGATCGTAAGGGCTTAATTAACTCAGCAACCACAAGACACAACACCTGTTTGGAAGCACATGCAATATACTTTGTAACCCTCATTACTCAAGTGTATTCCATTACTTTGGCAGTTCCATGAATGTTAACTCCACAGTTTCATTTGTGTCTTTATTTGGTTCCTGGCTCATCATTATATACTGTATGTCAAGGCCACATCTTTTCAAACCTGAAAGGATCAAAGAAATCTCTGCCTGCTAGGTTTCGATTTTCCTTGGTTGTATCTTTAATCCATTATTGTGTATTAATGAAATTGCCAAACTGAACCAGATTGAGAAAAATACGGAACACGTTAATTAACGATGACAGAATCCCATTTCCACTAGTTCAAAGGGCATAGTTTACATGAGCTGCAGTTTGTGTTTCTCCACTGAAAACACGAGCAACCTCAAGTCCTGCAGTCTACCCTTTTATTAGAAAACATATGCAAATGTTAAAAGTAAAACAACAAAGCATGACTCCTCAGTGACTTTCAACGTGGCACCGCCATAGCATGCCACGTTTCCAACAAGTTAGTTCGCCAAATTTCTGCCCTGCTTGTGCTGCCTCAGTCAACTGTAAGTGCTGTTATTGTGAAGTGGAAACATCTAGGAGCAACAACGGCTCAGCCGCAAAGTGGTAGCCCACACAAGCTCACAGAACAGAACCGCTGTTGTATGTAGAAACGCTGTTGCGCGTAGCACATATATAATCGTCTGTCCACGGTTGCAACACTCACTACTGAGTTCTGAACAGTCTCTGGAAGCAACGTCAGCACAAGAACTGTTTGTCGAGAGCTTCATGAAATGGGATCACCATGAGCAATGCCACGTGTCAGCTTGAGTGGTGTAAAGCTCGCCATTGAGTGGTGTAAAGCTCGCCATTGGACTTGGAGTGATGAATCATGCCATCTGGCAGTCCGATGAACAAATCTGGGTTTGGCGGATACCAGGACAATGCCACCTGCCTGAATGTATACTGCCAACTGTAAAGTTTGGTGGAGGAGGAATAATGGTCTGGGGCTGTTTTCATGGTTCGGGCTAGGCCCCTTAGTTCCAGTGAAGGGAAATCTTAACACTACAGCATTCAATGACATCCTAGACAATTCTGTGCTTCCAACATTCTGGCAACAGTTTGGGGAAGGCCTTTTCCTGTTTCAGTATGACAAATCAAATAAAAGTTTGTCAGGTGAGCCGAATACAACAGGTACAGTGAAATGCTTACTCACAAGCTCTAACCAATAGTGCAAAAAAGGTATTAGGTGAACAATAGGTAGTTAAAGAAATAAAACAGTTAAACGACTATATACAGTAGCGAGGCAATAAAAGTAGCGAGGCTACATACAGACACGGTTAGTCAGGCTGATTCGTGCCCCCCGTACACAAAGCAAGTTCCATACAGAAATAGTTTGTGGAGATTGGTGTGGAAGAATTTGACTGGCCTGCACAGAGCCATGACCTCAACCCCATCGAACACCTTTGGGATGAATTGAAACGCCGACTGCGAGCCAGGCCTAATCGCCCAACATCAGTGCCCGACCTCACTAATGCTCTTGTAGCTGAATGGAAGCAAGTCCCTGCAGCAATGTTCCAACATCTAGTGGAAAGCCTTCCCAGAAGAGTGGAGACTGTTATAGCATCAAAGGGGGGGGCAAACTTCATATTAATGCCCATGATTTTTGAATGAGATGTTCGACATGCAGGTGTCCACGTACCCCTGATCATGTAGTGTTTAGCCTTGCAATGAGCGCTTTTGTATTCTATACAATACATGCTCCATAGGTTTCCATAATATACTGTACTGAATAGAAGCAAAAATCTGTTAGCATTGGGATGAGAGAGACTCTCGCACTTGAGGTTGGCGGAGGTGGTGACACGCTTTAGTATTGGCAAGGGGGTCTCTCCCTCTTCCTCTCTCTCTGACTTAGCGAACACAGCCCAGCTTTAATTAACTCAGTAAAGCCTGCAGCCTAGCAACCCAGAGAAATAGACCGCCATCTCATTTACAGTGCGCTATAGCGATAGCAGTCGGGCGGGCAATATCCCATCTATGTGGAGGGATTTAAATGGCATAAAATAAAAGGGGGAACTGTGCAAGCGTTCCCGGCTTGCTCTCTGCCAGGATATTTGACGACTGAACCCCTGACACTGGCTGGGGATGAGCGCGCGGCTGTAAGTGTGTACCAAATAATAATGATATGAAAAAGGTTCCTACTAGCGCATCAGCCCCCTATTCCGTGTCAGGCCTGGAATTAAGTTTATTATAAGAAGAGAGATCAACATCCATGATCCAACCCTGAACCAGGCTTTCTGGTGAGAAATTAGAGCAGGGTAGAAAGCCGTGGGAAGCGGCAGAGGCAATAGGCAATATTAATAGGAACTGGATAAGGATTGGCTGGGAGACAAAGTACTTTTTCAGTATGCGGGTGACGGATCAAGTAAGCCCAAGTCCAAAGCCTTTTTCCAATGCAATAGATTGGGATATTGGCAGGGAGGGAGGGAAGGAACAAATGAACATGGAGGTGAAATGACAAGTAGGCCCAGGCAGGCAGGGAGGGAGCCAGGTGGGTCTCTCTCTATTAGTCCAATGTGTGTGTGTTAGTCCACGAACACAGTGGAGCGCAATACAGCAGAACAGAAGCAGCTAAATAAGAGGGAACGATTCAGCCTCTCTTTTCTCCCTCCTAAAGAGCAGCACCAAGACAAATGAGCTCGAAAGTACCCTGGCCTCCACTATTTGTCCTTTAAATAATTCAAACACCTAAAAGGTCAAAACACTCTTCTCACTCACTTCTCCTTTATCAAAGTCTGGTTGTAGACAGAGTAGAGAGGGAGAGAGGAGTTTGCATTGCATTGAGGCAAATGGACCAGCGTCACTGGTAATGAGGTTAAGGTGTGTGAACAGATATACAATCGGTACTCTGATAATTCAAGAGCAGATACTACCTTCCATAATAAGTTGAGTATGAACATTGAATATGAGTATGAACACAGACTATGAGTTTGAACATTGAATATGAACATTGAATATGAGTATGAACACTGAATATGAGTTTGAACACTGAATATAAACACTGAACACTGAATATGAACACTGAATATGAGTTTGAACATTGAATATGAGTTTGAACATTGAATATGAGTATGAACATTGAATATGAACACTAAATATGAGTATGAACATTGAATATGAGTATGGACATTGAACATGAGTATGAACACTGAATGTGAGTATGAACATTGAACGGGAGTATGAACATTGAATGTGAGTTTGAACATTGAATGTAAGTATGAACATTGAATATGAGTATGAACACGGAATATGAGTTTGAACATTGAATATGAACATTGAATATGAGTATGAACATTGAATATGAGTATGAACATTGAATATGAGTATGAACATTGAATATGAGTATGAACATTGAATATGAGTTTGAACATTGAATATGAGTATGAACATTGAATATGAGTATGAACATTGAATATGAGTATGAACATTGAATATGAGTATGAACATTGAATAGGAGTTTGAATGTTGCTGATTTGATCCCCGTCCTCTTTGTGACACTCCAACATTAGAACTATAATTGCTGTAATTAGCTCAAAATAATCCTTTAGTTAATTGAGATGGTAATGCAACCCAAAAAGGTTCATGTGAAAAAATATATAATTTTATCAAATGTTATGGCTAATCAGGATATCTGAAGCCATCAGCCCACAAATCATAATTAAAAGCAAATCAACAATCATAACTAATCTCATTTTGTCATCCTTATAACTAACCATGATGTTTTATAATATAACATAATGGAATATTTGTGCAGCTTTTACCGGGTGGCTCTAGTGTACAGCACAGCATCTGCTGTTTTCGTCACTTTTAAACGGAGCATAACGTTAAGCTGACCTAACTTCAAGGCTGTTTATCGTGAGTGTTACTCATGCACAGTCAAGTGGAACTGAAAGGGGAGTGAGGTGCAAAGACAACGTACAACAAATTCAGCTGATCTCTGACCTTTCCAGGAAGTAACCATCTGCTTTCACCTGAGCAGAATCTCTAGAAGAAAATACTCGCAAACAAGAACCGAGAAAGCTCCAGAGTCCTGACTCCACTTGCCACAATCATAATTCCCAACGGCCCACACCTGTGTAAAGCCCCGAAACAACGTTTGTCTTGGAAATAACACAGTTGGTTGGGTTGAGTGCTCTCCAAACTGGAGGCTGCATTATAAATAGTTGGGCCTATTCAATATTCAATAATTACATTTCCCCCTGGCTTAGTCCACATCCATTGGAGAGTAGATCGGTCATAAACTGCTTGAGAATATTGGGGCAGGTCCCCGTGAATATGTTAGTCGCCTCTGTTCTTTGAACTGTATAGCTCATTACAGACATCCACAGCATCAATAAGTTCCCTTCTGACTTTCTCCGGAGCCCCCCGAACCCTCTTGGCGCAGCGCTATTTAACGATAAAATCTATGTAATAAAATATTAATTACGGTGAAGAGGCAGGCGAGAAATAAGAGGGCTAATTACGAACCCTGCACAGAACCAAAGGCAGGGCAGAGATGGAGGGAGGGAAAAGAAGAGGAGTGAAGAGAGTGGAGGATGAGTATGATGAAGAGAAAGAAGAGAGAAGCGGAGGGCAGCTAGGTGAGAGAGTGGGAGAAGAGGAGGAGCTGAGGAGAACATTAAGTCACAGATTTAGGGCCTCCTTAAAGGCCAGCTATTACTTTAAGAAGCTGTCACTGCAGTGATTTATCCCTCCCTCCCTCCACCAGGTATACCAGGTGACTGTGCCTCTGGGACAGATGCCTCCCATTGTTCTTACCCATTATAGTTCTAACCAAGAGATCCTCCTGTGAAGGTACAGTACATTAAAGTCTGGCTAAACCAGACTGAACTCAATGCGGTGAGTGTTGCATTCAGTCTGGTTAAACCAGGCTAAAAGTATAGGAACTAATTGAGAACTCCAGAAGAAAATCCAGACTAAGAAATAGCAACTGAAATGTTGAAATTTTGCATTATTATGCCAATGAGGGAAATAATGCCTATGTCTGAATAGAACAAGCAGCATAAACTGATAAACAGCAGTTGCAGTAAAAGCCTATTTATGATAATGCTATGATAAAGCACTATTCTTTTTACCGCCAGACAACAGGTCAAAAGTTGATATTTTCTCTGCAAATTACCGGGGTGAAAAATGTGTCTGCTTTCTGGGCACAGCCAGTAAAGAGAGAAAAACATAAGCTCGGGGGCTGGAACCGGAGAAGAACGATGCATCTTCAATAAATAATACAAAACCCAGCACAAATGGCTGCTCCAAGGCTACCTGCAACGTCTAGATATCATTTTGAGAAAAACAACTCCCACTTAATTAAATATTTTTCTCTCCCGGTGCCCCCAGGGCACTAGTAAATGTCCTGAGAATTGGAAGAAAATCAAGAGAAATGTGCATCAATACGGACAAAATGGCTGCCACTCATCTATCCCTTCTTCCCAGCTAAAATATCAGACTTTATTGGACAACCATCAGGATTATCATAGTGAAAAATACATATTGGTGTGCTGTATACTTAAAAGCAATGCGTTGGCAGATTATGAGTATAATCATTTATTTTTCCTTCAGGAGAGTTGGAAAGTGCTGATGGCAAAACTGTCTCCATGATCTCACTGCGGGCTTAATATCGGCAACAATCTCCTCTGGCCTTAGCTTTACCGCGAGCAATGGAACTGCTGAGACACCAACTGAAAACTAAGCAAAAAAGTTTGTACAGATCACATCGTGGCCAGACTACTGTTGTTATTTCTTTGACTTTTGTAGTTCTAGTACTATTTAGTGTTCAATTAACTCTCCTTCATTCAATCCACAACAATCAATGAGGATACTTAGAGAGAGAAAGAAGTGGGGCTATTAACTGGCCACTTCGTAGCTACCCAGGGAAAAGAGAGAAACCTTTGAGAGGAATTCAAATGAGGTTGGGCTGGGAGACAATCTTTAGTGGCTGACACTGGTCCAGGAGAGGCAGGGAGGTTTGGAGGAGTGGTTGGGAGGATTGTCTCCCCCAAGGTGGTGTAAATCACCCCCTCTACATGGCCTAGAGACCCAACAGTCATATTGCAGTCAGCTAGGAGCATACACCTATGGAGAACTAGTTCTACTTAGCCAGGAACCGATTGGAGCAGAACACAGCAGAGAGGGAGCTAAGAGACTGTAAACATGGTCATAGTCATTATAAAAGCAGGGAGCGAAGTGGGACTGTGTGCTTTGAGAGAGACAAAAGGTGAGAAAACATTCCACAGCCAACGACTCAGACCACCCACCTGGTGAGTGAGTGAGTGACAGAGAGAGAGAGGAGGTAGCGAGAGAGAGAGGGAAAAAAGGGAGGTAGACAGAAAGGGAGAGAAGGTAGAGAGAGAGAGAGAGGCAGAGGCAACAAAGCTAAACACTGTTTCAGTCGTGCAACCTCAGCTGACACCAATTAGGTCTCCTTGTGCCGCGCTGCCAGCGCCGTTTCAGTGTGGCGCCCCATGTGACGCTAGACCAATTACACACAGCCTCCACGTTGGCATGGACTCTATGGTGACCCGGGACTTTGAGAGGAGAGGATGAACAGAATAAAAAACAGAATGGGGGGGTGAAAGGAGAGAAGTGAGGGAGGAGGCTAGTGAGGTCTAATTAACTTTGCATAATGTTTTCCCTTGCTAGTCTCAACTCAGCGATACTACCACTATTGATCCTCCCAAACTATCCTTTCAGTTATCTCAAACTCTTCCCTCAGGTGGTGGTCCAGTACTGCCCCCTCCACTCTGTGACTGATTTAGGGATAAAGGGACTGCATGGCCCCATCTCCTGAGGCCAGCATCGACAGCACTCCTCCCCCTGTAGCCTCCACCTGTCTCCCTGCTCCCTTATTTATCACCTCCCCCATAAAATAGGAGCAGGTCTACACAAATGAGGCCAAGCTGCACAGATTAAATGTCACTTAAATCTCAGGGAAACTTGCTGAGGAGGCTCCCACTGTGGATGGAGCCTGGACCCGGGAGGTATGGCAGAGTTATAGGAAAGGGCAGGAAGAGAGGGTTGGAGATGAGCAGATAAGGGGAGATAGGCATATACGTTCCCTATCTAGTGATAACCTGTGGCCCCCTGATGCAAACACATTCAGCTCAGCAGGAACAGGAGCACTTAAGGAGGGAGGATAGGGGAAGGGGGAAGGGGGAGCCTCTGACCTGGGAGACTGAGCAACCAACTCCCCCTGAAACAACAGTCTTGTTTTCAGAGGCCGAGGCCCTTGAGTTCTCACCGGGGCCCAGCCCTCGTGTATCACTCACTAGGGTTACACCACACCAGTCATTATGCCTGATAGGCTGACACAGAGATTTCTGTGGGGACACAAGGGTGTGGAGGCCCCTGCCTGCCATTGTCACAATATAACCTCATCACAACGTTTCCTGTCTGCGTACACAGGAATCACGAGGAGACTTTCTTTGTCACACAAAACGCTAGGAGGACAACAATAACCTCTTCCTCTGGGAATGAATATAAAAAAGGGGTTACCCTCATGAGAGAGGACAGGTACTAATGAGATACCGCCCGTGGGGGGATGGATAAAACAGGACAGGTACTAATGTGATACCTCCCGTGGGGGGATGGATAAAACAGGACAGGTGGTAATGTGATACCTCCCGTGGGGGGATGGATAAAACAGGACAGGTACTAATGTGATACCTCCCGTGGGGGGATGGATAAAACAGGACAGGTGGTAATGTGATACCTCCCGTGGGGGGATGGATAAAACAGAACAGGTACTAATGTGATACCTCCCGTGGGGGGATAGATAAAACAGGACAGGTACTAATGTGATACCTCCCGTGGGGGGATGGATAAAACAGGACAAGTGGTAATGTGATACCTCCCGTGGGGGGATGGATAAAACAGGACAAGTGGTAATGTGATACCTCCCGTGGGGGGATAGATAAAACTGAACAGGTACTAATGTGATACCTCCCGTGGGGGGATGGATAAAACAGGACAGGTGGTAATGTGATACCTCCCGTGGGGGATGGATAAAACAGGACAGGTACTAATGTGATACCTCCCGTGGGGTAATGGATAAAACAGGACAAGTGGTAATGTGATACCTCCCCTGGGGGATGGATAAAACAGGACAAGTGGTAATGTGATACCTCCCGTGGGGGGATAGATAAAACAGGACAGGTACTAATGTGATACCTCCCCTGGGGGGATGGATAAAACAGGACAAGTGGTAATGTGATACCTCCCGTGGGGGGATGGATAAAACAGGACAAGTGGTAATGTGATACCTCCCGTGGGGTAATGGATAAAACAGGACAAGTGGTAATGTGATACCTCCCGTGGGGGGATGGATAAAACAGGACAAGTGGTAATGTGATACCTCCCCTGGGGGGATGGATAAAACAGGACAAGTGGTAATGTGAAACCTCCTGTGGGGGATGGATAAAACAGGACAAGTGGTAATGTGATACCTCCCGTGGGGGATGGATAAAACAGGACAAGTGGTAATGTGATACCTCCCGTGGGGGGATGGATAAAACAGGACAAGAGGTAATGTGATACCTCCCCTGGGGGGATGGATAAAACAGGACAAGTGGTAATGTGATACCTCCCGTGGGGGGATGGATAAAACAGGACAAGAGGTAATGTGATACCTCCCCTGGGGGGATGGATAAAACAGGACAGGTGAAAAATGTGGCCGTGCAGATCACAAAATTAGAGAAACCACGGATCTTGTTCCCTCCCTCTCTCTTAAATTCAAAAGGATTTATTGGCATGGAAAGAGTTTTGGCATGGAAACCACATACATTGCCAAAGCAAACATATAGGAACATATTAAATCAATGATGACAGAAAGGGACTCTCTTTCCCTCTCCCTCCACATCCCTCTCCCTACACATCCACATCCCTCCACATCCACATCCCTCTCCCTCCACATCCCTCTCCCTCCACATCCCTCTCCCTCCACATCCCTCTCACCCCCCCTTCTCTCAATTTAAGGGGCTTTATTGGCAGGGGAAAGATATGCTTACATTGCCACAGCAAGTGGAATAGATAATAAAAAAATGTACAGTAAAAATTACACTCAAAAGTTCCAAAAGCATAGAGACATTTCAAATGTCATATTATGTCTATATACAGTGTTGTAATGATGTGCAAATAGTTAGGGAAAATAAATCAACATAAATTGTTTTTTTTTTTTTTTCATTGGTTGCCCTTTTCACAGGTCACAAATCTTGCTGCTGTGATTGCACACCATGGTATTTACCCCATTGTTATGGGAGTTTATCCAAATTGTATTTGTTTTCAAATTCTTTGTGGGTCTGTGTAATCTGAGGGAAATATGCGTCTCTAATATGGTCATACATTGGGCAGGAGGTTAGGAAGTGTAGCTCAGTTTCCACCTCATTTTGTGGGCCATGTACACATAGCCTGTCTTCTCTTGAGAGCCAGGTCTGCCTTTGGTGGCCTCTCTCAATAGCAAGGCTATTCTCATAGTCTGTACATAGTCAAAGATTTCCTTCATTTTGGGTTAGTCACAGTGGTCAGGTATTCTGCCACTGTGTACTCTCTGTTTAGGGCCAAATAGCATTATAGTTTGCGCAGTTTTTGTGTAAATTATTCCCAATGTGTCAAGTCAAATCTTTATGTTTCCTCATGATTTGGTTGGGTCCAATTGTGTTGTTATCCTGGGGCTCTGTGGGGTGTGTTTGTGAACAGAGCCCCAGGACCAGATTTCTTAGGGGGCTCTTCGCAAGGTTAATTTCTCTGTAGGTGATGGCTTTATTATCAATGGCTTGGGAATCGCTTCCTTTTAGGGGCTTGTAGAATTTAATTTCTCTTTTCTGGATTTTGATCATTAACGAGTATCGGCCTAATTCTGCTCTGCATGCATTATTTGGTGTTTTACGTTGTACACAGAGGATATTTTGGCAGAATTCTGAATGCAGTCTCAATTTGGTGTTTGTCCCATTTTGTGAATTCTCGGTTGTCCCATTTTGTGATCTTAGCCAGATCCTAAATTAGTATGTCGAATTTTATGTTCCTTTTGAAGGCTACTTGCCTTGAAGGCTACTTTTCTCTCAGATCGTTCATAGCTTTGTGGAAGTTATCTGTGGCGCTGATGTTTAGGCCGAAGTATGTATAGTTTTTTTTGTGTGCTCTAGGGCAACAGTGTCTAGATGGAATTTGTATTCGTGGTCCTGGCAACTGGACCTTCTTAAGAACATATATTATTTTTGGCTTAATGAGATTTACTGTCAGGGCCCAGGTCTGACAATCTGTGCAGAAGATCTAGGTGCTGCTGTAGGCGCTCCTTGGTTGGGGACAGAAGCACCAGATCATCAGCAAACAGTAGACATTTGACTTCAGATTCTAGTAGGGTGAGGCCAGGTGCTGCAGACTGTTCTAGTGCCCTTGCCAATTCGTTGATATATACGTTGAAGAGGGTGGGGCTTAAGCTGCATCCCTGTCTCACCCCCCGGCCCTGTGGAAAGAAATGTGTATTTTTTCAATTTTAACCTCACACTTGTTGTTTGTGTACATGGATTTTATAATGTCCTATGATTTTCCCCCAACACCAGTTTCCATCAATTTGTATAGCAGACCCTCATGCCAAAATGAGACAAGTTTTTCTGAAATCAACAAAGCACGAGAAGACTTTGCCTTTGTTCTGTTTTTTTGTTTGTCAATTAGGGTATGCAGGATGAATATGTGGTCTGTCGTACAGTAATTTGGTCAAAAAACTATTTAACATTTACTCAGTACATTGTTTTCGCTGAGGAAATATACGAGTCTGTTGGCCCCACAGACCTTTTTAGAGTTGGAGGGTTTATATTTTGTCCTGTAGTTCTTTCAATGTAATTGGAGAATCCAGTGGGTTATGGTAGTCTTTAATAGTTGATTCTAAGATTTGTATTTGATCATGTACATGTTGTTGCTGCTTGTTCTTTGTTATAGAGCCAAAAAGATTGGAGAAGTGGTTTATCCATACATCCCCGATTTGGATAGGTAACTCTTCATGTTGTTGTTTGTTTAGAGTTTTCCTATTCCCCAGAAGTGGTTAGATTCTATGGATTCTTCAATTACATTGAGCGATTTCTGATGCGCTGTTCCTTCTTTTTCCGTAGTGTATTTCTGTATTGTTTTAGTGATTTACCATAGGCTCAGGTTTTCTCGGTCTCTATGTTTTTGGTTGGATAGGTTCCTCAATTTCTATCGTAGGTTTTTGGATTCTTCATCAAACCATTTGTCATTGTTGTTAATTTTCTTAGGTTGTCTGCTTGACATTTTTTGATTTGATAGGGAAGCTGAGAGGTCAAATACTGTTTAGGTTTTTGACTGCCAAGTTTACACTTTCACTATTACAGTGAAACCTTTTGTCCAGGAAATTGTCTAGAACAGATTGAATTTGTTGTTGCCTAAATGTTTTTTTGGTAGTTTTCCACACTATTTTCCTTCCAGCTACAGCATTTCTTAATATTATTCAGTTCCTTTGGCTTTGATGCCTCATGATTGAGCATAGCTCTGTTCAAGTAGAGTGTGATTTTGCTGTGATTTGATAGAACGTTCACAGTCAGTACACTGACACCCCTAAGAGACTCTGGGTTGAGGTCAGTGATAAAGTAGTACAGTACTACTGCCAAGAGATGAACTATAGGTTTACCTACCATAGGAGTGTCCTCGAAGTCTACCATTGACTATGTACATAGCCAGCATACAACAGAGATGCAAGAGTTGTGACCCGTTTTTGTTGGTTATGTTGCGTAGTTGTGTCTAGGGGGAAATATGGGGGAGGGAATGCTGTCCTGTTTGTCCCCCTGTGTGCTGGGGGTGTCGGGTTCTAGTCCAATTCTGGCATTTAGTTTGCCACAGACTAGCACATGTCCATGAGCCTGTAAATTGTTGATCTCTCCCTCTGGGATGGAGAAGCTGTCATCGTTAAAGTATGGGGATTCTATTGGGGGAATATAGGTAGCACACAAGGACATTTCTCTCTGTTGAGATCATTTCCTTATTAATTTCTAGCCAGATGTAAAATGTTCCTGTTTTGACTAGGTCTGCTCTATACCAAATTAGCATACCCCGAGTCTCTTCCCTGTTTCACACCTGGTAGTTTGGTGGATGGGACTACCAGTTCTCTCTAAACAAGAGGGCAACCAGTGGGTCCGTCTCCTTTATATCATGTTTATTGTTGGATGACAATGTCTGTATGCTCTTTAGGACAAATGCAGATGACCTCAGTCCTTTTATATTCCAGAATAAGATAGTAAAAGCTTTGTGTTCCATAGTGTCTAGTGTTGTTTTTGTGTGGTTTAGGCCCGGAGCATCAAAGTAGGTGTGAGCAGAGCATGTTGAGCATCTGATAAATACATCTTAGGTCATAGGATGGTGCTTGGGCAGGTGTAATAGTAGGTGTTGGGCCTGTTGCTCTGCTCACGGCCTCGGCATATGTCCTGCTGTCATGTTGAGGTCCTTGCCGCAGGGGCATGGGGTGGGCAGAAGAGGCATAGGTCTGACATGGTGGGGCCTATATAGGGTGTGGCCAGGGTTTGCTTGGGGTGGTCTTAGCTGGTTGGGGTGTGGTTGGTGATGGTGTGGTCTGGGTGTAGGTCCTCTTGGTGTGGGTTCTCTAGGTGCAGGTCCTTTGGGAGGGGTTTAGCCACCAGCGTTTAGCCACTTTGTGTTAGGGAAAAAGCTTATCCTTTTGAATGTATTTGCCATTTGAGTCAATGAGGAGCACAATCTTTGACTTTTGTGTGTCCTCAGTGGATGTGTGTGGGGGGGGGGATAGTCAGGAGGGCTATCGAGGGAGCTGACAGGAGGGATGTTAGGAGGGGGTAGGGTCTGTTGGGTTGGTGGATCCTGTGTTGTGTGTCCCATTGTGGTGTTGGGGTTGTGGTGCGGGTCTGAGATGGGCTGTTCTCTCTCTCCCCCTCTCTCTCACTCCCCCTCTCTCAGGACTGTTTCTGGCTGTCCTCGGAGAAACAGATGACAGAGAGAAAGTGGTTTGACTCCGTAGCTGGGGCGATGCTGGGTTTAGGAGGCGTTACAAATCTTTTTCCACAGCGCTGGGTAAACGCTTGTCTTGGCACAGGGGCTGAGGAGGTTTGTGTGTGTGTCTATATGCGTGTGTGTGCGCTCGTCTGAGCAAGTGTGAGTGCAGGGTGGTGTGTGTCCTAGCCCTGGTGCGGCAGATTCGACACATTAGCGCGAGAGCGAACCTGACTGACAGTAATCCATTTAAAGGAGTAACTTGCCCCTGGTTCGGCTGCCATTGTAGCACCCCACATATGTAACGCTGCCAGACAGACCGCCCTTCAAACACCAGCCTGTCAATGATCCAGTCCCTCACAAGGCATTATGCCCCAAATGCGACATGACAGACAGAGGTATTTTTGTGTGCGTCCCGACTCTTTGCTTTTACCAAACGTTTACAGTCAGTTTGAAGGGTTGCAGTCTTAACGAACTGTATCACGGAAAAACATCTGGTATTTCACATTAAAATCTGTCTGGCTCAATCCCATCGCCAGGGAGGACTCTCATTATGGCGAATAAGTATGCATGTTCTTACACAGTATGTGGTGTATTCGTTTTGATCTCTTTGAGCCTTTGACAGGGTAACCAACATGTTATGAACAACATCAACTCCAATGCTACCGACTCCATGTTAAAACAAAGTGACAAAAATATCTCTAAAAGAAGAGCGGTGTCATATGATAATGAATTGCTCAAAAGCTCACATGGTTTCTCTTAATTCACTCCACTTTGTAGCAACAGAGGATTACCTCTTCAGCCACAGCCTGTGCTATGACAGCCTGTGCTATGACAGCCTGTGCTATGACAGCCTGTGCTATGACAGCCTGTGCATGTCTGTGTGGTATGAATCTTTCTCTCCGTCTGACTCCGAGACTCCGTCTGACTCTTTCTGACTAACTCTTTCTCTTGAGACCTACTGTGTAGTTCTCCACTGTCATTCTGTCATAATATGCTGGAGGGAGTAAAAGAGGAGACTCCTTCAAATCCTGTTTTTCATCAACATCCTCCTTTATCTCCTGCCCTCTATTTTCTCCTTGACTTTCAACTTAGTTTCTTGTCTCCTCAGCCCACCCGCCTCTTCTTTTGAAGGGATATGGAGCTCCTGACTAAGTGTGTTTGTCACCTTTCTTCTCGACAGACTGCTACATATGTAACAAGTGAGTAGCTGGCAAGCATGCACACACACTTTGATTCAGAGTGCCGAGATCACCTTCCTACAAATCATGGTGGTAGCTGGAAAGACAAAAGTTACACTTTGAAGGAGACCCTTCTTAATGTCATGGACCTTTGAATGAAAATGCACACTGCGTTGTCAAGCCAGAACACTGCTGTGACCAAGGCCTAGGAATCTCAAAGAAACGTCAAAGGCATAGAAATAGGGAATCATATTTAATCATTGTTATTGCTATAGGCAGTAGTACTACATATTAGGTCACTTAATTGACAGTCGATAATGCTCTTCAATATACAATATCAGAATTTTTCAAATGTGTCACGAAATGACAAATAATTCTAAATTAATCATATATCGCTCCAATTTACAGCCTTTGGTTTTCTTAATTTTCCTGGTGAGACATTGTGCTGGGATTATAAGGAGTTATACAAACCAGCGAACATTTTAGCTGGCAAATCCCCTCTTTAATCTTTTAGCGAATCCTTACCAGTCAACAAAAGACAGCCTCAATGCGCTAATTAGCGAATCCTGTGATTTCATTAAGACCCGTTAACTGTAATTAAGATGGCAACGACGGGCCCATGTGACAGTCGTTGAAAGGTCATCAGGGAGAGAAAAAAAGTGTACCCGATTTGGATTGGAGGATTGGAGCAGGGCTGACAGTTTTCTTCCCATTTTTGGTGTTAATCTTAACGTACAGTAGTGTTTTTTTTTTTGTCATTGGTGACACTATTGTTAAATTGTTAAAAGGATTATGTTTGACGGAGAGTGAAGTGAATTCCAGTGTCCTACTTTTTATGGATACCTTGCGGATGTTTGGGTCAGTCTACCTTATCTAAATAATAACAATATGCCACTTAGGACACGCTTTTATACAAAGCAACTTCCAGTACACTCAGGGCATTCCTTTATAGAATGTGATCGACAGGTGAAAAGGGCTAATATCACTACCGTCCATCTGTGTAACTTAGGCTCTATTCATGTGAGGTGGAGAGAGGCCTCTCTGTGTTTCTCTCAGTGTCTTTTGTCACTTTGCTCAAACGGCCATTAAAGTGGCTTCAGACAGGAGTGGATAGTAAATACTTCATGATGGGCCACCAGGTGCTAAAGCACATGCTCATTTATTTATACCGGCTGGTTTCTTCATACTAAAATACTTTTATCCTTCCTTTTGATAACAGAGACAGGTTGTCCTGTGTGTGTGTGTGTGTGTGTGTGGGCCCGTAGAGAAACTGGTTACCTCCTCAGTCTGAAACATTAAAACATGTAATCACTCTAGCTGCTGGCCAGCCCCTGTGTGTGTGTGTGTCCGTCGTCTCTGTGTGGGTCTATGAATGATTAAAAGAGCACAGAACTTGTGATAATGTTGTCTTAATGCAGTGCAAGGACTTCATGACTAAAGAGCAAACTACAGTAAGATATCCTGTCTGTGTGTGAAGGACAACCTCAGCCCAACCGGCTAGCATATCTGCAGTCTTCACACACACATGCAGTCAGCGTACACATTTTCTCTCGCGCGCGCGCACACACACACACACACACACACACACACACACACAAATTACAGACATAGGTTTCGTGGAGAACTCGTCGGCAGCACTTGCTGTAGTGGCCAATGAAGGAAGGATAACATGGCTGGGGTGTGGGAATCTCCCAGCACTGTTATTGATTTCTCTCTCAACCAAGAGAAAAATAAAGGCCCAAACCACCGTTTATGCTCCCAGGCAAGCGTATTGCATATTTCTGTTTATTTTCAGCGGTGTGCAAATCATAGGAGAGACACCCTTGACCACAATCTTTGCTTCCAGAAGAAGGAAGAATCGAGAAGTTGTAACGGTTTTCTAGTGGTGATGAAGGAGAGTCGGACCAAACTGCAGCGTGTCGATTGCGATCCATGTTTAATACAACAAAGAAACACGAACTTACAAAAAACGAAACCGAAACAGCCTATCTGGTGCAAACTAACAGAGAGTACACATAGGACACTAAGGACAATCACCCACGACAAACTCAAAGAATATGGCTGCCTAAATATGGTTCCCAATCAGAGACAACGATAAGCACCTGCCTCTGATTGAGAACCACTCCAGACAGCCATAGACTTTGCTAGACAACCCACTAAGCTACAATCCCAATACCACCACCAAAACCCCAAGACAAACACACCACAATTACAAAAACCCCATGCCACACCCTGGCCTGACCAAATACATAAAGATAAACACAAAATACTTTGACCAGGGCGTGACAGAAGTAGAGAGAGAAAGAGGAGGAGATTGAGATTGCTTATCTTTGGAGTCTGAGAGACCAGCTTTATTCTTATCTTTAAAAAGGCAAAAAAAGTGCAGCTTGCTCAGATCAAATGCCCACATTAATACATGCTGATAATGTTAAAAAACGAAATATGTTGTTGTGAATAATATCACCCAAGCCAATTACAATCCATTAGAACGGAGGGCCGTTTCTGGTTGAGGGCCATTTCTGAGGGCCTTTTGTGAGGGCCGTTTGTGAGGGCCGTTTGCGCGGTGAAAGAAATTGTGGGAGCGAGAGGAGGAGAGGACGACAGTGGCTGGAGTGAGGGCAGGGTGTTTATCACTGTGTGTGTGACGTGAGTGTGTGTAGGGCTGTTTGATGTGTGAATGGGTCTACCTGACTGGGGCTCCTCTGCTCTGGGCAGGCTTCAGCAGGACAGTGACCGTGCTGTCTGTCTGGTTCAGGGGAGTCTCCTGGTCATAGCCTGGCATCAACGGAGCTGGGGGGGGGACATGAGCACAGGAGACGGTGATTTGACTGACAAATAAAGACAGACGGAGACCCGGGGACAGACAGAGAGAGGAGACAGAGACAGACAAACGCTACACCCAGGAACAATGAACACAGCTATATATTACTGGGGATCTCCTGGAAGATTTAGGGCTCTACAGTAGGTTGTCCAGGATTATTGGTTACTTGGTCCTCGTCAAAGTTTCTCATACCTGAGATCTTGGTGGTGAACTGGGTGATGACGGGAGGTCCAAAGCCCTTGACGGTGCTGGCCCGGATGGTGAAGGAGTATGTGGAGCCGGGGTAGAGACCCACAAACATGTGGGAGGTCTCGTTGCTGAACTTAAACACCTTGCCGCTCTGGTTGGTCAGGTCAAACTCCGTGTCGAAGGAGCTCAAGGCCTTGTAGGAGATCTGTGGATTGACACACAACCTAGATTAGATGATTGGATATGACAAGTTTATATCAAAGTTTCAAATCTAGCGTCAGGCTTGCTACGGTCATAGCTATGGTTAATTTTGGTGTATGGTAAAGATAATGGCGTACATCTATAAAACTACAATGTACAATGCACCCAGAGCCCTTGATAGTGAAACTAGGCCTGAACTTTCCATAGAAGGTTCCTTCAAGTCAACGTTGAAAAGGGAGGAACTTGTGGGCAAAAAAACAGCAGACAGAAACGCTCAGCTCCAATGTCATTTCCGTGATGGCTTGAATGAGCGAGAGTTTGGGCAGGGGGGGGGAACACTTGTTTTATTCTAAACCCCCCACCCCATCGAGCAGGAGATTGGAGGCCCCGGGAATTTCTTTCTGAAAGGGAGTGCAGCGGAGCGGCGAATACACCCCTCCTCCCTCCCCTCATTCATATAACTTTATCAGTTCTCCCTCTCTCTCAGTAAGCTCATTTAAATAAATCATTCGGTCTCCCCTAATGGAAAGCTCCATTATTATTCCGTTCTGATTCCCAATTAAGAAGCACAATGGGGAGTGTTGGAGTGCGGTGGCGGCCATTTGTATCCATCAGGTGTGAAATGCTGCTGCTCAGGGCTCTGGTGGGACATTAGTCTTCATCAGGCAGGGCGGGAGGGAGGCAGGGAGAGAGGAACGCATCTGGATCATTTCAAAAGGCTAGCTAGCATTGAGCAGTATTATCACACACAAGACTGATTGGTGGGGTGAGGGATTTTCAGTTGGGAAAGGAGGATTCGATAGGGTTCAGTTAGGAGCAGGGGAAGTCGCCATGGTGACTGTGGTCATGTTTTGGTCAGTGACACACACACTTTGGCAAACTTGAAGAATGCAATGAACAGACATAGAAACAATTTCCTAGGGAACAACTCCTACGTAGTACTACATACAGAGCTATTGAAGTACTTAATGACTTATGACAATTAATCAACACACAAAAGTTTTCTTGTATCACCAGTCATAGTAGACTGAATTTGTCTCAACGCAAAGGGCCAGCTGTACATCTTCAAGGCAAAGCCCCAAAGAACGAGCCCATACTACAACTGCCGAACTGAGACAAAGCACAGTAAAGATGTGCCAACCCTGAACAAAATGCTGTTTTGGAGTGAGAGATGCATGGCTCACAGTCAAATACTGAAGAGCATATGAGGCAAGCTGAATGTCAGCCAATGATAATGGGGTTGACTTTATCAGAGTCTAATGAGGCAGAAAAAACCCTTTTGATTTGTCCAACTTGATCACAATAGCAGCTCAGAGTTACAGGGGGTGGAGGTGACAGAATATCATTTCATTATGTGCATACCTGACAGCTTAATTGGAGAATTTCAGCATAAATTGGGTTCTGGTACAATGGCTCTTTTGAACTCACTAAAAAGCCTCTAACATCGCATTGTGTGGAGAGTGGAAGTGCATGTCAAACGCAAGGCAAACGCTGCGATGGGAGAAACATGTAGTACTACAGTAGCCTATTCACATGAACAGTGCTTTACAATTATGTTTTATGTACAAATGTGGATAATAGGAAACCGCTGCTATAAGACTCAAACCGGTATTAAGTTGTGAAAGTTCTTTTAAGGTTGTGAAGGTTCTTTTGAGGTTGTGTAAATGTTGAAGAGGGCCAGATGTTTCCGTCTTGACGCCACAGTGTTGTTGAAGGGTATTTTAAAGGCCACAATCTTTATAAATACTGGATGATGTCAGACAGATTAAGTGCAGCATGTTTTACCCTGTCTAAGGTATGCCCCACGCTCCTGTCAAATTAAAGTCCTATGACAACCAGGCTCAAGTACTGTATGCCTCCGGTTTCAATTCTAGCAGATTGAGGGTGAACTTTTTCAACTGCCTATTTTAACAGTGTTCGCTACAATAATACATGTTTGGTCCCTTCAATCTTTGAAGATCACACTGTATATTCTCTGACTCACGATTGATTTATGAGAACATATCACAAGAGGAAGAGCTACTTCAATAATTTTCAATAAAAGAGGCATCTACAGTCGTGGGCAAAAGTTTTGAGAATGACACAAATATTAATTTTCACAAAGTCTGCTGCCTCAGTTTGTATGATGGCAATTTGCATATACTCCAGAATGTTATGAAGAGTGATCAGATGAATTGCAATTAATTGCAAAGTCCCTCTTTGCCATGCAAATGAACTGAATCCCCAAAAAACATTTCCACTACATTTCAGCCCTGCCACAAAAGGACCAGCTGACATCATGTCAGTGATTCTCTCGTTAACAGGTGTGAGTGTTGTCCAGGACAAGGCTGGAGATCACTCTGTCATGCTGATTGAGTTTGAATAACAGACTGGAAGCTTCAAAAGGGGGGTGGTGCTTGGAATCATTGTTCTTCCTCTGTCATCCATGGTTACCTGCAAGGAAACACGTGCCGTCATTATTGCTTTGCACAAAAAGGGCTTCACAGGCAAGGATATTGCTGCCAGTAAGATTGCACCTAAATCAACCATTTATTGGATCATCAAGAACTTCAAGGAGAGCGGTGCAATTGTTGTGAAGAAGGCTTCAAAGCGCCCAAGAAAGTCCAGCAAGCGCCAGGACCATCTCCTAAAGTTGATTCAGCTGCGGGATCATGGCACCACCAGTACAGAGCTTGCTCAGGAAGGTGTGAGTGCATCTACACGCACAGTGAGGCGAAGACTTTTGGAGGATGGCCTGGTGTCAAGAAGGGCAGAAAAGAAGCTACCATCAGTCCTATGTCCTTCTGCAAAAGGTACAGGGATTGGACTGCTGAGGACTGGGGAAAAGTCATTTTCTCTGATGAATCCCCTTTCCGATTGCTTGGGGCATCCGGAAAAAAGCTTGTCCGGAGAAGACAAGGTGAGCGCTACCATCAGTCCTGTGTCATGCCAACAGTAAAGCATCCTGAGACCATTCATGTGTGGGGTTTCTTCTCAGCCAAGGGAGTGGGCTCACTCACAATTTTGCCTAAGAACACAGCCATGAATAAATAATGGTACCAACACATCCTCCGAGAGCAACTTCTCCCAAACAACCAAGATCAACACTGCAAATATTGACTCTTTGCATCAACTTCATGTAATTGTCAATAAAAGCCTTTGACACTTATGAAATGCTAGTAATTATACTTCAGTATTCCATAATAATATCTGACAAAAATATCTAAAGACACTGAATCAGCAGACTTTGTGAAAATTAATATTTGTGTCATTCTCAAAACTTTTGGCTACGACTGTAGTTCTACCGCTGACATTGTACTGTTGAGGGCACCAATCCACATGTGCATACTCACAAACTCAGGGAAACAATTATACTTTTGACTTATCCCCAAAACTTGGTATACGGGGGTCTGATAGAACAAGGCCCCAAGTTGTAACTTTAATTTCCTCCCTGGTTGTTGGGGAAACTCGTTTAATTCCTTGTCAGTTGTATTAGGAGCTCCACTCTGGGGCACAGGGCTGGGCTGGTGTTGGGAGTGCTGTCAGAGGGGGTTCAGTGGGTAATAGATTGTGTTAACAAGCCTCAGTGCATGCAGGCCTTAAGGTTATTAGGTTGGATTTATTAGATAATTAAGGGCCCGGAGTGAATGAAAGATGGAAGCCGCCCAGCAAATGCCAGGCAGAAGATGGATGTGTGTTAGAGAGAGAGAGAGCGGGAGACCGAGAAAGACAGAGAGCGAGAGAGACCGAGAGAAAAAGACAAAGACAGATAGAGAGAGACACAGAGACAGATGGACAGAGGGAGAGAAGGAGACAGAAAAGAGAGAGCAGAAACCTACCAGAAAACAATTAGCCAACAACAAATTCCATCCCTCTTAGACAACTTCCTGGACAAAATGTTTCACTGCAAAAGTAAAGGGGTAAACTTGGCAGAAGAAAGCCTAAAAAGAACATTTGACCTCTCAGCTTCCCCATCAAATCTAAACATTTCAACCAGACAACCTTAGAACATTAACAACAATGACAAATGGTTTGATGAAGAATGTAAAAACCTAAGAAAGGAATTGAGGAACCGATCCAACCAAAAACACAGAGACAAACCTGAGCCTACAACTTCATTATAAAGCCCCACAGTGGTGGTGGTATAATACCCATAAAACATAGCAGTTAAGCAGGGAAAAGGTTCCAATAGTTTTTCCACCATTCATTTATCCCATAGGGAATTTTGGAAACACTTCAAATAAGAGCTGTGCTTCGTGTAGGCTTACCTTGCATTACCTTTTGATAACCATGTAAATCTCTCTCGGACAAGCTGATTTTTATCAATATATTTGGCTCTATTTACTCTCAGAATCGAAAATGCTAATTAGCACCAAAGTGGACATCAAGAAAATCTACAAATCCCTGCAAGCTTCTGCATGTCATCTCTAGCTGACACCTTTGCTAACAGGTATGGTATTTTTTATAACTTGCACAATACAGTTCACAGAATTGTCCATTTAAATATATTTTGCCAATTTATTTATTACATTATTTAGCTAACATTAGATAGTTAATCCAGAGATTCTTACTTTTGCCTCGATTCGGCAGTCTCATCCACATCATCATGGCATTTGTAGTTCTTTATAATAGCCACATTAGCAGCTTATTTGCGTTTAAATGCAGGCGAATATATTGATAAACATCACGCGGTTATCAATGCGTCACGCAAGGGTAAGCCTACACGAAACACAGTCCTTATTTGATGCGTTTCTAAAATCCCCTATGGGAAAAACAAATGGTGGGAAAAAAAATGGAACCATTCCCTTGTTTGACACTAGTTTTATGGGTATTATGACTCATACTGTGGTACTCTATGTTGAAACACAAAAATACACAATGAACAGCACGTCAGAAATCAGCTCAATGTAATTGAAGAATCTATTGAATTGAACCAGTTCTGGGAAAATTGGAACACACTAAAAACAACAAGAAGAGCTATCTATCCAAAATGGAGATGGATAAACCACTTCTCCAACATTTTTGGCCCTATAACAAAGAACAAACAGCAAAAACATATACATGATCAATTACACATTTTAGAGTCAGCTATTAAAAAGACTACCAGAACCCACTGGACTCTCCAATTACATTGAAGGAACTACAGGACAAAATACAAACCCTTCAATCCCCAAAAAAGGCCTGTGGTGTTGACGGTATCCTATATTAAATGATCAAACATACAAACCACACATTTTAATTGGCTATACTTAAACATCATCCTCAGCTCAGGCATCTTCCCCAATACTTGGAACCAAGGACTGATCACCCCAATCCACAAAAGTAGAGACCAAATTTGACCCCAATAACTACTGTAGGATATGAGTCAACAGCAACCTTGGGAAAATCCTCTGCATAATCATTAATAGCAGACTCCTACATTTCCTCAGTAAAAACAATGTCCTGAGCAAATGTCAAGCAACACAATTAGAAACAACCAAATCATGAGAAAACAAAAAGATAATTACTTGGCACATTGAGAAAAAAACCCAAAGAAAAGCAGAGCAAACTAGAATGCTATTTGGCCCTAAATAGAGGGAGTGCACCGTAGCAGAATATCTGACCACAGTGACTGACCCAAATTTAAGAAAATCCTTGACTATGTTCAGAGTCAGTGAGCATTGCCTTGCTATTGAAAGAGAGGGGGGAGGAAGCGCGAGAGAGAGGGGAGGAAGCGAGAGAGAGAGAGGGGGAGGAAGCGAGAAAGAGAGGGGGAGGAAGCGTGAGAGGGGGGGGAAGTGAGAGAGAGAGGGGGAGGAAGCGAGAGAGGGGGGAAGCGAGAGAGAGGGGGGGGAGGAAGAGAGAGAGAGGGGGAGGCGAGAGAGAGAGGGGGAGGAAGCGAGAGAGAGGGGGGGAGGAAGCGAGAGAGAGAGGGGGGAGGAAGCGAGAGAGAGAGGGGGAGGAAGCGAGAGAGAGGGGGGGGAGGAAGCGAGAGAGAGGGGGAGGAAGAGAGAGAGAAGGAGAGCATGGCCTGGGTGGGCAAATGGGCTCGGGAGTTTCTCAGATCTTACCTCATACTGCTTAATGATACCGTAGGTCTGGACAGGCTCGCGCCATCGCAGGGCGATCTTCTCTTCGTACGTGCTCCCCTGGATGGACTCGAGTGGCACAGCGCCAGGTACTATGGAGGAGAGGGACGAGGGGGAAATAAATTCAGAGCAAATTAAATATCGACCATTTTCGATATTGAGCCACTTCAACATCCTAACACCATCATAAATCGACGTTGTGATTCCCATAGATTGGGCGGTTGGTTGGCGGCGAACTTTCTCCAGACCAAGCTTGAATGATTTGGTGAAAAGGATCAACTGAGGTCTCATGGGGGCGCAGGGCGGTCATGGTTCTGCCGTTGTCTCTTTCAACTACTTCAATAAGGCACATTAGATGGAACCTCCTAAAAGCTGTTGTGAGAGCACAGCATGGTTTGTTTTATTTTATTGACTTTACAGCATGGCTGTAGGTACACTACAGTAAACTGATACAGAGGCTTTAGAGCATGGCTGTAGGTACACTACAGTAAACTGATACAGAGGCTTTAGAGCATGGCTGTAGGTACACTACAGTAAACTGATACAGAGGCTTTACAGCATGGCTGTAGGTACACTACAGTAAACTGATACAGAGGCTTTACAGCATGGCTGTAGGTACACTACAGTAAACTGATACAGAGGCTTTACAGCATGGCTGTAGGTACACTACAGTAAACTGATACAGAGGCTTTACAGCATGGCTGTAGGTACACTACAGTAAACTGATACAGAGGCTTTACAGCATGGCTGTAGGTACACTACAGTAAACTGATACAGAGGCTTTACAGCATGGCTGTAGGTACACTACAGTAAACTGATACAGAGGCTTTACAGCATGGCTGTAGGTACACTACAGTAAACTGATACAGAGGCTTTAGAGCATGGCTGTAGGTACACTACAGTAAACTGATACAGAGGCTTTACAGCATGGCTGTAGGTACACTACAGTAAACTGATACAGAGGCTTTACAGCATGGCTGTAGGTACACTACAGTAAACTGATACAGAGGCTTTACAGCATGGCTGTAGGTACACTACAGTAAACTGATACAGAGGCTTTAGAGCATGGCTGTAGGTACACTACAGTAAACTGATACAGAGGCTTTACAGCATGGCTGTAGGTACACTACAGTAAACTGATACAGAGGCTTTACAGCATGGCTGTAGGTACACTACAGTAAACTGATACAGAGGCTTTACAGCATGGCTGTAGGTACACTACAGTAAACTGATACAGAGGCTTTAGAGCATGGCTGTAGGTACACTACAGTAAACTGATACAGAGGCTTTACAGCATGGCTGTAGGTACACTACAGTAAACTGATACAGAGCTCTGGGTCCTCGCATTGTATATTGAATCAGAAGCAAAACAAACTAGCATTAGGGTCAAGGACAGCTAGAAAATGAAGACTCACTGGCAAAAAAGTTAAATGAAAGGAAAGCAAACCATTCCATTTTCTTGCTCATAACAGGGTCAAAAGGTTTCTAGTTTCTACATTTCTTTTTGAAAAGCAGTGCAACTTAAATGTACCTCCTATACTCATTTGGAAAAGTTAAACTTGTTATCATGCAGATAATTCCATTAGAGGTCCTTTGAACATTTGATATCAATTTGAATAACCTCCAAAGGGCTATTGAGGAGCAGAGTGAGATTGTAATCTTCAAATGGCCTTGAGCGCCAAAGGAGGAAAAAAACAAATGAAGCATCACAGAAGTAGATGTAGTTGTACGTATCAAAAGAAGGTAATGTAAGTGCTTTCAAATAACTATCTTTCCCTTATTGAAACACAAGCCCTCATGCTTTTGTGCTCTCTTAGACCCCAATGATGACCTTGAAAGGCTGAATGTTGGAAGTGTTGGCAGGGCCGAGTTGGGATCAACTCTATTTAAATTCTTTGAAGCTTTCTCTATTTTTCCCTTTCCCTTTCCCGTTCCCTCCCCCATCTCCTTCCCTCTCTCTCTCTCTCTCTCCCCCATCCTCTCTCGCGCGCTCTCTCTATCTCCCCCACCACCACCACGCTCTCCTCACCCACCACGCTCTCCCCACTCTCTTTCCCCCCCACCCTGTCTCCCTCTTTTGTAGCACCCACCATCCTCATCGGTCAGCACGCCTACGTTCGTGCTCTGCTTGATGCCCTCTGGGTTCCTCAGCACCAGCTTGACACTGACATTGGTGTAGGGCGACAGGTTCCGGATGGTGTGCTGCGGAGCCACACTCAGCGTGTCGTAGCACACCTCCTCCCGGGTCTCCTCCTTGCCGCCGGCCCGGTAGCGGTACTGAACAGTCAGGTTGTAGCTGTGGCAGCGGGTCACATTGTAGCCGAAGGGCTCCCAGCGCACTGTGATCTGCTTGGACTTGATGTCCACCACCTCTAGTCTTCGGGGACCATGCATGGGGTCTTTAAAGAAGGGGACAAGAGGGGAAAAGTTAGTCAATCATAAAGATAACATCAACACTAATTTATCGCAGCCTGTGTCAAACATGGAGATTATTAAACGTATTTAAAACATTTTTACCATTATTTTAATATAGCTTTTTGTTATCTAAAGGCTAGGAATGTTGGCAAGCATCAAAAACAACATCCCAATCCTCCTACCTACCCACCCTTTACCTGCTGTGGCACTGTGTAACCACCTAGTCTCCCCGCTCTGACTGGGAATGGTAATTGTCCCACCACTGATCCTTGGGGTACCCCCACTCTGACAGGAAATAGGACATGTTCCCAACACTTCTGTCCAGACAGCCACCCCAGGTCCTCTAGAACCCATCAGGTCTAATAAGAGAGCCATGGTTCCTGCTCTATCTGATCTCTACTCTCTCCCATGTTAAGTGAAGGCAGCCACACACAGCACTGTAATAGGATACATTTCCATCCTGGGTTCAATTGGCAGTCCATCTCTGTGGAATTTAGCGCTCTAACACTTAAGAGTTACATGAGCCATGCTGCTCTCGGACCACGGGAGCCACCAGATAGGCAATTTGGCAAGCCCGGGTCGACTCTGATAAGGAGACCAAGTTCCAATTGAAGCTGGATGGAAACCATGAGTGGGCAAAACCCATTCAATTGTACTTGTATAATTCTCTCCATGTCCACCGACTCTGTGACAAAGATTAGGTCAGAGACAAAACCTGTGAGGTTTAATGCCATGGCAACAAAGACAGAAAAGGAGATGCCAAGTAGTTTAACATTGTCCACTTCTCTTTCTGCTGACATTGAGAGGACATCTTGAAAAAACAGGCAGCTCATGGACAGGACTCTATTTTGTCCTGGGTTTATATGAATATCCAAGTATCTAAGTATAGAGTCCATTTTTTAAATGTGTATTTCTATTCGGAGCACGAGGGAGCTGAGATTAAAATAAAGGGGCTGGAAGCACCTTTTAATCAGCAGTCTTGTAATAAAGCTCTCAGGGAAGGCGTTTTACAGGCAGAAATCAGATTCTGACAAGCCAGTCACTCGCACTCCTTAGATTTATGGCATTAATCACTAAAATCAGAACCTTCCGCACTTCCAGAAAGGTCTCTGTGAAGTCATCAAATTTTAACTTCAGCTGAATCGAGAAGTGCAGCCAACTACATGCATCACAGAGAGGATCAGACAAAAGAGATGGATTAAAGGATATCTAACAGCACTCTTACTCCATTTTTACACTTCCTTTTGCAGTTTTGCGCAACATCCCAAAGGAGTAAGACCTTTCTGATTACGACAGACTAATCCACTAATCTCCTATTGTCTGTTATGTAGATTTTGATCAATCAAATATTGTCCAAGGCTTAGATTCCACCATAGTAATCCCACATTTGGCTGGATATTTTCATCTATCTTCAATCATGTCCCGTTTCCACTAAACAAAAGTAGGATATAGGGAGGATGAGGAGTATTTTCCAAGAATACAGACATAAGCTAGCAGATAACCTCTCTATTCAATTTCCTAAACACAGGATCAGAGCGCTGTGTTGTGGAAATGTGTGAAGGCGATATACCGTGAGAGGAAAGCAAGGTCACACTCACTGTTATGGGGAGAAAGACGACTATGGCTGACCTCCCACCTAGAGCCACTCCAACTGAGGAATGTCAAGAGAAGAAGGGGAGAAACGCTATACCACAGGCTTAGTAGTGAAAGCGTGTGTGAGGAGGACACGTGTGCAAGTCAGAATCAAACCCTGCATTCATCTTTCGTGTTGTTCAACATTAGCTTGTAGACCAAAGCATGCTCATTACAACGCAATACTAAGATTAAAGCACAAATCAATGCTTCATTGAAATACCTCTTAATATCACTGAGTACGCTGCAAGGCTCAACCCTTTGTTCTACGAAATCAAAGACGTAGGTTTCAAGAGGACAGGGATGTCTTTGTATTCGAGGGCAGCATTGTGGGAGAAAAAAGGAGAAGGGGGTGAAAATTGCCACACAAAAGACACATCCTCTCTTCTTTCCTCAACTGTTGATGCGATTGAGAGAGCTTGAGAGCTTGTGTGGGCTGAACTAAAAGCTTCTTTGGCGCGTGGCTGCATCTATCACATAACAAACTCCCGGTGCTGAAAAAAAATGGAGGACAGTTGCAGTGCAGGTGTGGGACTTGAAAATGCCAACAGTGTATTTTCTGTTCCCTCTAGTCTTTGATGCATATCCAAAGGGCCTGTGAGTGGTCTCGGAAGAGCAGGCTAGCATGTCTCTGGTGATGACAGTCGGGTTACATTGGTCTGTGGCTCTTTGGTTTAGGTACTGTTGAGTACAGGCATCCAGCCTGATAATGCAAGGACAAGAGATGGACACTGTTGGCCATTCATAACTCCCCTCAGTTGATCAGGAAGACAATTGTCCTCCAATATACTCAAAATATATATGAATAGGTATATATATATATTATATCCATTTCACCTCATTAGCACAATAGTTTCAATGCACTTTTCAGTTGACATCACATGAACATAGCTGATGACAAAGCACCATCTATCATCTGTGATTCCATGGTCTACTCACCTACACAGCATTCACTCACCTAACCCCACTTGGCTCTTAAAAGCTAGGATTGAGGATAGGTACCTCTCGCTAAACCACAGTTTTCACGTCTCCAGTGCACTTTCCCATTGTACTCGTACGACTGTGCAATCCAGAGCCCATTGTGTGTAACATTGTCACCGTTCTAAACGGTGATCACTGGCTTAACTGACAGGGAGCTCAGCTGGATAGTAGGCCTGAGGAGTCTTCCACTGCACATCTAGTCTTCTTCACTATTCCGGAGCTGCAGCTTAAGTGTCCGCCGATGCTGCAAGACATTCAAAGTAATCCAGAGGAGGCGAGAGCACAATGGCAATTGGGCCTCGCCGCAGAAGAGTGCTTACTGGTTCCTTTATGTGTTGATTGCGCATAGAAAAACATAACTTTGAATACTTGAAAGCATAATTGGAGCACTTCGGCATAATACCACTGAAAATGTCCCAATGGAAAGTCGGAGAGCAAAACCATTTTTGGGGTCAAAAGTTCCTTTTCAAAAGGATAATAATAATGAATAATGATGAATTAGATAAGGAGAAAAACCCTGGTGACAGAGGTGTAGGATGAAACCTACATCAGACCAACAATTCCAATCAGGAAACAGAAGAGGAGACAAAAATGTTTCTCTCTCTCCACAGCCCATGAAATGTTACCACTGTGAATGAGGCATGAGTATGTGAGAGGCAGAGGGAAAGAAAAGGGGCGAGAGAGAGAACTACACTACATGACCAAAGGGATGTGGACACCTACTCATCGAACATCTCGTTCCAAAATCATGAGTTGGTCCCCCCTCATTAACACAGAGTTGGTACCCCCTTTGCTGCTATAACACCCACCACTCTTTTGGGAAGGCTTTCCACAAGATGTTGGAACATTGATGCGGGGACTTGCTTCCATTCAGCCACAAGAGCATTAGTGAGATCGGGCACCGACGTTGGGTGATTAGGCCTGTGGCTCACAGTCGGCGTTTCAATTCATCCCAAAGGTTTCCGATGGGGTAGAGGTCAGGGCTCTGTGCAGGCCAGTCAAGTTCTTCCAGACCGATCTCGACAAACCATTTCTGTATGGACCTTGTTTTGTGCACGGGGCATTGTCATGCTGAAACAGGAAAGGGGCTTCCCCAACCTGTTGCCACAAAATTGGAAGCACAGAATTCTCTAGAATGCCATTGTATGCTGTAGCATTAATATACTCAGCAAAAAAAAGTAAGGTCCCTTTTCAGGACCCTGTCTTCCAAAGATAATTAGTAAAAATCCAAATAACTTCACAGATCTTCATTGTAAATGTGTTTAAACACTGTTTCCCATGCTTGTTCAATGAACAATAAACAATTAATGAACAAGCACCTGTGGAACGGTCGTTAAGACACTAACAGCTCAATTGCCTACCTTCTGTAAGGTCACAGTTATGAAAAAACTTAAGAAACTAAAGAGGCCTTTCTACTGCCCAGGGTCCCTGCTCATGTGCGTGAATGTGCCTTAGGCATGCTGCAAGGAGGCATGAGGACTGCAGATTTGGCCAGGGCAATAAATTGCAATGTCCGTACTGTGAGACGCCTAAGACAGCGCTACAGGGAGATGGGACAGACAGCTGATCGTCCTCGCAGTGGCAGACCACGTGTAACAACACCTGCACAGGAACGGTACAGTCGAACATCACACCTGCGGGACAGGTACAAGATGGCAACAACAATTGCCCGAGGTACACCAGGAACGCACAATCCCTCCATCAGTGCTCAGAATGTCCGCAATAGGCTGAAAGAGACTGGACTGAGGGCTTGTAGGCCTGTTGTAAGGCAGGTCCTCACCAGACATCACAGGCAACAACGTTGCCTATGGGCACAAACCCATCGTCGCTGGACCACAGGACTGGCAAAAAGTGCTCTTCACTGACGAGTCACAGTTTTGTCTCACCAGGGGTGATGGTCAGATTCGTGTTTATCGTCGAAGGGATTTGCGTTTATCGTCGAAGGAATGAGCGTTACACCGAGGCCTGTACACTGGCGCGGGATCAATTTGGAGGTGGAGGGTCCGTCATGGTCTGGGGCGGTGTGTCACAGCATCATCGGACTGAGCTTGTTGTCATTGCAGGCAATCTCAACGCTGTGCGTTACAGGGAAGACATCCTCCTCCCTCATGTGGTACCCTTCCTGCAGGCTCATTCTGACATGACCATCCAGCATGACAATGCCACCAGCCATACTGCTCATTCTGTGCGGGATTTACTGCAAGACAGTAATGTCAGTGTTCTGCCATGGCCATCGAAGAGCCCGGATCTCAATCCCATTGAGCACGTCTGGGACATGTTGGATCGGAGGGTGAGGGCTAGAGCCATTCCCCCCAGAATTATCCTGGAACTTGCAAGTGCCTTGGTGGAAGAGTGGGGTAACATCTCACAGCAAGAACTGGCACATCTGGTGCAGTACATGAGGAGGAGATGCACTGTAGTACTTAATGCAGCTGGTGGCCACACCAGATACTGACTGTTACTTTTTGTTCAGGGACACATTATTCCATTTCTGTTAGTCACATGTCTGTGGAACTTGTTCAGTTTATGTCTCAGTTGTTGAATCTTATGTTCATACAAATATTTACACATGTCCCTTCACTGGAACTGAGGGGTCTAGCCCAAACCATTATTCCTCCTCCACCTAACTTTACAGTTAACACTGCATTGGGGCAAGTAGTGTTCTCCTGGCATCCGCCAAACCCAGATTCGTTCGTCAGACTGCCAGATGATGAAGTGTGAATCATCACTCCAGAGAACACGTTTCCATTGCTCCACAGTCCAATAGTGGCAAGCTTTATACCACTCCAGCCGACACTTGGCATTGCGCATGGTGATCTTAGGCTTGTGTGTGGCTGCTCGGCCATCGAAACCCAGCTCCTGAACAAACAGTTATTGTGCTGACGTTGCTGCCAGAGGCAGTTTGGAACTCGGTAGTGAGTGTTGCAACTGAGGACAGGCGATTTTTACGCGCAACGCACAACAGCAGTCCTGTTCTGTGAGCTTGTGTGGCCTACCACTTCACTGCTGAGCTATTGTTGCTCCTAGACGTTTCCACTTCACAATAACAGCACTTACAGTTGACCGGGGCAGCTCTAGCAGGGCAGAAATTTGACAAACTGACTTGTTGGAAATGTGGCATCATATGAGGGTGCCACATTGAACGTAACTGAGCTCTTCAGTAAGGCTATTCTACTGCCACTGTCTGTCTTTGGAGATTGCATGGCTGTGTGCTCAATTTTATAAACCAGTCATCAACGGGTGTGGCTGAAATAGCTGAATCCACTCATTTGAAGGGGTGTCCACATACTTATGTATATATAGTGTACCTTCAACAGGAGTTAGGGAAGTCTGGGGCCTTTTATAAAGAAAACACAGCCATCTAATCTGTGAGCAACCTTTTCAAAACCCTGGGGAGTACTCCAAAACTGATGGCAGATCAGAGGGGGGAGTGATAGGGAGTGTTTAGAGGAGCAGTGCAATTACTGGATGGCTATCAACAGGAGCCCATTCACAGCTGATGTACAAATACTGTACAGTTCAGTCATGGCCTAAAGTTTTGGGAATGACACAAATATTAATTTTCACAAAGTCTGCTGCCTCAGTTTGTATGATGGTAATTTGCATATACTCCAGAATGTTATGAAGAGTGATCAGATGAATTGCAAAGTCCCTCTTTGCCATGCAAATGAACTGAATCCCCAAAAAACATTTCCACAACATTTCAGCCCTGCCACAAAAGGACCAGCTGACATCATGTCAGTGATTTGCTCAAAACAGGTGTGAGTGTTGACGAGGACAAGGCTGGAGATCACTCTGTCATGCTGACTGAGTTTGAATAACAGACTGGAAGCTTCAAAAGGAAGGTGGTGCTTGGAATCATTGTTCTACCTCTGTCAACCATGGTTACCTGCAAGGAAACACGTGCAGTCATCATTGCTTTGCACAAAAAGGACTTCACAGGCAAGAATATTGCTGCCAGTAAGATTGCACCTAAATCAACCATTTATCGGATCATCAAGAACTTCAAGGAGAGTGGTTCAATTGTTGTGAAGAAGGCTTCAGGGCGCCCAAGAAAGTGCAGGAAGTGCCAGGAACGTCTCCTAAAGTTGATTCAGCTGTGGGATTTGGGCACCACCAGTACAGAGCTTGCTCAGGAATGGCAGCAGGCAGGTGTGAGTGCATCTGCACGCACAGTGAGGCGAAGACTTTTGGAGGATAGCCTGGTGTCAAGAAGGGCAGCAAAGAAGACACTTCTCTCCAGGAAAAACATCAGGGACAGACTGATATTCTGCAAAATTGGACTGCTGAAGACTGGGGTAAAGTCGTTTTCTCTGATGAATCCCCTTTCCGATTGTTTGGGGCATCCGGAAAAAAGCTTGTCCGGAGAAGACAAGGTGAGCGCTACCATCAGTCCTGTGTCATGCCAACAGTAAAGCATCCTGAGACCATTCATGTGCTGGGTTGCTTCTCAGCCAAGGGAGTGGGCTCACTCACAATTTTGCCTAAGAACACAGCCATGAATAAAGAATGGTACCAACACATCCTCCGAGAGCAACTTCTCCCAACCATCCAGGAACAGTTTGGTGACGAACAATGCCTTTTCCAGTATGATGGAGCACCCTGCCATAAGGCAAAAGTGATAACTAGGTGGCTCGGGGAACAAAACATCGATATTTTTGGTCCATGGCCAGGAAACTCCCCAGACCTTAATCCCATTGAGAACTTGTGGTCAATCCTCAAGAGGCAGGCAGACGAACAAAAAAAAAAAAAATTTGACAAACTACAAGCATTGATTATACAAGAATGGGCTGCCATCAGTCAGGATGTGGCCCAGAAGTTAATTGACAGCATGCCAGGGTGGATTACAGAGGTCTTGAAAAAGAAGGGTCAACTCTGCACATATTGACTCTTTGCATCATCTTCATGTAATTCTCAATAAAAGCCTTTGACACTTATGAAATGCTTGTAATTATACGTCAGTATTCCATAGTAACATCTGACAAAAATATCTAAAGACACTGTGGCAGCAGACTTTGTGAAAATGTATATTTGTCTCATTCTCAAAATGACTGTCTATGCCGTACCACTGAATCCTACTCAAAGAGAGAGAGCAAGGAGGGAGAATGAGACAGAGAGAGAGAGAGAGAGAGAGAGAGAGAGAGAGAGAGAGAGAGAGAGAGAGAGAGAGAGAGGTAGTGTAGGTAAAAAGAGAGCGAATTTGAGAGAAAAGATAGCAGAGGAAGAATTGAAAGAGTGATAGAAAGACAGATAAATATAGAGTTAGCCAAGAAAGAGAAAGAGAGATAGATAGGCGAGCAAGGGAGTTGTGACAGTAAACAGCCCACAGGGCCTCTTACCCCTTTCCACCCATCAATCAATAACTCCAGCATTCCAGATACCTGGGAATTCATTCCCAGTCAAAGGGAGCGGTGTTGTGTACACTTCACTTATGTCCTGACCACAGCAATAATTCCGCCCCTTTCCAATTCCCCGAGCATTGAACAGACAGCGGTAAAACAATAATTAATGAATGCCCTATAGGATGACTCCTGACCCCAGCATGGAGGAGGAAGAGAAAGAGAGAGCGTCTCTCTATTAAAACCCAGAAAAGAGGGGGTCTATAATTGGCCATTTAGAGTGAGATAAACATCTCAACCACACAGAGGAGACACTGGAGGCTGCACACAGTAGCTCCTATCAGGCAGTGTATAAGGCAGTAGGGTCTGCATGGCCTAACTCAACTCAACTTGGATATGCTATCAGCAGAAAATGACTTCAAAACTAAGCATGTCACACCTTGCTATGACAAATATGAGGACAGAGATGACTGAATTAATATATAAACCTCTATCTATTCTATTGGGACAACCCACACACATGCACGTGCACGCACACGCACACACACCATCTCAGCCAGAAGGAGCGCCTGCCACTGTGTGGGTGACAGCCCAAATCAGCTGACCTTCTGTTTACGATCCCTCTTTCCCTCCCTCCACCATATCATCTCCTCTTCAGAGTGTCCCTCTTCCCCCCCAAGGAGCCATTTGCCCTTCAGACTTCACAAGCGCCTTCCTTTGCACAATGCACCCACCCGTCTGTCTGGCTGGATATCTGGAATACATTTTGAACACATTGATTTTCCCTCTTCCCACTACCTTGTAATTGATAGTGAGACAGTCAAAAGACTTAACAATCTTATCGATTAACCCGCGTTGCAGAAAAAAAACTCCCACCAGACAAATCACGGTTTATTTACACAGGTAATCAGCTGCTGGAAGTAATGTCTGTGTGTGTGTGTGTGTGTGTGTGTGTGTGTGTGTGTGTGTGTGTGTGTGTGTGTGTGTGTGTGTGTGTGTGTGTGTGTGTGTGTGTGTGTGTGTGTGTGTGTGTGTGTGTGTGTGTGTGTGTGTGTGTGTGTGTGTGTGTGTGTGTGTGTGTGTGTGTGTGTGTGTGTGTGTGTGTGTGTGTGTGTAGAGAAAGCAAAGAGATTATCAGGTCTAGGAGTGTATTGTGAGTTGCTGATAAAGCCGAGAGACAGTATAAAGTAGGGCTCATATGCTGCTATGCGGTTGTTGGTGGGTAAACAAATAGCCCAGTGACCAGACTGCAGGCAGGGAGATAAGGGCTAAAACTCCATGGCCACCAATGAAATACGGAGACTGAGATCAAAGTCAAACATACACGCACACAAATGCGGACTCACACCTGTTGTCACAAACTTTCATGAAGGAAGACACACATTGACACGGACCAATACATGAAAGCATGTACTGGTCCACACAGGCAACCCCACACACCATCTGACCACTAGCGATAACTCTCTCTCGCTGTCGCTGTGTATATTGAACTACAGGCTCTTTTCTTCTTCAAGTCGCCTTTTATCGCAGTGAGAATGGTCCGGTTCAGTGTTATCAAGGCCAGACTTCAAATGATTAAAGTGAGGAACACGTGGCAGGGCCCACTGTAAATCCTCCAGATATGGCGTATGATAAAACCTGTGCTCGCTCTGGGAAACAGAAACTGATCAAAAGAAGTGAGAAATACATCCTTCCTGTGAAAAAAAAGCTGGCGCAATTTCCACAAAACAAATGCTATCTCCGGTCCTTCAAAGACTCACCCCGTTAAAAGGAAACAAAACTCAGAAACGAGTCAAGAAAAATCTCACGTCACCTTCCACACATATCGCTCTCAGACAACAGGCCTAGGTCCTCCTTCCCTCCCTACCACCCCTCCCTCCTCTCTCCCCCCTAACATCTCCTGCTCTCCGCTGCCCCCCTCTCTATTTGTGGGGAGAACTATTGAGGTTGGGCTCGGTTGATGAATACGTTTCTGGTTCGCTGAAAGTGTGGAGGAATTGCCGGCTGGCCAGGCAGAGAAATCAAATTAGCCGGGTAGTGACATGCGTTCGCTACATTGGAAATTCACACCAGCCGTGCTGGAGGAGCGTGAGGAGAGGGGTGGGGGGTCAGTTTCCCTGGCAGAGGGGAAATGTCATGACTGAAAGAGTGAGAGGAGAGAGAGAGTGAGATCGAGATTGTGAGAAATTAGGGTGAAATAGGGGAGGGGGAGAAGAGAGGGTCAGTGCGAGAATGGCTTGACATCTGTTGAGACATGACAGTCTCCCTCTGAGGTAATAGAGACTGCTGGCAATGGCCGTGGAAAATGGGGATTCGAGTCTGCCTTAAACACGCAGACACACACCGCATCACACATGCACAATAGGTTTACAGTAAGACAGGAGGTTATGGGAGAAGGGTGGGAAGGGTGGTGGGAGAGTATTGAAGCGCAAACCGCTCTCAATGGATATTAAGTTACAAAGTTGTGTGCACATTTTTTCTTGAACACACCAACTTTTCCCTCAAAAATTCAATAACTGTATGCTTGAGTATGGCGGAAAGTGTGCCTGTGTGTGAGCGCATGCACATGTCTGTGTGTCTGAATAGGATTGGAGGTTTAAAGAACGTCCATCCATCTCTTTCCCAGAGGGTACCAAGGTCCTCTTAACCATCCTCTCCAATCACCAGAGAACCAATCCACGCTCTCCTGCTCACGTAATAGCCAAATAGCTTGGAGAGCCCGAACACGACGAGCCTTCTTTGACACACCTGTCATAGAATTATACAAAATGGCGGGTCAGGGGCCAAGGTTGCTCGTCGGAGGAGAAGATGGATGAAGCCTATTACCCCGGCCTTAAACCTCCAGGTAGGGACATCTCTGAATGGTAGAGGGAGGGATGGATGGGGAGAGGAATGATGCTGCCAGAGAATTGATATTCATCGCATTTCAGGGTCGGCAGGGGTGGGATTTTCGGCCTTACCCCCCACTTGTACCAGTATAATCAAATCATTTCAAAAGGTGCAATATGCAGAAATCACTCCGCCATTTCCTGGTTGCTAAAATTCTAGTAGTTCGCCTAATTTCAGTTTATATGACAAAACAGAGCAAGTATAGTGTAGAGAATAATTGTCCCATCTAAACCGCTGTGAAATATATTTACCATAACCAACAATATAGTATTTTCAGATGTTTGAAGCTGGTGTACAAAACCAAAAGCATCACAATTATTCAATTTTATAACAATGTATAAAGGAAGGAATGTATAAAGTGTGTAAGCCAGAGAAAAACGTCTGTAGCGCAGCTGTAGCATAGCACAGAGTTAGCATGATGTAGCTAGCATAGTGTAGTGTAGCGTGGTGCATCTTTCTACCTAAGCTCCCTTCTGCTGTGGGCAGTGTTACGGAGCAGCAGCAGGCCTCTTGTGATGCACTAAGTGCTCTGGGAGGGAGAATAAAGGTATTAGTCCCGGATGAGAGGAAACAAATTGGCCGTGTCTGTGGCAGCCACGCTCCTACCCCGACACAGGGGTGTGTGTGGCTTAGTGTGTGTGAGCGAGCAAGAAAGGCAGCCAGTTCATCCTGCATGCAGACTCCAAAGCCTTGCATTAAATGACAGCCTCAATTCTCAGGCTCATCCTGGATTTTGCGTTAGAAGAACAATAGATGGACCAACTCTATCGTTCTCTCTCCACTCTTCTGGAAAGGCTTCCACTAGATGTTGGAACATTTCTGCAGGGACTTACTTCCATTCAGCCACAAGAGCATTAGTGAGGTCGGGCACTGATGATGGGCGATTACGTCTGGCTCGCAGTCGGCGTTCCAATTCATCGCAAAGGTGTTCGATGGGATTGAGTTCGGGGCTCTGTGCAGGCCAGTCAAATTTTTCCACACCAATCTCGACAAACTATTTCTGTATTGAACTCGCTTTGTGCACGGGGGCATTGTCATGGTAAAACAGGAAAGGGCTTTCCCCAAACTGTTGCTACAATGTTGGAAGCACAGAATCGCCTAGAATGTCATTGTATGCCACTTCACAGTTGGCAATATGCATTGGGACAGGTAGCGTTCTCCTGGCATCCGCCAAACCCAGATTCATCCGTCTGACTGCCAGTTTGGAACTTGGCATTGAGTGTTACATTCAAGAACAGGATTTTTTTTTTAGGAGCAACTCGGCGGCCCTATTCTGTGAGCTTGTGTGGCCTACCACTTTGCGGCTGAGCAGTTGTTGCTTTCACTTCACAATAACAGCACTTACAGTTGACCGGGCAGATCTAGCAGGGCAGAAATTTGATGAACTGACTTGTTGGAAAGGTGGCATCCTATAATGGTGCCACATTGAAAGTCACTGAGCTCTTCAGTAAGGCCATTCTACTGCCAATGCTTGTCTACGGAGATTACATGGCTGTGTACTCGATGTTATACACCTGTCAGCAATGGGTGTGGCTGAAATAGCTGAATCCACTCATTTGAAGGGGTGTCCACATACTTTTGTATATATAGTGTAGATCGATAGATAACTTGTAAACTTGTCTGGTTCTCCCCTTAGGAGGTCTTCATAGCTGTTCTGGTCCAGCACAGGGAGAGACAACACTGTTTGACTGACAGCCATCCTCTTTTTCACACCCGGTGAGATGTGTGATACGCTGTCAGACCCCTGCACAGCCTAGCAGCACAGATTCTCACGGGTGCGTTCGAGCGTTCCGGAGACTAAACTCCGGCGCAGGCGAGCGGAGAGGGAGATGGTGAGATGTCACTGATTCTTCCCAGGGATACCAGAGACACAGAAGAACAGCTGTTGTCACTGAGACCAGTTGTCTGTGTGTGGTTGCGTGTGTGTGTGTACGGAGTGCTTTAAAAAAAATAAAGGAGTTTAGTATCGACGACAACAACAGGAAGAGTGTTGTTCCGCTTGGAAGTGCGTTTCATGTTGGTGTACCTCCGTCCTGATCTCACTGTCCCTCATCTCTACTACTGTGCTATTCACTTCAGAGTAGCTCGGCACACACACACACACACACACACACACACATTTATTGTTTTTTGAAAACCCTTGTAAAAAGAGCGAGAGACAGAATGATTTCAACAGTATCAACACAGCCATCTGGGTAATGGCATCCGGCTTTCATCCTTATCAAAGCCCCGCTTCAGATCAGGTGGAAGCAGCCAATAATGACGGCTTTTTGACAACCGACAATCAAAACTCAATTACTCTCCGTGAGTGCTCTCCTGTATACTGCTATCCATCCCCTCTTCTCCTCTCCCCCTGATCTTCCCCTATTCATAACGGTAGGAGGACACAGAGGCACATCTGCTACTAAAACCACCAATCCCATTTTGTACATACACCCCATGGTTTAGAGGTTCTATAACCAATATTTGTGGTTGTATTGAGGAGTGTGTGTGTGTGTGTGTGTGTGTGTGTGTGTGTGTGTGTGTGTGTGTGTGTGTGTGTGCGCGCGCGCGTATGGCTCCTCATCCATTGTAGTGAACGGCTTTATAGCGTCACCCTTGGTGAAGTCAGAGTCACCATCACATTGGTGGTGAGCGCGAGAGCCTGGACGTAACACCTGCAGCTCATTAAGATGCAGACTGGGAGCCGAGGGAGGGGAAGTTTACAAACTACCAGATGAATATGTTGTGGAACACATCCTCTTCTTCCATCATCGCACTAGGGTCTGTCAGTGTAACTCCATTTATTATTCATGTTATTACATGACATATTAACAACACCTCAATTAAGGAGACATCTCTCACCATCACACTGTGTCATCGCTAAAACAAGTTAAGACTTAAAAGGATTCATGCCGTGTTATTGTTGAAATAAATGGCTTGTCCGAGTCTGTCAAATAAGGCTAAGCACACACCAGCTTCCAGACGTTTTCTGTCTTTCTGAATTAAGTGCCGCGACCACAGTGATGTGACGATGGACTGACCACACACATGTAGAGACTGACGGGATGGAAGGATGGATGAATAGATGGAGGGAGGAGAAGTGTCAGCTCCATTCATCCTCTCTCCCTGACACGGCTCTGCAGAGCGAGACGAGACATGTTTCAAATCTGTTCTCATCAGGAAGAGGCCATGTTTCCTCTAAAGGTCAGACCCCTGGACTGGCAGAGCTGTGTGTGTGCGTGCCTTCATGTGCAACAACCTCTCCCTCAACGTCAGCAAGACAAAGGAGCTGATCGTGGACTACAGGAAACGGAGGCCCCCATCCACATGGATGGGGCTGTAGGTCGAGAGTTTAAAGCTCCTCGGTGTCCACATCACTAAGGAATTATCATGGTCCACACACGTGAAGAGGGCATGACTACACCTCTTCCCCCTCAGGAGGCTGAAAAGATTTGGCATGGGTCCGCAGATCCACAAAAAGATCTACAGCTGCACCATTGAGAGCATCTTGACTGGCTGTATAGCCGCTTGGTATAGCAACTGCTTGGCATCCGACCACAAGGTGCTTCAGAAAGTAGTGCGTACGGTCCAGTAAATCACTGGGGCCGGGCTACCTGCCATCCAGGACCATAAAACCAGGCGGTGTCAGAGTTAGGCCCTTAAAATTGTCAAATATAATTGTTGTACTTTTTAACTGCATTGTTGGGAACGGGTTCACTTGTTGTATTCGGCGCATTTGACAAATAACATTTGATTTGATATGATGCTGTTACTGTTTATTATCTATTCCGTTGCTTAGTCACTTTATCCCTACCTATTTGTACAGTTGAAGTCGGATGTTTACATACACTTAGGTTGGAACACTCATTCTTCAACCACTCCACAAATTTCTTGTTAATTAACAAACTATAGTTTTGGCAAGTCGGTTAGGACGTCTACTTTGAGCATGACACAAGTCATTTTTCCAACAACTGTTTACAGACAGATTATTTAACCTATAATTCACTGAATCACAATTCCAGTGGGTCAGAAGTTTACATACACTAAGTTGACTGTGCCTTTAACTTCTTTGGGACTGGGGGGCAGTATTGAGTAGCTTAGATGAATAAGGTGCCCAGAGTAAACTACCTGCTACTCAGGCCCAGTTGCTAATATATGCATATTATTAGTAGTATTGGATAGAAAACTCAGAAGTTTCTAAAACTGTTTGAATGATGTCTGTGAGTATAACAGTACTCAATATGGCAGGCAAAAACTTGAGAAAAAATCCAACCAGGAAGTAGGAAATCTGAGGTTTGTAGTTTTTCAAGTCATTGCCTATAAAATATACAGTGTCTATGGGGTCATATTGCACTTCCTAAGGCTTCCACTAGATGTCAACAGTCTATAGAAAGTTGTTTGAAGGAGGGGGGAATGAGAGCTGATTGAGTCAGGGGTCTGGCAGAGTGCCATGAGCTGACCACGCGCGCTCACGTGAGAGTTAGCTGCGTTCCATTGCCTTTCTACAGACAAAGGAATTCTCCGGTTGAAACATTATTGAACATTTATGATAAAAACATCCTAAAGATTGATTCTATACTTTGTTTGACATGTTTCTACAAACTGTAATATTACTTTTCGTCTGAACTTTCGCCTGGACTTGCCCGTGCCTTGTGAGTTTGGATTGTGTACTAAACGCGCAAACAAAAAGGAGGTATTTGGACATTAATGATGAACAAAACAAACATTTATTGTGGAACTGGAATTCCTGGGAGTGGATTCTGATGAAGATCATCAAAGGTAAGTGAATATTTATAATGCTTTTTCTGACTTTTGTTGACTCCACAACATAGCGGGTATCTGTTTGGGTTGTTTGTTGTCTGATCGCTGTAATCAGATTATTGCATGGTGTGCTTTTTCCGTAAAGTTTTAAAAAAATCTGACACAGCGGTTGCATTAAGGAGAAGTGGATCTAAAATTCCATTCCAGAGGGACATCAGAGACTGTAACGTTCTCTGCTTCACGGAAACATGGCTAACTGGAGAGACGCAATCCGAAGCGGTGCAGCCAGCGGGTTTCTCCACGCATCGCGCCGACAGAAACAAACATCTTTCTGGTAAGAAGAGGGGCGGGGGCGTATGTCTTATGGCCAACGTGACATGGTGTGATGAAAGAAACATACAGGAACTCAAATCCTTCTGTTCACCTGATTTAGAATTCCTCACAATCAAATGTAGACCGCATTATCTACCAAGAGAATTCTCTTCGATTATAATCACAGCCGTATATATCCCCCCCAAGCAGACACATCGATGGCTCTGAACAAACTTTATTTAACTCTCTGCAAACTGGAAACGATTTATCCGGAGGCTGCATTCATTGTAGCTGGGGAGTTTAACAAGGCTAATCTGAAAACAAGACTCCCTAAATTTTATCAGCATATCGATTGCGCAACCAGGGGTGGAAAGACCCTGGATCATTGTTACTCTAACTTCCGCGACGCATATAAGGCCCTGCCCCGCCCCCTTTCGGAAAAGCTGACCACGACTCCATTTTGTTGATCCCTGCCTACAGACAGAAACTAAAACAAGAAGCTCCCACGCTGAGGTCTGTCCAACGCTGGTCCGACCAAGCTGACTCCACACTCCAAGACTGCTTCCATCACGTGGACTGGGAGATGTTTCGTATTGCGTCAGACAACAACATTGACGAATACGCTGATACGGTGTGCGAGTTCATTAGAACGTGCGTTGAAGATGTCGTTCCCATAGCAATGATTAAAACATTCCCTAACCAGAAACCGTGGATTGATGGCAGCATTCGTGTGAAACTGAAGGCACGAACCACTGCTTTTAATCAGGGCAAGGTGTCTGGTAACATGGCTGAATACAAACAGTGCAGCTATTCCCTCCGCAAGGCTATCAAACAAGCTAAGCGCCAGTACAGAGACAAAGTAGAATCTCAATTCAACGGCTCAGACACAAGAGGTATGTGGCAGGGTCTACAGTCAATCACGGACTACAGGAAGAAACCCAGCCCAGTCACGGACCAGGATGTCTTGCTCCCAGGCAGACTAAATAACTTTTTGCCCGCTTTGAGGACAATACAGTGCCACTGACACGGCCTGCAACGGAAACATGCGGCCTCTCCTTCACTGCAGCCGAAGTGAGTAAGACATTTAAACGTGTTAACCCTCGCAAGGCTGCAGGCCCAGACGGCATCCCCAGCCGCGCCCTCAGAGCATGCGCAGACCAGCTGGCCGGTGTGTTTACGGACATATTCAATCAATCCCTATACCAGTCTGCTGTTCCCACATGCTTCAAGAGGGCCACCATTGTTCCTGTTCCCAAGAAAGCTAAGGTAACTGAGCTAAACGACTACCGCCCGTAGCACTCACATCCGTCATCATGAAGTGCTTTGAGAGACTAGTCAAGGACCATATCACCTCCACCCTACCTGACACCCTTGACCCACTCCAATTTGCTTACCGCCCAAATAGGTCCACAGACGATGCAATCTCAACCACACTGCACACTGCCCTAACCCATCTGGACAAGAGGAATACCTATGTGAGAATGCTGTTCATCGACTACAGCTCGGCATTCAACACCATAGTACCCTCCAAGCTCGTCATCAAGCTCGAGACCCTGGGTCTCGACCCCGCCCTGTGCAACTGGGTACTGGACTTCCTGACGGGCCGCCCCCAGGTGGTGAGGGTAGGCAACAACATCTCCTCCCGCTGATCCTCAACACTGGGGCCCCACAAGGGTGCGTTCTGAGCCCTCTCCTGTACTCCCTGTTCACCCACGACTGCGTGGCCATGCACGCCTCCAACTCAATCATCAAGTTTGCGGACGACACAACAGTGGTAGGCTTGATTACCAACAACGACGAGACGGCCTACAGGGAGGAGGTGAGGGCCCTCGGAGTGTGGTGTCAGGAAAATAACCTCACACTCAACGTCAACAAAACTAAGGAGATGATTGTGGACTTCAGGAAACAGCAGAGGGAACACCCCCATCCACATCGATGGAACAGTAGTGGAGAGGGTAGCAAGTTTTAAGTTCCTCGGCATACACATCACAGACAAACTGAATTGGTCCACTCACACAGACAGCATCGTGAGGAAGGCGCAGCAGCGCCTCTTCAACCTCAGGAGGCTGAAGAAATTCGGCTTGTCACCAAAAGCACTCACAAACTTCTACAGATGCACAATCGAGAGCATCCTGGCGGGCTGTATCACCGCCTGGTATGGCAACTGCACCGCCCTCAACCGTAAGGCTCTCCAGAGGGTAGTGAGGTCTGCACAACGCATCACCGGGGGCAAACTACCTGCCTTCCAGGACACCTACACCACCCATGCTACAGGAAGGCCATAAAGATCATCAAGGACATCAACCACCCGAGCCACTGCCTGTTCACCCCGCTGCCATCCAGAAGGCGAGGTCAGTACAGGTGCATCAAAGCTGGGACCGAGAGACTGAAAAACAGCTTCTATCTCAAGGCCATCAGACTGTTAAACAGCCACCACTAACATTGAGTGGCTACTGCCAACACACTGTCAATGACACTGACTCTACTCCAGCCACTTTAATCATGGGAATCGATGGGAAATGATGTAAATATATCACTAGCCACTTTAAACAATGCTACCTTATATAATGTTACTTACCCTACATTGTTCATCTCATATGCATACGTTGATACTGTACTCTATATCATCGACTGCATCCTTATGTAATACATGTATCACTAGCCACTTTAACTATGCCACTTGGTTTACATACTTATCTCATATGTATATACTGTACTCGATATCATCTACTGTATCTTGCCTATGCTGCTCTGTACCATCACTCATTCATATATCCTTATGTACATATTCTTTATCCCCTTACACTGTGTATGACAGTAGTTTTTTTTGGAATTGTTAGTTAGATTACTTGCTCGTTATTACTGCATTGTCGGAACTAGAAGCACAAGCATTTCGCTACACTCGCATTAACATCTGCTAACCATGTGTATGTGACAAATAAAATTTGATTTGATTTGATTTGATTAACAGTTGTATCTTTTATCAATATTTATTATGAGTATTTCTGTAAATTGATGTGGCTCTCTGCAAGATCACTGGATGTTTTGGAACTACTGAACATAATGCGTCAATGTAAACTGAGATTTTTGGATATAAACATGAAGTTTATCGAACAAAACATACATCTATTGTGTAACATGAAGTCCTATGAGTGTCATCTGATGAAGATCATCAAAGGTTAGTGATTCATTTTATCTCTATTTTTCTTTGGCTGGAAAAATGGCTGTGTTTTTCTGTGACTAGGTACTGACCTAACATAATCGTTTGGTGTGCTTTTGTCGTAAAGCCTTTTTGAAATCGGACACCGTGGCTGGATTTACAACAAGTTTATCTTTAAAATGGTATAAAATACTTGTATGTTTGAGGAATTTAAATTATGGGATTTCTGTTGTTTTGAATTTGGCACCCTGCAATTTCACTGGCTGTTGGTGAGTGTCACGCCTTGGTCTTAGTATTTTGTGTTTTCTTTAATTATTTGTTCAGGCCAGGGTGTGACATGGGTTTATTGTGTTGTCGTATTGGGGTTTTTGTAGGCATTGGGATTGTGGCTGATTAGGGGTGTGTCTAGCATAGGCTTGGCTGCCTGAGGCGGTTCTCAATCAGAGTCAGGTGATTCTCGTTGTCTCTGATTGGGAACCATATTTAGGTAGCCTGGGTTTCACTGTGTATTTTGTGGGTGATTGTTCCTGTCTTAGTCTTTTGTATTTCACCAGACAGGCTGTATTAGGTTTTCACATTTTCCGTTTGTTGTTTTTTGTATTTGTTCGTATTTTCATTCATTAAACATGTATCGAACTAACCACGCTGCATTTTGGTCCGACTCTCCTTCGACGGAAGAAAGCCGTAACAGTGAGGTGGGACGCTACCGTCCCACATATCCCAGAGGTTAAACAGCTGGGAAAATTCCAGAAAATGATGTCATGACTTTATAATGCTAATTGACATAATTTGAGTCAATTGGAGGTGTACCTGTGGATGAATTTCAAGGCCTACCTTCAAACTCTGTGCCTCTTTGCTTGACATCATGGGAAAATCAAAAGAAATTGTAGACCTCCACAAGTCTGGTTCATCCTTGAGAGCAATTTCCAAATGCCTGAAGGTACCACGTTCATCTGGACAAACAATAGTACGCAAGTATAAACACCATGGGACCACACAGCCACCATACCGCTCAGGAAGGAGACGCATTCTGTCTCCTAGAGACGAACGTACTTTGGTAAGGTGCAAATCAATCCCAGAACAACAGCAAAAGGACCTTGTGAAGATGCTGGAGGAAACGGGTATAAAAGTATCTATATCCATAGTAAAACGAGTCCTATATCGACATAAGCTGAAAGGCCGCTCAGCAAGGAAGAAGCCTCTGCTTAAAAACCGCCATAAAACAGCCAGTCTACGGTTTGCAACTGCACAAAGATGGTACTTTTTGGAGAAATGTCCTCTGGTCTGATGAAACAAAAATAGAACTGTTTGGCCATAATGTTCATCATTATGTTTGGAGGAAAAAGGGGGAGGCTTGCAAGCTGAAGAACACCATCCCAACCGTGAAGCATGGGGTGGCAGCATCATGTTGTGGGGGTGCTTTGCTGCAGGAGGGACTGTGGTACACTTCACAAAATAGATGGCTTCATGAGCAAGGAAAATTCTGTGGATATATTGAAGCAACATCTCAAGAAATCAGTCAGGAAGTTAAAGCTTGGTCACAAATGGGTCTTCCAAATGGACAATGCCCCCAAGCATACTTCCAAAGTTGTGGCAAAATGGCTAAAGGACAACAAAGTCAAGGTATTGGAGTGGCCATCACAAAGCCCTCAATCCTATAGAAAATGTGTGGGCAGAACTGAAAAAGAGTGTGTGAGCAAGGAGGCCTACAAACCTGACTCAGTTACACCAGCTCTGTCAGGAGGGATGGGCCAAATGGGAAACATTTGACCCAAATTAAACTATTTAAAGGCAATGCTACCAAATACTAATTGATTGTATGTAAACTTCTGACCCACTGGGAATGTGATGAAAGAAATAAAAGCTGAAATAAACTATTCTCTCTACTATTACTCTGACATTTCCTAAGACCTAAGACAGGGAACTTGTACTAGGATTAAATGTCAGGTATTGTGAAAAACTGAGTTTAAATGTATTTGGGTAAGGTGTATGTAAACTTCCGACTTCAACTGGACATATCTACCTCAATTACCTCGTACCTCTGCACATCGACTCATTACTAGTACCCTGTGTATATCGCAAAGTTATCGGTACTCATTGTGTATTTATTACTCGTGTTATTATTTTTCTATGACAAAAAAAAATCTCTGCATTTTTGGAAAGGGCCACGACCACACACACCCCTCATTCCTACCAATCCTCCAGGGCAGAAGAGAGACCGTTTTCTCAATGGGCTGATTGTGATGTAATGGATGGCGTGGCCAAGGACCACCATCAGGGTTACAGCTCTATTGTTAAACACAACTACTGTGTGGAGTCACACACAACTTGGTGTGTCTTCCTGCTGGGCAGTGATTAATGGTGGTGCCAAGTAATGGGGAAATGGCTGTGTGTTAGGGGGAAGTAGGGGGCCTGCAGGGAAGGAGAAGTGGGCAGTAGGGAGGGTGAGGGGGGCAGTAGAGAAGGAGAGGTGGACAGTGGGGAAGGAGAAGGGGGCAGTAGAGGGCCTGCAGGGAAGTTGAGGTGGGCAGGGTCCCTGAGCAGAGGTCTTATCTGGTCCCTCTGTGGCTGGGAGCCAGACAGCTCCTCAAAGACCTTAGCCCTGCTCTGGAGTCCCCTCTGGGAATCTTCACTTTCACACACACACACACACACACACACACACACACACACACACACACACACACACACGCTCATGCACAGATGCAGTCTCACGCGTGCACACAAGAATACAAATATTTAACTCTTTCCCAAGCCCATATAAAATATTTCTCTCTTTCTCCCACACACTACGCAAACAAACACATTGAACAGACACCAAAGCCAAAGGAAAGAGTCATACTGATTCAAAATCATTCAACAGGGTTTCTAGGATTTTTTATTTAACAAAGGCTTCTTTTGAAAAACAAGGTTTTTCTGAAGTGCAAGTAAAAACATCACTGAGGGAGAAATGTCCCATTCAAATACAGGAAACGTCAGAACGTCATTTGAAGTACTGTGTGGAAACAATATTCTATCATCTAATTTTTAAGGGTGGCAATAGACAGAGTCAATAAAGACCTCCCCATTATGTTAGAACCCAACTGGACTCATACACTTACCATTCACTCTAGAGGTTAGAGGTTAAAGCTTTTAGGGTAAGTAGTGTGAAATAACAGTCTATTTTCTAATGATCGCAGAGGAGGCTAAACACACCCTAAATTGAGAGAAGTGAGGAGCGTTCTCCACACCAATTACCTCGCTCTACTCTCGCAGTGGTTTGCCTGGGGCGATTAGGCTGTTTGCGGTGTGCATGTGCGTGTTGGGGTAATGGCCTCCTTCACCGATAAAAGGCAGGTTTGGTTCATTACCGCTCCCGACAACGATGAGACAGCCTACAGGGAGGAGGTCAGTGACCTGGCACAGTGGTGCCAACAACCTCTCCCTCAACGTCAGCAAGACAAAGGAGTTGATCGTGGACTACAGGAAACGGAGGGTCGAGCACGCCCCCATTCACATTTATGAGGCTGTAGTGGAACCGGTCGAGAGCTTCAAGTTCCTCTATGTCCACAACACTAAGGTACTATCATGGTCCACACACATCAACACAGTCATGAAGAGGCCACGACAATGCCTCTTCCCCCTCAGGAGGCTGGAAAAAGTCAGCACGGGCCCTCAGAGATCCTCAAAAAGTTCTACAGTTGCACCATTGAGAACATCTTGACTGGCTGCATCCCCGCTTGGTATGGCAACTGTTTGGCACCTGACCGCAAGGCGCTACAGAGGGTTGTGCATACTGCCCAGTACATCACTGGGGCCTCTATACCTGCCATCCAGGACCTCTATACCAGGTAGTGTCAGAGAAAGGCCCTAAAGTCAAGTCAGACTGTTCTCTCTCTTATCGCACGCCAAACGGTACCGATGCTCCAAGAGTGTGCAAAGCTGTCATCAAGGCAAAGGGTGGCTACTTAGAAGAATCTCAAATATAAACTATATTTTGATTTTGTTATGGTGTGTCCAAACCTTTGAATGGTACTGTATATACATTTCTACCTCAACTTGGTACTGGTACCCCATGTATACAGCCAAGTTATCGTTACTCATCGTGTATTTATTCCTCGTGTTATTATTTTTTATTGTTTTCTTCTTACATTTTTTTCTACTATTTATCTTTTTTTCCTGCATTGTTGGTAAGGGCCAGTACGTAAGCATTTCACTCTTAGTCTACACCTGTTGTTTACGAAGCATGCAATAAATACAATTCGATTTGAATTCACACTTACAGTCTGGAAATTCTCTTGTCAAGGTGTCAGTTAATATTTCCCCAGTCAACGGCCTTCCTTAGTATTAAAGAAGAAGATGGAAACATTAACAGGGAATAGGGTCCAAATAGGGTTAGTGTGTAGATTCACCTGCTATGCAGCTAGAGTGCTATATGTGCTGTATACCAAAGGTTAAGTCATTACAGAGGCCCTTTAATTGAAGATGAGAGTGAAACAATATGGCTGTTCCCCCATCCTCCTCAGAGCTTTTCTATCTTTCCCTTGATTCCATTTGGATGTAACTCGATAAACCAGGCAGACCGGATGAAACCAGCTTGGCTTGAGCCCTCCCAAAGATGACCTGGGGTGGATGAATAATGCTCCACAGAGCGTTAGGGTGGGTTTTAGCGTCACTGAGAGGTGTATAACGAGGTTAAACAGTGACAAACCATCTACAGCGATGTAGGCTGAACTGAAATGAGAGCGGCGGAGAAATGCCTGTGGGTCTGTTCCATTTTCTTTCTCTCCCCCCATTTTCCTTACTGTCTCTACTTAGACCTATCTGAGGCTTGTTTTGTCAAGACCGATAACAGCGTGACGTTCCTTGGGCGAAAGTTCAGAACAAGAGTTGGTCAGCTTTCATTTGGGCGCTGAGTCTAACAGCTGCTGTCACACACATACGAGAGGAAGAGGGAGAGACAAGGGGAGAAAAAGTAGGAAATTGCATTGCCTGTTCAATAGGCCAATAAGAGTACAGAAAGAGAGAGAGAGAAATAAAGTGAGAGAGAATAACCATTGAAATTACGTGTCAAGCAGAAAATGACGGAGGTCCCACTCAGAACCCAAACTCTGATTGTGTTCAGGGTGGCTAAAAGAAAACTGCAGTGAAAAGAACAATAAAACCATATTTTCTTGTTCCATGAATGAAATGCATAGCTTAAAAAACCCATCTACTGTAGAGCCGTGTGGACCATTGCCGTTGGAGAAACTGGTTTCTCATTTTGCCACAGTAAAATGAGACACTGGTCCACTTCCTGGTTCAGCTGAGTTATGGCGGAACACATAATGACAGATACAGGTGGATTGTCATCACCCCCAGGGGTATGATAGAACAGGAGATGGTGTATTATAATTTTTGGTTTCCTGTAACAGTCTCTGCCTACAGAATCTGGTGAGAACGCTCATATTTCCACACTGCTGCAACAGATACCATCAGTCCCCTATGGAGTCACACCGCTAACCATTAAAGTCCATGTCACACTAGTCACTGATTCTATTTGATATGAGAAAAGCAATCTTGGGAGGCCTTTAACACATTCCCGATTGATTGGAGACAGTCTGTAAGGAGTAAGGACCTGGTTGGTGTACGTCCACGCGTCAGCTTTTTCCCCTCAATCCAATACGTTTTTTTTCTCCTAGGTGGGCTAGAGCAGACTAATAAACAGTGGGAGGAAGCGCTAATAGCTAAGATGTAAACAGTTAGCTGACTTGTGGATATTGTGTCTGCCAAGGGGACACAATGAGTGGTGCAGCTGCCAATGTTATCAGTGGCCGGATTACTGTGTTTGCAGCAGAGTGGGGATGGGAGATCGGTTGGTACAGTAATAGAGATGTCACATTGCTTTATAATCCAATAATGGAGGCTCGCACTAACAACAATCTGTTTGGTCTGGGCTTATCTTGCAGAAGAATAAATAAAAAGGTGGTGGTACATGGGTGTGTGTGTGTTCCAGTGGACGTGTGTGGGATTCTTCCTTCACCATCAGCAAATAAACTTGGGGGCTGAAAAAAATACACTGTGCCTAAGGATCAATGTGTGTTGTTTGTTGTTTTGTTGTCTTCTCATCTGAACAGGGCCGGGGAACGGCTGCAGACCAGCAGAATGCAATCTATACATCTTCCTCAACGAAGGGAAGCTACTTCCAGCAGTCTGATCCAATAGCCTGGGCCCCACTGTAATCTCAGGCTCCATACACAGGTATTAAATGAAATGGGGAGAGGCATAGGGGGGCCTGAGGTAGCAAGGGGACCCGTGTGTGCATTGCTGCATATATATGCGTGTGTGTGTGTTCTATAGGGTTGTGCGGTGAGTAGCAATTTGTCATGTGTCAGCCTGGTTGTGCTATCTGTCAGTGCTGGACTGGTCCCTCAGGTGGTGATTGGGGTCAGTGTAGCGTGGTGGGGCGGGATGTGCACTCTGCGACACACACACACACATCTCACTCTGTGCTCTGTCTCCGTCCCTTCAGCTGGCAGCTGTTCCGGTCCCGTAAAGAAGAAAAATAAATTCATTGAGAGGAGACAATCTGTTTTTTCTCAGTGGGGGTAATGGGGGGAGGAGGGAAAAAAACATGATGCGTGAAACCTCACCGAACCCCTCTGAGGAAAATGTGACGGAGAGTGACAGGCAGGCCCCGGTTTGCCTTTCTTATCTTCTTCTCTTCCTGGTGCTTTCTTTCTCCGTTTGTCCTCTCCCCTCCCTTTATCCACCCCCTTCTGTTCAAAGTAGCAATTGGGTAACAGTGCATGTGAAGGAGAGTGTAATTGCGCAATGTTGACAGTGTATGGAATGGCTGCTCTTCCCTGGTGGCTCACCAGGCCTGACATGTAGCTTCTGATGAGCGTTTGGCACTTTCCCCCCTTTTTGTCTACTCTCCAAAGTGTGTGTGTGACAGGACAGTTGTGGGTGTCTGTCTTCAGGCTCTGATACATACATATTTAACAGTATAGCTTCCGTCCCTCTCTTCGCCCCTACCTGGGCTTGAACCAGGGACCCTCTGCACACATCTACAACTGCCTTCCACGAAGCATCGTTACCCATCGCTCCACCTAAGCCGCAGCCCTTGCAAAGCAAGTGGAACAACTGCCACTGGCTGACACACAATATCCTACAATATCCCATAATGTCGAAGTGGGAGGTCTTTGTGTCTCCCATCTGCCATCTATTGGTTTATGGGTAAAAAAAGAAGCAGAGATTGAATATCCCTTTGAGCATGGTGAAGTTATTAATTACACTTTGGATGGCGTATCAATACACCCAGTCACTACAAAGATACAGGCGTCCTACCTAACTCCGTTGCCGGAGAGGAAGGAAACCGCTCAGGTGTTTCACTATGAGGCCAATGGTGACATTTAAACAGTTACAGAGTTTAATGGCTGTGATAGGACAAAACTGAGAATAGATCAACAACATTGTAGTTACTCCACAATACTAACCTAATTGACAGAGTGAAAAGAAGTAAGCCTGTAGAGAATAAAAATATTCCCAAAACATGCATCATGTTTGCAACAATGCACTAAAGCAATAATGCAAAAAAATGTGGCAAAGAAATTCACTTTTTGTCCTGAGTACAAAGTTTTATGTTTCGAGCAAATCCAATACAACACATCACTGAATACCACTCTCTGTATTTTCAAGCACAGTGGTCGCTGCATCATGTTATGGGTATGCTTGTAATTGTTAAGGACTGTCGAGTTTTTCAGGATAAAAAAAATAAACAGAATGGAGCTATGCACTGGCAAAATCCTAGAGAAACCTGGTTCAGTCTGCTTTCCACCAGACACTGGGAGATTAATTCCTCTTTCAGCAGGACAAAAACCGAAAACGCAAGGCAAATCTACACTGGAGTTGCTTACCAAGAAGACAGTGAATGTACCCAAGTGGCCGAGTTACAGTTTTAACTCAAATCTTCTCGAAAATCTATGGCAAGACTGGAAAATGGTTGTCTAATGGTTGTCTAGCAATTATCAACAACCAATTTGACAGAGCTTGAAGAATTTTGAAAATAATAAAATGGGCAAATATTGTACAATCTAGGTGTGCAAAGCTTTTAGAGACTTACCCAGAAAGACTCACAGCTGTAATCGCTGCCAAAGTGCTAAAATCATGTTTTGACTTTGTCATTATGGGGTATTCCAAATCAAATGTTATGCGAGTGTAGTGAAAAGCTTGTGCTTCTGGTTCGGACAGTGCAGTAATATCTAACAAGTAATCAAAAAATTCCCCAACAACTACCTAATACACACAAATCTAAAAAGGGGTGAATGAGAATATGTATGTATGGGTGAGCGATGGCCAAGTATGTTAACCCTCGCTGTGATACAGCCGGACAGGATGCTCCCGATTGTGGATCTATAGAAGTTAGTCAGGGTTTTCGGTGACAGGCCAAATTTCTTCAGCCTCCTGAGGTTGAAGAGGTGCTGTTGCGCCTTCTTCACCACGCTGTCTGTGTGCATGGACCATTTCAGTTTGTTGGTGATATGTACACTGAAGAACTTAACTTTCCACCTTCTCCACTGCTGTCCCATCGATGTGGATAGGGGGATGCTCCTTCTGTGGTTCCTGAAGTCCACGATCATCTCCTTTGTTTTGTTAACGTTGAGTGAGAGGTTGTTTTCCTGACATCACAATTCAAGTGCCTTCACCTCCTCCCTGTAGGATGACTCGTCGTTGTTGGTAATCAAGCTCACTACTGTTGTGTCGTCTGCAAACTTGATGATTGAGTTGGAGGTGTGCATGGCCACTCAGTCATGGGTGAACAGGGAGTACAGGAGGGGGTTGAGCACACACTCTTGTGGGGCCCCTGCGTTGAGGTTCAACGAGGTGGAGATGTCCAAGACCCAATTGCACAGGGTGGGGGTGGGGTTGAGGCCCAGGGCCTCCAGCTTGATGAGCTTGGAGGGTACTATGGTGTTGAATGCTGGGCTGTAGTCAATGAACAGCATTCTTACATAGGTATTCCTCTTGTCCAGATGGGATAGTGCAGCATGCAGTGTAATGGTGATTGCATTGTCTGTGGACCTGTTAGGGCGGTATGCAAACTGCAGTGGGTCTAGGGTGGCCGGTAAGGTGGAGGTGATATGATCCTTGACTAGTCTCTCAAAGCACTTCATGATGACAGAAGTGAGTGCTACGGGGCGGTAGTCATTTAGTTCAGTCTTTGCATTCTTGGGTACAGGAACAATGGTGGCCATCTTGAAGCATGTGGGGACAGCAGACTGGGATAGGGAGTGATTGAATATGTCCGGAAACACACCAGCCACCTGGTCTGTGTGTGCTCTGAGGAAGCGGCTAGGGATGCAGTCTGGGCCAGCAGCCTTGCGAGGGTTAACACGTTTAAATGTTTTACTCACGTCGGCCATGGAAGAGGGCGCAGTTCTTGTTAGCGGGCCGCGACGATGGCACTGTATTCTGTATTATCCTCAAAGCAGGCAAAGAAGGTGTTTAGTTTGTCTGGAAGCGTGACGGTGTCGGTGACGTGGCCGGTTCTCTTTTTTAGTCTGTGATTTCCTGTAGACCCTGCCACATACGTCTCACTTCTGAGCCGTTGAATTGCGACTCCACTTTGTCCCTGTACCGGTATTTTGCTTGTTTGATTGCCTTGCAGAGGGAATAACTACACTGTTTATATTCAGCCATATTCCCAGACCTCTTTCCATGGTTAAATGCTATGGTTCGCGCTTTCAGTTTTGCGCGAATTCCACCATCCATCTACGTTGTCTGGTTAGGATAGGTTTTAGACACAGTGGGGACAACATCTCTAATGCACTTCCTAATAAATTCACTCACTGAGTCAGATCGATGTTGTTATCAGAGGCTAACCGGAAAATATCCCAGTCCGCGTGATCAAAACAATCTTGAAGCGTGGATTCCGATTGGTCAGAGCAATGTTGAATGGTTCTAGTCACTGATACATCCTGTTTGAGTTTCTGCCTATAAGACGGTAGGAGCAAGATGGTGTTGTGATCGGATTTTCCAAAGGGAGGGCGGGGGAGGGCTTTGTCGGCATCGCGGGAGGTTAGAGTAGCAGTGGTCTAGTGTATTACCCCCGCGCATAGTGCAATCAATATGATAGAATTTAGGTTGCCTTGTTCTCAAATTTGCTTTGTTAAAATCCCCAACAACAATAAATGCAGCCTCAGGATATATGGTTTCCAGTTTACATAGAGTCCAGTTAAGTTCCTTTAGGGTCATATTGGTGTCTGCTTGAGGGGTAATGTACACAGCTGTGACAATAACTGAAGAGAATTCTCTTGGAAGGTAATATGGACAGCATTTGATTGTGAGGAATTCTAGGTCGGATGAGCAGAAGGACTTGAGTTCCTGTATGTTGTTATGATTACACCATGAATCGTTAATCATGAAGAATACAACCCCGTCATTCCACTTTCCAGAGAGGTGTTTATCTCTGTAGGCGCAATGCATGGAGAAGCCCGGTGGCTGAACCGATTCCGACAACCCGAGAGCCACGTTTCCGTTAATGTAACATTCTCTGGATATACAATCTCTGATGTCTCTCTGGAAGGCAACTCTTGCTCGAATTTAATCTACCTTGTTGTCAAGAGACTGGACATTGACAAGTCGTATGCAAGGGAGCGGTGGGCGATGTGCACGTCTACAGAGCCTGACCAGGAGGCCGCTCCGTCTGCCCCTTCTGCGGCGCCGTTGTCTTGGGTCGGCTACTGGGATTAGATCCATTTTCCTGCATGGTGGTCCAAACAGATGATCCGCTTCGAGAAAGTCGTATTCCTGGTCGTAATGTTGGTAAGTTGACGTCGCTCTTCTATCCAATAGTTCTTCCTGGCTGTATGTAATAAGACTTAAGATTTCCTGGCGTAACAATATAATAAATTTAAAAAAACAAAATACTGCATAGTTTCCTAAGGACCCGAAGCGAGGCAACCATCTCTGTCGGTGCCATCTTTTGTTGTTGTTGTTGGTGGTGGTGGTGGTGGTGGTGTGTGTGTGTGGTGTGTGTGTGTGTGTGTGTGTGTGTGTGTGTGTGTGTGTGTGTGTAGATGGGTGAGAAAAATAGCATTAATCCATTTTGAATTTCGTCTAATGTGGAATAAGTCAAGGGGTATGAATACTTTATAAAGGCACTGTACGCACACACTCACACATTTCCTAGTGTCCTCTTCTCAGCATCCTCACTGTAAACAGGTCTTAAAACTAGGACAGTGCACACATGCACGTGGGCACACACACAACTTCAACACCCAAAACGCATCTCAAAAACACACTCACCTATACTTTTAAACCTATTTTTTTGGAGCACTTCAGGTAAAGGCGCTTCCTTGGTACTGTAGATATCCATAGTGGAGGAACTGATAAGAGTGTGAGCTCTCGCGCAGTGGGGATTTAAAAGATGGAGGCGCGCGATACCTCCCCTCTGTATTTCTTTACTTTGATCATTTTTCTCCCAGGGAACAGATGTCATTGGTGAAGGTGACTTTCAAGAGCGTGTTTCTACCCCAGTCAGGGAGGCAGGCAGGGAAGAAGGCAGGGAGGCATATAAGAGATTTACTATTTCATTTCCAGCGGGATCATCATATTTAATTTGCCTACTGGGAGGAATGAAGTTCGGAGGAGAGAGAGGAGAGGAGGAAGAAAGGAGGAGAGGAGTGTGGTGCCTGAGGGGAGAGAGAGAGCGCCTTGTTGGGAGAGAGCTCAGAGGACGTCCTGGCTTTCAACTCTCCTCTCTCCCCCCACCAGTCATCACAACAGTGCCACCCTAAACCCCATACACGCACACAGGAGGGCCTGTACACACATACACAAATAAACCATACACACATTTGCACGTGCACACAGATAAACACACACACTTAATAGCAGATACATAACATACGTATTATCCATTACAGTAGTTTCATGGGCCACAATGCAAGACCCTATATTGGAACGACGGTGGCATCTTGGCAAAAGGCAACGGCAGACAGACGAGTCCGAGCCAAAACCCTTCCCCAACAAGCCCGGTAGACTTTAAATGTGGCCCTGAGACATGCTTAAGATCGTCTCGTCTGACAAAAATAAAATAACAACAAAAAAAACGACAGGAGAACATGCATTAAAAGCTGGCCAGCACTCTTCTTTGAAATGTGTTTTTCATGTCCATGGGGCTTTCTAATACCCACTCATAAATGTACGCAATTGTATCTCCTCTCCCTCGGCTGGCTCTCTCACCATTTATTTATTTGGCATCACTCTTTCCAGTTCCTCCACCATTTCCTCTCTCTCTCCACTTGTGTCCTCTTCCCTTTTGCACATCAGATTTTCACGCTCTGGTCCCCTGAAACCATCTCACCCCCCCTTCCTCCCTCCCTCGGTTTGCTTCACTGTCCCCTCTCTGCTTCCTTCTGGGAAATAAAGTAAATTTAAAACCATGGCCAAACTTCCCATTGGCCCTTCGTAGACCTCTACTCACACAGCATGGCCCAGTATTTTAAGACTGAAACTACATGAATCATTGTGTTACGGGTGTTGTACATTCCCACTGCTTCAAAGGCACCGCTTCATTTTACAATGGGTTTTGTGTGTGTTCTCATTAGTTGCATCCTGCCCGGTGCAGACCCAGTTTGTGGTATTAAATGGGAGTGTCAGTACTTGCCTGGTGCTAGGCAGCCAAGCTGTTTAGCAGTCAGAGGGCTAGGGCACACAGAAGAGTCCAATTGACTAGGATTAGGTGGAACAATGAGACGACAGCCTCTCTCCACGCAAACACACAGGCATGCACATATACACACACACACACACACACACACACACACACACACACACACACACACACACACACACACACACACACACACACACACACACACACACACACACACACAGGTGCACAAACACACACACACACACGTACACACACAGAGTAGGGTTGTGAAATGAGACTGAAAATTGCACCTTTGAAGCGGTCAGAAAATAGATGAAAAGAGCCATTAAGCCAGTGTATTATCTGAGCCAGTGACGTACTAAAAGACACCCCACACTGAGCCCACGTCTCAATTTGTGTATGAGGGCCATTCGCATATCTATAATTCAACATGTTTCTGTGATAATAAAAAAAAGACATAAGGCAGGTGATAAATAATTAATCGTACTAAATAAATCAACAAAAAAAGAGAACTGGAGAAAAAAAAGAAACATACTGGAAAAGTGTCATTGTCTGATTAAAAAAGATCCAATTTGCATGGTTGATGTTCTCTAGTTTGTCAGATTACACAGAGTAGTCCTGTTTCAAGAACGCCTAACAATCTTGTGGATTAAATGCAGAGACAGACTCGCAGCAAGTTAGAAAATATTTTAAATATTCTAAATTAATCTCCTTTGGTTATTTTCTGTTTATCACATCGAAAACTTGTCCAAACACTAATACACACACACACACACACACACACAACTTCCGAAGTTCTTTCACTAATATCTGTTTTGTGTCCCTGAAATATCACACAATAAACTAATCTCCTTCCAAATTCTACACTATGGTAAACACCACTCTCCCCACCCCCTCAAAACCTCCCCCATAACGTTCCTCCAACCCAAATGGAATGCAATTTTCCAAAGGCTGACAGAGGGGTTTCAACGCAAAGAAGAAAACCTTGCTAATTCAAATAGCCATTATTGGCCATTACAGTGCCTTCAGAAAGTATTCATATCCTTAGACCTATTCCACATTTTGCTGTGTTACAGACGGAATTCAAAATGGATTAAATACATTTTTTTTAAATCTCCATCTACACACAATACCCCATAATGACAAAGTGAAATAATGTTTATTTTTTTGTACATTTATTGAAAATTAAATAGAGAAATATCTTATTTACAGAAGTATTCACACCCCTGAGTCAATACATTGTCGAAGCACCTTTGGCAGAGATTACAAACGTGAGTCTTTCTGGGTAAGTCTCTACGAGCTTTCCACACCTGGATTGTACAACATTTGCCAATGATGTTTTTCAAAATTCTTGCGTACAATGTTTTATAAAGTATTCATAACCCTTGATTTATTCCACATTGTTGTCACAACCGGAATTTAAAATGAATTAATATTTTTTTCCCTCACCCATCTACACACAATACCCCATAATGACAAATTGAAAACATGATTTTAGCACTTTAGTAGCGATTACGGCTGTGAGTCTTTCTGGGTAAGTCTGTAAAAGCTTTGTACACTTAAATTGTACAATATTTACCTATTATTTTCAAAATGTCAAAATGATTGATCATTGCTAGACAACCATCTAAGTCTTGCCATTGATTTTCAAGTACATTTAAGTCAAAACTAACTTGGACACTCAGGAGCATTCACTGTCTTCTTGGTAAGCAAATGAGTGTAGATTTGGCCTTGTGTTTTAGGTTATTGTCCTGCTGAAAGGTGAATTCATCTTCCAGTGTCTGGTGGAAAGCAGAATGAACCAGGTTTTCCTCTGGGAATTTGCCCATGCTTAGTGCCATTCTGTTTATTTTTTATCCTGAAAAACTCCCCAATCCTTAACAATTGCAAGCATACCCATAATGTGATGCAGCCACCACCATGATTGAAAATATGAAGAGTGGTACTCAGTGATGTATTGTTGGATTTACCCCAAACATAACGCCTTTTTATTCAGGAAATAAAGTTAATTTCTTTGCCACATTTGTTGCAGTTTTAGTTTAGTGGTTTATTGCAAACGGTATGCATGTTTTGGAATATGTTTATTCTGTACAGACTTTCTTTTCACTCTGTCATTGAGTTAGTATTGTGGAGTAACTACAAATATTTTTGATCCACCCTCAGTTTCTCTTATCACAGCCATTAAACTCTGTAAATGTTTTAAAGACACCATTGGCCTCATCCTTGAGCGGTTTCCTTACTCTCCGGCAACTGAGTTAAGAAGGATGCTTGTATATTTGTAGAGACTGGGTGTATTGATATATCATCCAAAGTGTAATTAATAACTTCATCCTGCTCAAACAAAGGGATTTTTTTTTACCCATCTACCAATGGGTGCCCTTCTTTGCGAGGCATTGGAAAACCTCCCTGGTCTTTGTGGTTGAATCTGTGTTTGAAATTCACTGCTCGAAGGAGGGACCTTACAGATAATTGCATGTGTGGGGTACAGAGATGAGGTAGGCATTCAAAATTAATGTTAAACACTATTTATTGCTCACAGAGTGACTCCATGAAACATATTATGTGACTGTTAAGCAAATCTTTACTCCTGAACTTATTTAGGGCTGCCTCATAAAGGGGTTGAATACTTCAGCTGAAATATCTTGAATTTGTTTCATTTTTCATTCATTTATAAAAATGTCCAAAAATATAAATTCCACTTCAACTTTATGGGGTATTGTGTGTAGGCCAGTGACGATCTCAATTGAATAAATATTTAATTCAGGCTGTAAAACACCAAAATGTGGAAAAAGTAAAGGGGTGTGAATACTTTCTGAAGGCACTGTATGTTGAAGCATCAGGGGAAGCTGATGGAAAGCATTGGGTTCTACTGAGGAGCTAGTAGTTACCTGTCATTGGTGACAAAGGATATGGTACTTAGCCTGGGAGCACTACAAAGGCCTGTCAGGGTCATCACTCACACTGACTATAACAATAAATAGGAAGCCATCTTGAGGGCTATTTTCCTTAGTGGTGATGTCAACCCCAAGCATCCACCTGTTTTTGACCTTGGATTGTCGGTAAAAAGCGTGTGGAAACAGTATGTTTGTGGGTGTGTTTGCATATGTGTCAGTGCCTTTTGGATCAAAGGTCCGTGTGGTATAGATGGCAGGTGCACAAATGGCAGGTGATGGCCAAGAGAGTGATCTAAAATCAGCGGTTCCCAACCTTTTCTGTACCGGGGACCACCAAATCAAAGTCAAAAGCTCTTGAGGAACAGCATTTTGTTGTTGAAATTGATCTTGGTGGTCAAATTTGATAAATGTTTTCAGTGAATGTAAGAGATTAAAAGTCTATTATTATTATTAACAATTTGTATTCTGAATAGTAAAGTAATAATATAATACTCCCAGCTGTTATTATATTTGGAGAAATAAATCAATAAAAACATCTAAATAATCAACCACAGGTTGAAAACCACAATCTAAGCTGTAATCAACATGTCAAATGAGACCTGTTCGAGGAATCCTCTCCAGCATTTTACAACCAAAATAACCCTATTGAGGTTGTTCATTGGGTTTTACAGCATGTACAGTGCCTTCAGAAAGTACTTACACCCCTCGACTGTTTAAAAATGAAGTTAAATTGATTACATTTAGTTTATTTTGTCACTGGCCTACACACAATACCCCAAAACGTCAGTGGAATTATGGTTTTAGACATTTTTACAAATTAATAAAAAATGACAAGCTGAAATGCCTTGAGTAATCCACCCCTTTGTTACAGCAAGCCTAAAATTCAGGAATAAAACTTAGCTTAACAAGTCACATTCTAAGGTACATGGCCTTCATTTAGCAAAGCTAACAATAACTCTATCCTCTTGATTCCTGCATACAATAAAAAACTCAAACAGGAAGTCACAGTGATGCGTGCAATATGAAAGTGATCCAATGAAGCGGATGCTAAGCAACGGGACTGTTTCACTAGCAAAGACTGGAATATGTTCTGGGATTCCTCTGATAACATTGAGGAGTTTACCACATCAGTCACCGGCTTCATTAATAAGTGCATTGACGACATCGATGTGACCGTACGTACATATCCTAACCAGAAGCCATGGATTACAGGCAACAACTGCACTGAGATCAAGGCTTTGGCTGCCGCTTCAAGGTGCAGGATACTAATCCGGACGCTTATAAGAAATCCCACTACGCCCTACGACAAACCATCAAACAGGTAACGCGCCATTAGAGGACTAAGGTCGAATCCTGCTACACCGGCTTTAACTTCTTGGTGACAGGGGGCAGTATTTTCACGTCCGGATGAAATGCATGCCCAAATTCAACTGCCTGCTACTCATCCCCAGAAGATAAGATATGCATATTATGCAGGACGACCATTTGTGATGTTTATGGGACATATTGGAGTGCCAACAGAAGAAGCTCGTCAAAGGGTGCCTGCAGGGTTGAAATATGTTTTCTCTCTTTTGTTTACGGAGGTGCTATCCTCAGATAATAGCATTGTTTGCTTTCGCCGAAAAGCCTTTTTGAAATCTGAGATGTTGGCTGGATTCACAACATGTGTAGCTTTAATTTGGTATCTTACATGTGTGATTTCATGAAAGTTAGATTTTTATAGTAATTTATTTGAATTTAGCGTTCTGCATTTTCTCTGGCTTTTGGCCAGGTGGGACGCATATCCCAGAGAGGTTAACCTCTCTTTGGGATAGGGGGCGGTATTTTGGAGTCCGAATGAAAAGACTGCCCAAAGTAAACAGCCTGCTACTCAGGCCCAGAAGCTAGGATTTGCATATAATTCGTAGATTTGGATAGAACTCTAAAGTTTCTAAAACTGTTAAAATAATGTCTGTGAGTATAACAGAACTGAAATGGCAGGCGAAACCCCAAGAACAAACCACCCCCCAAAAAATAAATTATAATCCTACCACTGATTTCAATGGATGGCACTTTCATAATAGGGCGATATCGTGCCCGATTGCAGTTCCTAGGGCTTCCACTAGATGACAACAGTCTTTAGAAAGAGTTTCAGGCTGTTTTTTGGAAAAATTAGAAATTGTAGTTTTTCTAGGTGGCTCTCATTTTGGCTGTAGTGTTTCTAAGCGCGTGAATGAGAGCGAGTTCTTTGGTATTTTTCTCCAGTAAAGACAATAACGATTCTCCGCCTTAAATTGTATCGTTTATTTGCATATTAGGGTACCTAAGGCTTGATTATAAACTTTGATTGACTTGTTTGGATAGGTTTATTGGTAACGTTTGAGATTCATTTTGCATGCATTTTGAAGGAGGATTATTGACTGAAGTGCGCCAGCTAAACTGAGTTTTTATGGATATAAAGGAGGACATTATCGAACAAAAGGACCATTTGTAATGTAACTGGGACCTTTTGGAGTGCCAACAGAAGAAGATCTTCAAAGGTAAGGCATATATTATATCGCTGATTTGTTATGCATTTGTGTGCTGGGCACTGTCCTCAGATAATCGCATGGTTTGCTTTCGCCGTAAAGCCTTTTTGAAATCTGACACGGCGGCTGGATTAACAATAAATTCAGCTTTATTTTGATGTATTGCACTTGTGATTTCATGAAAGTTTAATATTTATAGTAATTTCATTTGAATTTGGCGCTCTGCAATTTCACCGGAAGTTTTCGAAATGGAACGCTAGCATCCCACTGATCCGCAAGAAGTTAACCTCTTGAGCTTATGGCTGAATACTGCCCCCTTTGGAGGAAGTGCGTGCCCATAGTAAACTGAAAATATTTTTTTCCAAAATTGCTAATATATGCATATAATAATTATTATTGAATAGAAAACACTCTAAAGTTTCTAAAACCGTTTAAATTATGTCTGTATGTAAAGCAGAACTCTCAGGGCAGCCTTTCTCCCAAACTCTCTCTTGTCAAGAGAAAAGTTGGGTCAACTTTGACGTCATCGCCCCCACCCTTCCCAGGCAGCTACCGATCTGGGAACAGTATGTATTTGTTCAGCGCGATGTCTGCTTTCAATTGGCACGTTCATTGTTTGAATTTCGCGCGCCCTCATCCTTTGGCGGGCGAAAATGCCCGGGTCACTCTCAAATACATGCACTCTATTGCGCGCGGCCGATTTGGGGAACGTTCTTTTCCAAGAGACACCAGTTGAAGCGGGTTCGTTTGTTCGTGATGATCATTGTTTTACATGATAAAAACATCATTTTGCTCGATTCTGCACTTAGTTTGACCAGTTTAGTCGACATATAATATGTAATTTTGAAGTTTTGATGCGCAAGAGTGCGGGACCAGAAGGAGCAGAAGTTATTTTGGGTGCATTTCAGCTGAAGCTGTTAGCATATGCTAATACAAAGACGCACAACTTGAAACCAAACGATGTATTGGGTAAGTATGACTCCTTCTACGTCTTCTGATCGAAGAACATCAAAGGTAAGGGAATATTTATGTGGTTATTTTGGGTTTCTGTGGACTCCAAACGTAGAGGAGACACTGCTAATATCTGAGCGCCGTCTCATAGCATAGACTAGTGAACGAATTCTGTAACGTTAAAAATAAATGTAACACAGCGGTTGTATTAAGAAGAAGTGTATCTTTGTAACTATATGTAGAACATGTATATTTAGTCATGTTTATTGCTTGTTATCTGACGTTATCTGTCGGAGCTATCATAATTTCTCCGGACATTTTGAATAGCATTTTTGAAATGTCGTCATTGTAAACAGAGATTTATGGATATTAATGGCATATTATTGAAAAAAAAAAAAAATGTACTGTGTAACATGTAATATTACTGTCATCTGATGAAGATTTTCAAAAGGTTAGTGAATTATTTATTTTTTAATCCTCCTTTTAAATTTTATATTTTCTGGGACAAAATGGCCGCCGCTTGTCTTTTGTTTCGGTGGTGGTCTAATATAAATGTGGGCTATGTTTTCGCCGTAAAACATTTTAGAAATCTGACTTGCTGGGTAGATGAACAAGGTGTTTATCTTTCATTTGAGCTATTGGACTTGTTAATGTGTGGAGGTTAAATATTTCTAAGAATATTTTTTTGCATTTTGCGTTATGCTAATGAGCTTGAGCCGTAGTCACGATCCCGGATCCGGGATGGGTAGCATCAAGAGGTTGACTACAGCTCAGCGTTCAACACCATCGTGCCCTTCAATCTTGTCACTAAGGCCCCTGGGACTAAACACCTCCCTCTGCAACTGGATCCTGGACTTCCTGATGGCCATCCCCAGGTGGTGAAGGTAGGCAACAAGACATCTGCCATTCTGACCCTCAACACGGGGGGCACCGCAGGAGTGCATGCTTAGTCCCCTTATGTACTCCCTGTTCACCCACGACTGTGTGGCCAAGCATGACTCCAACGCCATCATTAAGTAAGCAGACGACACAACGGTGGTAAGCCTGATCACAGACAACGATGAGATGGCCTATAGGGAGGAGGTCAGAGACCTGGCAACTTGAGCAAGAAAAATGAGCTGATCATGGACTACAGGAAGAGGAGGGCTGAACTTGCCTCCATTCACATCGACAGGGCTGTAATGGTTCAGTTTGAGAGCTTGAAGTTCCTTGGTGTTCACATCCCTATGGACCTATCATGGTCCAAACACACCAATAGTTATAAGTAGGGCACGACAACTCCTATACTCCCCCAGGAGGCTGAAAGGATTTGGCATGGGTCCTCAGATCCTTAAATAGTTCTACAGTTGCACCATTGAGAGCTGGCTGACTGGCTGCATCATCGCTTGGTATGGCAACTGTTTGGCATCCGACCGCAAGGAACTACAGAGGGTAGTGCATACGGCCCAGTACATCACTGGGGCTGAGCTCCATGCCATCCAAGACCTCTATACCATGCAGTGTCAGAGGAAGGCCCTAAAAAAATGGTCAAACACTCATACCGGTGGGCCAAGTATGGGACCAAAGTCTCCATAACAGCTTCTACACCTCAAGCCATAAGACTGCTGAACAATTAATCAAAATGACTACCCCTTTATTTTATTATTATTACTACTTGCACCAACCCTCCTGCACAGGCCCTAACCACACACTAAAGCATACCACACACACACACACGCAAACGCTGATGAAACTCTGTTTATTCTAATCACTTCACACCTACCTACATGTACAGCTGAAGTCAGAATTTACATACACTTTGGTTGGAGTCATTAAAACTCGTTTTTCAACCACTCCACAAATGTCATGTTAACAAACTATAGCTTTGGCAAGTTGGTTAGGACCAGAGGGCCAAGTATGGGACCAAAGTCTCCATAACAGCTTTGTGCATGACAAGTAATTTTTCCAACAACGGTTTACAGATTATTTCACTTACAGATTATTTTTCACACTGTATCACAATTCCAGTGGGTCAGAAGTTTACATACACAGAGTTGACTGTGCCTTTAAACAGCTTGGAAAATTCAAGAAAATTATGTCATGGCTTTAGATGCTTCTGATAGGCATCATTGACATCATTTGAGTCAATTGGAGGTGTACCTGTGGATGTATTTCAAGGCCTACTTCAAAACTCAGTGCCTCTTTGCTTGACATCATGGGAAAATCAAAAGAAATCAGCCAAGACCTCAGAAAATTGTAGAGCGCCACAAGTCTGGTTCATCCTTGGGAGCAATTTACAAACGCCTGAAGGTACCACACAAGTATAAATACCATGGGACCACGCAGCCGTCATACCGCTCAGGAAGGAGACGGGGTCTCCTAGAACGTACTTTGTTTGGAAAAGACCAAATCAATCCCAAAACAACAGCAAAGGACCATGTAAAGACACTGGAGGAAACAGGTACAAAAGTATCTATATCCATAGCAAAACAAGTCCTATATCGACATAACCTGAAAGGCAGCTCAGCAAGGAAGAAGCCTCTGCTCCAAAACCGCCATAACAAAAGCCAGACTACAGTTTGCACATGGGAACAAAGATTGTACTTTTTGGAGAAATGTCCTCTGGTCTGATGAAACAAAAACAGAACTGTTTGGCCATAATAACCATCTTTATGTTTGGAGGGAAAAGGGGGAGGCTTGCAAGTCGAAGAACACCATCCCAACAGTGAAGCACAGGGGTGGCATCATCATGTTGTGGGGGTGCTTTGCTGCAGGAGGGACTGGTGCACTTCACAAAATAGATGGCATCATGAGGAAAGAAAATTATGTGGATATATTGAAACAACATCTCAAGACATCAGTCAGGAAGTTAAAGCTTGGTCACAAATGGGTCTTCCAAATGGACAATGATCCCAAACATACTTCCAAAGTTGTGGCAAAATGGCTTAAGGACAACAAAGTCAAGGTATTGGTGTGGCCATCACAAAGCCCTATCCTCAATCCGAATAGATCATTTGTGGGCAGAACTGAAAAAGAGTGTGCGAGCAAGGAGGCCTACAAACCTGACTCAGTTACACCAGCTCTGTCAGGAGGAATGGGCCAATATTCCCTTAATTTATTGTGGGAACCTTGTGGAAGGCTACCCGAAACAATTTGACCCAAATTAAACAATTTAAAGGCAATGCTACCAAATACTAATTGACTGTATGTAAACTTCTGACTCACTGGGAATGTGATGAAAGAAATAAGCTGAAATAAATCATTCTCTACTATTATTTTGACATTTCACATTCTTAAAATAAAGTATTGATCCTAACTGACCTAAGACAGGGAATTTTTACTAGGATTAAATGTCAGGAATTGTGAAAAAGTTTAAGAGTTTAAATCTACTTGGCTAAGGTGTATGTAAACTTCCGACTTCAAATGTATATATTACCTCAATTACCTCGATTTCCCCGTACCACTGCATATTGACTCGGTACTGGTACCCCTTGTATATAGCCTCGTTATTGTGTTTCTATTTATCCTTTTCATTTGGCAAATTATTCTTACTTTTTCCCCCCTCTGCATTGTTGGTTAAGGGCTCATAAGTAAGAACTTCACGGTAAGGTCTGTTGTTTTCACCGCATGTGACAAACACAATTAGATTTTTACTGTGTGCAATAGTGTTTAATAAGATTTGGCAATGACTACCTCAGTCAAGCAGTGAATTTCAAAAACAGATACAACCACACAAATAAGGAAGGTTTTCAATGCCTCGCAAAGATAGCACCTATTGGCAGATGGGTAAAACATTCAAAAGCAGACATTGAATATCCCTTTGAACGTGGTGACCTTATTAATTACACTTTGGATGGTGTATCAATACAGTCACTACAAAGATACAGGTGTCCTTCTTAACTCAGTTGCTGGAGAGGAAGGAAACCGCTCAGGGATTTCACCATGAGGCCAATGGTGACTTTAAAACAGTTACAGAGTTTAATGACTGTGATAGGAGAAAACTGAGGGGTAGGTCAAAAACATTATAGTTACTCCACAATACTAACCTAAATGACAGAGTGAAAAGAAGGAAGCCTGTACAGAACACAAATACTCCAAAACATGCATCCTGTTTGAAATAAGGCACTAAAGTAAAACTGCAAAAAATGTGTCAAAGAAATAAAAGTAATGTCCTGAATACAATGCGTTACGTTTGGGGCAAATCCAACAACATCACTGAATATCACTTTTCATATTTTCAAGTATGGCGGTGGCTGCATCATGATATGGGTATCTTTGTCATTGGCAAGGGAGTCCAGCATGATATTTTTTGAAAATGTTCCAATATTGTAGCACAATAGTGAAGACATGAAAACTAAGAAATAACACATATGGAATCATGTAGTAACAAAAAACAAGTGCTAAACAAATCAACATATATTTTATATTCTTCAAAGTAGCCAAAAACCTCCAATTTGGACTCACCCGAACAAAGGATAGATTTCCAATGGTCTAATGTCCATTGCTCGTGTTTCTTGACCCAGGCAAGTCTCTTCTTCTTATTGGTGTCCATTAGTCGTGGTTTCTTGGCAGACATTTGACCATGAAGGCCTGATTCACACAGTCTCCTTTGAACAGATGTTGAGATGTGTCTGTTACTTGAACTCTGTGAAGCATTTATTTGGTATGCAATCTGAGATGCAGTTAATTCCAATGAACATATCTCCAGCAGAGGTAACTCTGGGTCTTCCTTTCCTGTGGCAGTCCTCATGAGAGCCAGTTTCATCATAGAGCTTTATTGTTTCTGCGACTGCACTTCAAGAAACTTTTAAAGTTCTTGACATTTTCAGGATTGACTGACCTTCATGTCTTAAAGTAATGATGGACTGTCGTTTCTCTTTGCTTATTTGAGCTGTTCTTGACATAATATGTACTTGGTCTTTTGCCAAATAGGACAATCTTCTGTATACCAGCCCTACCTTGTCACAACACTGATTGGCTCCAATGCATTAAGAAGGGAAAAAAATCCACAAATTAACAAAGCACACCTGTTAATTGAAATGCATACCTGGTGACGACCTCATGAAGCTGGTTGAGAGAATGCCAAAAGTGTGCAAAGCTGTCATCAAGGCAAAAGGTGGCTACTTTGAAGAAGCTAAAACATATTTAGATGTGTTTAACACTTGTGTGGTTACTACATGATTCTATATGTGTTATTTCATAGTTTGAGAGATAAATGCATATAAACTCAGCAAAAAAAGAAACATCCCTTTTTTAGGACCCTGTCTTTCAAGGATAATTTGTAAAAATCCAAATAACTTCACAGATCTTCATTGTAAAGGGTTTAAACACTGTTTCCCATGCTTGTTCATGCAGGTTCATTAATCAATTAATGAACCTGCACCTGTGGAACGGTCATTAAGACACTAACAGCTTACAGACAGTTGGCAATTAAGGTCACAGTTATGAAAACTGAAGAGGACACTAGAGAGGCCTTTCTACTGACTCAGAAATACCCGAAAAGAAAGATGCCCAGGGTCCCTGCTCATCTGTGTGAAAGTGCCTAGGGCATGCTTGAAGGAGGCATGATGACTGCAGATGTGTCCAGGGCAATAAATTGCAACGTCCGTACTGTGAGACGCCTAAGACAGCGCTACAGGGAGACAGGACGGACAGCTGATCGTCCTCACAGTGGCAGACCACGTGTAATAACACCTGCACAGGTTCGGTACATCCGAACATCACACCTGCGGGACAGGTACAGAATGGCAACAACAACTGCCCAAGTTACAACAATCGTTTTCCAAGATGGCGTAACAGCAAAGACAAACACACAACACGTGTGTGTTTGTCTTTGTCTTATCTTGTGTAAATAGCTGGTCTTTTTCGTATATATCTTAATCTCACTTTCTATCTATGAACTAAATATACTTTCCTGCAACCCGCCTCACCCAATGTGGTTCGGATCTGCAATTTTTATTCCTTATAACTGGAACTTGATCACCAGCCAGCCTTAGCTCAGACAATACCAGCCAGTCTGCACAGCGCAATATCAACCCAGAGCATATCGGACTGCTTCTCTCTACCACATCACCGGATTCCTGCCGCTCTGGATCATTACACCGGATCATCACAGCTAGCTAGCTGCAAACGAGTGGCTACGGTTAGCTAACGCCTCTGTCCCGAAGCAAGCACCAGCTAGCTTTGAGCTAGCCCCATATACCAGCTAATTATAGGGCTACAATACCTCCTTTGCCAATTGGCCTAGACTTCCGACTTCAACTGTATACACATATATACACACACACACATACACTATATCACAAAAGTGAGTACACCCCTCACATTTTTGTAAATATTTGAGTATATCTTTTCATGTGATAACACTGAAGAAATGACACTTTGCTACAATGTAAAGTAGTGAGTGTACAGCTTGTATAACAGTGTAAAATTGCTGTCCCTTCAAAATAACTCAACACACAGCCATTAAGGTCTAAAACGCTGGCAACATAAATGAGTACACCCCTAAGTGAAAATGTCCAAATTGGGCCCAATTAGCCATTTTCCCTCCCCGGTGTCTTGTGACGTTAGTGTTACAAGGTCTCAGGTGTGAATGAGGAGCAGGTGTGTTAAATTAGGTGTCATCGCTCTCACACTCCCTCATACTGACTGGTCACTGGAAGTTCAACATGGCACCTCATGGCAAAGAACTCGCTGAGGATCTGAAAAAAAGAATTGTTGCTCAACATAAAGATGGCCTGGGCTATAAGAAGATTGCCACTCAGAACAGGCCTCGCCATGGTCGACCAAAGAAGTTGAGTGCACGTGCTCAGCGTCATATCCAGAGGTTGTCTTTGGGAAATAGACGTATAAGTACTGCCAGCATTGCTGCAGAGGTTGAAGGGGTGGGGGGTCAGCCTGTCAGTGCTCAGACCATGCATCAAATTGGTCTGCATGGCTGTCGTCCCAGAAGGAAGCCTCTTCTAAAGATGATGCACAAGTAAGCCCGCAAACAGTTTGCTGAAGACAAGCAGACTAAGGACATGGATTACTGGAACCATGTCCTGTGGTCTGATGAGACCAAGACCAAAACTTATTTGGTTCAGATGGTGTCAAGCATGTGTGGAGGCAACCAGGTGAGGAGCACAAAGACAAGTGTGTCTTGCCTACAGTCAAGAATGGTGGTGGGAGTGTCATGGTCTGGGGCTGCATGAGTGCTGCCAGCACTGGGGAGCTACAGTTCATTGAGGGAACCATGAATGCCAACATGTACTGTGACATAATGAAGCAGAGCATGATCCCCTCCCTTCGGAGACTGGGCCGCAGAGCAGTATTCCAACATGATAACGACCCCAAACACATCTCTAAGACGACCACTGCCTTGCTAAAGAAGCTGAGGTTAAAGGTGATGGACTGGCCAGGCATGTCTCCAGGCCTAAACCCTATTGAGCATCTGTGGGGCATCCTCAAACGGAAGGCGGAGGAGTGCAAGGTCTCTAACATCCAACAGCTCCGTGATGTCGTCATGGAGGAGTGGAAGAGGACTCCAGTGGCAATCTGTGAAGCTCTGGTGAACTCCATGCCCAAGAGGGTTTATTTATTTAATCCATTTTCATATTAGGTTGTAACAACTAAATGTGGAATAAATCAAGGGGTATGAATAGTTACTGAAGGCACTGTATGTCAGAGGTTTGATGGTCAACAGAGGCAGTGGTAGCCAGAGGGGCTAGTCAGAGGCAGGTATTAGTGGTACAGTATGCGTGCTATGCGTGTTGGTTGAATGCACTGGGTCCTGATTCCGTAGCACTTCATACAAGGGGAGATGGCCAGGGTGGGTAGATCCTGACAAAACTCTCCCCCAGCCCTCTGTCTTATCATTCACGTCACTGGGTGAAAAGGGTCCATATTTTACATAACACATTCTTCATATTCTTGAGAACACAGACCATTTCCAGTGCTTATTTTGAGTTTTGTGCATTTGCACCACATCGTGACAAATTCTGAATCCAGATCTGTTTTCTAGACATATATGATATTGGGATTACTCTGAATAACACACATGGACATTTCCTATGGCCGGATATGAACTCATTCAATGTCCTGAGATACAGTGGGCCAAAAAAAGCATTTAGTCAGCCACCAATTGTGCAAGTTCTCCCACTTAAAGAAGAGAGAGGCCTGTAATTTTCATCATAGGTACACTTCAACTATGACAGACAAAATGAGAAGAAGAAAAAATCCAGCAAATCACATTGTAGGATTTGTTGTGATTTTCTGGATTTTTTTTCTCATTTTGTCTGTCATAGTTGAAGTGTACCTATGATGAAAATTACAGGCCTCTCTCATCTTTTTAAGTGGGAGAACTTGTACATTTGGTGGCTGACTAAATACTTTTTTGCCCCACTGTAAGTGACATCTTAATTTCTCTTCATGATGACAAATACTGACTGTATACATTGCATATCTGTTTTCTCAGCACATTTGAGGCATTAAGCTATACAGATTCCAGATACGCTTCTCTTGGCTGAGGTTCATATCCAGATCTTGATATGCCTTTTGATATGCTCAAAATGAGGATGATTTCTGATGCATTTCAGCACATGCTTAATCATTTGTCAAATATAAAATCCATATGTTCCTTTCATGAACAAATCATTTTTGGACTCATTAGATATCCTGAGAGGGGCCAAATGTTGACATCTTTTTTTCCCTCTTTATGATGACAAATACTGACAGTAGGCCTACACAGTATATTTTCTCAACACATACAATGCATATGCACTTGACTGTCGGTCCATATCAGGATGCTAAATAAGGACAATTTCTGATGCTTTCGAGGACATCATTTGAAAAATATGAAATACATATAATTCTTTCAGACACTAGCTTGTTGTATTACATCTACATAAAGGCACAGACAAACTGCAAGCTAAAAGCACTGTAACTGGTAGCCTAGCAACAAAATCACATATTTTCTGCTGTGGAGTTCCAAGTGTCATTTTTGAATTTGGGCGCCACAAATGAGATTGTAAATAGTGTGTGGACGAACTGAGAAGCTGTTCAGTAAATACCTCAAAGAAGTTAATGCTAAAGTGAAAAACTAATTTTAGATGTTAGCTAATTTGTCCAGCAGCCAGTAACGTAAACTCCCTGACTTTTGTACATCGCCTTGGTCCGTACAATTGACCTTATTTTAGCTCCCCAAAAACGTAATACTTCCAGATCAACTGTAATGTCAATACCATTGTAAAGCACAATTTCTCCCCTTTCCAACATAATCAATTACATGACCCCCACGCTGCCCGTTTCTGCAAGATTCAAGAAGGCAATTATCTTTTCAATAATGGCGAGTGGGGAAGTGAAACTAATGCGTGATAGCGAGAAGGAGAGTTGTTGTTGTGTGGGATTTTTTAGTTTTTTTTGTTCACTCGATCTGTCCAACTTATCACCTTATCGCCTCTAAAATGTAAATAAAACACTATAAAGAGTTTATATAATGTGACATTACATACCTATTTGAAGGTTTGTGTCGAATTTGAATCGGGTTTTAAGGGCGATGCTAAAGTGATCTAAGAAGTAAACAGCAGCTTTGAGAATGATGATCGCATGCAGTGATGACGCAAAAAAATGACTAGGTATTCCCCCTTACCCCGTCACTGTCCATTTCTTGTTTTTAAAGGATGAGAGAAGTGCTACACCTGGAGGACAGAGATTGTAAGACAGAAATAGTTGCTTTATGCGTGCTGTACGTTACAGCATGACACATCAAGATGTAAGAGAGGGTCCGTTTTGTCAACTTTTCTCCAATACTATAGAGCCATTACCATGTCGATCAACGCTTGAATAGAAATGTTGTTCACACCCCAGGTTTTGAAGTCAACACAGTCGCTACAGTTCCATTAGTTTTCTTTGTAGCCTCGTTTGAATGTTGTGGTTGCACACATTTGTACAGAATGGGGTGAGTTTACATTAGTAGGGCTAGCTAACAAATAACATTTCCTTCCCTTCAGTGATTTATTTTTACCCCCCTATCAAGCCTCAAGGTGACAGCTAATGTTTTACAACATTTGGACATATTTTGATTACTGGTTAATATAAGCTAGTTAGCTAGCTAGCTAACATTAGCTAGTTAGTGTTAACTAGCAACTTGGCTAGCTAGCTTGTTCCAGTTATCTTTCTCCTCATGAATGAAGCAGGTAGAGTACCTTGTGGTATGCTTATGTGAAATGACAATATTTTCTTGCAATATCAACAATTTTGATTCATGATTTATGCAGTGACAGTTTCGAGTGGATCACAGAAAAACACCACGTTGGGTCTGGACTGCGAAAGACTGCCACTTACGACTCAATCTGCACCCATTGTCCATAACCATCAGGGCAGGCAGGGGTATTGAGGGTGTATTGTTTTTATTTTCTGTTGCAAAATATTACTATATGTCCCAGCTGCTTGCTGTAGTTTTGAAGTAATCATGAAAAAGCAGGCCTTATTTTAGGGTATTTTTCACCCTGCCTGCTCCTATTAGTTCTATTGAGCAACGTGGCACCAACTCACCTTCCGAATGTTCTATTCCCAGTGTATTGTTCTACGTCACAATGCCTGCTTTGCTATTGTTGGCAATGAGACCTGCTCACGTTGTTTGTAGTTCAAATGTAAACAAAAAATGTCTCATGGAACTCTGAGGTCGTCCCATTGTTTACTATCGGGTAACACAGGTATGTCTGTCTATTTTGCCAAATATCTCACAATGTGTATATTTAGATTTTTTTGAATTGGACACCATTTTAAACATTATAATCTCATCTTTCTAATTATGTAAGGCTGGACAGTGTACTCCGTTGTCATCAAACGCTAGCCCAGAAATACCTTTTGGCGAAATGGAATTCTAAGCGTCACTCAAGTCAAAACAGCCTCTGCGAACGTTCGACTCCATTCATTTGCTATGGGCTCACGCTAGTTTACCAGCTTAGCCAATGTTATTTAGCCATTTTTCAGCCTTGGGTGAATTTTGACACATTCTATTGTCCAGCCTACAAAGTATAAAGGATTAGATATGTCAGCATGTTGACACATAACCTTTCCGGAGTTAAAATATTCCATAAATATGTAAGCGGGAGCACTCACATCAGAAGCGTATCTTGAAGGGATCTCACCCCGATATCTCCCTGGATACAGTAGCAGGGAGATTTCTGAAGTCCGGACTGGATGCATGTAGAAACTGTCCCATTATTGAGAATATCCTAGCTCAATATATGAAATTAAGGACATGCGTATCTGGAGCACATCTACTCCTTATTTCCAATAAAATGTCAGAAATATGTCCCCTGATATTGACCCTTTTCACCCAGTGCATCTTCTCCTTAAAAATAACTGTCCAATGAAAATGTCACTTTTAAAAGTTTATATTCTGTTAACTCATCGCCACATGTTGTTGACTCATATTATACTCGCATTTTCTGACCAATGCATCAATTGAAGAAAAAAGAAAAAACACCTAAAAAAACAACAACTCAAACTTGTAATCTAAAACAGCCAGTTTAAAAAATGCTTGCTATTTCCTTACAGGATGATGTCATGCTGCTGAGGAGGATGAGCTGGCCAATCAGCGGTCTACTTGCATGACTTTCTTTAGCAACCGATATAAGCCTGTTGGGGTACGCCCACACCATTCCAACACAGAAAGGCTACTTTTTAACATACTTAATTAAAACATTTTGGAAGGAAAACTATTTCACTTACATTGTAATTAATTATAGGTGATATTTCATAGAAATATAGCAACACTGGACAGTTACTTTAAAAGTGCTCCACTTATCTTCCCTCACTCACCTCACATACCTCAGTCACCCTCACGCACTTCCCTCTTTCCATCCCAAGTTCTTCTCCTTTGTCCCCACATTTAGCTTATCTTCTCCCCGTTCTACATCCTATTGAAGTTTAACTCCCTTGCTCGCTCTCCTTCTCCCCCATTTGAGATTTAATCACTCCTAACTGTCCATAAAGATTAAATTACTAAAGCACAGTAGATCGTTAAGGTCATATTCATATTAGGATGGTTCGGCTTTTCCTGTCTGTCTTGTAGCTCTGAGCACTAAGAGATCTCCTCTTTGCTAACGACTAACTGGACAAAACACAAGCTGCCTTTCTGAGATTGATTCACTTCCGAGGAGGTTGTTGACAAACAACCCCTCCCAAACAAACCCCCTCGTGCCTGTCTTTTCTAGTCTTCTATCACTGAGGTGGGGGCTGTGTTCCTAAAGGAGACAAGTTGAATAAATAATGAAATGCTGATTTACCTAAATACAATTGAGCAATTCCATTCTTATGAGTACTTGCAGCTAGCCTCTCTAGCCCATAGGCTGTAGATAGTAGAGTGTCAAATTAAATAACATTTTATTGGTCGGTCACATACACATATTTAGCAGATGTTATTGCAGGTGTAGTGAAATGCTTGTGTTCCTAGCTCCAACAGTGCAGTAATATCTAACAATTCACAACAATACACACAAATCTAAAAGTAAAATAACAGAATTAAGATATATTAATACGAGCAATGTCGGAGTGGCATTGACTAAAATACAGTAGAATAGAATACAGTATATACAGTGCCTTGCGAAAGTATTCGACCCCCTTGAACTTTGCGACCTTTTGCCACATTTCAGGCTTCAAACATAAAGATATAAAACTGTATTTTTTGTGAAGAATCAACAACAAGTGGGACACAATCATGAAGTGGAAGACATTTATTGGATATTTCAAACTTTTTTAACAAATCAAAAACTGAAAAATTGGGCGTGCAAAATTATTCAGCCCCCTTATTAAGTTAATACTTTGTAGTGCCATCTTTTGCTGTGATTACAGCTGTAAGTCGCTTTTCTCTATCAGTTTTGCACATCGAGAGACTGAAATTTTTTCCCATTCCTCCTTGCAAAACAGCTCGAGCTCAGTGAGGTTGGATGGAGAGCATTTGTGAACAGCAGTTTTCAGTTCTTTCCACAGATTCTCGATTGGATTCAGGTCTGGACTTTGACTTGGCCATTCTAACACCTGGATATGTTTATTTTTGAACCATTCCATTGTAGATTTTGCTTTATGTTTTGGATCATTGTCTTGTTGGAAGACAAATCTCTGTCCCAGTCTCAGGTCTTTTGCAGACTCCATCAGGTTTTCTTCCAGAATGGTCCTGTATTTGGCTCCATCCATCTTCCCATCAATTTTAACCATCTTCCCTGTCCCTGCTGAAGAAAAGCAGGCCCAAACCATGATGCTGCCACAACCATGTTTGACAGTGGGGATGGTGTGTTCAGGGTGATGAGCTGTGTTGCTTTTACGCCAAACATAACGTTTTGCATTGTTGCCAAAAAGTTCAATTTTGGTTTCATCTGACCAGAGCACCTTCTTCCACATGTTTGGTGTGTCTCCCAGGTGGCTTGTGGCAAACTTTAAACAACACTTTTTATGGATATCTTTAAGAAATGGCTTTCTTCTTGCCACTCTTCCATAAAGGCCAGATTTGTGCAATATACGACTGATTGTTGTCCTATGGACAGAGTCTCCCACCTCAGCTGTAGATCTCTGCAGTTCATCCAGAGTGATCATGGGCCTCTTGGCTGCAACTCTGATCAGTCTTCTCCTTGTATGAGTTGAAAGTTTAGAGGGACGGCCAGGTCTTGGTAGATTTGCAGTGGTCTGATACTCCTTCCGTTTCAATATTATCGCTTGCACAGTGCTCCTTGGGATGTTTAAAGCTTGGGAAATCTTTTTGTATCCAAATCCGGCTTTAAACTTCTTCACAACAGTATCTCAGACCTGCCTGGTGTGTTCCTTGTTCTTCATGATGCTCTCTGCGCTTTTAACGGACCTCTGAGACTATCACAGTGCAGGTGCATTTATACGGAGACTTGATTACACACAGGTGGATTGTATTTATCATCATTAGTCATTTAGGTCAACATTGGATCATTCAGAGATCCTCACTGAACTTCTGGAGAGAGTTTGCTGCACTGAAAGTAAAGGGGCTGAATAATTTTGCACGCCCAATTTTTCAGTTTTTGATTTGTTAAAAAAGTTTGAAATATCCAATAAATGTCGTTCCACTTCATGATTGTGTCCCACTTGTTGTTAATTCTTCACCAAAAAATACAGTTTTATATCTTTATGTTTGAAGCCTGAAATGTGGCAAAAGGTCGCAAAGTTCAAGGGGGCCGAATACTTTCGCAAGGCACTGTACATATGAAATTAGTAAAGCAGTATGTAAACATTATTAAAGAGAATAGTGTTCCATTATTAAAGTGAACAGTGATTCCATGTCTATGTATATAGGGAAGTTGCCGTACCAGGCGGTGATACAGCCCGACAGGAAGCTCTCAATTGTGCATCTGTAAAATTTTGTGAGGGTCTTCGGGGCCAATGCAAATTTCTTCAGCCTCCTGAGGTTGAAGAGGCGCTGTTGCGCCTTCTTCACCACACTGTGTGTGGGTGGACCATTTCAGATCATCAGTGATGTGTACGCCGAGGAACTTGAAGCTTTCCACCTTCTCCACTGTGGTCCCGTCAATGTGGGTAGGGGCGTGTTCCCTTTGCACAGCGCACTAATGAATTTAGCATTAGCCACCTAATGAGCTAGCAGCTAATGTAGCAGGACCTCCAGTTAAAAGCAGTTAGCTGTGAGACTCCTCTGAAAACACCAGAGGTGTGTATCTACCTTAGATTCTAATGATTAATTAGAGTGGTGTTTGACTGGAATTGAATAACAAAATATAGTAGTGCTGAGTGATTAACCAATTTAATTGACCGATGTCAGTTCAATTACTTGAATTCCATTTACAGTACCAGTCAAAAGTTTGGACACACCTACTCAAGGGTTTTTCTTCATTTTTATTATTTTCTACATTGTAGAATAATAGTGAAGACATCAAAACTATGAAATAACACATATGGAATCATGTAGTAACCAAAAAAGTGTTGAACAAATCTAAATATATTTTATATTTGAGATTCTTCAAAAGTAGCCACCCTTTGCCTTGATGACAGCTTTGCACTGTCATCCTCTCAGCCAGCTTCATGAGGTGGTCACCTGGAATACATTTCAATTAACAGGTGTGCCTTGTTAAAAGTTAATTTGTGGAAGCCCTATTTGGTAAAAGACCAAGTCCATATTATGGCAAGAACAGCTCAAATAAGCAAAGAGAAACGACAGTCCATCATTACTTTAAGACATGGTCAGTCAATCCCGAAAATGTCAAGAACTTTGATAGTTTCTTCCATTGCAGTCACAAAAACCATCAAGCGCTATGGTGAAACTGGCTCTCATGAGAACCGCCACAGGAAAGGAAGACCCAGAGTTACCTCTGCTGCAGACCAAATAAATGCTTCACAGAGTTCAAGTAAGACATCTCAACATTAACTGTTCAGAGGAGACTGCGTGAAATCAGGCCTTCATGGTTGAATTGCTGAAAAGAAACCACTACTAAAGGACACTAATAAGAAGAAAAAACTTGCTTGGACCAAGAAACATGAGCAATGGACATTAGAACGGTGGAAATCTGTCCTTTGGTCTGATGAGTCCAAATTGAGATTTTTGGGTCCAACTGCAGTATCTTTGTGAGATGCAGAGTAGGTGAACGGATGATCTCCGCATGTGTGGTTCCCACCGTGAAGCATGGAGCTGGTGGTGTGATGGTGTGGGGGTGCTTTGCTGGTGATACTGTCAATGATTTATTTAGAATTCAAGGCACACTTAACCGGCATGACTACCACAGCATTCCGAGGCGATACGCCATCCCGTCTGGGTTGCGCTTAGTGGGACTATAATTTGTTTTTCAACAGGACAATGACCCAACACACCTCCAGGCTGTGTAAGGGCTATTTGACCAAGAAAGAGAGTGATGGAGTGATGCATCAGATCACCTGGCCTCCACAATCACCTGACCTCAACACCATTTGAGATGGTTTGTGATGCGTTGGACCGCAAAGTGAAAGAAAAACACCCCATATATTCTGCATATATTGTAACTGCTTCAAGACTGTTGGAAAAGCATTCCAGGTGAAGCTGGTTGAGAGAATTGTCCCAGAGTTGACCGGGTTAGAGGAGGGTTTGGCTGAGGTAGGCCGTCATTGTAAAATAAGAATGTTCTTAAATCAACTTGCTTAGTTAAATAAGGGTTAAATAAAATAAAAGAATGCCAAGAGTGCAAAATGTCATCAAGGCAAAGGGTGGCTACTTTGAAGAATCTAAAATATATGTTGATTTGTTTAACACTTCTTTGGTTACTGCATGATTCCATATGTGTTATTTCATAGTTTTGATATCTTTACTACTAATCTACAATGTAGGATATATTAAAAATAAAGAAAAACCTTTGAATGAGTAGATGTGTAACTTTGACTGGTACTGTTGTTTGGGGGGAACATGCAAGCCCAACAGGCTGTTTCTCCAGAGAGAAATAAAATAATTCACAAGAAAAATCAATTCAAGAACTATGTACTATTGTTTGTATATTTCTGTTTTTTTGTATTTGTTGTGTTCATAATAAAAAATAATATTTAAAAAAATAATTTAAAAACTATGGAACGCTGGGCCGAAGGGAGTAGTAGTTTTCATTGAGCAAATATTCAACATAGTCCAGCATGGAAATATGGTAATTAACTACAATGACCATAATCCATTGCACCTGTTCTTTTCCAGCTTGGATACACTTTTATGCATTCTACATTAGGTTAGATAAACACAGACCACATACGCTGCCGCATGAGAGAGGAATGCAGAAAACACAATGACAAGAAAGAGGGATAGAGAGTTCATGAAAGTATGCCTCATCTACTTTGAAGAACAGGTAAAAATGATGGTCAGACAGCTCTGAAGCATACTTAGGCATGCTAGCCTAGCTTAATAGGATGACTAAAGACGGTACAGTACGGGGAGAACATAGATAACGTTAGATGGCTGTCTGTGCTGTTTGATACTGCCTGAGCAGAGATGAGATGCTGACTTTAAGGAATAAAAAATTATGAAGTCATAAAATTAAGTAATATACACAACAGAAATATTTGATTATTTATTGAAATGTCCTATTTCTATGTGTAGACCTGACAGAAACAACTGAATTGGTAATTGAATGTTCAGTATGTTTGGCTTTGGCATTTCCATTAAAAAGCCCTAATAATTTGAATGTCATTATTTCATAATGCATTTAATATCTTTAAAAAACGAAATATCGAAACCAAAATCCGTGATCATTTTTTAAAGTCGATCCGAAACAACCTCAAAAAGCACTAATCGCTCAGCTCTACTAAATAGGACTACCATTTGTCCCTTTTGGGTAGGACACTATCTGAAACTCTGAATGGGGGGCTGATCTCATTGTTTTTGTATGAAAATCTATAATTAATAGTGATATGCCTAATGGGTATTGGTCAGGGGGTGTGGAGTGAGAAGAATCAAATCATAATTCCTCTAATGAAATGTGTCATTGATTAGATTGAAATTGAACAGCTTTGTGAGAGCGACTTTGGCTCAATTAAAAACTGTTGAACTGCTCTGAAAATAGTGGTTATATGGGCAAGGGAACAACCCTCCTCTGAAACCTTTAGCAGCTCAGAGACAGTCAGGGAAATCAGATATAAAAACGTTTCATCCTTCACAGAGAGGAAGCGCTTTTAAGACGAAACATGTAGGGCCATCCATCACCCTTGTGTCTCTCCTGGGTCAGTCAGCCTCCCCTCTGCAACCACCTCCATCACAAAAGAGAGGAAACAATATATCCTCTTCCAAATCCAAAAAGAGCTGTGGATGGTCCGTTCTCCCGCCTGACACTGAAAACGTGATATCTTGTCAAACTGTCACCAAACCACAGAGAGATAATACGACTTCAATCAAGTATACTACCGAGCCTCACATACCAAGCCCTGATCATATCCAGCACCACACTCATGTTCATGGTAGTCCAGAATTATAATAGACAATCTAATGTATGCTTGCATATCATGCTGATAGATGTTGTACATCCCTTTGGGATGGAAGGTTAAAAAACTTCTGACTTAAGCCAGAGGGTATGCTTTACTATGAAGGAGGCACTGGCAACCCAGACCACTTGCTACAGGGAAAGTGGAGACAGGAGATTCCGCTCTTCTCCTGCAGTCAGACGCTCTCACATTCCTCACATCCCATCAGCCCCTGTGGTCACCTAGACAGACCCAGACCCAGGGGGAAATTAAGCTGTGTGTGTGGGTGGAGAGTGAACGGCCAGACACTGCAAGCCCCTAAGGGCTGAAACTGAGATCCATCCATGAAAATTTAACTCAGACATTCCCATGGTTCACGTAGAGTATTGAAGTCTGCCCCATGAAACAGGTAGTTTAGAATGTTGAGTATGAGTGCATGGTTTTTGTCAGTAAGTTTACTGAATTTGTAGAATGTGAGTATCTAAAGTATTCTTCAGATGTGTAATTGCATAACAAGTTAAGTATATAGTTCCCGGGCTATTCGTTTCATGACGGTGTCACTTTATCAAAGGGCCTCACTGCAACTGACTGTACATTGCATGTAGCTAAAGTGGTGTATGTATTGCCCCACTTACCACTCCCACTGAAGTAAATGTCAATGAACAGCCGTAAGTAAGTACCACTGTATAGCGACAGGGTCCAACTGTATAATGTATGACTGTGCTGAAAATAGTGTGTCATTACACCAAGTACTGTATAACTGCTACTATGTAACTGTACACCATAATGTATTACTCTAATTGTGTGTGTGTGTGTGCGTGTGCGTGTGTGTGTGTGTGTGCGTGCCCGCGCGTCTTTGCATTGGACTCACCAGCACACTTGGTCTTGGCCCTCAGGGGGGGTCCGGGGGCCCCAGTTCCTCCGTCCAGGGGCCGGGTGAGCAGCACGCTGATCTCGTACTCCGTGTCGGGGTCCAGGTGGCCGATTTTGTGTGTGGTCTTGTCCACGGGCTGGTTGTCGATGAGGCTGCCTGCCACCGTGCGGTACTCGACCTCCCGCTCCACGATGGGCCCGTCACCGTTGATGGAGTTGGCGTTGAGCTGGATCCACAGGTAGGTTGCACCCACGGCGGTGAGCTGGGGCGGAGCGATGGGCACCGGGGGCTCTGGGGGTCAAAGAGGAAGAGATTAGGGTTAGATGAGGAGTCTTAAATGGTCATTTCAATTGGTAGATAAATACTGTTTATCTACCAAGGTTAAAGTAACTGTCCAGTGAAAATCTCACTTTTAAAAGTTTATATTCTGTTAACTCATACCCAAATGATGTTGTTGTGACTGATCCTATACTCGTATGTGGCCAAAGCATAAATAGGATAATTATTTTTTTCAAAAACCCCACCTCGAACTTGTATCTCAAACAGACCGTTTCAAAAATGCTTGCTACTTCCTTATAGAGGATGTTGACATGGAAAAAAAACTATTTCACTCATATTGCCATTAATTACAGGTAATATTTAATAGAAAATTGGTAAAAACAGGCCAGCTATTTTAATACTTTATAATATATTAATTATTTTATCCCCAGAGACACTATATATACTGTATTTACTCTCTAGGGGCTTTCATTCATATGGTTCCAGGAACTAATAATACATTGCAAAATGTGTTCTGTTTCTTGATGATTCACATTGACTCTGCTATACAAGGGAGATGGCAAATAGCACCCTGCGCTAAACCTGCAGTGAGCGTAGCTAAACACACTAAAACTATGCAAATACCACCGGTTTACTCTGCAAAAAGAACAGAATAGAGCGCAACATTCTCAATTACATCCAACTTGAGTCTGTAGAGAAATAGAAAACATGTTAGCATGATATCGGAAGCTTAAATCTTAAGTAAGAGCAATTAAGTGATTGTAGTGGCGGTGCCTCACACAAAGCCGGGAGTAACGGGCTGAAGCGGAGAGCACGGTGAAACGGAGAGAGATCAAAAGCGAGGTAATGAGTTAAACCAATTAATTTCCTGACCTTCGCCGATAGAACAGCCAACCTGAATCCCATTACTCATCACTCCCACCGGTCCTGCTCCATTTCTCCCATGACCCATTTCAATAATCTCCCTCTCCTCTCCTCCACCCATCTCTCTTTCCTCTTTGTCTCCCCGAAGAGACCTCTGAGAAGGATTCATTTTGCCAAAGCCAGTCTATCGTGTTCAATCGTCAACGATAAGACAATGAGACAATTCCTGTCCATTGTGAGGGTGAATGTTTTTTCACCGTTTTTTTGGTCTGTTGATCTATGACTAAGGGTCAGGGGTTTTTTCTTTGTCTGGTCTAGGGAGTGACAGGCTCGACTTCCATGGACGTGTGACGCTGTCCTACAGCTATGACTAGTAACTACATGTCAGCATCAGCATGTTCAGTCTAAACACAGCCCAGTGTTGGCCTTTGAAGTTTGATATGGCCCCTCTCCTCTCCCTCTTTTCTTGCGTGATGAGTGTCTCACACGAATGGGACTGTCAATCCTTGTGTCACACACATACACAGCGAGTGACTTGCCCTGTAATTAGTCTTTGCCCTGATGATAGCCTGTCCGACAGGCCAGTCAGGTGTCCCGGTGACTGTATGACTAAGTCTGAAAACTCCGGTGCATTTATTAGCCCTAACGTAACTAAATAGATAAGACTTGGATATCAGTCTGAGTGACTCATGTCCCTGTGAGGATTTTATCTTAGAAAAGTCCAGTTGAGTTCTCCAGGTTCTTTCCAATAACGCATTTTTTTTTTATATAGAAGGTGCATATGAGGACATTCCCTAAATATAGTATATTCAATTACAGATGTAGGGTCTTAATTTGACCTATATTGTCACAGCAAAATAATCCTGCAGCAACAGGATTTGAACATTGAGTCCATAATGTTGCTTGATAGCTGGCTAAAGGTAGGCTACATGAAAAGTGCAATACTGTTAATTTAACCGAGTGTGAGTGTGGGTTTTCAGTGAATTCATGTAAATCGCAAAGCTCATCTGCATTTCCTGTGGTGTAGGACAATTCTCAGCAACAAAAGAGTGATCAAATTAAGATCCTACATCTGTATTTAACAGTCATCTTATTCCCATACAATATTGAGCCATCAAGACTTGTAAAAAAACAGGATCTCAGAGTATTTCGTCGCCGCTGGAGGTGTGTGTAGTTCACACAGACACACGATGTCCAGGGCCGCTGATATCGATTGGAACCAGGGAGAACCCCAATTACCAGTGAAGTAATGGCTCATCTGTCTTCCTGGCTGGGGCAGGTGCAAGCCTGGCCTCATAACGTGTCACCTTTCTATGAGATGGAAAGGACAGAATGTCTGTCTCTGTCTGCCCAGGGGCCGTATGTCTCACAGTAGCAGCGCTGATCTAGGACCATTTGTGACTTTTAGATTACAATGAATGAGATGGACAGGTAGGACCTGATCCTAGATCAGCACTCACTTTGTGAATTACAGCTCTAGACCGCTGTCTGTAATGTGTCCACTGGGGGGTGAAGCCTGATTCAATTGTGATTTACACTCATCAGGATATTGTACATCCTGGAGTCCATGAAAGTCTCACACACACACACCCACCCACCCACGGGTCGCTCGTCTTTTCAGTTCGCTGCAGATAGCGACTGGAACGAGCTGCAACAAACACTCAAACTGAACAGTTTTATCTCAATCTCTTCAAAGACTCAATCACGGACACTCTTACTGACAGTTGTGGCTGCTTCGCATGATGTATTGTTGTCTCTACCTTCTTGCCCTTTGTGCTGTTGTCTATGCCAAATAATGTTTGTCCCATGTTGTGTTGCTACCATGTTGTTATCATGTTGTGTTGTCATGTGTTGCTGCCTACCTTTTGCCTTTTTGTTAGGCCGTCATTGTAAATAAGAATTTGTTCTCAACTGGCTTGCCTAGTTAAATAAATAAATACAAATGTTAAAATCACACACACACACATCATGGCTGCCCACCTGTTGACCTTCCCTGCATATCACACCTCTTCCTCTGTCCCGTTCACACCATTCTACACACATCAGACCTGGGTTTACACTGAGTGTTAATGTCAGCTGGGTTTGCACGTTTAGTACTATTCTATTGGTCGCATTGCACCTGACAAGCTTATACTCAATTCTATTAATTCCATTTCTATGATAGAGATAGTCTTTCTTTGGCAATGGTAGAGCCAGCCGTCGTGCTCATAGTCGAGCCGGCCGTCGTGCTCATAGTCGGGCCGGCCGTCGTGCTCATAGTCGAGCCGGCCGTCGTGCTCATAGTCGAGCCAGCCGTCCTGATCATAGTCGAGCCAGCCGTCCTGATCATAGTCGAGCCAGCCGTCCTGATCCCTGGGTTACTGACTGATCTATTCTCAGACAGCAAACAGGTGTAGACACTCACACACCCAATTAGTAAACGTTTATTGTCTCCAGAAGCAGCGAGAGAGAGACAAAGGAAAAAGTGAGAGAGCGAAAGAGAGAATGAGAGACAGCGAGAAATAGAGGGCGAGAGAGAGCGATGCTGCCTCAGATTTACTTTGAGATGGTGACAGTTCAATCTGGCTGTGGGGCAGATTTAGACAGCATGGCTTGTAAGGTGTTCTAGCAGGTGCTCGGGTGGCGAGACGAGTCAACATCTCCGGTCAGTCGATACCACATTTGTCATTTTGTTTGGGTTGGGGGGGTGGAAGAAAAAGAAATAAGGCATCAGCTCCTTCAGCATCGGGAGGGCCCGGCAATCGATCCGCCACGGCCACTGACGCGTAGCAGAATGGGAAAACAAAAGGTTGGAGCCACATCGCACTGATGGGTACCTTGTAATACCCTGTGATGTGTCAGGCCTCACTCCCTGTCCACTCTGTGTGGGTATCGACCATCAGTAATAACTAAACAGCATCAAAGTGCTGGGGCTGGAGTGGGTGACATTACAGGCATCAACAATCTGTATGGTAAAGAGTGCTTGTTTTCTTTCAAACACCGAGCACTTGATAAGAGTCTGCCGAAAGTGCCAGAGGGGCATGGTTTGCATTTTTGGGACTATCCTGCTGGTTCCAGGAAAATGTAATCAATTCCACCTGGAGTATAAACAAAACAAAAATGATGAGTCCAAAGAGCCCTCCTTTATATGTACAGTTGAACTACAAGTCCCACTTTACAGTTGAACTAAAAGTCCCACTTTTACAACAACCCAGAAATCATAGAAGAGTGCCCTTGTTCAAAGTGTCAGCTTGCAGCAGCCGGCGACCATGTGGCTCGGAGACTATAAGCTAAATGCTGCTGTGCCTCTAGCTAGCACCTGCTGCCAGCCACACCCCCCCCCAGTGGCCACAAGGCCCTACCCTAAACAGGGTATATATATATATATATATATATATATAGTGTTACTGGCAGCTCGGTCGCCGTGCAACCTAACCCCTTAGCCCGCATGGTTCCCCAGATGACTTTGGACTGGTCCCTGTCCAATGGGATGTGTATGCTCATGTAAACTCCCCTTCTGGGTCCCATTATGGTGAAGTGATTATGGTTCAATATTTGGAGAGGGGTTAGAAACAGGGTCAGAGAGATGTTGGATGTTCTGTGAGTTGTTGTTGCTAGTGTGCCAGTGCTAGCCATCCACAATTCAGAGGGAGTGAATGAGTAGGGAGGAGGACAGGGTAAACTAAGCCTGTTGCTAGCCTAGTTAAGGACTTGAAGACACTATTACTGTGTGATTCACATGCAGTAGTTATAAAATAACCCCAGGCAGTGATGGTGCAACTGGATGGTGCAATTTGGAGGTCAGGTCTGTTCAGAAAGACAGCTTTGGTTAATTCTAGGGGTGCAGTGAATGCCTAAGCTACTGATCCACACCGAAGCCTAATATATTGACATATATTGATTGACCTTCATGTCTTAAAGTAATGATGGACTGTCCTTTCACTTTGCTTATTTGAGCTGTTCTTGCCATAATATGGACTTGGGCTTTTACCAAATAGTGCTATCTTCTGTATACCACCCCTACCTTGTCACAACACAAATGATTGGCTCAAATGCATTACGGAAAGAAATTCCACAAATTAACAAGTCACACCTGTTAATTGAAATGCATGCTGGTTGAGAGAATGCCAAGAGTGTGCAAAGCTGTCATCAAGGCAACGGGTGGCTACTTTAAGGAATCTCAAATCAAATATATTTAGATTTGTTTAACACTTTTTTGGTTACTACATGATTCCCTGTGTTATTTCATAGTTTATGTCTTCATTATTATTCTACAATGTAGAAAATAGTAAAAATAAAGAAAAACACTTGAATGAGTAGGTGTGTCCAAAGTTTTGACTGGTGCTGTATGTAATACAGTTTAAATTCCCCTGCATATATGGACATATATTATACATGAGTTTCCTGTATGTGATTAGGGTATGGTTAAGGAACTGTTCTGAGCTGGATGCTAAGCCAATCCCTCCCTTGTGATCTGGCCACACTCTGCCCAAGCGGTCCACCTGAAGAGGCTGCAGTCAACCCCATGAACTACAACCAAAGTCTCAACCCCATGAACTACAACCAAAGTCTCAACCCCATGAACTACAACCAAAGTCTCAACCCCATGAACTACAACCAAAGTCAGAGACAAACGTGACATTCACTGCAAACTAAACTAAAATAATCAATGTATCAACATCCAAAACCAAAGGTGCAGATCTAAACTAGTATCTAAAGGATTTACATATACCTGTGCAGTAGGTATGATACCAGGTGGATAATATAGCCTGTCAGATCATATACTGGCTAACTGGCAGTAGGTATGATAACAGGTGGATAATATAGCCTGTCAGATCATATACTGGCTAACTGGCAGTAGGTATGATACCAGGTAGATCATATAGCCTGTCAGATCATATACTGGCTAACTGGCAGTAGGTATGATACCAGGTAGATCATATAGCCTGTCAGATCATTTACTGGCTAACTGGCAGTAGGTATGATACCAGGTAGATCATATAGCCTGTCAGATCATATACTGGCTAACTGGCAGTAGGTATGATAACAGGTGGATAATATAGCCTGTCAGATCATATACTGGCTAACTGGCAGTAGGTATGATAACAGGTGGATAATATAGCCTGTCAGATCATATACTGGCTAACTGGCAGTAGGTATGATACCAGGTAGATCATATAGCCTGTCAGATCATATACTGGCTAACTGGCAGTAGGTATGATACCAGGTAGATCATATAGCCTGTCAGATCATATACTGGCTAACTGGCAGTAGGTATGATACCAGGTAGATCATATAGCCTGTCAGATCATATACTGGCTAACTGGCAGTAGGTATGATACCAGGTAGATCATATAGCCTGTCAGATCATATACTGGCTAACTGGCAGTAGGTATGATACCAGGTAGATCATATAGCCTGTCAGATCATATACTGGCTAACTGGCAGTAGGTATGATACCAGGTAGATCATATAGCCTGTCAGATCATATACTGGCTAACTGGCAGTAGGTATGATACCAGGTAGATCATATAGCCTGTCAGATCATATACTGGCTAACTGGCAGTAGGTATGATAACAGGTGGATAATATAGCCTGTCAGATCATATACTGGCTAACTGGCAGTAGGTATGATACCAGGTAGATCATATAGCCTGTCAGATCATATACTGGCTAACTGGCAGTAGGTATGATAATAGGTGGATCATATAGCCTGTCAGATCATATACTGGCCTCTAACTGGCAGTAGGTATGATACCAGGTGGATCATATAGCCTGTTAGATCATATACTGGCCTCTAACTGGCAGTAGGTATGATACCAGGTGGATCATATAGCCTGTCAGATCATTTACTGGCTAACTGGCAGTAGGTATAATACCAGGTGGATCATATAGCCTGTCAGATCATATACTGGCTAACTGGCAGTAGGTATGATACCAGGTGGATCATATAGCCTGTCAGATCATATACTGGCTAACTGGCAGTAGGTATGATACCAGGTGGATCATATAGCCCGTTAGATCATATACTGACTCATTCATCCCCCTTCTCTCCCCTGTAACTACTCCCCAGGTCATTGCTGTAAATAAGAATGTGTTCTCAATCAACTTACCTGGTAAAATAAAATTAATACAATGGCCTCTAACTGGCAGTAGTGGTAGAGTAATGGTTCCCCCTGGGACCTGGAAGGCCCCAGTACAATGTTAATGATTTACAACCCCAGCCCTCCACAGTCCCAAGGTCAGCCTTGTTAACCCACAGGCTCAGTCCTGTAAGCCCAGAGCAGGGTTGAAGACTGTTCCTGGGTCCTCGGCTAGATTAGGGCCCGTATTCAAGAAGCGTCTCAGAGTAGGAGGGCTGATCTAGGATCAGGCCCTCCTCTCCATATAATCTTATTCATTATGATCTAAAAAACTGATCCGAGATCAGCACTCTTACTCTGAGACTGCGTGAATACGGGCCCGTGGCGGTAAGGTCACTAACTCCAACTCCGAGATAGAGCAGAGCTGGGTAGCGCTCCCCTGACACAGCCTCCACAAGTCTTCGCTAGACAAAACACCAGTAATTGGATGAAAAAAAACGGGTGGGGAAAGAGGACCCTGGAGCGAGTCGGCGATGGCAAATGCATAAAAATGTACAATTTCACTGATCTAATATTTCATTTAGGAGAGGGGGACAAACTGCTGGGTTGAAAAATGTCGACGACTCAATTTAAACTAATAAAGGGAATAAGAGGGAATTGGTTGTAGCTGTTCTAATACATCCCAATTAGGTAAGAAGGATGGGCGTCTTTGGTAATGGCGTTTAAATGATGATGCATAATTTGACATGGTGTATGAGGCAGCCATCATGCATCGTTCCTCCACACAACCTAGTGGAGGGAGATTTACTATGGCACACTCCAACACGCCAGACCTCATCTGCATTGACAGGTCTGATATATAACCCTTTTACAGTAGTACACGTATATGCACACATACACAGACAAGTACACACACACACACACACACACACACACACAGCTGTGAGCTATACACTTCTCCTCTGAGACCGTCAGGGAGGCTGCAGCCGGAGTCTGCTGCCGTGGCAACGTGCTGATGGACAAACACAGGGGCTATTTGAGAGTGATTGACAGGTCTCCATCTAGCCAGTCAGGATTAGAGGAAATCATCACAGACAGAGAGAAATTTCATATAACTCTTTGGCTATCATCTTAAATTGGGGTGAATTTTGAAGAAACATAACCAGTCTCTTGCGAGGTACAAACAGAATGTGACTTACGTTTGACCGTCAGGTCGGCGTAACTGGACACGCCCACTCCCTTGTCTGAGTGGACGATGCAGCGGTAGCGGCCCGAGTCTCCCTTGGTGGTGTTCTCCACGTCGAACGTGGCGATGTAACGGCGGGAGTTCACCGGCCTGGTCTCTCTCATCGGGGCCTGTCTCCCTCCGATACCCTGGTAGGAAAATATACAGCAAACAAACCGGTACATCACTAGTGTTGTGACACCCCCACATCTAAACTGGTTCCCCTCTGTCACAAATATTGTGTCTCTCTGCAATGCCCTGGTTGGGAAATATACAGTGACACACGTGTAAATACACATTAGGGATGATGTGTCAAAAACATCACCTATCCAAAATGGTTCCCCTCATTTGACGGATGACAAAATGTGTCTTCTGCAGTGACTCTTGTCAAACTTTGTTTAGGAACTCAACACTGCCAGCACGGTGTCGACTAGAGTACAATAGATTGTACTGTAGATTGTAGTGATTTCAAATCTCCACACACGGCATACTGTAAACACTAGTGCTGAGGCCGAGTGAAGAGCGCCTGCGGGCTACGGGGTCTAACACCACCGCTGCCATTCTCCCTTTGCTAACCAGCAGGTTTCCATACAGCTGGTGTGTTTATGTATGGGAGAGGTGTACGAAGCTGCCTGGCAGGCAACACTAGTCTAGTCCTACTGGGAAAAGGGGAACGCATCATTGCAGACGGTCAGAGAGGTCAAACTGAACTGTTAACGGTCAAAGAATTCAGATGGGAGAGGAACACCGACAAAACAGAGCACTGGGTCTTCATGTGAAGAGGAGATATCCTCCTATTGTTTTCATGTGACGCATGAAACTGGAAGGGGGGGGGGTCAAACACAGCTTAGGGCAATGCCACAAGTGGTGTGTGTGTGTGTGTGTGTGTTCATGTTCGTCTCCTGGTCTGTTTGGAGAGAGAGGGACAGAGGATCCTGTCAGCGAGAGCTGATCTGTTTGTTCTTCTCTCTGCACACACACAGCCCCGGCTCCCCCACAGCTGTCACCACACACACACGGACAGCACCCACACACACACGCCAGATTGGGGCCATTTGTTTTCAGGAATATTTCTTCATTAATGTCACCCGGGGGATTTCACTTAATGCTAGTGTTTCATCTCCGTTAACGAGGATTAAAAGGCATTCGGTAAGAGGAGCGACTAACTCACACACCGTCAACCTCTGTACAACACACTGATATGCAGATGACAGGGATGTGTTTGACTAGGAGTCTGGTAACGGCAGTTCCATGTGACTGCAACATGGTGACACTTTGGATCTAAAAGGACCACAACTGGACTGTTTAACACTAGAACCTCCAAGACGGTCATTCTGACCGTTTTCATCTCAATTTAAACCTTGAACCAACCTGTGCCTGACTTTTCCTAAATACTGGAAGTGTATTTTAGCAGTACTTTGAGATAATTAGCACAAGACAAACACGTTCTGAGCATTTCATCCTCAAAGTTCCATGACAGTCAAAATGACCATATGCATATTTAACAGTAGACTAGCCAGGCCTCAACGATTACCAATAACCACCAGTCTTAATAAATCATTTTAAGCCTGGCCTCGTTGGACACCCCTTCGTGCCCAAGTCATTTGGTTGTGTTTATGATTGTAAGATTAGAATACAAAATGTAAATATTTGAACAAAACATTTATTCATTTATTTTACTGTAGGCTTATAGCCCTGTGTAAAAACTAAAAAACACTAAAACACAGAATTTCAAGAGTAAAATACATTTTATTTGTGGAGTGCCTTTGTTACAAACTATGAAACAAAAACCATGTGTGTTGGAATGCAGTAAAAGCTTATTTTTATAAAGGCAAAACAAATCTAAATGATCCAAACCAACAAGACGTGCTGGTCAATGAAGAAAATATCAGTAGCCTAAACATCATTATAAACTGGGTGGTTCAAGCCCTGAATTCTGATTGGCTGAAAGCCATGGTATATCAGACCGTATACCATGGGTATGACAAAACATTTAATTTTCCAGTTTTCCAGTATTTACGTTGGTAACCAGTTTACAATAGCAATACGGATTGTGATATATGGCCAATATACCACGGCTAAGGGCTGTGTCCAAGCAGCGTTGCGTCGTGCCTAAGAACAGCCCTTAGCTGTGGTATATTGGCCATATACCACACCTCCTCAGGCCTTATTGCTTAAGTATAAGTGCCAAGCATGCTTGTGAATAGTGAAAATCAGCTCAAAATACATAATGGCATTATGATGAATATAAGTGTCGATATGACACCGGTCAAAAATAGTCTATTGTCAGTTATGGACACATTTGTGGCCTCGCTCGTGCTTACAATATGGTGTGCGACTTCAAGCAGCGGTTGGATCCAATTTAGCAGTTATAGCTTGTCCTAACAGTCACCAAAAATATTTGACACCTTCACTTGCTTTCAACACCATGCACAAATAAGTCGCTTGTAGCTGAAACTGGAGTTGTAGGTTTTGTTGCAAGTGCATCTGCCCCCCTGGCAGTTTCTCCTTGCCGGGAGCTGTGCACAATTTGGCTCGAGTGGAACCTTTGCTGCGGCCTTGGCACTCATGTTTCTCACGTAGCCGGTGTGCCAGACTCATTATGACGTCTGTCCTGCTCATGGTGTTGTTCACACACGACTTGAACAACATGTGTATGTTGATAGCAGCCAAGTCAAGCATGTTGTAGAACACAGCAACAGGCCAGCGGAGAGTTCCTCCTTTCACAGAGTACAGCCGTGCCGTCCACACCGACCTATGGAATAGAACAGGTTAGGATTATATTCCCATAGGAAAAACAAACGTGTGATACAGAACAGCATTGCATAAGTTGATCTACGGCGATGCATAGTATGTAATGTTGACAGACCTTTGTCCGGTTGTAGTGCGTAATGGTCACCGGTTCTCTCTTTGTTGTGTCCCCGTTGATGCAGCATGGTGACATTTCTCCCCTTGCCAATGTAAGGTTCCACAAGCCTCATCACTACATTATCCGAGCATCGCTCACCTGCTGCCCGATACGGATCCTTTCCCAGATATGGAAAGTCGATCAGCATGAACCAGAATAATAATCAGCGATGTCATGATCCATTTTTCCGCTGTCATCTGAGTCGCTTTCACTCCGATCTTGTAGCAACGCAATGCAGCATGTGCATCCATTCGTCTTGCTCTTGCCATTGTAAATTATGCACGCTCACACTACTCCAAGTAGGCCTAGAGTAGACTAATAAGACTGCTTGGATTCAGTGGACTGATATAGGCATTCACCGTTTTGAGATTAGAATTAGAATAGATGAATACAATAGAAAGGTCCGTCCTGTTCTTCATTCACAATTGGTGATCACATATACTGAACAGAAATATAAAACGCAACGTGCAACAATTTCATCAAGTTTGCAGACGACACCTCTCCCTTGACGTCAACAAAACAAAGGAGCTGATCGTGGACTTCAGAAAACAGCAGAGGGAGCACGCCCCTATCCACATTGACGGGACAGCAGCGGAGACGGTGGAAAGCTTAAAGTTCCTCGGCGTACACATCACTGACGATCTGAAATGGTCCACCGATACAGACAGTGTGGTGAAGAAGGCGCAACAGCGCCTCTTCAACCTCGGAATGCTGAAGAAATTTGGCTTGGCCCCAAGACCCTCAGAAGCTTTTACAGGTGAACAATTGAGAGCATCCTGTCGGGGTGTATCACCGCCAGGTACGGCAACTGCACCGCCCGCAACCACAGGGCACTCCAGAGGGTCTGCCCAGCGCATGCCTGCCCTCCCGGACACCTACAGCACCAGATGTCACAGGAAGGCCAAAAACATCAAAGACATCAACCACCCGAGCCACGGCCTGTTCATCCCGCTATCATCCAGAAGGCGATGTCATCAAAGCTGGGACCGAGAGACTGAAAAACAGTTTTTATCTCAAGGCCTTCAGACTGTTTAATAGCCATCACTAGCCGGCTACCACCCGGTTACTCAACCTTGCACCTTAGAGGCTGCTGCCCTATATACATAGACATGGAATCATTGGCCACTAGTAATGGAAGACTAGTCACTTTAATAATGTTTACATACTGCTTTACTCATTTCATATGTATATACTGTATTCTATTGCACTTTTCAGAGTGGCCTTTTACTGTCCCCTGCACAAAGTACACACGCGTAATGAAAATGCTGTTTAATCAGCTTCTTGATTTGCCACACCCGTCAGGTGGATGGATTATCTTGACAAAGGCTAAAATGCTCACTAACATGGATGTAAAATGTGTGCACAACATTTCTGGGATATTTTATTTCAGCTCATGAAACATGGGACCACTTCACATGTTACATTCATATTTGATTTCAGTGTAATTCTGCATTGTTCTCATCAACTCACCCATTCTCCCCATCATACTATACTTCATTTATTTCATCTGTTATACGTGTGAAATTAATGTTGATATAGTTTAGGTTCAGTTTCGAGGCAATTATCAGGGTGACTATCAACTGGGAATGGCACCTAACTAATCGGGAGAAGGAGCGGAGCAGGCCCTACTGTCGGGAGGAGGGGTAATGGGGAAAACCATTAAAAAAACAGCTCTTTCCATGACATAGACTGACCAGGTGAATCCAGGTGAAAGCTATTGATGTCACTGTAGATGAAGGGGAGGAGACAGGAGACAATGATTAAGCCTTGAGACATTTTATTTTATTTAACTAGGCAAGTCAGTTAAGAACAATGACGGCCTACCCCGGCCAAACCCGGACGACGCTGGGCCAATTGTGCACCACCCTATGGGACTCCCAATCACAGGCGGATGTGATACAGCCTGGGTTGCATCTCAATATCAGGAAGGTGTTCCTAATGTTTGGTAGACTCAGTGTATAGACTTTAGGAAAAGTCAAGGACAGGGGGACATTTCTTTAAAATTGCAGCGTTTTTTTGTCAATATGCCTTCTAGTGTTAATTTACACAATCACAAAGAAATCAATTCATATTTTGTTTAGGAAGATCATAAAATACATGATTAAATACAATTTATTTCAAAATAACAGAATAGCCTGTTTTGAGTTTTATTTATCTGTGCTTAGTAGCCAAGGCTATCTATGGCTGGGCCATGCAGTCACATCACAGGCCCTGCCCTACCACAGTCAACACACTTATTTTACAGTAAGAGTATAACAGAAGAAAATAAAGGATATTTTCCCCAAATGGCTATTGCTGATTGTCACCAGTAGCCAGTAGGAAAGTGCACAGAGCCACGTTTATTCTAGGAAAAAGTTTGAAACAATAATTCATTAGAAACCTTGGAATCTGCGCTTTCTGGTAGGGTATAGCACATTGACGTCACCAGCTTTCGCCTAAAATGATTTTACTTTTGGTAACGTTAGCTCAATTGGCTAGCTATTTGTTATAAAAACAAAGTTGGATAGCGGAGTTAACATTTTTCCCAATTTAAAAGAAGATGTACATACGGAATTTCTTCTTGAGAAAGAGGGCGAGAGATGAAGCTCAGCAAACACAGAGACAGTTGTTGTATTTGCAGGAATAAGTTAATGGATTTTGTGTGTGTGTTTACACCACAATTATTTAGCATCTAACTACATAGATGGGTTGGCTGACGTGCGCACTTCCAAGGGGCAGAAGTCAGCCTGTTGTGATTCTGGATGGCCAGATTGCCAGCAAGAATGACACTGCCATGGGGAATCGGAAGTGGCTTGTTTTAGCATGTGTTGTTTTGATGTGTTTTGACTGATTTAATGTCAATGCAAATAGGGCTAATATTTGCTTGCTAGCTAGCTAGCTAACCAACAAATAATGATGTATTTGAAAAAAATACATTGTTGTGCAAATGTATTTATTTTCAATAAACATTGGAGATGAAATATAGCTTACATGTTGTCAACAATCTAAGTCAACCGCATCTGTTTTGCCCCATGGTTAGAGGATGGAGAGATGGGAGCAAGAGAGGAGCAGACAGGACAGTGAGAGAACACAGGAGAACAGAGAGAGGGGAGGCCCACACAAGAAAAACATGGCATATTCCTGCTTGACATGACCTCTTTAAAAAAGGAAAGATGCCACTTCTGACATGTCCTGTGTGTATAAACTGTTAGACCCTGTTCCTATCACTGAAGGCAATCAAATCATACAGGCATCGCTGACCATCCCAGTTAGCAGCTGTGAGAGATCTTTCCACTCGTGCATTAAGATGTCTACACACCTGGCTTAGGAGCCCAATGACCCAAGATAGAATGCATCATGACAATTGACAAGATATACATACTAACACTCTAGGGAAAGAGAAGTCGGACAGTTTTGCACCTACAGTTTTATTTTGTTTCATTTCTAATCGTTATGGATGGACTAACATCCTAGTACTGTGTAATATAACTCGCAAACACTGAATATTTAGTTAGAGAAAGGATTGTATGCTGGTCTGTACATGTGTGTAACACTGTGAAGTGTTGTTACTACAGGGGTGTTGGAGCGGGTGTATTTGTTTTGGTGTAATTAATTAGGTAGACAGATGGTCCTGTAGCTAATTGACCTTGGGATCTGTGATTTATTACCACAAATATTATGAAATCATGATTTTCAAGCGTGTTTGATGTCAGCGTTAGTGCATATTTTCTGCAAAAGTTGTCCCCTCCCCACTCTAGAGTTATAATACAAGCCGTCTACTGTGAGTTTACGCAGTTCCAACATAATCCAAAAGGATGGTAGCCTAAAATCCCAATCCTGCTATATTGCACCTAACTACAACATTATTTCATGTAAAACATTAATTTGTGGTTTAGGCTGCCACCATTAGGATTGTTTTGGATCTGCACAGTACGTGCAGTTTAACTAGCTCACATTAGTTAGCAGTAATGTGACCGACATCAATATGAGGATGTTTTTTATGTATTGCCAAACAATATTGGACATAGTTTATGAAAACATTGCAACAAAATTATACAAATACTTTTCAACAATTTGTCTTAATGGAAAATGACAATACAGTTAATACAGCACAGTAATTTGTACTTGCCGCCCCCCCAATCAAAATGTCTGGCCTGCCTGGAGCTCTGTAGGATATGGAAAAAGTGCCATTTGGTAAGCTCCATTCCTTTGTCAATGCACCCTGTGCTGGTCTTCAGTCTCTTCATGCTCTATTACATAATATTGTCACCCATCAGACCATTGTTAATTTAATCTAGTCTTTAGGCCACATCTATTATTATCATTATGTGTGTGAAATTAGTTTCAATATAGTTTAGGTGTAGTTTGTATGGGCCAGCTGGGCAGGCAACTGTTGTCTAATAGTCAGAAAATACACTAAAATACACATTTTAATATTAACACTCTATGCACTTCTGGACCAATCAATACATTCTCTGATTGATTAAGATTTGCATTTGAAATCCTGAGGTTTCTTATGACCTATTTTAACATAATAAATTCATTCATTTAGCAATGTATTACTTATTATGGACTATGTACACAATTGAAATATCAACTGTCAGAATGGCCGTCATGGCCATTCTAGTAGTTATGGAATTCCAGCGTTCCGAGTGTTAAGGTCAAAATGGACTCACCTGTAACCAGAGGTTATGGCTGTCTTGCGGTCGCCCGTTAACGGTGCACTGGAACGTGGCAGTCTGCCTGGCGTTGACCTCCACACCTTTGATATGGAGAAAGTGGGGGGTGCTCACTAAAAGAGAGGAAGAGAGAGAGAGAGATGTATACAATAACCAAAACCATATTAAGCATGCTAAATACAGTACTTGCATGTATTGTAGTCTCATCCACTTTCAGTTGAATTTCCTTTGAGTCTAACGGTTTCATTCTTATTGAGATTAATGGGAAATTGTGGTGGTTGTTTTTCTCATTTCTCAATTTTTCCAGTAAACTGAGCACGTATACGGAATCTGCCTCAACTCATACTAATACGGCCAATTATCTTTCAATCCTACCAAAAACAAATCACATTTATTCTCCATTGGCGTTGGCCTAACCTTGGTCTGATCTCTTGAGCCACTCGGGGGAGAAATCTGCCGAGATTCAATCACAAAATGGATCCTTACACTTTTTCTTTTTACCTTCTTCCCAGGAGGAGTGTCGGGGACAGCGTTTTCAATTAGGATATTACAGAGGTGAAAGGTCAGGAGGCAAGCTGTGGTGAAAATATTTTAGCCGGGGAAAGTATAAACCTTTCGACTCTCTAGAGTTCAAGGATATTGGAAGAAAGTTTTCACCAACGCAGCAATAACAGTGATAAAGCAAAAAGGGGAGGAGGGGAGGAAAAGGGTTTAGGGGTCAGGTTGCAAATCAAAACAGAGCCATAAACTATTTTTTCTGGCCCCTGTTCAGTGTTCAGAGCTCCCTGCATTTTGACCACTATCAAAAACACACTTCTATTTAAACTTGTTGATATGGTGTGTGCATAGGGTGGGTTGTCTCCTTACTCCTTAATAGTTTGCCGGTTGAACTAACAACAAATCTGACTTGGCTGGGGAATCTGGGTCAATCTAAATACATAATGGTAGGTGGGATCACTACCTCACTAACGCACGGATGAAAGTCCATGCTAATGAAATGATGGAAATTCGTTTTTAATTAGTTCCCCCTTGTCTCTGTGTTCGAGGCACGCGGGCTGTGGTGGGCGACGACCTTGATTCTGATATCTGAGACGAGGTACACTAGAGTGCGCACTGTGTAACTCTGCGGTAGGCAATTAAAACAACTCTTGTGAAGTAACGCGGTGGCCCTGATATCTCCCAGCTCAGCACTCCCCCAGTCTTTGGAGTTGAGGGCTAATGGTATTGCCTTGCTTCACCTGGAAAAGATATGTGGACCGAGGCCAAACGTTGAAGAGCCCAAGTCCCCCTCTTTGTTGACACTTAATCTGTCGAGAGCCGTTGGAAAGTCACACACGAGTCTAGGCTAGTGACGTTGTTAGTAAAACGACTAAACAGAAGTGAAATGTGACGAAGAAAAATGTGAGTGGTTCATGCGTGTTTATACCTTTAGTCAACATAATGTGTGTCCTGTACTACGCACTTGCAATCATCACACATTCTTTGTGGAGTGGTGTTCCTCCATGCCTGGCTACATGGCGAAGCAGATTTGTCCGTTCTATCCGAGGCAATTAGCCTAGCTTCCATGGAATTTCACAAATCTGGGGGAGGATTGTGGAACCGGAGTCTTTCCTGGAGAGGAGGGCAAGGACACAAGACGCTCGCCGCCATCTAGTCCTTTTGCCTTTGATTCAAAGGACATATTTAATATGAAGGCTTGTGTAGTATATTCTAGCTTCGTTCGTGTCACAGGACTGTAAATATGTTGCCCAGGAATATACTGTATATTGAGTTCGCTATGTAGCACAGACATGGGTCGGTAGGTGACAGCAATGACATGTGAGAAGAGGGAGATGGGGGGGGGGGCTGAAGAGTGACAACCCAGTGGTAGTGGGTGACTTATGAGACACGCAAGGGATGGGTGCTACATAGCACATTCACTGTGTGTGTGTGGGGGGAGCGGGGAGACTTACTGCACTGATGGCCTTGCAGTGTGACATCCTTGATGGCTAGTAGACCTCTTTGTCCTGTGCTCACCGCCTCAAAGACAATCTGCAGAGGGGAGGAAAGGAGATAAAGAGAGGTGGGTAAAGAGGTTGGCAGTTGGCACAAACATAAACAGAATGTGTCCCAATGCTCTGTGTCTGCGCCCCTCCTCTATTTCTATGGGAACAAGCACTGCTCATGACAAACTGTTCACACCACTCTTGTTGGTGGAGAGTACATTTAACAGGTTTAAAGCGTATTTCCTCCAATTCTACACATTGTCATGGGATGCAGAGAAAATGTTGCAGTTTTAAAGCACATTTTCTTGCAATTCTACACATGTACACATGTTGAATGTGTAATCATGTGATATTTTAGTGACTCAAACATTACAACAAAATCTATGGTCTTATAAACCTAGCTAAAATGTTATAAATAGCTCTAAGGTATGCAATAACTAACATGACAAGAGGAAAACTACCCAATTTTGAAATTGTATGTGCACTTGTCTTGAACACTCACTGATTTAAAACCAGCAAAATGGCGTAAGCATCGGTTGGAGGGAGTTTTCACCATTGCTAATAAATCCATGTCAGGGAATGTGCAAGCGCACTTCAGGAGAAGAGTAGAGAATGGGAACGCAGGCATAGACAACGCTCCTGTGCTCCCATTCCTTGTACGTCTAGTTAGAGGAGGGAGAAGCTGGCAGCTGCTACAGTTTAAGGGGCCCAGGCCCACGCGTTCAGGCTTCAAACATGGGGCATGAGGCAGGGAGGCGGACGGGGGAAAAGGATTGGGTTACATGGACCCTTTCCATTTCAAACAATGGGGCCTGGGTCTATGATGACTGGGTTAATTTATATCCCTGAATCATCATGGCTTTCAGAGAGCATGCTTTAGCTAAGAGGCATGTGATATGGGTTGGATTCCCAGCCCACTTCCCCCTCTTCATCAGTGCTGTTACAGTCCGTGAGTGGAATTCAGCCGAGAAAACTGTTTTAGGGTACACACCTCGTAAAGATCGACCTAATCATTTCAATGTTTAAAACAATGATGTTTTCTTGTACAGAGTCTCATCCTCCATTTCCCAAGGGGAGGAGGGAGGGGAATGGTAGAGAGTGTCTGGACTCTGGAGTCATGGTTTCTATGACAGGGTGTCTGTATCATGTGTTCTTTTTTTAAACGGCTGCACCTGCGAGGGACGCTCTGTTGCATTTACCACAGTGACGAATAGAGCAGCCCGAATCATGTTCTCACACTTCTGACCTCGCGGTCCACTTCAGAGGAGTGGCCCCACGGAGACCACATTCCATAGCCCTTATCGCTCAGGAAACAACTGGTTAAAGACGCAGGGGCTGCCTTCCTGTTCATGCAGAGGTTTTGGCAACACGCCCAACCCACTTGGTTTACATCAGAGCTTTTCTATAGGCCAGAAAACGGGCCAATGGGACCCCGCTTTCTGGAGATCCTCCCTCATTCCCAGTTCCCAGTTATTTCATTCCATAAAGTTGTTCCCTATGCACTAGTCCCTTTGTCCTTGTTCACTCACCTTCATGGATTTGGGACAACTGGGCAGCTGTAAACAATGCTGAGCCACCATATTGTTTTAAACTATCCAGTACCAAAAATTCTGATCAGTGATGGGAGCAAGGGATGAAGGGAAGGGAACAACGTTCTGGTATGAAACACACGCCCTCTGTAATGGTTGTGAGTGAACCCTGAATATCTCACTTGACTCGGTAACTGATGACAGAAATGGTCCGTTGGCGGTCGAGGGCAAGAGGACAGATACGATCAAGGACGAAATGTGCAGCGTTCAAAGTTTCTGACCAACAAAAACAAACACTTAAGATAATAGAACTATGTGGGGCCCAGATATCAGGTTTGTAGACGCAAAAATAGCAAACCAAAAAAATGTTCGGGGAGACTACAATATCCACATGTCTAGGGAGACTACAATACCCAAGGACACAAATCAACTTTGAGGAGATAGCAACACTGCGCTACGCATTACTTCCTACAAGAAAACACTGCTACAATTCTAGCCACGATTCTGTACAAACTCCTTCAATACAGCAGATCCTATGAATGGAAGGCTTCATCCCAAATGGCACCCTTTTCCCTATATAGGACCTTGTTCAAAAGTAGTGCACTATATAGGGAATAGGGTGCCATTTGGGACACAGCCATAGGCCTTATAGATGTGCGTATGTGTACCTCATACCAAGCTGACATATGGAGCCCAGAATTATTTGTATTTATTTAAACTTTATGTAATTAGGCAAGTCAGTTGAGAACAAATTATTATTTACAATGACGGCCTAGGAACAGTGGGTTAACTGCCTTGTTCAGGGGCAGAACGACAGATTTTTACCTTGTCAGCTTAGAGATTTGATCATGCAACCTTTCGGTTACTAGTCCAACGCTCTAACCACTAGGCTACCTGCCAACCCAATTATTAATGGATCTACTGTCTATTCTCGTGGCTCCCCTCATCATGCCTACCAAATCAGCTGCTGAAGGATGTATTGTTGTGGGACCATACCTACTACAATGGAACCTATTTGAATATGGCCTTTGTTTGTTACAAGGGAATGCCAACCGCACCAGTCCCAATGCCCAGTGAACAAATAGAAAATGAGTCATTAGCCATGAAATAACATTGTTGAGCTGAGGCCAAACGAGATGCCTTAAATAAAACCATTCAGATGGGTTTTAATAGATTTGTGTCCCTTTCCTCCCCTCTCTCTTGCTTTTGAGCGACGGCAGAAGCCTTGGCCGCTAATTACACCTTTAACGAGGGCCTAATTTGCAAAAAGGAAATAAAAACGCGAACGCCAGCGTGCATAATGTCACGACGTGCCGCCTGGGGTGATTAAAACCAAGGTTGTTAATGTTTGTCGCCGTGGTGATGCTAAGCAACCTGCTCTACCCCGGCGGACCCCCCAACCCCCCCCCTCCATGTGTTTTTAGGTTTATCTTCTTTAGCTGCACCTGGTGAATGAGCTCAATTAGCCATGATAACGTTCATGTGGCTTGTGGGGGCTAGAGAAGTAGGTTTGCTTTTAATGCATAAGCGAATGTGAGTAGTGCTCCTACGACGTGTGTGTGTGTGTGTGTGTGTGTATTGCTTTACTTCATGGCGTCCTTAGTGCAACTTCAGGTTCACCACATCTTTTACAAAAAGTCTTGTCAGTAAGTTGTTGAAACTTCCTAAGAACAAAAGGCTGACCTCTCATGCATACATAATAGCAGACGGGGAAGAAATGACCCTTCCTCTCTCTCACACTGTTCATTAAATACTGATGCGATGTCACCCCAATGTTCCTTTACAGATCACCTGGTAATTGTGATTGTGTCTAAAAATGGAATTGGAATAACAGAGCAGGTGGAGATGAACAACGCAAAATGGCAGGATCAAGATCAGAGTGTGCCGGGCTGGGGAAGACAATAACCATATTTGAAATGCACGGCGTGATTAATTAAAAGTTTCTCAAAATGCGGCCCAACCATTGCAATGTAATTAGACCTGTGCTGATAGACTTGCATTGTAAACTGAGGGGAGCGAAAACCATACGCTGTAATTACAAAATAAGAGACAAAGTAATTTCTGAATACCAGGTGGTTTTCATTTTGACAAACACTTAAAGATACTGTGCAATTACAGAAACACCATAATTACTTGCTACATTGCTAATTGGGTATAGAGCTTTGAAGATGCCGCCTTTCCATTGTTAATCTGAAAGAGTAATAGGAAGTCACAGAGAGATGCTCCTTCTGCACGGTGCCTCTGTCAAACAACAGATGGCGGTGATTTCTCTTGGGAAACGTGGAGATGTATTTATCACTCTTTACTGTCGGTCTCGCTAGGGAAAATCTCACAGGCACGTGTGTGAAAAAAACATGTCTAACAGCCAACACTGTATGTTAGTGGGAGGAGCAGGGCTCGATGGCGTGACCCACCAACCTTCCACACACACACACCATCAGCCTTCAATCTGAGGGTCATCCGTGGAGCAGATGACATACTGACGGGCTTACATGCTGGGTCACTCAGTACACACTGACCCTGTGAGCGAGTGTGTGTGTGTGTTTGACCTCATGTGGGAGTAAACCAAACATTTGGCGTGAGGGGTAATTGCCTCGGCTGGAAATTCACAGCGCTGCTGCCTAACGGCACGATGCTACACACAAAATGAGTTTAATTTTCAGAAAGGAGAAATATTGGGGAGGTGATGATAGAAAGTGGTTTGACCTCCAGAGACCTTGGAGAATGTGTTTACTGTACTGCCATGGACCCACACTGAGAAAACATGGACTCTGTCAGAGTTCAATATTATTCCCTGCTAATGGGCAGTGTTAAAATATGGCTCTGGGGCTGGGAAAATGTCCCGATCTGATGGGTTCTTATCTCCACCAATATTACCACTTCATCGGTCGACGTACAACCCACAGAGGATAATAACACAATGTCTACCGTTTCCTAACTGCCCACAGTACAACAGGACTTTGACAAAACCTTACATTTGATGAACAGTAGGACCCTCACTGACAACCCTACCCCTTGTTCTATGTGCCACTTTTATAGACACAGCACATCACCATCTTCTTTATCCCATCTCACCTGGTAGAAGTTGGGCCAGAAGGTGCTGACAGCCAGTTCCACCTGGCGCCAGGTGGGGTAGGCGGGCCCTGAGGCGTTCCACACAGGGATGCCCAGCGGACTGTTGTTCTCCTTGACATAGACGTTAAGCTGGCCCGGGTTGGCACCCTCGCGCTGTCCCGCTATGTAGTACTGGAAGATGAGGCAGTGGGTGTCGTTCTCCTTGAGCTGGGGCATGAGCAACTGGGCCTTCTGGCCCGAGAAACGTCCGCTGGTGTTGACCATCATGAAGGCAGAGTCTGGGGGGGTGTAGCGAGAGAAGAGCATGGTTAGTCATGAGATGGCCACAGCGTGACCTCTACTGAAATTACTACAAAGAATATCTACAAATGGCATGAATAAACTTGACTAGAATTCACATTTATTTAAAGCGGGAATCAGCAGTTGAAACAACAACGCTTTCTCCCATGCCCTTGTTTCGGTAAAAAGCTTAAGGATGGGGCTGGAGAAATGTAACCACTCAAAATTCAAGGACCGACTATCCATGATATCAAAATTATAGTTTTAACCATGTTTTGAGGCGATAGTGTTTTGTTTACATTTACCCTAGTTTACAAACTCGCTATTCGAATGGCCACTCCTGGCTAATGTCTCTGTCCCGAAGCAAGAACCAATTAGCCTGGAGCTAGCCTTGCTAGGCCCATCTGCTAGGCACATCTCCCGGCTAGCCAAAGAGGTCCATCAGCCACTCCTTGGGCTACAATACCTATTTTGCCAACTGGCCTGGACCCCCGCCGACCCATCACGACTGGACCACCGACGTGATTTTCTCAAAAGAGGAGATCTGCATGGAGGAATGGGCCAAAATACCAGCAACAGTGTGTGAAAAGCTTGTGAAGACTTACAGAAAACGTTTGACCTCTGTTATATACCCTTTGTTGGCAATGACAAAGTATTGAGATAAACTTTTGTTATTGACCAAATAATTATTTTCCACCATAATTTGCAAATAAATTCATAAAAAATCCTACAATGTGATTTTCCTGCTATTTTTTCTTCTCATTTTGTCTGTCATAGTTGAAGTGTACCTATGATGAAAATTACAGGCCTCTCTCATCTTTTTAAGTGGGAGAACTTGCACAATTGGTGGCTGACTAAATACTTTTTTGCCCCATTGTATCTCTGCAGGTCTGTACCCAAACAGGTCTGTACCCAAACTATCCAGGTCTGTACCCAAACAATTCGAGCTTCTACTTTTAAAAATCCACCTTTCCAGAAACAAGTCTCTCACCGTTGCCGCGCTCACCCTCTGCCCCCAGCTGTGCCCTGGACACCATAAGTGAACTGATTTCTCCCCATCTATCTTCAGAGCTCGTGCTGCTAGGTGACCTAAACTGGGAGATGCTTAACACACCAGCCATCCTACAATATAAGCTTGATGCCCTCAATCTCACACAAATTATCAATGAACCCACCATGTACAACCCCAAATCTGTAAACATGGGCACCCTCATAGATATCATCGTAACCAACTTGCCCTCCAAATATATCTCTGCTGTTTTCAACCAAGGTCTCAGCGATCACTGCCTCATTGCCTGCATCCATAATGGGTCTGCGGTCAAATGACCACCCCCAATCACTGTCAAAACGCTCCCTAAAAAAACACTTCAGCGAGCAGGCCTTTCTAATCGACCTGGCCCGGGTATCCTGGAAGGATATTGACCTCATCCCGTCAGTAGATGATGCCTGGTCATTTTTTTTAAAGTGCCTTCCTCACCATCTTAAATAAGCATGCCCCTTTCAAAAAAATTTAGAACCAGGAACATATATAGCCCTTGTTTCTCTCCAGACCTGACTGCCCTTGACCAGCACAAAAACATCCTGTGGCGTTCTGCATTAGCATCGAATAGCCCCCGTGTTATGCAACTTTTCAGGGAAGTTAGGAACCAACATACACAGGCATTTAGGAAAGCTAAGGTTAGCTTTTTTAAGCAGAAATTTGCATCCTGTAGCACAAACTCAAAAAGGTTCTGGGACACTAAAGTCCATGGAAAATAAGAGCACCTCCTCCCAGCTATAATTGAGAGTTTTCTACGGCTGGCCATGCTTTCCACCTGGCTACCCCTACCCACAGCAACTTGCCCAAGCCTCCCCTTTTCTCCTTCACCCAAATCCAGATAGCTGATGTTCTGAAAGAGCAGCAAAATCTGGACCCCTACAAATCAACCAGGCTAGACAATCTGGACCCTCTCTTTATAAAATGATCTGCCGAAATTGTTGCAACCCCTATTACTAGCCTGTTCAACCTCTTTCGTATCGTCTGAGATTCCCAAAAATTGGTAAGCTGCCGCAGTCATCCCCCTCTTCAAAGGGGGGAGACACTCTAGACCCTAACTGCTACAGACCTATATCTATCCTACCCTGCCTTTCTAAGGTCTTCGAAAGCTAAGTTAACAAAACAGATTACCGACCATTTCAAATCCCACCGTACCTTCTCCGCTATGCAATCTGGTTTCCGAGCTGGTCATGGATGCACCTTAGCCACGCTCAAGGTCCTAAACGATATCATAACCGCCATCGATAAGAGACATTACTGTGCAGCCATATTCATTGACTTGGCCAAGGCTTTTGACTCGGTCAATCACCACATTCTTATTGGCAGACTCAACAGCCTTGGTTTCTCAAATGACTGCCTCGCCTGGTTCACCAACTACTTCTCTGATAAAGTTCAGTGTGTCAAATCGAAGGGCCTGTTGTCCGGACTGGCTGCCTCTATGGGGGTGACACAGGGTTCAATTTCCTGGCCGACTCTTTTCTGTATACTTCTGGCCCTTCTTTGGACACCGTGTTAACCAACCTCCAGTCGAGCTTCAAAGCCATACAACTCTCCTTCCGTGGCCTCCAACTGCTCTTAAATGCAAGTAAAACTAAATGCATGCTCTTCAACCGATCACTGCCCGCCTGTCCAGCATCACTACTCTGGACAGTTCTGACTTAGAATATGTGGACAACTACAAATACCTAGATGTCTGGCTAGACTGTAAACTCTCCTTCCAGACTCACATTAAGCATCTCCAATCCAAAATTAAATCTAGAATCGGCTTCCTATTTGCAACAATGCATCCTTCACTCATGCTGTCAAACATACCCTCGTAAAACTGACCACCCTACCGATCCTTGACTTCCGATCCTTGACCGATCCTTGACTTCGGCAAATTTATAAAATAGCCTCCAATACGCTACTCAACAAATTGGATGCAGTCTATCACAGCCCCATATACTACCCACCACTGTGACCTGTATGGTCTCGATGGCTGGCCCTCGCTTCATACTCGTCGCCAAACACACTGGCTCCAGGTCATCTACAAGTCTCTGCTCGGTAAAGCCCTGCCTTATCTCAGCTCATTGGTCACCATGGCAGCACCCACCCGTAGCACGCGCTCCAGCAGCTATATCTCACTGGTCATCCCCAAAGCCAATTCCTCATTGGCCGCCTTTCCTTCCAGTTCTCTGCTGCCAATGACTGAAACGAACTGCAAAAATCACTGAAGCTGGAGACCCATATCTCCCTCACTAGCTTTAAGCACCAGCTGTCAGAGCAGCTCACAGATCACTGCACCTGTACATAGCCCATCTGTAAACAGCCCATCCAACTACCTCATCCCCATACTGTATATTTTTATCTTGCTCCTTTGCACCCCAGTATCTCTACTTCCACATTCATCTTCTGCACATCTACCGTTCCAATGTTAAATTGCTATATTGTAATTACTTCGCCAACTTGGCCTATTTATTGCCTTACCTCCCTTATCTTACCTCATTTGCACTCACTGTATATAGACTTTTCTTTTCTCTACTGTATTATTGACTGTATGTTTGTTTATCCATGTGTAACTGTTGTTGTATGTGTTGAAGTGCTGTGCTTTATCTTGGCCAGGTCGCAGTTGTAAATGAGAACTTGTTCTCAACTAGCCTACCTGGTTAAATAAAGGTGAAAGAAAATAAAGGAAGCTTATATTTTGGGTTCTGATGGGGTACGACAGTTGAACAAAGCTCATGAGGAAGTTATATTCTTCAAGAATCAAAATGGGTACATTTAATTTAATCATTAATTTATAAGTCTAAAAATGAATGCTGCAACTTCAGATTGCAACTTCCCTTTAAGAGTGTCACATGTTTTCAATGAGCATGAGTTACACTCACGTTCAATTATGACAGTTTATGTTCAAAATATTAATTAAACAGGGCAAGTCATTAGGTGAGGACATCCGATACCCACAGTTTCTGAATGGGCATGTCATGAACGAATACATATTTGACAGCCGGTGGTAGGTACAGAACAATAGGTGCTGCTTTCAACGTGGCATAATCAGCAGGCTAGGTGTTTGTAGAAGATAACTTGACCTGCTGGATTCAGAAACAGGAAACAGCGAACACGGCACATACTGTCTTTTTATAACCGTATCCAAGTCTACCACTTAAGTTGATGACAAAGGACGGCTTGGCATTATGACAAGACTAAATCATGGCTAATAAGTGAATACAGTTTCAATCCAAGAGCAGAAAGGTGTGAACTGTTAACTACAGACAGTCTTTATTATAAGACCACAACACAAAAGGAAACAGGCGTGAAGAGATGATGTCTGCCTCAATCAGTAGAACAGTTAATAAATAACCCTGATGTGACATTAAGAGAACCTCGCCCATCCTGGCAACCCATCCTGACTATTGACTCTGGGTCCTCTGTGGACAGAGCCTTGAAAGGGCCCGGCGCACTCTCAGCTCATTTAAAAAGAGCCTTTTCAACACTTTTTTTTTTAATGGGCAAAAAGTGGAGCGTGGAGTTTGTTTTACTGCAAAAAGCCCTTGGCCGTTGTTCTGGCTCCTGTACAAGGTGTTCATTATCTACACAGACTGGTATTCTGGAGCCGAGGCACAAGTTTATATTTCGCTCTAAAGTACTGTACTGCATGTATGCCTGTAGCGTTTTTCTAAAATAAGAGTGACATAAAAAAACAAATATTTACATAGGGGCATACATAGTGTGGATTGTACAGACCGCCGACAATGAATTAGAATTCTCAAATAAGTTCTCCTTACTAAGTGCAGTATGCCCAAACAGCACTGTGGAAAATCTAAAAAGTCTCAAGTGTCACTAATGTATACAGCTCCATTTCCAGCTTTTTCAGAAACCTGCTTTTCCCTACTGAGGGCTCAGTCTCTAACGTCCCCCGTCATGCACTAAAAGCCTAGATGATGGGGATAGTGAAGGATGGAGGGGGGGGACCCTGAGTGGAGAAGAGAACGGGGAAGAGGTCACTTCGTCCCTGGCCTTCAATCCCCACTTCCATTAAAACCTGGAGAATGCGCTGTGCCATGGCAACGTTGAAGTGCTCAGCCCATGGGGCTGCAGCGTCTCATCGGCAACCCTCTCATTAGTACATCTGTGCTCAGGCGTTGGCCTTCCGGGCCTAGAGTGCAGAGCGGGAGGAGGAGTGGGAGGAATCGATACAGTCTGGAGGTAGTCTAGGGTACACAGGGGACAAATCCAGTAGGGACCGATGGGCGCCCTTGACACACACCGCTTTTTGGGTTGAGGGCCGTTATTGAAAAAGCTCTCCAATTTTCTCATTTTAATTACAAGGCAGTAGCTTAGACAGTGAAAGGGTTGGCGAAACGAGAAGAGTTTGCATTGAATGGATCTCTGACGTTATTCAAGGCCAGTCGTGTTTTCTCGATGATTGGTGTACTACGTTGGGACAAACCCTCATTTAGGTGTATTTAGTTCACTGTAAACAGAGCTGTGGTTTTAAACATGAAACCTCTCCATACTGTTTGCAATACTCTGAAGGATCCGAGGCCTTCAACCTAGAAGGTAAAATTATTTTCAACAAGAGCCATCTACTCAGGTGGTGAACAAGAGAGATGTTCAAGAGCTCTATACATGCAACCAGAGTTAGTGCTAACAAGCAGATGTACTGCTGTCCACAGGTTGTACTGCAGTTGTAGCTCCAACTTGTAGTACAGGAGGAATAATCAGTCATCCAAGGTGAGTCAGTCCCTAGCGACAGTGTCATCAGTACTGTAGGTTGGCACATGCACGGACTCACTTCCTCTATATAATTAGACAGAAAACTACAATCCAATGATTTAACCTCTCTGTCCCTGTAGTATTAATAAGACAGAGGCTCCCCTCCAGTGACATGTCCAGTCTTGTGCATTAAAGTGTGCCTTTTCCCACTTAATTCAGATTAAAACATAGAGCACCCACCCTGCCCTCTCATTTCCCAGGCAACTCCATTGTTGATCGCCTCTGGCCTGCGGCACCGAGGGGGGTCATTTGATCACTCATAATAATAATGGCATTGTGTCAAGGAGCCCAAACAGTCTCCGGGATTGTGTTTAAGGTTGATAGGAACTTTAGTCTGGTGCGGTAATCCTTTTTAGAATTGGTGGTTCCCCCACTCTGTTTAATAACCTGTTTGGGATAGGGGGCAGCATTTTCACATTTGGATGAAAAGCGTGCCCAGAGTAAACTTCCTGCTACTCAGGCCCAGAAGCTATATATGCATATTATTATTAGTATTGGATAGAAAACTCTGAAGTTTCTAAAACTGTTTGATCGATGTCGGAGTATAACAGAACTCATATGGCAGGCGAAGACCTGAGAGAAATCCAACCAGGAAGTGGGAAATCTGAGGTTTGTAGTTTTTCCAACTCATAGCCTATCGAATATACAGTGTCTAAGGGGTCATATTGCACTTCATAAGGCTTCCTCTAGATGTCAACAGTCTTTAGAACGTTGTTTGAGGCTTCTACTGTGAAGTGGGTACGAATGAGAGCTGAATCAACCAGAGGTCTGCCATAGTAGCATGAGCTGATCACGTGCGCGCACGTGAGAGCGACCTGCGTTCCATTGCAATTCTAAAGACAAAAGCAATTCTCCGGTTGGAACATTATTGAAGATTTATGTTAAATAGTCCTAAAGATTGATTCAATACATCGTTTGACATGTTTCTATGAACTGTAATATAATTTTTTAACTTTTCATCTGAACTTTCGCCTGGACTTGCCCGCGCCTCGTGAGTTTGGATTTGTTTACCAAACGCGCTAACAAGAGGTATTTGGACATAAATGGACTTTATCGAACAAAATCAAACATTTACTGTGGAACTGGGATTCATGGGAGTGCATTCTGACAAAACAAAACATACATGTATTGTGTAAGATGAAGTCCTATGAGTGCCATCTGATGAAGATCAAAGGTTAGTGATTCATTTTCTCTATTTCTGTTTTTGTGACTCCTCTCTTTGGCTGGATAATGGCTGTGTATGTTTTTGTGACTAGGCTCTGACCTAACATAATTATATGGTTTGCTTTCGCCGTAAAGCCTTTTTGAAAATCGGACACGATGGGAACATTAACAAGAAGATAAGCTTTAATTTGGTGTATTGCACTTGTGAATGTATGAAAGGCGAATTCCGCTAGCGGAACCCATAGCCGTAAGAAGTTTTAAGAGTCTTTACAACTGGGCTCATAGTTGGTATCAACAGCTGTTTATTAATTTCATGGGTACAGGTCCTCAGTGCTCACCAAAATACCATTGTAAAACAGTTCAGCTGAAGGTTCCTCCTCCCGAGGTGGCTCATATCTTCCATGTTGCTTTTACTTGACACAGAGAAGTGTGATATATCTTCTGATGACAGACACACCCAGAACACAACCAAATCTGTTCCCAACCTCATGTTATACTATCGACCTCCAAAGCTCAGATGACCCCTCTCTGTCCCTACACAGATACCAGTACATCTGGCGATGATCACGACCAAGCTCCAGACAGAGCACAGGTTCCCACAGCCACCAAGTCACCGGCATCAGCCATTTCTCTCAATGAATTTCATATTCCAAAATTTGAGAGAAATTATCTCTTTGTGCATATTTTTGTGGCATCTTTATTTCAGCTCATGAAACATGGGACCAACACCAACAAGTTAAATCTAGAATTGGCTTCCTATTTCGCAACAAAGCATCCTTCACTCATGCTGCCAAACATACCCTTGTAAAACTGACCATCCTACCAATCCTCGACTTTGGCGATGTCATTTACAAAATAGCCTCCAATACCCTACTCAACAAATTGGATGCAGTCTATCACAGTGCAATCCGTTTTGTCACCAAAGCCCCATATACTACCCACAATTGCGACCTGTACGCTCTCGTTGGCTGGCCCTCGCTTCATACTCGTCGCCAAACCCACTGGCTCCATGTCATCTACAAGACCCTGCTAGGTAAAGTCCCCCCTTATCTCAGCTCGCTGGTCACCATAGCATCTCCCACCTGTAGCACACGCTCCAGCAGGTATATCTCTCTAGTCACCCCCAAAACCAATTCTTTCTTTGGCCACCTCTCCTTCCAGTTCTCTGCTGCCAATGACTGGAACGAACTACAAAAATCTCTGAAACTGGAAACACTTATCTCCCTCACTAGCTTTAAACACCAACTGTCAGAGCAGCTCACAGATTACTGCACCTGTACATAGCCCACCTATAATTTAGCCCAAACAACTACCTCTTTCCCAACTGTATTTAATTTTTATTTATTTATTTATTTTGCTCCTTTGCACCCCATTATTTTTATTTCTACTTTGCACATTCTTCCATTGCAAAACTACCATTCCAGTGTTTTACTTGCTATATTGTATTTACTTTGCCACCATGGCCTTTTTTGCCTTTACCTCCCTTCTCACCTCATTTGCTCACATTGTATATAGACTTGTTTATACTGTATTATTGACTGTATGTTTGTTTTACTCCATGTGTAACTCTGTGTCGTTGTATCTGTCGAACTGCTTTGCTTTATCTTGGCCAGGTCGCAATTGTAAATGAGAACTTGTTCTCAACTTGCCTACCTGGTTAAATAAAGGTTAAATAAATAAAAATAAATAAATAAAAAACACTTTACATGCTGCGTTAATATTTTTGTTCAGTATAGAAACAGTCTAGGAGACACTATTTTCTTGGGCAGCCTTATCAGAAAAATGCTGCTTCCACAAGGGAGTGTGTCTTTCATGACTCATTAGTTAACTTCTAACTCCATCCTTCACATGATATCTAAACTAGGCCTTTTAATAAACGAGTCCTCTCTAATGTGCCTCAGAGCATAGTGTTCGGCTGCACATTGGGATTGAGACAACAGGTGTATATGCCTGTCACTAGAATAACTAATTTTGCCGTGATCAGAAGAATACTTACCTTTCTTTCCAACTCGCTATGTACATTTGAGAGAGAGGGACACCTTTTATAAGTGGAGGCCTACTCTCTACTTGCATTGAAACGACTACTAGAAACACCAGCGCACTTTCAAGGGATTCTTCCTCTTATTTTCAGAGCTGTCATATAAAAGATACAGACGAGACAAGGAGGCACTGTTACGCCATTTTAATTTCAGACAGTTTGTGTGTGTGTGTGTGTGTGTGTGTGTGTGTGTGTCATTAGAAATCCTACAATGTGATTTTCTGGATTTTTTTTCCATTTTGTCTGTCATATTTCATGCGTACCTATGATGAAAATTACAGGCCTCACTCATCTTTTTAAGTGGAAGAACTTTCACAATTGGTGGCTGACTAAATACTTTTTTGCCCCATTGTAAGTCTATTGTCCAGCTACCTGCTAATAGCCATAATGGCGCTGTACAACGTGACCGTGTGTGTTTGAAAGAATATTTTCCAGTAAGCAACAATTTGTTTACCTTCATTAGACAACGTTGTTCCTGTAATTCTGTGATATTTATTCCCATAGTAATTCGATATTGATCCATAACTAAATAAACATTGGCATTTTGAGAGAGTATTTTTATTATTATTTTATTTAGGAAAGCATAAAGATGCCATTACTAGTTACATTGTTTTAGTTTAAACATGCAGACTGGCACTAAGACTAGGGAACGTTTCTCTAGTCAGCGCCATTATTAGTGCAATGCCCCTTAAAGTGTTGCTCTGTGCTACCCAGTGTGGCGGGGTGGGGGTCCACCCCTCCTCCCTTCCCCATGGGCTAGGTCCTTCTTCTGTGTGCAGCTCTGCGGCCCATCCTGTGCCCTCTGCCCTCGTGACGTGAACCTCGTGCACTTTCAGTGGATACAGCTGGAGAACTGCAAGGCTATCCCATTGTGTGCCACTCGGGAGCCATGACCAATATATATTGTCCTGCTAATAACAGGGTTAATAATATATCTGTGAGAATATCCAAGGGGCGTTTATATAATTCTAAATTAATAATAATCGTTTCGTTTAAAAATTTAAATTTTGAAGATGATTTTGTTTTCAAATAATGTAAAATGAGCGAGAAAAAGGACATTATTGAACATGGGGTGAAACACCGTCATTCATTTTAAAATAAAGCAAGGTTGTTATTTATGATGATTTATTTCTGGTTTTAGAGGGAGAGAAACCAAAAACCTACAGTCATCTCATGGGTCTCCCAGTCGAGGCCGGCACGGATATTGAACTAGCATCTGTAGCAACACAGCTTGTACTGCTACGCAGTGTCTTAGACCGTTGCACCACTCAAGTGCTGTACAATGTGACTGGTCGGGAGTGGCCTACAGTACTACAGTAAGAGCAAAATAATGAAAAACTTAGCGTAACAGTTTTAGTAAGTAATACTGACGTTGTGCACAATTATCAGTTACTATTTAGGTTTATGTCGCCCATTCATTGTCAGATAGAGACACAGTAGGAACCAAAAGCATAAATCAGTGCTGTAACTCCCCCTTGCGCTGGTCTGGAGCAATGAAGTGGTGACGCAGGGTACCATACTAAACCACAAATTACCTCTAAGTCCCGCAGCACAATCGCAAAACTTTTAGTGGAGCAACCACTGTAGTTATGATAGCAGGTATCAGCCTCCTCTAGTGCAAGGTGGTCTGGACCTGAATCTAGTTGCTAAGCTCTCCGATACACTTGAGAGCCTTTAGTGGCGCCAAACATGTAAGAAATGTGAAAAAACCTTGGCTTTCTGAAAAGGCAATTATGCCTGCATTCTAACTAATGGACTTGGCTTGGGAAGAACATTACACACCTGGCATGTTCTGTTCCTGTCCCCCCATTAGACTAACAAAACATTTTTTTTACCCTTGAAAATAAAGGAGGCAATCTGTTGTCGATTTGTCTGCTACAAGTATTCTGTCACCAAATCAGCACCTCTGCTGGCATCATTTGTGGTGTTGCACTCGAGGATGACACTCGCTAACCGACGCAGCTGAGTTTACCCTTGGCGCTGAAGGGCTGCCGGAGAAACGGGTCTTATTTATCATGAGATACACCGCAGCAGGTAGAGACCTTGGGCTCTTGGCTTCTGAGTGTTCGCCAAGGGTGAAATCACCAGCATGGTAAGAGAGGGAGGAATCTCTTGTAGGTGCACTACTTGAACAACTGTCCATTACATTATATCGGTATCCTCGCCATGTCACCTGACAGAAAAATGAGCAGACTATTTACACTAAGGTCGAGAGGATCAAACTGAACCAGTTAAGTTGGGAACCTAAGAGCCAAAAGCCAAGACCACACGTTTCAGTTTCTTCTGAGTTTTGAAAACATGACATAAATAGAAAAAAGCATTAACTAATGCAGGAATTCACACAGCGAGTCTCACTTTGAATTTAAATACACCTCACACAGCTGTGAGACACATGACCCTTGCAACTCATACCAGTGGTGAAAAACCCCATTAGCTAGCCTAGATTTTCTCCATCTCCATAGCTTAGCAGTTATTTAACATATCCCTCTCCACCTTTTACTTAATGTGACCACGCAATGAAGGCTCTGCTTACACTGCGTAATTTACTAACTATATTAGAGGCACATTAGGGTCAGAAAGTTAATGGATTGAGAGAAACAGAGGAGTGGAAGGAGAGAGAGAAGAGAAAGGAGAGACCGGAGAGGAGAGACAAAATAAAAAATGAATAAAATACAAAAAAAATGAATTAAAACGTTTGCCATTTCCAGCTTATGAGCGGATATCGACCTTGTCAGTTGATGATGTTCATGTACTCTATTTTTCCTCATTGAGCTTTTGACATGGGAGAGAGAAGATGCATTTTAAAATGGTCAAACACAGATTGCCCGAATCCAATTTTTCCTAGGCCCACAAATGATCATGCATCAATCATTTTCTGGTGGGATGACATGCAACAAAAGGAGAGAACAACTTTTTCCCTCCCTCTCCCTCCCTCCCTCCTCTCTTTGAGGGATGAATTCTCAACAATGAATTTCTCTGCTGAATTGATTTTGGGCTAAGTGCAATAGGGCCTTCTCGGTGGAAAGAAGGCATAGGAACAAGTGGAATAGTGGCCTTAATTTCAGGTTAAATGGAACAAGCACTGTTCCAGCGCATGTTTAAAAGAGGCATTATGCACCAAAAAAAGAGTGGAGAGAGAGCGCCGTTAGCCATCAAGCCACATTCACCCGAGCACTTAAATATTTCAGCACAATTTCAGAGATGAAACGTGAGAGAGAGTGAATCAGTGCGGGGGGGTCTAAGGCAACGGGGGAGAGGTGCGAGGAGACAATATTGTCAGTGCAATTGTCTTGTTGGTTCCACTCCAGCAGAATTGTTAAGGCATGTAAACAGCTCCTCGCGAGCCAGCAAGACTGGTAATGAGATTTTTCTACATGGGAGGAGACATCATTTCTCACTTAGAGCATGGATCAATGCCCTTCGACTGGGAAAAGGATTAGAAAATGTGTATTTTAATCATTATCGTTTGGCCGTGCGCTGTTATTGGAGGCGCCATGCAATTGCATAAAAAGTGGGGCGGGGACTGGGAGTAGAGTTTATTCTAATAAAGAGAGGGATCTTGGGACAGAATGTGACAGCTAAACAACTATCTCCCAACTTTAGGAGCTGAGGGAGAGCAAACTTTCTACACCGTTTTTCTTTTTTCCATCGACATTTTAAAGTATGATCCAGAGTACGCTGGAAAATACATCTAGATGAGCACCTAGAAAATAAACTTCACTGAAAGGATTAAAAACATCATTTCGAATCAACTCTAGCGTCACTACTTGACAAAGCAATGTCTGCCGTGATGACTTGTCGAAACAAATTTGAGCATACCAGCCACCCTTCAGCCAGATGTCTAGGTATGAAAGGCCCACGTCCTACATGGCAGACTGATTCAAGGTCTACATTATCTATTATAACACACAACTTTAATCTCTACACTTCACTGACTTTTAGAAGTACACAAATCAATAACAATTCATGTTTTCAAATGATACTCTGCCATGGCAAACAAACGCTGCTATAACCTTGCATGCACTCATGCACGCCTGCGCACACACACACACACACACACACACACACACACATGCCTGCACACACACACACACACACACACACACACACACACACACACACACACACACACACACACGGTTCATTCCCCATGGGATTCCGTTGATGAGCATATTTGTTTAGAATCAGATAAGTTGTTCTCTTTTGCTGTGCAGACTAATGAATGATTGAGGCTGGGGCTAAGCAGCAGAAGCAGGTGCTGCTCTTGTAACAAGGATGTGCTGTCTCTCCACTTATTGATTAACCTTCACATGCAAAGTACTTTGTAAATTGAAGTTGGGCTTATTGGAAATGGGATATGTGTAAGACCCGGTGATGAATAGCCAGAGAGTGTGGCGGAAGGTGGGGGGGGGGATTGAAATGTCTCCTCAAATGGTTTGTATTGAAATGGCTCCTCATTTCAATACGAACCCCAGTGTAAATACTTTCAAGGAACGCGGACATTTCCCAATGAAAGGCCCTCGTGAGGAAAAGTTGACTTGAACTTCACGATCCTAATGACCTTTACCAGGAGGTCACCGGAAATAGGGAGCAACAATGATGCATGTAGGCACTTAGTATGGAATCATCCCGTTCATGAGCTATTCATGCTGAACGAAGGATAGACACAAAACTGTCCAACCCTTCTTGAATGTAATAACCGTTCCAGCACAACATGCATTTTAAAAATGCAATTAGGAACACAGCAATAACATTATTTGCCTTGCTCTTAAATGGGCTCAATGAAACTGTAAAAGAAAAATAGAATAATAATTACTTTAGCAGGAAATGTATAACAAGGGCCTTTCTACAATTGTTAAGGTAATTGGAGACACACTCAACAGCAATACAAAATGAGCATGCGAAACTACCTGCTTAAGTTCATGACGTAACCAACACAGTGAAAAGGAGACCCAGCAGCTCCAAGCCAGATGATTAGGCAGCATCCTCCCTTCTCTCACTCCCTCTTAAGAGAGAGGCCCTGTGGAACTCTGGGAAGGTTGGCTCCCCAGACTGGCAGGTGTCCATGACTTCAGGGCCGCACCTGTGGCGTTGGCTAGGTAAGGAGCCTGCCACTGGCACCACCAAACATCCAACCTCACAGGTGCCAACCTCTCCCTTAATGTGCCAGGTCTACAGCCGCTATCCTTTGCAGCCAGGGTTAGACTATTTGTGACATAGAAAGTCATCCACCTGCTATTTTCCCGTAACTAAACACTTTGTAAACGTTTCTTTCGGTTCTTCCTGAAACACCATTTACATAACGAGCATGGGCAGCTCCTTTGGACTACATTAGCAGTTTTAATAGGGAAGAGGACCTTGAGATGGCTAGTGAGTGACTCCGCTGCCTATGTGAGCCTACAACCCCATCTAAGGAACACAATCACACAGTGACTAAGGACAGCGAAGCCGTTTGAAAAGAGGCTTTGGTCGACAGAAGGAAGTATGATCGAGAGCGCTGCATTGATCGTACACAATCGCTCCCAGATGTTGTCTCACAGATTTCCTTCATGTGTCTGCTGTAAAGGAAAAGGAAGTTGGTTTCAATGGGGCCCTGATAACACAAGACTATGGTAAAAGGGGGATTTAAACAATAATCATGTAAAATGCCAGTGGCACAAGGACATTGTCTCAGTGCAGTCGTGGATCCTTCTAGGTGCAACTACTTATACTCTCTGAAACCTAACTTGCATAACAATCAAAGAAGATTCAGTGTCTCACAGCAGAAGAAGACACTAATCAATGTGGTACAGACTGTGTTGCATGAACAATTGATTATTTGGCTCATTTATGGATCTGGAGCCTCTGAGCATTAGAGCAAACATATTTCAGACGATATTTTTGTGAAATGTATCTTAAACTGATATGTATTACCTATCCTGTTGCCTAGTCACTTTATCCCTACCTACAGTGCGTTCGGAAAGTATTCAGACCCCTTGACATTTTCCACATTTTGTTACAGCCTTATTCTAAAATGTATTAAATTGTTTTTTCCTCATCAACCTACACACATTTTAATCTATTTTAGAATAAGGCTGTAACGTAACTAAAAGTGGGAAAAAGTTAAGGGTGTCTGAATACTTTCCGAATACACTGTAAATGTACATATCTACCTCAATTACATCGTACCCCTGCACATGAACTCTGGTACTGGTATCCCGTGTATATCAAAGTTAGTTACTCATTATGTATTCATTCCTTGTGTTATTATTTTTCTATTATTTTCTCTGCATTGTTGGGAAGGGCCTATAAGTAAGCATTTCCCTGTTAGTCTACACCTGTTGTTTCTGAGCATGTGACAAATACAATTCCATTTGATTTAAACTATTGTTGTGTAGTACAGGGAGGATGTTAGTTATTCCCCAAACACTTGGAGCTTGTTAGAAAATAGGCCTAAACCTTGAGGATGTGTAAGGAAGTAATGGCATTATCATATTTCATTGTATCCCACAAACTGGAGGAGCCAAAACTAATCCATTCACTTAGACGACGGTATCGTTTCTAATTACACAGTCAAAGTATGGAAGACTGTCCATAACTTGCCTTCTCCATATTTCATAATCACCAGCCCGACCGGCCCAAATGTCTCCATTTCCCGCTGGAAGCCTTTACCTTTTAACCATGTCTAAATGGCTTCATCTATTCCACTAAATACTGCATCCCCGGTATCAACTCATTTAGCTCACAGGGAGTCTAGAGTGAGTGCTAATCAAAAGAGCAGAGGTTGGAGGTATTATATTTTTTCAATGAGCTTTTTTCAGTAAACGACGGAGGGGCCGGCCGCCCAGTGCGGCATGCTGGATGTAATTTGTCGGAATTACTGCGGCCCTCATTATGGCCAAACGCTGTCAGGTCCTGAACTTGTAGATCATTACTGTGGTTCGATTTCATCCGGAGAGAACCACTCTTCACACCTCCTGTTCTCCCTCCACCCAGCCCTCCCGAACCCTCCTCTCCTCCGTCCACCTCGAGCACTCAACTCCGTCCGCTAATATGATTCACTCAGAGGTCGCTCAGAGCGGGGCGAACAAACAACGTTTTCCAAATGGGCGATGTGGAGTCCGTGGCGGCGAGCTCTCTCGCCACTCCAGGATATGTGCCTCTAATCCCTTCCACATTTTAACGAGGAGGAGTTTCAGCAGGTGCTGTGCACCTTGAGGTTAGCCAGAGTCTTAGCTGAGAACCCAATCCCAGAGAGTCTGTGCTGAGCATGCACTTTCGAGCCACAATGTCAAATCAACCCCGACGGGGAACAAAGAAAAAAAAAGAAAAAAAAAAGTCCAAAAGTGGAGACTTGACAGAAAAGCCTAAATCCTCAACAAGATCCCACTGATTGCTGTGTATTATCAAAACATAGCAAGACTTCTCTGAATCCCCATCTCAAGTCTGTATGTTGGCTATGGTCTCTAAGGATTCAGCCTTTGACACAAAAGTAATTAGTCACCACAAACAACACCCAACGTGCCTACAACTTAAGTTGCAGCAAAAACAACGTGGCACCTGCACTGCCAAGTCAGTGACTAAGTCAAGGTGACAAATGACACACATTAGCTCCATTGACCAGTAGTTGTTAATCAGAGTCCATTGTGTACAGGTCGTTTCTTCTCAAGTTGGTCAAGGCTGGTCTTTTAAATGGCGTGTGTCTCTTCACCCAGGTCTCCAGTAACCCTGGTGGTTGCTTGTCTCACACACATTAGAAACTAATAAAGTCTCACAACACGTCAACAGCTTTTGTGGATTGTGTGAACGCTCCCCCTCCAATGTTTCTGCCATGTTTACCATCTGTTTCCTTAGAAACCAACAGATACTGTAGTTCTAGTCAAAATAACAAGGGGGGCATAGGGGTTTGGAAGACTGACACAGAAAAGTCAATTGTGTTCTGATCAGATATGCATTTGCGTCGTAAGTGCTCTATTGCGTGGGCCTCGATGTTCACCCCTTCCCTCCTCTGCCATGGTACAGAGGGGATATTTGCAGATATGTGGGAGGTCTTTGTGATAGCAAAGAGCCTGTATCTTTGTGATCTATAAGAGGTATGCAGCCTTCGCTTGAGGGAACAACAGTATCAAGTCAAACCAGTCGACTATTTACGGCTTATTTCCGAAGAGAAGAAACGAGAAGAGGAGTAAGTGTCTTTCCTTTAGCACCTCAGTTTTCTTGGCTTGAGGCTGTGTGTTTGAAACTTGCAGCTGATGGTGTGAATTATATAGTTGTCAAAGTTTGATTGTGTTGTACATAGGTAGAATCAATAATTCTACATCACATTGATCTCACAGGTCGTAATTTTATGATTCAGATTATCAGTAGGTGAATAATGCATGAAGGTTGTGCCCTTTTTATTGATAGGGCTTCATGTAGAAGCCCACTGATTATGGAAATTATTATAAAGTTGACTTTGTCCAACATGGCACCCAAAGCTATTTCCTTTCCTCCTTCATGGTGTGAAAGGTAGTCTTTCTCACCTCTTGCTGCTCTCAGGTAGCACAGAGCTAAAGCACACACTGGGCTCAGTACCACATTCCCAAACTCACTACGCTTATTCCACACTTCCCCTGGTGGAAATCTCAGTTAACAGTTGATTTGATTGCGGGCGTCTTTCCTGTACGGCCAGTCCTCGTCTCTCGTATCCTATCCAACTACTATGACAGGGTAAGTGGATCACTCCTGCGGTCGTCTTCCTGAGCTTCAGAGAAGCTTGTTTTGATACATTCCTCCTCTTGCCCCCTAGCCTCTCCAACAAACATACATGCACACACACCTGATCCTGATGCCTAAGCATCCAGGTGGGAGGGATGGAGGGGTGGTGGGGGTGTTTTAGAGTTGAAGATAAATGGAAGCCCTGTTTCTTTCATCATTTGGGAATTCTTTGATTTGTTCAATTTAGCCAGGAAATAATGAGCTGTTTTTCCACGGCTGCGGGACAGTCACAGAACGGTCCCTCCTTTTGACAAAAGAAAAGAGCTGAAGTACTCCCCCCTCCCTCAGTACTCGCTTTCAAGTGCCCGTCTTCGATCAGTCATTGCCTTATTAAATTGCTAAACTGAAGATAATGGCTGATAATTGTATCCCGGTACCTGGGACTCTCCATCTGTGATTCCCGGAGGCCATACGGAGTGCAGGAGACGTCTGAGGCTGCGTCTCATTACCGTAGTGCTGCGATGAAAGGGACTACTTTCACTGAGTACACTTATTACCATTAAAACAAAATCACTTCACTCACTCGAGCTCTCCTCCTCAGAACCCTGTCAGGTAGACTTTCCTGGTTGAAGAGAAGTGACGAAAGGAAGTAGACCCCAGGAAATGGGGTCATTTTAAATTTTCGCAGTCATATTGGTGACTTTTCTCAGCAGGTTATGAGAATTAGGTTATGCTTAGGAAGGTTAGGGTAGCTGAAATGCTCTCCTAACCTGCTACGAAAAGTGTTTTCAGGGAGTCCCTTCATATTGTACTAGAGTCTACCAGTGCCAATACTCATAGACACAAGCTGATGCAGACGTGCATACTAACACAGTCTCAAACCACACACTCTCCTATTAAAGGAGTCAAGGCTGTGATGTGCTGAAGGCTCCGGGGAGGGGGTAAAAAGTAGAGTGATTTACTGGGACTTTTTTCAATTTGTAAAACACTAACCTCGGGCTGCGGCTGTAGGTAGTTCCTTCTCTGTCGCTAGACACTGTTGCTGACTGTGACTGTGGGGAGCACAGGTTTATGGGACGTGACCCTGCAACAAATCATGTTCCAAAGCAGAGGCAATGGCGGGCGGCACATCCCTGTGCCACCGCGAAGAGCCTCGCTCCTTTACCCCCATCACCGGCCCGTCCAATTTAAGGAGGCGCCATCTCAAGCCAGAGATGTCCACTTGGAAATTACACCGTCCTGAAAATGAGACTCACTCCACAAGCTACTGGGCTGGTGTGGCTCTGGTTATGAAGCCAAGGTGACAGAGATAGTGGAGAAATAAGCCATAAATTGATACAGGGCATAAATTGATATTTTAATTAATACAGAGAGGAGATAGTCCAGCATCACCTGATTCAGAGAGTTTCATTCTCCTCCAGTCCTCGTTATTTCAGGCCATAATTCTCTTTGCGGCAGGGCCAGCCATCGAAATTGAACAGCCCTACTGCTAGCAAGCTCCATTTAACCAGCCGACAGTGGCTTGACTGAACTCACAAACTGGAAAATCAGACAAATGTAATGCTGCTCACAATCCCCAATACCAAGAGAGGGTACATGGAGGGACAATCCCCAATACCAAGAGAGGGTACATGTAGGGACAATTCCCAATACCAATAGAGGGTACATGGAGGAACAATCCCCAATACCAAGAGAGGGTACATGGAGGGACAATCCCCAATACCAATAGAGGGTACATGGAGGGACAATCTCCAATACCAATAGAGGGTACATGGAGGGACAATCCCCAATACCAAGAGAGGGTACATGGAGGGACAATCCCCAATACCAATAGAGGGTACATGGAGGGACAATCTCCAATACCAATAGAGGGTACATGGAGGGACAATCCCCAATACCAATAGAGGGTACATGGAGGGACAATCCCCAATACCAAGAGAGGGTACATGGAGGTACAATCCCCAATACAAAGAGAGGGTACATGGAGGGACAATCCCCAATAACAAGACAGGGTACAGAGGACAATCCCCAATACCAAGAGAGGGTACATGGAGGAACAATCCCCAATAACAAGACAGGGTACAGAGGACAATCCCCAATACCAAGAGAGGGTACTTGGAGGGACAATCCCCAATACCAAGAGAGGGTACATGGAGGGACAATCCCCAATACCAAGAGAGGGTACATGGAGGGACAATCCCCAATACCAAGAGAGGGTACATGGAGGGACAATCCCCAATACCAAGAGAGGGTACATGGAGGGACAATCCCCAATAACAAGACCGGGTACAGAGGACAATCCCCAATAACAAGACAGGGTACAGAGGACAATCCCCAATAACAAGACAGGGTACATGGAGGGACAATCCCCAATAACAAGACAGGGTACATGGAGGGACAATCCCCAATAACAAGACAGGGTACAGAGGACAATCCCCAATACCAAGAGAGGGTACATGGAGGTACAATCCCCAATACCAAGAGAGGGTACATGGAGGGACAATCCCCAATAACAAGACAGGGTACAGAGGACAATCCCCAATACCAAGAGAGGGTATATGGAGGGACAATCCCCAATAACAAGACAGGGTACAGAGGACAATCCCCAATACCAAGGGTACAGAGGACAATCCCCAATACCAAGAGAGGGTACATGGAGGGACAATCCCCAATAACAAGACAGGGTACATGGAGGGACAATCCCCAATAACAAGACAGCGTACAGAGGACAATCCCCAATAACAAGACAGGGTACAGAGGACAATCCCCAATACCAAGACAGGGTACATGGAGGGACAAGCTGAAGTAGACTGGAGAGTTCATTTAATTACCAGGTCTTGTTTCAGACAGAACATTTTTTTCCCCCAGGTGACAGAATTTTAAAATATAAAACATTTTAAGACAAAAAATAATAATTGCTCTTCCACATAAGAATGACATTTTTGGAAAGTGGGACAGAAATATGCATAGCCACTGACTTTCTACAACACGGGTCAGAAATCTTTATTACGATAGATTCCATTACAATTGTGCCTTAACATCCTACGAAGTGGATCTTCACAATGTTTAAAAGGTGACACTGCCTGTCAATCTCAGACGGCAGCAGAATGAGAGATAGCAGGTCTGGATCAGTAGGGTAAACAGACATGGGAGAAAGGTGTGCAGTAAGGGAAAGGATGGCCTCGTCCTCTCTGCCAGCCAGACCACAGACTCATTACCATGCTTGTGGAGTTAGGATGGGAGTCAGGATTGCGCTGCCTCTGATCTAGTCGGTCAATGATAGAGAACATTCTATTGGAATTTCCCTTTTGAAAAATACTGAACCCTAAAAGGAAGAACACCTCTTCCTTTCCCTGGTGTGACAGAAATGAATCACCATATTCACATACCAATCTCACTACTGGCCAAAATAAAATAATTCATCAGGCCATGTGATTGCATGGCAAGGGTTACAGAACGTGAACATCTACCCCTAGCCCACTGCCGCTCATGCTTCTCTTGCACTCCGTGCCCACTCCCCTTTTCCCTGACACAGCCCAACCTCAAGGTCCAGATCAAATCAAGACAGACCCACCCAATCCCACATTACAGGACCTATGCTGACAGAGAGAGGTTTCCTGTCAGGGTGAGGGGCTGGGACCAGCAGCTGATGGGACATTGGCTGCTCGGTGCAATTGTGTAGAAGAGGGCTCTGTAGTTTATTCGTGAGGGGAGGGTTGGGGTGGTGGTGTGTGTGTGTTAAGCATTGACATAGCAGTCTAGTCTGAGAGCCTGTCGTACAACACAAACTCAAAAAGCCTTTGGAAAGTACACAAAAAAAGTGGAAGGCCAATGTGAGTGTGAGAGAGAGAGACTTCCTGACTTTGACAAATATGTGTCTGCAACAGCGGCACAGTTTGCAACTGGCAGCCAAGAGAGAAAGAGTGTCATAATGAACTTGTACACGATATGCAGTGATGCGCAACAAGGGGAGGGCAGGGAGGGGGGAGAGATGGTCCCGGTTGGGTCCTCGTAGGCATTATCTGTGTTTGTTTGCGTGGAATTAGTGGGCTAGGTTTTAATTACGGCCATGTGTGCACTGATAGGTGGCTTTGTAATCACAGTCGGTCCCCATGGCAGCAGTGTGAAATAAGCTAGACACACACCCCCACCCCCCAGTGACTGACTGACTGGCAGAGGGGTCGTGTTCAAAGGCCTGACATGATTGGCTGCTCTCACTCATGTGGCCAACACCGATAAGCCTCTAACACGGAAATTAACCCGCCGGTTCAGAAGCATCCAGTGTAGCGATGCTCCAATTTTTTATAAATGATACTCGGTTGCTCAGCTGCCAAACGAGATGCCTGGTTCCAGAAACTGACAGATGCTCATCAAAGAAACCTCAGACGGATGGTCTGGCAGCGCGTCTTCAAAGGAAACATTCAAAACCTGGCCATCCTCAGTCTGTTCAAAAACACAGATCGGCGCTTCTGCAAACGAGCTCACCGATTCCTTAATTGAGTCAATCAATCTCTTCTCCCTTCAATTAAACAACAATCCAATTGAGTTGAGTGAACGGATGAGCCACGTTGTTGACCAGTCCTAAGACCTGTCTTCAGATGAATTTTGGGATGAAGGCCATGATGACCCATGAGATGATCTGAGCCTTGTTGGCTGGATATCTAATCATGCCTCGGTAGGTAAGGCAGCCTGTGGTGATGACATCACCAAAAGGGGGCCTTGCTCTGGATCCAGCTTTGCCATGCAGGGAGGCACAATGGGGGCACTGGAGCATGTGCCCATCATGCACCGCAGCCCGGCTCCAACCAATCACCTCAATGAGCAGAGGGTAGCAATCAGAACCAGGCCATAGGGATGAACAAGGGCAATCCGTAACCTTGCTATGCTAACCTCCACATAACAATTAAGCACAAAGCTTTTAAACAAACATGTCTTTATATACATGTGTAAACAATGACATTGGTTAGGTAACAGTTCCTCTCCCAATGGTATTAGATTGTGCTATACCAGTTTAAGCCATCAAGCTAGCATACCCTATTTAAACCATGCTGGAACTAAAGTTTGAGCTAAAACTATGAAGGAACTTGCTTAAGTCAAGTCACGTACTCTACTTCCACTGTGGCTTCTTGTAACAGCACCCGCTGTATGAAGTACTCAGCCTCAGGTACAAATTGATGAGACAGATGGGGAAACAAATAGAATCCGTCGCCTCTGCGTTGGATCAAAATAACAAGGTCATTAGGATTCAACTGGTTATACTAGGCCTGACCAGAACAAAACAGGGGGGTGGGGGAGTAATGGGGGACAGTATGTTTTCCTGCCATTTTCCTCCCCTACCCCCCAAATTAGAGTGATAAAGGGGACATAAGCATGACAGCTGCCTGAAATTTGTTTCGAGCCGTCGGCGTGGCGATCAGTGTTAATCACAGAGAGGGGCAGATAAACCGATAAACAACCCAGTGTGTGTGTGTGTGTGTGTGTGTGTGTACACGGAGCGTGAGCAGGCAGCTCCATCTGAACGCCGGGCAAGGACTGTGCTGTGTGCCTTGACCCGTCTGTAATGTAATAAAGTTGTCTTTATTCACTCGCTGGTCCCAATTACTCCCCCTCGCCCCCGCCATGGGGATCATGTCACCTCCCCAGGGGATGCGCCGGTCCCCCTCTACCCCCTCCCCTCCCACTGCTCTGCATAATGCAGCACTGAAACCTTGCCAAGGGACACGATACCCGTCGTCTCTGCAAACATTGTCTGAGCAATTAGCCGCTGTTCCTGGTGCGTCAGGGGGTTAGCGAGACTGCTGGGAATTCATTTGGGCTGGCAGAGAGGGCAGTAACTGGTAACAAGCCTTTTAGAACAGTCAGACAGATCACTGTGATAGAGTTCAGAGGTCAGGCTAACCGTGACACACAGCAGCAGGTAGTGAAGTCATGCTGTAGCCCACAGTTGTGGATCGTTTAACCGTCTGAACAAACTTCAGACAAACCTGAAAATCAGGAGTGACGTGTACAGTACCATGATTGGATTGGATATCCAAGGCCTTTAAATGCAGCAATGCACTGGTTTAATTTCAGCCCTGTAGCAAAAGGCTTGGCGCAATATGTTGCATCTACACTGGTGAGTAGCTGTCCAATGAATGATCCCACAGACAGATTGCAGCTCCAAAACATTGGCGGTCAGCACTGACATGAAGGAGGCTGGAGTCCAGCGTTTCCCTCCAAAGACGGACTTTGTTTATTAGCCACCATTTGATTCAAATCCTAACATCCAGGGTGGTGGATACAAACAAGGGCTCTAGTTTCAGTTTCAGAGCAAAGAGGCGGTGGATGCTTCAGACTGTCTTACAGAGTCTGGGCCTTGCATATACAGTACAGAAGAGAGATTGTGCAGGCAACAGGATCAGCCATTCTCAGAGGTAGGCAGCCATATTATTTCAGTCACCGCTTTTGAAGGTGTACTGCTGTGTCTGATATACGCTTACAATACTGCATGGAAGGAATGTGGTTGTGAGGTCGCTTTGACGCGTAACAACTTGAATTGTCGGTCACATGAAAGCAGGTCTCTGTGCATAGATGAACTGGGAGCAGCTGTGTCTGCCCTGATAACAAACAAGCCATATTTAAAATATTAATAACAGGAGCACTACGCAGACTCCGGTCGCCCCCCTCGAATAATAACGATTCATAAATCATGTCTACTGGCCAGGCAGTGTGCATTTAAAACGGTCTCACTGTCGCCTTTCACCCTCTACTGTAATTAAGGGACAGTTCTGGTTGGAGCCGATCAATCTGTGGTGCGAGCCAGGATACTCTGCCGTGGTCGCCTTGGCAGCTCCCATTTCTGCAGCAAGTGTGACTGATAAGGGTCGTATCCCGCAGGCCTCGGATGGTGGAACCCAAAGCAGATCATTGTGTATTCAGCAGTAAACACATTTTCATAGTTATTCTCTGTCCCTCTTTACATGTGTTGATGCCAGTGTGTTGCAGAGTTGAGTGCAGCGAATGCTATTTATATGGGTTAACATTGAAGGTCGAACCATTACAGTGGTGAGAGGAAAAGGACTCATCTGAATATGTTAAACTAAATCCATATAAGGCCATGTGTGGTATTAAAATAGAGTTAACCGAGATTACCGTGGAAAATCATTATTAAAGAGACTGTGTCTGTTTTAGCACTAAGTGAAAATACTCAAGCCACATCAGAAAAGTACAGTACTTGTTTCTGATGTGACTATAAGCCTAAGAGCATCAACCGAAAAATAATAACACAAAAAGCCTGGAAAGAATGGCAAATATTATTTTCCACATTTAATTTGAGGTAGTGTGTTTATTGACAGTCCGCCCACAGTCAGAGCCAGTAATACCCTGCCAAAGCCCAGGCCTCTTTTTCTGCTGAAAGGAGTGGTTCTTTTCACTGTCGCAGCGCAGGAAAAAGGTATTAAACACAGATTATTGTTTTTCATGGGCTTAGCCGGGGAAACATGCTCCCTGCAATTAAATTGTCGTAGTAGCAAAATTCGGGAGTTGTGTAGTGAGGTTAAAAAAAACAAAAACAAACAATAGCTTCTTAGCTCTGTCACTGCCAACCAATCACAGAGCGAGTCTCGACAGACTCAGATTGGATATTTGCTGACCTAGACAGTTCATATCAGGTCATGAACATGGAGAGCAGAGAGGCAGGATTGGGTCTAGAATGAGAAACATTAAAACATTTATCAGTCGAAACCTTGCCCAGGTCAATATACATCTGGATTTGATTTATATATTCTAAAGTCCTGTTGGAGCTGGCTGCAATAATAACAACGGTTCAAATAGGCCTACATACCATACGGCCTTGGTAAAAGCAGTACATTTCAAAACACAAAAGGGAAGTTGTTTAGAAATACACTGAACAAAACTCAAATGCAACAATTTCAAATAATTTACTGAGTTACAGTTCATAAAGGAAATCAGTCAGTTGAAATAAATTAATTTGACTGGGAATACAGATATGCACCTGTTGGTCACAGATACCTTAAAAAAAAGCTAGGGGAGTGGATCAGTACCAGGCATTGGGTGTTTCTCAATATGCATACTACCATGCTCCACACTCATGCGCCAAGTGCATTCTCCGAGGACGTTCTCTTGAGTACGTTCTTGTGAGTACAAGAGTGTGGAGAACGCATAAAACATTATATTTGAGAAGCACTCACACTCCCCCTTACCTCACACTGCATCTCCCATTCACTGAACCTTCTTCCAGCCAGAACAATGGCAACAATAGAGACTAAACAAGACATACACAAAGCAAACATTTTACTTCATAATTATCATTTAGATATATGGGATGACAATTATTCATGGATAGCTAGCTAGCCAGCCAGTTAAGACTATTGACTTACCCATTCACTGAACCTTCCTTCATCTAGCCAGGACAATTGCAAGAGACGAAACAAGATATACACAAAGCAAATGTTTATGTTAATCGTAATAATGTAGCTAACCAGATAGTATAATAGGCAACAATGACGTAAAATCAATGTTATCCAAGGTAGATGTCAATTCTTTGTGGGTAGCTAACTAACAAGTCTTTCTGGCCAAGTTAAGCTAACCAGTTAATAAATACATGCTGTGTTAATTAAGGTATCAAACTAAAATATTGTAGTCAGGCAACATATGAGATGTGAGTCGGAGTATATTTTCTCTCGCTTCAGTCTTTGACTAAGAAAATGTGAGTCATTTTTTACGTAGTTGCATCATGTTCCTTTGAATACTTTCCGTTGAATCTTGCATCGATGCGTGCTTCAAAATAAATGATGCATACAAACAGAGTACGCATTCAAGTGCCCTCCCTGCGCCATTTCGCATACTTTGAGTCGGACTCATACGCCGACCCTGCCGTGCTCCAATTTGCGTGCTCGGAGCACGGTAGTATCCAGTTTGTGAAACACCCAGTATCAGGTGTGACCACTATTTGCCTCATGCAGCACGACATATTTCCTTCATATTGAGTTGATCAGGCTGCTGATTGTGGCCAGTGGAATGTTGTCCCACTCATCAATGGCTGTGCAAAGTTCCTGGATATTGGCAGGAACTGGAACACGCGGTTGTACGCGTTGATTCAGAGCATCCCAAACATGCTCAATGTCTGGTGAGTATGCAGGCCATGAAAGAACTGAGACATCTTCAGCTTCCAGGAATTGTGTACAGATACTTGGGACATGGGGTCTTGCATTATCATGCTGAAACATGAGGGGACGGTGGCGGACGAATAGCACGACAATGGGCCTCAGGATCTCATTACGGTAACTCTGTGCATTCAAATTGCCATCGATAAAATGCAATTGTATTTGTTGTCCAGAGCTTATGCCTGCCCATACCTTAACCCCACCGCCACAATGGGGCACTCTGTTCGCAATGTTGACATCAGCAAATGCTCGCCCACACAACACCATACACGCTGTCTGCCATCTGCCCGGTACAGTTGAAAACAGGATTCATCCGTGAAGAGCACACTTCTCCAGCATGCCAGTGTCCATCGAAGGTGAGCATTTGCCCACTGAAGTCAATTACGATGCCGAACTGCAGTCAGGTCAAGACCATGGTGAGGATGACAAGCACGCAGATGAGCTTTCCTGAAACGTTTTTTTTTTACCGTTTGTGCAAACCCCCAGTTTCAGCAACTGTCAGGGTGGCTGGTCTCAGAAGATCCCACAGGTGAAGAAGCCGGATGAGGAGGTCCCAGTCTGGCGTGGTTACACGTGGTCTGCGGTTGTCAGGCCAGTTGGACGTACTGTAAAAATTATTATTTTTTAAATGTCAGGTGGCTTATGGTAGAGAAATGAACATTACATTCTCAGGCAACAGCTCTGGTGGACGTTCCTGCATTTCCACATGTCAACTGCACAATCCCTCAAAACTTGAGACATCTGTGGCTTGAGCTGCACCTGTGTTATGATCAGCTTCTTGACCTGCAGCACCTGTCAGGTGGACAGATTATCTAGGCAAAGGAGAAATTCTCACTCACAGGGATGTAAACAAATGTGGGCACAACATTTATGAGAAAGAAGCCGTTTGTGTGTACGGACAAATTCTGTCATCTTTCACCTTACATGTTGCGTTTATATTGTTGTTCAGTATATATAGTAGGGAGCATTACCATGACTTTCAGAGTTACTGTACAAGGACCCACTGACATCGTCTGTGGATAGACCAGCTGTGTATGATGACAAAATTACATGATGAAATTTCCCAGTTAGAATGCTCCACTGGAGTGTGTAAATCTAGTCATGTACCCTAGGTCAACCGCTAAAAAAGTAGTATGACACTTTCTATTTTAAAACACAATATTATTGACATTCATCTCAGAACCAAAAAGTTAACAGTACTTGAGCTGTGCGAGGAAAGAGTGTAAATTCACACAGTACTGAGGCAATTACCTTATTTGTGCAAACTAGGAACGTTATCTAGGTTTCGAAAGAGGGGAGGGAGAGAGCAAGAGTAGAGCGAAAGAAAGGAAAAAAAACATCACATCAACATCACATGCTCCCCGCTCCCACACCCTGAAGGAAGAAGTAGCTCAGTACAGTAAACCCAGATCTGATAGGCCAGCTAGGTCAGCAGTTACATGGGTCATTCACTTTTAACCTCCTTTCCACGGTGGCGCTCGCATTACACAAAGCTGGAATAACACGCTAGTCACAGCAGTAAGATAGGATTCTTTCATTAGAGCAGAACAGCACGGTCATCTGACTTAGCCCTACTGCACTCTCACAGGTTATTAACGTTTCCACAGAACAGTCAACTTCACTGGGGGTTTGGATACACCGGGAGTCTGTTTGCTGACAGTGAGATCTCTCTGCGTTCGACTGTTGATGGATGAGGCGAGTTGTGGCGTGCAATAATCCCATTTCAGAATGAGTTCCCTCTGTCACGCTGCAAAGCGATACTTATCGGTGTAATGCATGATGGGACTGTTGTGGGATGTGTGAACGTCTGTGTTTTGCCGACTCACGGTTTGCCTCTCACCCAGACAGAGACCCCATTATTCACCAGCTTGTTTCCCTAGATATGGGGGGCTGTACCTGAATATGGGGCCATCTTTTACACGTCATCTAAAAAGGCACGCCGGCAAATGTAGAGGTGGTTTGTCCATTAGCGAAGCCCCTTTCCTCCCCTTTGGTCTTAAATGTATTTATTTTTTAATAGGGCTGGTACACTTTGTGGACACCAAGGAACATTTGTTTCGATTTTACAGACATGCTTACAACGTGACCATCAGAAGGTTAAATGAGGAGAAAACTTAACGGTATCTCGCCACTTCTGTTCTCCATCTGAAACAAACAGTAACTTTCTGCCGAAGATTAATTGCCAACAGTGACGTAATGGGTTCAGAATTGCGTTATCTACACGGGAGACAAAGTCGGACACTTTCCAGGGCTACTTGACCACATTACAACCTTGTATTGAAGAAATCTGAGTCAATTCCATCTCCATCCTTTTGGTAATGGAGGAAGTCCGAAGTTGAGCATTTGGATTTACCACGCCATTAGCGCTGGTTGGATCTCAGAGAGATGCAGCAGGATAGATAAACCCTAAAAGCAACTAAGTGGGACTGTTCAAAGGCTGGACTGGTGGCTGGTGGGTTTACACCTGTTATGGCAGTAGATGGGGAATGATTTCAAGCCTCAGAAAGACAGCAATTCTGGTTACCAGTTACAGCCAACAGACTGGGAGACCGTGAGGTCCAGTCAGGGAGTTCTGAGACTGACTGACGGCCAGTCTCATCCAAGGAACCGTGCTGTGTTGATGGGTTTGAGCTCTTATTGGGCACTCTTCAAACGCCTCAAAGCCATAGGTCAGGATGATTGAGATACTAACATGGCATGTATAACCTCTGTTCTATTGTGTCCAGTCAGTGTGTCCCTCTGACATGTGATAAGACACCCTAGGGTGTAGCTACACCCACTTACATCCCTCCCCCTACACCTCAGCAGGTGGCTATGGTGGGCCATCAGGGTCAGAGGTCATTCAGACCTAGGTTTCATGTCAGGCCAGTGGCCATTGTGTCATCTTGCCCTCAAGTGCCTTTCACCCAGACCTCGCCGTGCTTGGCCCACTTCCTCAAACAGGGGTCATAAGACTTCTTATGGCTCTTAATTAGCACTCTAACTCCCAGAGCAGAGAACACAGCCACCCTCATGTCCTCTCCTGGATGGAAGGCAGACATGATAGAAATAGAATTGCTTCTATGAGCAACACATAACGCAATGTGGCCTGGTGGAAACATTTGGATATAGAACTTAGCTGTAAGACGAGAGGGGGAATATATAGTCCTACTATTACGACAGGCCAATCCTTAATCATACACGGATATGTAATACTGACTGGCACAGGCCCAACTGATGTAACCTGTTATACATAGAGAGAGATATATAAATATCAACAGTTGTCAGTTGCGCTCAAATTAGCTTTGAGCATTTACTATACCAAAAAAACATTCACACGTTCGCATGACATCGCCCTAACTGGCCGCTGACAACACAGCGTGACAACATTGCTCTCCGCAGCACCTATATACTCCGGTGTATAAATCACGGCAAAGGATATTGAGAGAAGGCAATAACGGGGGGGCAGCTGCAATCAGAGAGAAGCAGCTTCACATCCCAATAGGGATGCTCCTTAGAGAAAACAATAGGATGCTAATGCGGCCTCTGGACCGCCACAACCAGAATTCCGTCGCGGGCATCAATTAAAAAAAGGTCCTGGAGCCGGGGCCTGACTGTGTATGTCACAGCCCTCTGCCGAGCCACGCTTTAAACTTCCTCCCCATTGTAGCCACATAAATCACCCTTCCAATGGCAAAGTAAACACCTCCCCGTCTTCCCTGGCTATGTCAGGTCATTTCTCAGACAGAGGGCATTGGACGATGGACGTGGAGTAGGTGGGAAAGCGATGAAATTAGCAAATGTCCAGTTAATTCATTCTAGCCTGGCTGTCAGTTGGCAAGCTGGATGAGAGCAGAGACAGTGAGAGCGAAGAGATGCGGCTTTCATGCGAATTGGGCCTCTGATTTATCAGATTAAAGAGGGAAAACAGGGGTCCATTTGTCCAAAGGCGTCACCTTTGTTATCGAGTGACTGAATGGCCTCCTCTTCATCCTCAGTCAATTATCAAAGGGTGCTAGTCGATTCCCTTTGTGGCAATTACTCTTCCGTTTGAAATTGAGGAAGCGATCAATGCTGTGCCGGGGGAGCTCATTGTACAGCAAATGAAAGAGGCATTGAACATTTCTTAAATGTTTTTCAATGTCATTGTGGAGAATCAATTTATGTGAAATAATTGAAGAGCATCTGACAAGCGGTCCTTGTTTTTTTAAACAGAAATGGTAACTAAAACATGATATGAAAGAGCATTTTATTTCTATTTTATCTATGAAATAGGCTCTGACAATAGCCCTACAAAATCAAACATTAAATTGTTGGCGTTTCAAGCCACAGCTACCAAGGGACAAACTGCACAACAAAAACTGTGTTCATGAAATTCATCAGATTGAAAAGGAAGCCGTTTGTTAACCCCGTATATTAAAAATATATATAAATAATTAGCCCGGACATCATTAATCTCTAGTTAGCTAAATCTTCCTCTGGCAACTATTGGGCTAGATTTGAATCAATAACCAGCACTAACCGGCCTACAGAGGCATTGTAAACACATCATTCCTCCATGAATACCATAGATGAATCCACACTGGCTGTGCCGTCGGAGACTATAGAGCGTTTTATCCTGTGCTCATTCTATCCACAGAAACCTCTGCTCACACAGAAGAGCCACTGTCTTGTAGACCTCATTAGAAAGGTCAAAGCGGGTGCCATCACTAAGCTATTTCTCAACGTTGGCACAACATTTCACTGCGACTATTGCTGCCCCATCGGAGTGAGGTGATGAGTTGCGGGCCCAACAAAGGGAGAGTAATGACGTTGAATACAGCCTAATGCTGAGCAGAGCGTAAATCTGCCACGTTTCCTTTAAGAAAGTAAACATTCAAAAGGAACCACCTTATCTGTAGAAGAGATCACGGTCATACCCAGTGGGGGGATTTTCTCTTTGGGAGACGTTCCCTTGATAATACAATAAGAGAAAATGCTTAGTGCTGAGTGAGTGGGTCATTGGGTTGAATGGGTTCTCTGTTTTTCAGGGGCTTTCTGTTTGGGTGGGGAGGGGGAGGGGTGAGAAAGAGGAAGAAGACTGACCCGTGGGCATCCAGGGGTTGGGCGACGGCTTCTCCATGGTGTTAGCCTGCTCCCATTCAAAGTCATCGTCCTTACCCTGGCTGTAGCCGCATGCCGTGTAGGGCACCTCAAAGTCACAGTCACCTGAGGAATATAACAAAATAGGATTTAGAACCAGTGCTGGAGTAACACAACACATTCAATAAGGCATACTGTGTAGTTCCTGTAAGAGTGGGACAGAGGGAGAGAAATAGAAAAAATTTGACACTGCCAGAAAGAGAGAAAATACAAGGAAGCAAATTACAGAATATAACTCCTGTAGCTTTGTCTGTAGTAATACATACACTATACATCTAAACGTATGTGGACACCCCTTCAAATTAGCGGATTCGACTATGTCAGACATTGGCATTAGAATGGTCTTACTGAAGAGCTCAGTGACTTTCAACGTGGCACCGTCACAGGATGCCACCTTTCCAACAAGTCAGTTCATCAAATTTCTGCCTTGCTCGAGCTTCCCCGGTCAAATGTAAGTGCTGTTATTGTGAAGTGGAAATGTCTAGGAGCAACAACGGCTCAGCCGTGAAGTGGTAGGCCACAGAAGCTCACAGAACTGGACTGCCGAGTGCTGAAGTGAGGAGCGTGTAAAAATAGTCCTCGGTTTCAACACTCACTACAGAGATCCAAAATGCCTTTGGAAGCAACTTCAGCACAATAACTTAAAATTGGGAGCTTCGTGAAATGGGTTTTCATGGTCGAGCAGCCACACACAAGCCTAAGATCGCCAAGCTTCGGTTGTAGTGGTGTAAAGCGCCCTGCCATTGAACTCTCGAGCAGTGGAAACGCGTTCTCTAGAGTGATGAATCCCGCTTCACCATCTGGCAGTCTGATGGACTAATCTGGGTTTGGCGGATGCCAGGAGAACGCTACTTGCCCGAATGCATAGTGCCAAGTTCGGTGGAGGAGGAATAATGGTCTGGGGCTGTTTTTCATGGTTCGGCCTAGGCCCCTTAGTTCCAGTGAAGGGACATTTTAACACTACAGCATACAATGACATCCTAGAAGATTCTGTGCTTCCAACTTTGTGGCAACAGTTTGGGCAAGGACCTTTCCTGTTTCAGCATGACAATGCCCCTGCATAGAGCCCTGACCTCAACCCCATCAAACAACTTTGAGATTAATTGGAACGCCGACTGTGAGCCAGGCCTATTCGCCCAACATCAATGCCCGACCTCACTAATGCTCTTGTAGCTGAATGGAAGCAAGTCCCCGCAGCAATGTTCCAACATCTAGACCTCCCGAGTGGCGCAGTGGTCTATCGCAGTGTTAGCTGTGCCACTAGAGATTCTGGGTTAGAGTCCAGGCTCTGTCGCAGCCGGCCGCGCAATTGCCGCACAATTGGCCCAGCGTCGTCCAGGTTAAAGGAGGGTTTGGCCAGCAGGGATGTCCTTGTCCCATCGCGCACTAGCGACTCCTGTGGTGGGCCGGGTACAGTGCACGCTGACAAGGTCCCCAGGTGTACGGCGTTTGCTCCCACACATTGGTGCGGCTGGCTTCCGGGTTAAGTGAGCATTGTGTCAAGAAGCAGTGCGGCTTGCCAGGGTCGTGTTTCGGAGAACACACGGCTCTCGACCTTCGCCTCTCCCGAGTCCGGGAGTTGCAGCGATGGGACAAGACTAACTGTCAATTTGGATATCACGAAATTGAGGAGAAAAAAAAGAGTAATAAAAAATGTTACATTTTTATTTTATTTTTTTATCTAGCAGAAAGCCTACAAGAAGAGTGGAGGCTGTTATAGCAGCAAAGGGGGGACCAACTCCATATTAAATGGCCAAGATTTTGGAATGAGATGTTCGACGAGCAGGTGTCCACATACTCTTGGTTATCTAGTGTTGTACAGTAGCATAGGCTTTCCAATGTCATCGCAGCCACTACAGGTCATGCTACCATCGGAACTCTACCACTATGAGGCTGTCAAAAAGCTCACCACACCCACACAAACACCTTACAGTAACAGGCAAGCCCGACATTATGACAACCACAGACAGAGGAACACCACCACTTCAGCTTCTACCACAACTTGACAACCGTCCTGAGAACACTTTCAGATTTTCCTGTCACAACTGCTTCTAACTGACATCTGTATACCTGCCAGTGGCCATGGAGGGAAGCCGGCTTCGACTGGATTCAACTTCCACTTACATGAATATAACAGGTCAGGTAGAATATAAATACGCTGCCATGTGCAATGTCCTCTGTGTATAAACAAGTTCTGAGGTGATTGAACAAAGGCCTGCCTTTGTAATAAATAAATAAAAAGTACGGCTGAGAGCGTCGCTCACACATTGTTCAGAACCCAGTGTGACATTCGGTGAATTGAGAGGATTTGCATTTTTTTTTAAAAATCAACCATATATTGTGGAAGGAGGAAATAAAACAAGGCAAAAAGCTCAGTATTGCCTTATTCACAGAGGAAGTGAGTAAATCCCCGCCTTTCCATGTGCTTACCCTTAAGCAGTGTTTCTTTGGCTGCACGGGTGTGATTCAATTCCTTGAAAAGACGGCGGATAAATATATTTTAGCGACACCATGGGCTTTGACGTCTTGTCAAGGTTTAGATGTAATGACTCTGAGATGCATGTAATTTAAGCGCTTGTTGTGTACTGTGCGGGGGAAAAACTGATCGCCTACCAGCCAGCAACAACACCGACAAAAAACATTTTTCTGAGCTGCTTTGCTCTGATTTTGACAGAAGCGTGTATTATCTCTGCATTCTGATGCCATTTCATTTCTACATGAACAACTAGTCATTTGGGCTTTCAGAGACAGGATGAAGTGATAAGCTTGTCGTCTTTGGTGCTGAGAGAAACGTATTGTCATGTCTACTGTACACAACATATCCTAGAGCAGAGATTCAAAGGGTAACATCAGAGACTATCAAAAAGAGTGGAAACTATAGGGGGGGGGGGGGATTTCCAACAGGATCATAAGCCTCGATTTAAACACGGTCAACAATTCGGTGCCTTGTAGCACACTGCAACTAGACTACTAGGTCAACGACCAAGCAGGCAATGCTAATCAGTTAGTGTACCATGTCACACCTACATGTTGGTAATATGAAATGACACTGAGAACATTCAACTGATACATTACAGGGACCATGGCACACAAAACACAGATCGGTAGTCAGGAAGAGAGACGTTTAGGCCTATTCTGCTGTTTACACTGCTGCATCTGCAGCGCACACACACAAAAACACACACATACACAGCTCCATATCAAAGGGAGAGAAAAGAAATAGCCAGTGAATGTGAGGTTGTGTTCTCTATTGAAATAACTGGAAGCAGCGTGGTGCTAGTGGAGTCAGCGAGCGGGGAGAGTGACTTGCAGGCGATAGCTCTTTCATTCATCGCCACTGGTGGCTCGCCACTGTGTTCTTACCCCACGATGGTAGAATCAATTTACTTGGACCCGCGTCGAGCCATTAAATCCACACGCACAGAATGCAGAGAGAGATGGAAACATTCAGCAACAAAGATCTTTAGCCCATTCTATTCACCCCTCTGAATAAAAGCTGCTCTTCCCTTCCCCATGGGGAAACTGGATAGTGCTATTTTAAAAATGACTCAGCGGTGAGGAGCAACAGTTTTTAAAATCTGGCTCCTCCCGTTATCGGCAGACGCAGACGGCGGGTCGCAGGGCCTTTTCCCCGGAACACGCTGTTTCGGGGGTTAAGATTACAACGCTGTGATTATATCTTGACGAGGGGGAGGTAAACACACATTTACTATTTGGCGGTGTGGGCAGTTCGCCGGTTTAATAATGACCCGCTGATATGAGGCGGACAGAGAGACTACAAACTGAAAGGCAATGTTCTCGTAGCTGCTTAAGTTTGATATCCTACCTGTGGCAGGGTAGTCTCCGATTGATCTATGAGAATTTTAAGGGTCATTTTGCGCTATTGTGTTTTTAAACCTTTTCTATTCAATGCTGTCTGCTATTGATACTGGTCATGTAATGTAATTCAATAGGGCCACTCAGACCTGAGTTGTCACTCTTCTGGCAACAACTCAGGTCTGTTCTTATGTAAGAGGGATGGTACTGCATGTGTCCAAGGCCCTGCTTTGAATGGGCTGGACAAAGACCAGACATCCCTGGTGGATTTTTCTTGGGTTCCTGCAATTTGCTTTGACACCATGACCTTAAAATGATGTCAAGAGGCATACCATGTTTTATTTGAAGGCGACCAATGAATTGTGTCACACACACACCAAACACAACAGGTGTAGTAGACCTTACCGCAAAATGCTTACTTTCAAGCCCTTAACCAACAATGCAGTTCAAGAAAATATTTGCTAAATGAACTAAAGTTTTTAAAAATTATAAAAACAATAAGATTATATAACAATGACGAGGCTAAATACTGGGGTTATCGGTACCGAGTCAATGTGCGAGGATACAGGACAGTTGAGGTAATTTGCACTTGTAGGTAGGGGTGAAGTGAGTATGCATAGATAATAAACAGCGAGGAGCAGCAGTGTAAAAACAAAGGGAAGGGGTCAATAATCCAGGTGACCATTTGATTAGTTGTTCAGAAGTCTTATGGCTTGGGGGTAGAAGCTGTTAAGGAGCCTTTTGGACATAGACTTGCCGCTCCGGTACCACTTGCCGTGCGGTAGCGGACAGAACAGTCTATGACTTGGGTGACTGGAATCTGACAGTTTTTGTGGTCTCCCTCTGACACCGCCTAGAATATAGGTCCTGGATGTCATGAACCTTCGCCCCAATGATGTATTGGGCCATACGCACTACCCTTTGTAGCGCTTTACGGTCAGATGCTGAGCAGTTACCATACCAGGCGGTGATGCAACCGGTCAGGATGCTCTCGATGGTGCAGCTGTTGAACTATTTGAGGATCTGGGGACACATGCCAAATCTTTTCAGTCTCCTGAGGAGGAAAAGGAGTTGTCGTGCCCTCTTCACGACTGTCTTCGTGTGTTTTCACAATGATAGTTTGTTGGTGATGTGGAAATCAAGGAACTTGAAACTCAACCTGCTCCACTACAGCCTCGATGTAATGGGGGTGTGTTAAGCCCTCCTTTTCCTGTAGTCCACAATCATCTCCTTTGTCTTGCTCACATTGAGGGAGAGGTGACCTAACACCACACTGCCAGGTCACTGACCTCCAACCACACTGCCAGGTCACTGACCTCCAACCACACTGCCAGGTCACTGACCTCCAACCACACTGCCAGGTCACTGACCTTCAACCACACTGCCAGGTCACTGACCTCCCACCACACTGCCAGGTCACTGACCTCCCAATAGGCTGTCTCGTTGGTGATCAGGCCTTCCACTGTTGTCGTCAGCAAACTTAATGATGGTGTTGGAGTCGTGCTTGGCCACTCAGTCGTAGGTGAACAGGGAGTACAGGAGGGGACTAAGCATGCACCCGAGGGGCCCCTGTGTTGAGGATCAGTGTGGCAGATGTGTTGTTGCCCACACTTACCACCTGGGGCGGCCCATCAGGAAGTCCAGGATCCAGTTGCAGAGTGAGGTGTTTAGTCCCAGACCGTTGGTCTTAGCATTGTACTGCAAATAGCAATTTAACTCAACTTCACTCCATCACCTCCCATTTTGTTTGGTGTAGCAAGACACAGATGACAACACAACAATAGATCTTAAGAACACAGCGTCTTCAGAAAGTATTCACACACCTTGACTTTTTCCACATTTTGTTGCGTTACAAGGTGGAATTAAAGTCAAAACTGTAACTAGGCCATTCAGGAACATTCAATGTTTAGGTAAGCTCCTCGTGTATATTTGGCCTTGTGTTTTAGCTTATTGTCCTGCTGAAATGTGAATGTGTCTCCCAGTGCCTGTTGGAAAGCAGACTGAACCAGGTCTTTCTCTAGGATTTTGTTTAGCTCTATTCTGTTTATTTTTATCTGACAAAACTGCCTAGTCCTTGCAGATGACAAGCATGACATGATGCAGCCACCGCTATGCTTGAAAATATGAAGAACGTTACTCCGTGATGTGTTGGTGTTGCCCCAAACATAAAACGTTGTATTCAGGACAAAAAGTTAATTGCTTTGCCACATGTTTTGCAGTTTTACTATAGTGCCTTGTTGCAAACAGGATGCATGTTTTGACATTTTTAATCTGAACCGGCTTCCTTCTTTTCACTCTTGTCAATTAGGTTAGTATTGTGGCGAAACTACAATGCTGTTGATACATCCTCGGCTTTCTCCTATCACAGCCATTAAACTCTGTAAATGTTTTTAAGTCACCATTTGCATCGTGGTGAAATCCCTAAATGGTTTCCTTCCTCTCTGGCAACTGAGTTAGGAAGGACGCCTGTATCTTTGTAGTGACTGTATTGCAACACCATCCATAGTGTAATTAATAACGCCACCATTCTCAAAGGGATATTCAAATGTCTTCTTTTTTTATTTTCAATCTGCCAATAGGTGCCCTGCTTAGCGAGGCATTGGAAAACCTCCCTGGTCTTTCATGTTGAATCTGTGTTTGAAATTCACTTCTAGTTAATTGTAGGTGTTGAGTACAGAGCTAGTCATTCAAAAATCATTTTAAACACAATTATTGCACACAGATTGAGTCTATGCAACGTATGTGACTTGCTAAGCAAATGTTTACTCCTGAACGTTTTTAAGTTTGCCATAACAAAGGGGTTATATGCTAACTGACACAAGACATTTCAGCTTTTAATTTTTAATTCATTTATATATAAAAAATCCACTTTGACATTATGGGGATTGTGTGTAGGTCAGTGACACAACATTTTAATTTAAACCATTTTAAATTCAGTCTGTAACACAACAAAATTGGAAGAAGTCAAATTGTGTGAATACTTCCTGAAGGCACTGTATGTATGCGTACACACATGCACACAGAAGGCAGAGGGATGCACAGACAACCCTTCTGCTCTCCCCTTCAGTGGCTCTCTAGTAGGCTTGGGCAGTATACCATATACGGGGGTATTTGCAAATAGCCACGGGATGATTTTTCAATACCGGTTACAATACAGACAGAGTGTAGACATGCTGCTCCAGAGCCAGAACAGTTCTTCCTTCAGATAAGGATGCGTCAAAACGTTCTTAATTTGGCGTCCCAAGTGGCGCAGTGATCTAAGGCGCTGAATCGCAGTGCTTGAGGCTTCACTACAGACTCGGGTTTGAACCCGGGGGGTATCACATCCGGCCGAGCCCGGGAGTCCCACAGGGCGGCGCACAATTGGCCCAGCGTTGTCTGGGTTAGGGGAAGGTTTGGCTGGAGGGGTATTTACTTGGGTCATCCCGCTCTAGTGACTCCTTGTGGCGGGTCGGGGGCCTGCAAGCCGACCTCGGTCGTCCGTTGAACAGTGTTTTCTCCGACATATTGGTGCAGCTGGCTTCCGGATTAAGTGGGCGGGTGTAAATTAAGAAGCGCGGTTTGGCGGGTCATGTTTCGGAGGACGCATGACTCGACAATTGCCTCTCCCGAGCCAGTTGGGGAGTTTCAGAGTTAAGACAAGATCATAATTTGATTGAATTTGGGGAGAAAAAGGGAGTCAAATAAATGAAAAGAATAGAAATGTTAAATAACAATCTTAATTTGCACAATGTCTCTCGTTCACATTCACTTGGAAATGTCTAAACTCACCAAAAATGACATTCGCTAGCTCCTACCTACAGGTATACATGTATAACTTTATGAGCTGTATTGCCAGTCGTTGCAAGTTGTTTATTTTCATTTGCACTTGATGGCATATTTAGCTAGCAGCCTCCATTCGCTATTACTTGTGCAAAGTATATTAGCACTCTGGGCTTTTTAGCATTTTTTTGTGGCACCCTTTGTGTACTAAACCGGTAATACCATAAATCCCAGGATGAGATAAGGACGGTATGACTATATGAACATCTGGATCCCGCCCAACCCTACTCTCCAGAGCCAGTCTGGCAAACAGTAAATGTAAACAGTGTGGACAGCCAGTTGAATTGATCCCTCTGCAAATGAGTGAGCAATACTTTAGCGAGACGTTGGGGTGTACATGAAAGGGTCTGACGGGGCCTCAAAGGACCCAATCTCCCTCCATCCTCCTCGATCAATAACGCTTCTTCCCGGTCATCTTCTCTGCCTTTCAAGAAAAAAATAAAACAAGCAAACAGACCAAAGCTACACTAAAGCCGGTACAAGATTTATGTGGTAAATATTTCAGTTTTCTATGTGAGAGGCGCTCCACTAGCCTTTATAGTCTGATATGTTGTGCATTTTTAAAACTCCATCAGTCTTTTCATGGCTTTGAGCCACCGGCCACAATCAATAATCCTCCTCCTCATGATGGAACCCATTCCTCCCCAAAGTTTTTCCTTAAAAGGGCTTTTATTGTTGGACCCGGTACCAATACAGTAGTTATTCTTGAACAGAGGATGTGTGGTTCACTTTGTTATTTTTTATAATTCTGGAAAGTTTGTGCATTTGTGTCTGACTAAAACTGCCACTTTTGTTGCCTGATAAATCTGACACACCAACAGTATTCAGAAAAACTGCCTAAACAAGCAAACTATAAATGTGATGTCCATCACCACAAAAAAAAAGGATAAGGATTCATACCCATAAGCCTACCTGCTTGTGTCCTGATAAATTCAACAATGCAAGCCCTGAGCAGATGTGGTTCGTACCCATCCTCTATCCTAGCAGCGCCCGTTCCACCAGTAACAGCTTCCTATATAACAGGTAATTCCACACAGAGATGGTAGAAATAATACCATCCTCCTACCCCATCCCAGCTGGGCAATTACATGGCCTCCAACACCCGGTCTTCTCTGGTGAGGGAAACCCCCGAGTGTGCATTTGGGCTCGGCGGTCCCTTGTGGCCTGTTCCTGGCTTTATGAGCATCTTGTCTTCCCCTCAGCCCCCAGAGGACACCAAGCACAAAAGCAATCTCAGGTAATTTAAAACCTGATGCCTGCTATCTCTCCACTCTCTCTCCCCGGCTGTGCCACCGATACAGCCTGAGCCCTGAGAATCCCGCTGCTAAACCCGTTTGGGACTGATGGGCCCATTGCGGCCTTATTTTTATTTTTTTGCTTTTGTTTATCTGAGGGAGCTAGCCAGGTGTCGAGGGCCCTTCTTAGCTCTGTCAGAATGGGCTGTCTGAAGAGAATGCCGCGTAGTTTGGGAGGCCTTTAGAAAGGCTTTTAAAATGCGGTCAATTTACATGTCATCATCAGTTGCAGAATCATTTTCTCTCGCTTTCTCCCAATGTCATCTCTCCTTCTAGAGGAAAACCAATAAGGAGGTAGGGAGATTTCCCTGATTAACATCTTCTATTGGGGAGGAGAGATGCTGGTCAGGCTGTGTATTGCTCCAGACCCAGATAGCAGCCTGGTCCCAGAAATAAAAAAAGAGTCGGGGGGAATCCGATGCATCAATCTCTGCATCGATGCGTTTATGACTCCTGAGCAACCGCGATAAACTGTTTCTTGCGCGTCGCCGCAGCAACTCAGCCTAACAAAGTTATAACTCTCTGGGAAGACTAGACAAAAACAAGACAAGAGCTGTGCTTCTCACCACACGTTTTCCCTTAACACCTTGCAATTATGTGCTCTGGTGTGTGGAATCAGTGTGTTACAAACAGTATACAGGCCCCTGGGGCACTGAATTGCAATGGGCCATGTGGTACAGCCAGGTTGTGAGCTAAGGTCCAAAATATTTGCAGCGGCTCTGTTCAAAGAGAGGAAATCACAGATCAACAACAGGGGCATGTCACATGCTGCAATCTACAGTACCTTCATCAGCAGAGAGAGCTCAAACAGCCAGACCGGTAGGCCCTCACAGTTTTGGGCCTCAACTCAAGTACAACAGACCGCCTCCAGGTCAGAGAGATTAGGATAATCCCAAAATAATTTGGGAGAACAACAAGGGAGCAGGATCCCAGGGGGATAAAGGAATGGCTCTGAGTCAACCTCATTCCACTGGCCATACAGGCAGGGGTGTAAAGTACTTAAGTAAAAATACTTTAAAGTACTACTTAGTAAAGTACAGATACAAAAAAACTATTTTTATTTGACAACTTTTACATTTACTTCACTACATTCCTAAAGAAAATGTACATTTACCCTGTCACCCATTTACCCTGTCACCTAGCAAGACATTTACTCAAGTATGACAATTGGATACTTTTTCCACCACTGCATACAGGACACTACAAGGTCAAATCTGTCGTTCTGCCCTTGAGCAAGGAAGTTAACCACTGTTCCCCGGACGCCGAAGACGTGAATGTCGATTAAGGCAGCCCCCCGCACCTCTGATTCAGAAGGGTTGGGTTAAACACGGAAGACACATTTCAGTTGAAGGCGTCAGTTGTACAATTGACTAGGTATCCCCCTTTCCCTTTCCTATCATGTCCATCTCAGTAGATGAAGACCATTCGCTTCCTTACAGTTTGAGGGGGAAAGTTTGTCAGCTGCATCAACCCCTCTTTAAATGTGTTTAATTAGAGAACATTGTAACAGGTGTGTATTTCTGAAATTATGGCACTCAGTCACTTCCAATGTCATCAACTGACTGGCTATTTTGAAAAGGTGTCATTTTCTAGTTAATGACACCATCTGACATGGTTCACTTTGTGGCTGTTCTAATGGAGTAAGAGCTAACAGCTTTCAAGAGTTTAGTTCCATACGGAACCAGTTTCACTGGACATTTTGTAAAAAAATCTGAAATTGTATCAATGTTTTTACTCTTGAACTGTAGAGACTGGGAACTGCCCATTGCTGTTCCACTACACTGCAGTTGTGGAATTTCTAAATATATTCTACCATAAATTTCTGCAACATCAGCCAGCCATTTTCTGTAAACCTTGGGAGACTACCTCTCAGACCATAGAATCGTTGAAACGTTGACGGGAGCGTTTGGCTTTTCATGACTTCATTATTTCTCTATCAATAAGGGTGAGAATCTAAAATGCATTAGGCTGAGAGGTGACCTGCGGTTTAAACGCAGGCCCATTGACCCGAACAGCAGAAGTAATTAATCATATTATGCTCATATCGAGCTTCTCGCAAACTCTGGCAGCCCAACGCCAACCATTCACTTTATGCACCAGGAGGCCACTCGCTCGATACTACTACCCCCACTTCTACCCCACCTCCCAGCTGGGAGATACACTTGATCAGCCGAGCGGACATCCTACTAATGGAAACGTAGCAGCGGTGTACACGACCCAGCAGAGATGGGACAGAGTCCGAGGAACGGGGAGAAGAAGAATCCCATTTCTCCACAGGTGGATAGGAGACATTGCAAATAGCAGTCTGGTTTTAGCAGCCTCAGCACGCCGTCAATGGCTTTACCCTCTTCCAATGCCTTTTTTGGCCATCCCCAGCCAACGTCCATCCATCCACAGGGAGGTAGAAAACCAATTTAGCAGGCTCCATCTTACCATCATTTCAGCAGTCCCCTGTGATTACCTGGGTCCTCTCGGATCAGAGTGGCCATATAGTTCATTAGCCAGGTTCAAAGGGGCTAAATCACTTGTCGCTACTTTCCTCCAAGGCCATGGGGCAAAACCCAGAAATGTGGAAATCTAGATGGGCCATGTACCCCGGGAGGGCGAAAAGAGTACTGGCTTAAATACAATGAACCAATCAACGTAGGACTAGCAATAGAGGAAGCTAAGTGTTTGACATATAGACTGTACCATTTGCTGCAACACGCGTAGAAGCGGTCATTGAAACAGATTCAAGAGGGGGTGAAACCAGGCATCCCTGTTGTTACAGAGCAACTTCCTCTTCGTCTCAACGAAGCGATTAAACACAGCGGCCGTGTGATAGCAGAAGGATGAAGGAAGATGTGAAATCAGATGGAACGGCCTCCTGAGCGGGCCGCTAAGGAGACGTGAGGGATGGCAGGCAGTCTCCGTCCTCTCACTGCTGCCAAATGATGATGGATGAGACGTCCGAGCGACGGGGAGATTCACCACTACAAGATACGCCGCTTCCTCGTTCACCGTCTTCCAAGCTCGGTCATAAACTAACTCACTTCCACGCCATAATTATACTACATCCGTCTGTCTTTACGGCCACAACGGCGCTCAATTAGGACGAGTCTAGACTCGTAAGCCTCACTGAGACAACGATGATTGCAGACAGTGAGACGAGGGAGGTGGTATTGCGAGTATGTACTGTAGCACTGTGACAGAGTAACTAATTTTGTCACATAACACAGCTGTGCACTGCTGGCCAAGCGTACTGACAGTGAATGATTGAGCTATGCAGTGAAACATATTCTAAGCATGTTGTGAATTGGGGGAGCGTGGCGTGGAGGTGCTGTATACCATGTGAGGGCAAGCAGCTGTGATCAGGCTTTGCACGGACAAGGGACAATATATCCAAGGTCCCGTTGCACTAAACGTTCATATGACAGATATTAATTGAGACTGATCATTCATGCAAGCATGCATGCTAGTACACAATCACCATGATCCTGCTTTTACATTTCGCACTGTGCTGCAAAACTGTGCTTTCAACATCTGTTTAAGGAATCGACCCTACACCTCCTGCCAATAGATGCGACACACCCAGTAACTTTTTTGTGAGCTGACAAAAATAAGGGATGCCAGTCAGTCGCTTCCCTTACATTGGGGGTAATTAGAGCTTGTGGTTTAAATGTGGCTTGTGATTTTACTACTGTGGTGGTACAGCAGAGAGAGGGGAGGGTGGCTACTAGCCTACATTTATAGCCTGGCCTGTGGAACCTCAGAGAGTGAATGAAAACCCTCTGGAGCCTCCGTTTGAGCCATAAAAACCATGCCAAGAGCCAAATGTGATCTTTTGCACTCACTGCACTATTCCATGCAAGTGGGTGAACGAGAACAAGAGTGATCGACGTAGATATTTTGAGAATGCAGTTTGTCTGTGTAGGTGATGAACAGCTGAAGGAGGTTCAGGGAAGATAGACCTTACATCTGTTTAACTGAATAAGGGAGAAAGCGTGATACTTTTCAAAGTTCCAGTATGACACAGGACCTCCACCCTCTGTATTTCAGGGTACTAGACAGAGAAGTCCAAGTCTCTACTAGTTATGTTGGAGAGTCAGAATGTTTGGTCTCCGCATAGCAACTCGTAGGTCAAACGGGGACCACTTGGATGCAGCCCAGTTAGATAGGGCTCACACGCCTTACTTGGTGCGTGTTGGCGAGGCCCTGCGTAGCTCTGCAGATAGAAATACACAGACGGGCCAGGCTCCATAGAGCTGTTTTTATGCTCGGCTACTGGCATAAAAAGAGAGCGTAGGAAACAAGAGAAAAATATACAATTCTATCAAACACAGACTTGTGATGTGAAAGTATCTCTTGAAAGGGTGGGTGGGTCTGAAAAAGTAGACAAATTATCAGATTTGTTTTATTTTAATGAAAACAATAAATCCTGTTCCTAGCCATGGCTCATTCATCCCAGACTTCCTGCAGATAAAAAAAGTGGACTTTCTCGCTCAGCTCCCCCCTCACATTCTGCCAAACCAACGCAAGTTGTGCCAGTTCAACGACCTCTGGAAATTGACAGATTCCTCAGCACAAGAGTGCAGTGTGCTGAACTTGAGTTCTCTACTTGCTGAACCCCTCAGTATTTGTACGGAGACTCGAAGGGGAGAGAAGCACAAATCCCACATGGTTCTCTTTATTCGACGTCACCCAACAGAAAAGGAATGCACAGCAAACAACAGCTCTGCATTCCTGACAGATGCACTGTACAGAGCAATCATTAAAAAACGCTCAGATGCATATTTTCAAGATGACAAGGGGATTTGATCATTCTGTGCAAATGAAAGCCAAAGAGGAAATTAGATATGTGTTTTGTCTCTATTTGGGCCCAAACATGTTTCCCAATTATACTGTCCAGTGGCATGTAGCCTAGCGGTTAAGAGTGTTGGGGAAGTAACCGAAAGGTTGGTCAAATCTGCCGTTCTGCCCTTGAACAACTGCAAGAACAACATGTATGTCGATTAAGGCGTTGGGTTAAAATGCACTAGACACATTTCAGTCCCATTTCCCTTTGCATTGTTTTCCGTGGGTTGCTATGGTTTCAGGACTTTCTCTCCAAAGGATTGAACGACTTTGTAATAGTATGTCAAATAAGATATTTTCAGGAAAATCTTTTTTACTTTAAAAGTATACTAAACAAAAAAACATTTGTTGCAAAGTTGAACAAAACCATACAACTCTAAGCACAAGGACAAGTTTTACAATTTCCACTGAACATTTTACAAGAAGAACTGAGGGAGATTTTATCATAAATCTTTAACCAAACATTGCATCTGCACAGTTTTTCCAGTAAATGTACTTTTTGGGGGGTGCAAATTGATAAATGTACTCATTGAGCATAGAGTTGTAAGGTTAGTGTGGTCAATGTTTTTTCTTTTAGCATACATTTTAAAAGGGAAAAATCTGAGTCTCAGTGTAATTCTATTACTGTGGAATTGCACTTCAACAAACCGTGGGGGTCAAAGCAATTAGGTTCCTGTAGCAACTCCATTCACTTGGAGCATTAAAGTTATTTTTCTATTAAAGAACATTTCTTAAGATATGATCTCATTCTGACCATTCCTTAACTCATAGCCTTCAAATAAAATAACTGGCTTTTTCAAAGAAAGACCTATAATTTACATTCTAAGCATATTCAAAAGGGACATATGTAGGCTACAAAAATCTATAAAAAATACAACCATTCATGTCAACGCTACAGGGTAGAGTTTTGAATTGGATACATATTGGCACAATACAGGTTTCATTATTGATTTGATTCAGCTGCTACAAAGCAAAATATATTTCCACAAATGAATCATTCTAGTGGAGCGCACACAGAGTCAACTTGCCTCTTGTCCACGATTTTACTAAAAAGGTACTGTAGGCTGCGTTTATAGACCCAGCCGAGGCCTCTAATAAAAACCCAACAACAAAAGGGGAAAACAGCAAATCAGCAGCAGACCCACGACTACAAAACCGCAGGCTGAACAAGACCTTGGCAGATGCATCCACTGCACAGTTGTGTTCCAGATGCTTTGTCTGTTGCACTTATCTGAGGTCCAGGGGCCTGTTCTCACTCTCGCTCCCTCTCGTTGTTTCTCGGCCACAAACGGGGCACAACAAAAAAATCGACACGTACCACCAACGCTGCCCTGCTTCCCCATAGCTCTGACAGCAAGAGACATGATGGATGTTTATTTCTGTCTCAACTGATTCACTACGCCACCATGGCTCAATATCGCAGAGGCTTGAAAGATGATTTATTCCTAGACCCGTTACCATTCGATTAGCCTGCGGGCGGCCAGACAGGGTCACACCGTTCTGAATGAAAGGAGAGCCTCTCCGCGTGATGGAGATGGGGGGTTGGGACAGCACCTCACTGACTCCGCTCTTCAGCTCCCTGTTTTACAGAAAACTCAGCAGCAGACCCTCGCCAGCTCCGGCAGGCCAAACGAGGCTTTTTTAGTCAAAAACCTAGTATCAAGCAAACCAGAGTGAGAGCCTCTCACTGAAGCCACATTAAGACATGGCTCCATCTGCCTCGCCGCAGGTTCCAGAGGCCTAATTTGTCCAAACCTGGAGGTTATCGTGCCAACAATTACTCCCAGGAATATGCCTCTCCAGAAGGGAAGAATTGTGTTTGATCTCCCAATCAGGGACGTAAACAACATTAAAAAGGGCTTTGTTGTTGGGTTTGGAGAGACAACATTTTATGTAAGAGACTGAGAATACTTCAAGGTTGAGTACATATGGAGACCTGCTGTTGAGCCAGATAGTACTTTGGGCCAATTTTACTACTGTCATAACATCCTGCAAATGGAAAAAACCTGGGTTCAGTTTGACACAGCACATTTTCTCATTGAACACTGAAAAAAGTCCAAAGACAGGAATGTACTCAACATTTTCTTAGGAGTCCTCTGAGATTTCACTGGGGGTCTTTCACACAGTCAGATTTAGAAAGTAAAAATTAAAATAAAATGACAACAAAAAAAATCAGTCAATACTAAGACGAGCCCAGGGAACCCTCCATGTAGTGAGACCAATAGTATAAGAGAGGCATGATATGAATGGCCAGAGGCATTTTGGCCATACCACACACACACACACTAACCTCCATTTTCTACCAATGTTTTCACAAGGCAACCTTCAAAGGCCTAATTCATATTCACCAAGTCAAAAATAGAAGGGAGAAGATCAAGAGATACTTTTAGTTGGATGCATGGACAGCTGTGGTCAGAGAGAGTCGGAGGTGAAATATTTCTGGGGTTCTAGTCAGATCGGAGCGCCACGGCCAAAACAGCTCCTCTTGGTCAGGGTCCATGAGGCTTGGCTGGGCCTGTCCTCTGTGTGTAGAGATCTGCATGCAGTCCTGGCCCTGTAGCTGCCTTCCAAACATGGACTCCATTAAAGCACTGGCAGATCGCCTGGGTGTGGTCAGGCTTTTTCTCTCCCTCCCTTCTCCTCTCCATTCACATGAATGAGCAGGAAAGCAATGCACACAAAAAGGAAAAAGCCACCCATACATACAGTACATAAACAGTTTCTGGGGTTTAGCGACATCAGCTGTAGCAGTAAATAGTGGAAATCCCTCATATCCGTCATAATCCTAGCTGTGTGTTGAATTGGCAATATCTGTCACCTAGGCAGCCCGCTCTGCAGCTTGAGGAATCTGTCAAACCTGAGCTCGAGTCATCGGTGGCATTAATTAATTGCCATGTAGGAAGTTTGGAAGAAAAACAGTGGGGGGGATTCATACGCTGCACATCCACATAGCACAGATGACATAATGCAAACAGAACAGCGCATCTGCTCGCCAATTTACACCTCAAGACTCATTTAGCGTGTAAAGCTGTTGCTAGGAGTGCTGTGTTCTGCTCTAAGCCAATTTAAATAGGAATTGCTTGTTATCTGGGAGATGGCTAACTCCTTCAGAGTCGACCCATTTTCCTCTGATGAGACTGAGTGATGTGCTAACAAACCGTCCTTTATTCTTAAAAGACAACGGTGAGTAGCAGTCTAGTTTTACCCACTTCTGCATGTTAATAGATTCTCCCTGCGCTCAATCAGAGAGCTAAAGCTCAGGGCAACATCTTGCCTATCCAGGGGGATTATATAGACAGATTTATGAAGGGAAAAGCAGCTTTCGGTAGAAATATCATTATGGCTTCGAGAGTCGTCTTGTAAATTGATAGATTGGTGAAGTTAAATGTCGTAGCGTTTTTTATCCCGATGAAAATACCAACACAACTCATTCTAGTGAGTAATCCTTTTTAGGAGAGTCATGTTGGTCTTACATATAGTATATTTTACACAGATTGGTTTAATGTACACTGCATCTTTTTCATACTGGTCTCATACACAGATTCATCTTCATTAAACCATTACAAAGCACCAAATAGAATACGCAAGGCTTTGCCAGTGTTTATCATCATCATCATCATCGCACCTGTTATTAATGGGACTTGTATAATACTGAATTTACGGTAATACAGGTTTATGATATGAATAAAGTAATAGGAACAATTTTGTGGCTTTGAAAGATGGTTTCATCAAATCAAATGTTATTAGTCGTATGCACCGAAAACAACAGGTAATAGCATTAAGGTGAAATGCTTACTTACGAGCCCCTAACCAACAATGCAGTTTTTTTTAAATACAGATGAGAATAAGAAATAAGAAACAAGTAATTAAAGAGCAGCAGTAAAATAACAATAGCGAGACTATATACAGTGGGGTACCAGTACAGAGTCAATGTGCGGGGGCACCGGTTAGTTGAGGTAATATGTACATGTAGGTAGAGTTAGGCCTCTCGGACCTAGACTTGGCGCTCCAGTACCGCTTGCTGTGCAGTAGCAGAGAGAACAGTCTATGACTAGGGTGGCTGGAGTCTGACAATTTTTAGGGCCTTCCTCTGACACCGCCTGGTATCGAGGTCCTAGATGGCAGGAATCTCGGCCCAGTGATGTACTGGGCCGTTCGACTTTCGACTTTTGGTCGGAGGCCGACCAGTTGCCATACCAGGCAGTGATGCAACCAGTCAGGATGCTCTTGATGGTGCAGCTGTAGAACCTTTTGAGGATCTGAGGACCCATGCCAAATCTTTTCAGTCTCCTGAGGGGAATAGGTATTGTCGTGCCCTCTTCACAACTGTCTTGGTGTGCTTGGACCATGTTAGTTTGTTTGTGATGTGGACACCAAGGAACTTGAAGCTCTCAACCTGCTCCACTGCAGCCCCGTCGATGAAAATGGGGGTCTGCTCGGTCCTGTTTTTTCTGTAGTCCACAATCATCTTAGTCTATATGGGGAATAACTCATGTATTCTGTAGGGTTGCAGTTTAACACTTGTGTGGGGGTCAGGGTTACAAGTAGGGTTGCACAGCAGGGAGTAGGTCACGCACAGTTTATGTCTGCTATCCGAGCCATGAGGGAAGGACGCCAGAACATTCCGGAGTCACTCTACAAGGCACACACACACACAGTAACTATAAACATTTACACAAAACTTAACACGGGCTAATGTTGCATTGTGACCATGTATTTGGGATACAGCTGTAAGGTCAGTAGGTTGAGTAACTTGAAGAACGATCAGTCTTGACTCTGCTGTGCTGCTTCACAACTTAAAGAGTAGGCCTGTTTTCTACATCAAGATATGCATTAACATAACATTCTTCTCTTTGTTCATAACCAGAGACTGTGAATAACCATTTTAATACCCATCAAATAATCTAACATTAGCATAAGCTATGCAATCATTTATATGTGCAGAGGGCCAGAGGCCCATTAAAACAGTCTCCCACTGTCTCAGAGCAGTCTCTTCAATCAGCCTTTCTTTGTTCTTCCAATCTCTCTGAAGTCACTCCAGCTGTTACACACACACACACACACACACACACACACACACACACACACACACACACACACACACACACACACACACACACACACACACACACACACACACACACACACACACACACACACACACACACACACACACACACACACACAGTGCCCTTCCGTGCCCTAACCCCAGGCAAGAGTCCTAAAGCCAGTCTACAGTTGGTCTGACGTACACTGTCCAACCCCAACAGACACCCCAGTCCCCCTTCCTGAATGTCCCGGCTCCAATTGTAGCCTACCTCCCAGTGACGGCCTGGGGATTCCTGAGGGTTATCCAGCCCTGTGGGAGTTCGGCCCCTACAAATGCTGGCCCATAAATCGTGCCGGGTGGGGGCCCCTGGCGGGAGGCTGCCTTTGGGCTTTTGGCAATGGCATGCCTGGGTGATTACTGGAAGGGCTGGGGGGAGACGCTGCACAGCAGGCTGTCTGGTCGGTCCCCTGGCCAAACTAATGACAGCTTCTGCCATATAGTCTCTTAACACTCGTCAATTAACAGCTAGCTCATAAACCAAAGTCACCATTCAGACCTGGGTGTTAAATGGGATTCTACGGTTTCGATTTCAATTAGTTTAGATTGTTCCGAAGGAAATTCCTCCCTCAGTGATCAGAATAACTTGGATTTAGTATGTGAGGGTAAAAGCTAATAAACCAAGCTCTCTGCAATGTAACTAATTAACTCAAGTAGATGTGTGTATGTGTGTGGGCGGGGGGGTCGATCCAGCAACCTTCCGGTTACTGGCCCAACACTAACCACTGGGCTACCTGCCGATGATGAGGGACAACACTATTTTAATTATTTAAATTTTTTTATTTAACCAGGTAGGCTACTTGAGAACAAGTTCTCATTTACAACTGTGACCTGGCCAAGAAAAATCTAAGCAGTGCGACAAACAACAGAGTTACATATGGAATAAACAAACATACAGTCAATAACACAATAAAGAAAAAGTATATATACAGTGAGTGCAAATGAGGTAAGATATGGGAGGTAAGGCAATAAATAGGCCATAGTGGCGAAATAATTACAATGTAGCAATTAAACACTGGAGTGATATGTGCAAAAGATGAATATGCACGTAGAGATACTGGGGTGCAAAGGAGCAGAAAAATAAATAACAGTATGGGGATGAGGTAGTTGGATGGGCTATTTACAGATGGGCTATGTACAGGTGCAGTGATCTGTGAGCTGCTCTGACAGCTGTTGCTTAAAGTTAGGAGTCTCCAGCTTCAGTGATTTTCACAATTCGTTACAGTCATTGGCAGCAGAGAACTGGAAGGAAAGGCGGCCAAATGAGGAACAGGCTTTGGGGGTGACCAGTGACATATACCTGCTGAAGCGCGTGTTACGGGTGGGTGCTGCTATGATGACCAGTGAGCTGAGATAAGGTGGGGCTTTACCTAGCAAAGACTTATAGATGACCTGGAGCCAGTGGGTTTGGCGACGAATATGAAGCGAGGGCCAGCCAACGAGAGCATACAGGTCGCAGTGGTGGGTAGTATATGGGGCTTTGGTGACAAAACGGATAGCACTGTGATAGACTGCATCCAATTTGCTGAGTAGAGTTTGAGGCTATTTTATAAATGACATTGCCGAAGTCAAGGATCGGCAGGATAGTCCGTTTTACAAGGGTATGTTTGGCAGCATGAGTGAAGCATGCTTTGTTGTGAAATAGGAAGCCAATTCTAGATTTCATTTTACAGTCTAACCAGACACCTAGGTATTTGTAGTTGTCCACATATTCTAAGTCAGAACATTCCAGAGTAGTGATGCTGGACAGGGGAGCAGGTGCGGGCAGCAATCGGTTGAAGAGCATGCATTTTGTTTTACTTGCATTTAAGAACAGTTGGAGGCCACGGAAGGAGGGTTGTATGGCATTGAAGCTTGTCTGGAGGTTGGTTAGCACAGTGTCCAAAGAAGGGCCAGAAGTATACAGAATGGTGTCGTCTTCATAGAGGTGGATCAGAGATTCCCTAGCAGCAAGAGCGACATCATTGATGTGTACAGAGAAGAGAGCCCACCCGAGAATTGAACCCCGTGGCACCCCCATAGAGACTGCCAGAGGTCCGGACAACAGGCCCTCCGATTTGAGAAACTGAACTCTATCAGAGAAGCAGTTGGTGAACCAGGCGAGGCAGTCATTTGAGAAACCAAGGCTGTTGAGTCTGCCGATAAGAATGTGGTGATTGGCCAGGTTGATGAATACAGCTACACAGTATTGTCTCTTATTGATGGCGGTTATGATATCATTAAGGACCTTGAGCGTGGCTGAGGTCCGCCCATGACTAGCTCGGAAACCAGATTGCATAGCGGAGAAGGTACGGTGGGATTCGAAATGTTCGGTGATCTGTTTGTTAACTTGGCTTTCGAAGACCTTAGAAAGGCAGGGTAGAATAGATATAGGTCTGTAGCAGTTGGGGTCTAGAGTGTCTCCCCCCTTGAAGAGGGGGATGACCGCGGCAGCTTTCCAATCTTTGGGGATCTCAGACGATACGAAAGAGGTTGAACAGACTAGTAATAGGGGTTGCAACAATTTCGGCTGATAATTTTTTTAAAAAGAGGGTGCAGATTGTCTAGCCCGGCTGATTTGTAGGGGTCCAGATTTTGCAGCTCTTTCAGAACATCAGCTATCTGGATTTGGGTGATGGAGAAATGGGGGAGGCTTGGGCAAGTTGCTGTGGGGGTTGCAGGGGTGGTGACCAGGGTAGGGGTGGCCAAGTGGAAAGCAAGGCCAGCCGTAGAAAAATGCCATTGAAATTCTCAATTATTGTGGATTTATCAGTGGGTGACAGTGTTTCCTAGCCTCAGAGCAGTGGGCAGCTGGGAGGAGGTGCTCTTATTCTCCATGGACTTTACAGTGTCCCAGAAATTTGAGTTTGTGCTGCAGGATGCAAATTTCTGTTTGAAAAATCTAGCCTTTGCTTTCCTAACCAAGGAAGACTATGTAACACAAAAACCTAAAGATAACATTACGGACTCGCTAAAACTTTGATGAAATTGCTGAATCAGTAGATAAAGCGGTCTTTGTGTCACGATAGACCTGCAGCTTAACCAGTGAAAGAAACCGCAGTCACCAGATATACAAGGATTCAAGCCCTGTACATTCAACTGTGTCAATAACATGAAAAGGTAGAAAATCTAAATAGAGGGGTATTTTCTGTCTCGTAAAGAAGCCTACCAGTCAGACTCTCTTTTAAATGTCAATGGACAAAAGGTTCTTTGTTGCGTTACCATGCACTTTATTCTCCTCTTGTTCCCTCGCATGCGCTGAAGATGCTGCATTGTTTTAATTTAAGGCATCTAGGAGGTAGGATCTGTAAAGATGCTTAGCAATAAATAAAAAATGTAAAGTGTCGGGCCACACAAAGGAGCCACTGTTCCGTTGAGTCGTCCAGGCCTACATCACCATGGCTTTCTGAGATGAAAGGAGACACGCACAAAGAGAGAGAACATCTCTGTGTAGATTTCCATAAAGATCTTCAAATAGTCTGGAAGAGAAAACAAGGTCTCATCATAAGCATGGTGCATCAAGGCCTTCCAATTCAGTTGTTTTCTCTGGTTTCCGTGGTTTCAGATTGATGAAGTGTTTACACACCCATTGGACCAGGGGAAGGATGCGAAGTGTGTTTCTGTTTCGTGTCTCCCACAGTTGGTTAAGCACTGATAGACTGGGGCTATGCAGCTAGAGGAACATCCAGATCTCTACCCACACTCCCACAAATGTCTCAACCCAACCACACCCGCCCTCCTCCTCTGGATCTGGGCCGGCTGCTACAAGTGTCAGGAGGCAAAGATTTCTCCCTTGGATTTCACACAAACCGACACATACACTTACTGATAACTATTACACAACTAGGGCTGCAAAATACCAGAAATGTTCCCAACATGTTTTCCTAAACCCCAGTTGGAGGATTGGTGGATTCTCTCCCCCTGGTGGATTTCCTCCCCCTGAAAAAAACCTGGGAACTTTGTCAAAGTTTCTGGAATTTGAAACCCTTCAGAGAACTCTTCACACACTAGTATACACATGCTATTGTGTTCTAGAGTCTCCCTATTCACACAGACATCATTAAGGCATCCCAGAGTCAACTGAACACCACAGGGGCCTCTCACTGTGCAGATAACCAGATGGGGCCCTGCTGCAGCGTAACACTAGCTTCCTTGAACCGCTTTCCTCAGATCGCCTCCCCAAACCTGCATGCTAGTCATTAGGTCATTTCTGGTCTTTATTCCTGATGTTCCCTTAGGGACTGAAACCTCCCCTCCTTCTGCATCCCTCCTTTCCATGCCTGCTTTCTGTTTCCTGGTGATACTGGGCTGGGGAAGAGCGGGAATGAAGGGAGAGAGGAAAGGGAGGAGTGGAAATCTGTGGGCTTGACAAAAAGGGGCCACGTCAGGAGTGTTTATCTACCAAACCAGACAGGGAGGGAGCCAGCAAAAGTCCAACGCTTATTAACACAAAATAAAACAGTTTCATAATAAAATACTGATGAGTCAAGCTGGGTTGGGGCTAAGGATTTGTACAATATCGGTCTATAATTTATGATGCATTAACAACCTCAAAAAACAAATATTGAATTACCAAAACAATTTTTTTTTAAACACTGATGGATCACTAAATCATACGCTACTGCTGGGAAGCAAAAGGTCAATAAAACCTACAGACAAATTATGAAGATGTGATATCAACTGTAAATCATTGTAAACAGGACAAAGAGCCAATGCTATTACTTGAAGAATCCAAAAGTGCATTCCCAGACAGTAGACCTGGGTAGCCTATGAAGCGGAAATAATAAATGGAAGATATTCACAGCGGGGAGTACGGGGGACACTTAAAAACATCTGACAAGGAAGCGAGCCAGGAGATGAATATGTACGAGGCATGTTTCCTGATTAAACGAGGCTCCGGCAGAAGTCATCGACTCAGGATTAAATGTACCCTAATCCCGATGATCTTTAAGGAAAAGCATCAATTTGACTTGAAGATTTGTGTTTTCATTTGTGGGCCCATCTGTGGCGCCAGCCTGTTTAGAGGCACAGGAGGTCGCGCTGTAAAAAAAAGCCATTTATCTGCAACCCATAAACTATAAATCTGGGTATTTACTTCAATCTTCATTATTACGATATTCCCTTTACAAGACAATCTCTTCGTCGCAGGTCGTCTAGACCCTGGAGGCACAACAAGCAACGGAAGGAAAACAGTGTTTCCTGAAGCAAACCAAAACAGGCATACACAGATATGTACACAGCACTCACTCCACAACAGGGTCATTACGTGCTAGCTCAACCTCGATATCTTCTCTCCCTTGCCCATTTATTCCCTCTCTTGATTTGTTGACACTCCAAGTGTATTGCTACACAGTGACCAATTACAGTGGACTGCTCCAATCACTATTAGCTCATTTCTACGGCATGAGATCACCCGCCTCATGCCGGAAAGCATTTTTTCCAGCGGAGGAGCGGCTCATGAGCCCAAGAGGGTGCTTACCACCTCCACTAACTCATCTCCATAAGCATAGCACCAGTGAGACATAATTGCATTATTTCTGGAGGAGCAGGCATCAACAACAAGAGGCCCTTTTTGTAATTAGCCGAGGTCATGTAGGCGCGGCGCTAGCCGAGTGTCGACCAGCGCTGACAGCTGATTGACTTTGACACGGCAATGGCCCCATGACACGCGTGCCCACCGGCTGTGAGCGAGTCCTGGGGGAGTTGGCTGCGAGGCGAGAGAGAGAGAGCAAGCGAGCGAGACACAGAGAGAGAGAGAGAGAGAGCAGGAGGGAGGGAGAGCTGCAGGAAGCGGAGAGAGTGGATTGGAAGTGACAGTGAACGAGGGGGCAGAAGTGACAGTGAACGAGGGGGCAGAAGTGATGGACAGCCACATGCTCTTACAGTCACTTTCAGAAGGAGATGGACAGACAGTCAGACGTTTGCCAAGCCTTCAGACTTTTCCCTGGCATTTAGCTGGTGTCTGTCAGAAAGCCTCACTGACAATGAGTGGAGGTAAGAGTGAGGAGGGAAGACAGAAAAGTCAAATTCACTTAGTGGAAATGCCTCAGTCCCTGACCTACAGCCCCATGCTATGAGAAAGGAGGAGGCTCTGCATTGAAAGCAGCAGACACACATCAGTATTGACTGACAGGGCCAGTCTCCAGAGCCATAGTATGCCTCAGCCCTTCATCTCAGCCCTCCTCTCTTCCCCCAATGTGACAGTCCGTCAGCTGGTCACTCCTGTCCCCCCCTCTCGTTCCTCTTCCCCTCCTGCCCCCCCTCTCTCTTTCTCCCTCATGTCCTCTCGCTCTCTCTCCCCTGCACAAAGCCACACTCTGTACCCCAGTCACACAATCAGTCAGGAAGTCAAGACGAGTGAGACTTGGCTGCCACTCTCAGTTACTCTTCAGGCCAGTGGATGCATTCACAATTTTTTCAGCACAAAAAGGCGCTATCATTAGGGAGTGAAATGGTAGTAGGGGAGGGGAGTTATTCAAACCATTTCATGCAGAGCTTTTTATAGTCCCGTCTGTGTATTGTGACACACAGATAGGACTGCCCACATACCCAACTCTCTCCGCCCTTTAATTTTTTTTCTCCACAGCTTTCACCAGACTCGTGTCCCTGCCAGCCGACACAGCTGAGAGGTAGAGTATGCAGGCAGGGGGTTCATGTTTCACTGTGTAATGAATGTGGACTGAAAACTAGTCTGATCCACTCCCACTACTGGAAGTTGGAACAGCCCTCCCCCACCCACTCCTCTCTCCTAGCCCACGGCCCAGCCCAGCAGATTGTGGACGAGGTTCAGGAAATAGGGCCAGAACTCCACCCAGCCCAACTCACACAGGAAGATACTCAATCCCCCCGATCCGAGTCTCAACACAGCATGCTGTGTGTGTGTGTGTGTGTGTGTGTGTGTGTATATGTGTCACAATCTATCCACAACCCTACCTGTAGTCTGAGCTCTCAAAATGAGCCACTTCAACAGCGGTCCAGAGTCTGTGCACAACAGTATAAGTGAGGGGGTGGGGGGTTGCATCTGTCTCTGTGTGTGTGTGAGTGTGTGTGTGTGTTACTGGTGACCCCCAGATTGCCAGGCCCCTGGGACAGCCCATCCAAGTCCACTAAACCTGGGTCCAGGTCAGCTGACAGTGTGAGTCTTCCTGGAGGGATAGGAGTCCTCAACCGCCACTCTCTCCTAGCTCCCCTCCACCACATAGACTAGGCTCCTATTTACCAAGGAATGATCACAGCTTTAGAAATAAAGAGAAAAGTCTCAGATACGCCTGATGAAGACTTCAATCAAATACACACAGGGAAGACATGCTATGATATGGAGCAACCCCCCTCCCCCCCAACACACACACACACCATTTCCAACCAACCCCCTTCCTCCATCTCTCTGATCCCTTTTGCTTTCAAGGGCAAGAGAGAAAAGACAAGACAAAGTTCACTTGGCAGTTTCTTTTTCCCCTCCTTTGGTATGAGTTGAAGGGGAGAAACATGATCACCATAAATACACACTAATTGGTGGCTAATTTTGTTAGTTCTTGCCTGGCTGATTCACTGCCTCCGGGCAACTATGAATAATGTATTACAGTGGCATGCAACTGAATGTGGCAACTGGGGAGAGAGAGCTAGCTAGCTACCAGGAACTGGATTCATTCTGCTCTCATGCCAACCCAGTCATTTCTGACTGGTATTAGAATAATATGCAAATGACCTATTTTGCCCAAACTCCATGTCTCTTCTCTTCTTCCTCCCCTTTTCTCCATTTTCCTTTGGGTTTGGCAGGCGCTCCCCTGCTCTAGTTGGCAATGATGAGACGGGACAGGGAGATGGGAGGGAGGGATGAAAGGAGTAAAGGAGGACAGGAGGCCTCAGAAGGCCGGTTGACATTTCACTGATACTTGTGTGAAGGAGATTAGGGAGGGAGTGCTCAGTGGAGCTGGTGGCTGGATGGTGGCTGGCTGGCTCAGACAGACTGTGATCTCCCTCACAGGAGGGATTCACAGTGTGTTCTGTGCCATTGAGGAGACCCTCAGTGTAGAGTACGGAGATTCAGAGTATACGCCCTGCCATGGGCAACAATTTAGACTCGGCTACAGCACCCAAAGACTAATTCATACTAAAGAACTTAGTAAGAGTTGAGAATGTCTTATGCTGCTTAATGACAGTGATTTCAGAAAGTATTCAGACCCCTTGACTTTTTCCACATTTTGTGACATTACAGACTTATTCTGTAACTGTAACTGACTTATCCCCCCCCCCCAAATAGGCATGATGCTACAAGCTTGGCACATCTGTATTTGGGGAGTTTCCCCCATTCTTCTCTGTAGATCCTCTCAAGCTTTGTCAAGTTGGATGGGGAGTATCGCTGCACAGCTATTTTCAGGTCTCTCCAGATATGTTCGATCGGGTTCAAGTCTAGGCTTGAGTTGGGCCACTCAAGGACATTGAGAGACTTGGTCGCAAATCCACTCCTGCGTGGTCTTGGCAGTGTGCTTAGGGTAGTTGTCCTGTTGGAAGGTGAACCCTCACCCCAGTCTGAGGTCCTGAGCAGGTTTTTATCAAGGATCTCTCAAAACGTTGCTCCGTTAATCTTTCCCTCGATCCTGACTAAAACATCCCCATAGCATGATGCAACTACCACTAAGCTTCACTGTAGGGATGGTGCCAGAGAATCTTGTTTCTCATGGTCTGAGAGACCTTTAGGTGCCTTTTCGCCAAGGGGCGATCATGTGCCTTTTACTGAAGAGTGGCTTCCATCTGGCCACTACCATAAAGGCCTAATTGGTGGAGTGCTGCAGAGATGGGAGAACCTTCCAGAAGGACAACCATCTCCACAGAGGAACTCTGGAGCTCTGTCAGAGTGACCATCAGTTTCTTTGTCACCTCCCTGACCAAGGCCCTTATCCCCCCAATTTTCCTCAGTTTGGCCGGGCGGCCGGCTCCAGAGTCTTGGTGGTTCCAAACTTCTTCCATTTAAGGATGGAGGCCACGGACAATTCCTTCGACATCATGGCTTGGTTTTTGCTCTGATACGCACTGTCAACTGTGGGACCTAATATAGACAGGTGTATGCCTTTCCAAATCATGTCCAATCAATTGAATTTACCACAGGTGGATTCCAATCAAGTTGTAGAAACATCTCAAGGACGATTCATGAAAACAGGATGCACCCGAGCTTAATTTCAAGTCTCATAGCAAAGGGTCGGAATACTTATGTAAATAAGGTATTTCTGTTTTTTTTTAAATAAATTTGCAAACATTTCTAAAAACCTGTTTTTTGCTTTGTCATTATGTGGTATTGTATGTAGATTGGTGAGGGAAAAAAATATTTAATCAATTTTAGATTATTAAGGCTGTAACGTAACAAAACGGAAGAAGTCAAGGGGTCTGAATACTTCCTGAATGCACTGTAGGTCTGACGTATAATTTATTTCTTCAAGCATTTAAGAAAAAAATGATAATGTCACTAACAAAGTCAGCCTCGTGACCTGTAAAGTAAACATTCTATATACAGTGCCTTCAAAAAGTATTCCTACCCCTTGAATTAAAGATTTTAAAAAATGTTTAACTTACACTTCTAAACACGATATCCCATAATGACAAAGTGGAAACATGTTTTTAGAAATCTTTGCACATTTATTGAAAATGAAATACAGAAATCTCTCATTTACATAAGTATTCACACCCCTGAGCCAATACTTTGTAGAAGCTCCTTTGGCAGTGATTACATCTGTGAGTCTTTCTGGATACGTGTCTAAGAGCTTTCCACACCTGGATTGTACAACATGTGCCCATTATTCTTTCTTCTTTTTTTTTTACTCTTCAAACTCTGTAAAATTGGTTGTTGATCATTGCTAGATGATGATTTCTCAGGTTTTGCCACATACTATCAAGCATATTTAAAACTAACTTGGCTACTCAGGAACAGTCCCTGTCTTCTTGGTAAGCAATTCCAGTGTAGATTTGGCTTAAAAGATGAATTCATCTCCCAGTGTCAGTTGGAAAGCAGACTGAACCAGGTTTCCTCTAGGATTTTTTTTTTTGCCCGTGCTTAGCGCCATTGTTTCTTTTTTATCCTGAAAAACTCCCCAGTCCGTAACGATTACAAGCATACCCATAACATGATGCATAACCATAATTTATGTGACTTGTTAAGCACATTTTTTTCTGATCATATTTAGGCATGCCATACCAAATGGGATGAATACATTGACTCAGGATATTTCTGCTTTTCATTTTTAATTAATTTGTAAAATGTAAAAAAATACATAATTCCACTGACATTATTGGTTATTGTGTGTAGGCCAGTGACAAGCAATCTCAATTTAATCCAATTTTAAATTCAGGCTGTAACAACAAAATGTGGAAAAAAAGTCAAATGGTGTGAATACTTTCTGATGGCACTGTATCTCCACACCGAGGTTGAAATAATAGTGAAATAGTGGAAATTATAATGCACTTTTAATGTAAAAGACTTATTTGGTGGGATAGAGTTTTGGCCTGCCTGGTGACATCACTAGATGTTAAATTAGTTAATAGACCAATAAGAGAGTTCCAAATCTCTCTGCCAATAACAACTCATTATTCAGTTTTCCCCTCCCCACTCAGACAGTCCTAGCAAAATTCTTGCTTGAAAAAATGTTCTTCGCTGAGAAGCTATTTGTTTCATTTTTACAATTTATATTTAAAACAATCTCAGTAAGGTACCTAATTGTTACCCAGAAATGATTTGATCTAGAGACAAAAACAGCTACATTGGACCTTTAATATCTTATTCCGTCTGGCTGTGCCATATGCTCCTATGTTTATGTATGCCATGTTAGTCCTAAGCCGTTTATTAGAGCAGAAAATGGGTGGTTTTGAGTTTGGGCAGTTAAGTGGTGCTCGCTGCGGTTTGGTACCAACACGGCCGTCATGATGAAAACTGGCCGCAGACCGGTCCTACCTCCCTTCATGTACCCTGTCAGGAGGACCTGGGCGGATGAGGGACGGCGGGAGAGAAAGAGCAATGGATGGGGAGGCCGTTAAAAGGAGGGAGAATGCCTTTAAATGGCAGTGAGCACCGCCCCGGTCAAGGTGTTTCTGCCGCCGTGTGGCGCTTGTCTCTCTTGATCGGTCAGTGTGGGCCGAGACGTGGCACCTTTGGGAAGACACCAGCGGCGTGGTTGCTGGTCCTCCTCAACACCGCATTAGGCAACAGACCCCTGGGCCATGCGGTCTGTCCTCACCCATCAGCTCCGCTCCTCCACACACACTCACTCTCCTGCTGCGCTATTCGCACAGTATCGCTGAAAGAACAGGAGAAGGAGGGAGAGAGGAACGGTGGATTGGTGGCCTTATGCCTGCCCTGCCCTGGCTGTTGCCTGGAGACAGAACCATCACAGAGAAACAGAATCCCTCCATCTGACAGGCCCCAGCCTGGTTTGGGGTGTTTTGGGTCATCAGAGTCCCATATCGTTTTTTCCTTAACTGGGGCCTTTTTGTGTTTGACGATTTAGAAGCACCAGTAGTGCTGACGCAGCTTTTTTGTACATAAAAATAACATCAAATTGATCAGAAACAGTGTAGACACAGTTAATGTTGTAAATGCCTATTGTAGCTGGAAACGGCTGACTTTTACTGGAATATCTACATCGGCGGAGAATCAGCAACCATCACTCCTGTGTTCCAATGGTACCTTGTGTTAGCTAATCCAAGTTGATCATTTTAAAAAGGTTAATTGATCATTAGAAAACGGTTGTGCTGCCCTTTTGCAATTATGTTAGCACAGCTGAAAACGGTTGTGCTGATTAAAGAAGCAATAAAACTGGCCTTCTTTATACTAGTTGAGTATCTGGAGCATCAGCATTTGTAGGTTCGATTACAGGCTCAAAATAGCCAGATACAAAGACCTTTCTTCTGAAACTCGTCAAGTCTATTCTTGTTCTGAGAATTGAAGGCTTTTCCATGTGAGAAATTACCAAGAAAGTGAAGAACTCGTACAACGCTGTGTACTACTCCCTTCACAGAACAGTGCAAACTGGCTCTAACCAGGATAGAAAGAGGAGTGGGAGGCCCTGGTGCACAACTGAGCAAGAGGACAAGTACATTAGTGTCTAGTGTGAGAAACAGACGCCGCACAAGTCCTCAAATGGCAGCTTCATTAAATAGTACCCTCAAAACACCAGTCTCAACGTCAACAGGGAAGAGGCAACCCAGGATGCTGGCCTTCTAGGCAGAGTTGCAAAGAAAAAGTCACATCTCAGACTGGCTAATAAAAATAAAAGATTAAGATGGGCAAAAGAACAGACACTGGACAGAGATATGGCTTTTTCTTTGCAGTCATCTTGGCACTTCTCCACTATAAACATTTTTTTGGAAGCTATAGAAATGCATGTATTAATGTCTACATTCATTTTTTGTCAAGTATATTCTATTAGAAACTTTAATGCAGGTAATAAAAATAAGTATATACATTTTTAAAGAGTACTAATGTAACTGTCCCCTCTACAACAAATAAATGCAATTCGGTCCTTGAAACTGTTTATTGAAATACTGTAGAATTCCATATGGCAGACTGCTCCTTCTAGGGAGTACCAAAATGGTGGCACGTGGCTTCAAAGCCTCTCATTAGCCATTACATAGCATCAGAAATGCAGGGTTGATATACACACAGTTGAAGTCGGAAGTTTGCATACACCGTCACCAAATACATTTAAACTCAGTTTTTCACAATTCCTGACATTTAATCCTAGTAAATATTCCCCGTCTTAGGTCAGTTAGGATCACCACTTCATTTTAACAATGTGAAATGTCAGAATAATAATAGAATGATTCATTTGAGCTTGTATTTATTTCACCACATTCCCAGTGGGTCAGAAGATAACATACAATCAATTAGTATTTAGTAGCATTGCCTTTAAATAGTTTAACCTGGTTCAAATGCTTTGGGTAGCCTTCCACAAGCTTCCCACAATAAGTTGGGTGAATTTTGGCCCATTCCTCCTGACAGAGGCTGGTGTAACTGAGTCAGGTTTGTAGGCCACCTTGCTCGCACACGCATTTTCAGTTCTGCACACAAATTATCTATAGGACTGAGGTCAGGGATTTGTGAAGGCCACTCCAATACCTTGACTTTGTTAACCCTTAAGCCATTTTGCCACAACTTTGGAAGTATGCTTGGGGTCATTGTCCATTTGGAAGACCCATTTGTGACCACGCGTTAACTTCCTGACTGATGTCTTGAGATGTTGCTTCAATATATCCACATAATATTCCTACCTCATGATGCCATCTATTTTGTGAAGTGCACCAGGCCCTCCTGCAGCAAAGCACCCCCACAACATGATGTTGCCACCCCCGTGCTTCACGGTTGGGATGGTGTTCTTTGGCTTGCAAGCCTCCCCCTTTTTCCTCCAAACATAACGATGGTCATTATGGCCAAACAGTTCCATTTTTGTTTCATCAGACCAGAGGACATTTCTCCAAAAAGTACAATCTTTGTACCCATGTGCAGTTGCAAACCATAGTCTGGCTGTTTTATGGCGGTTTTGGAGCAGTGGCTTCTTCCTTGCTGAACGGCATTTCAGGTTATGTCGATATAGGACTCGTTTTACTGTGGATCTAGATAATTTTGTTCATCCAGCATCTTCACAAGGTCCTTTGCTGTTGTTCTGGGATTGATTTGCACTTTTTGCACCAAAGTACGTTCATCTCTAGGAGACAGAATACGTCTCCTTCCTGAGCGGTATGGCTGCTGCGTGGTCCCATGGTGTTTATACTTGCATACTATTGTTTGTACAGATGAATGTGGTACCTTCAGGCATTTGAGAGCAATTTCCAAAGATGAACCAGACTTGTGGATGTCTACAATTTCTTTTCTGAAGTCTTGGCTGACTTCTTTTGATTTCCCCATGATGTCAAGCAAAGAGGAACTGAGTTTGAAGGTAGGCCTTGAAATACATCTACAGGTACACCTCCAATAGACTCAAATGATGTCAATTAGCCTATCAAAATCTTCTAAAGCCATGACATCATTTTCTGGAATTTTCCAAGCCGTTTAAAGGCACAGTCAACTTAATGTATGTAAACTTCTGACCCACTGGAATTGTGATAGATTATTTCACTTATAACTCACTATCTGTAAACAATTGTTGGAAAAATTACTTGTGTCATGCACACAGTAGATGTTCTAACCAACTTGCCAAAACTATAGTTTGTTAACAAGAAATTTTGTGGAGTGGTTGAAAAACGAGTTTTAATGATTCCAACCATTATAGTGTATGTAAACTTCTGACTTCAACTGTATCATTGGTTTTTAACTCTTCACAACTGCACATTTTTTTTAAATCACAACATTCTAAAAGTAAACCCAAGAGCTCACTGACAAATTGCCAAAATAAAGCAAAACACTAACATAAAGTGTATTAATAGGGCGTTGGGCCACCACGAGCCAGGACAGCTTCAATGCACCTTGGCATTGATTCTACAAGTGTCTGGAGCTCTATTGGAGGGATGTGACACCATTCAACATAAATTACAGGACTGGGGAGGTAGAATTAGAGTTAGAGTGTAATGTCAGCTCTTTCCTGTAAGAGGATCAGGCCGTGTGGCGGGCCATTGTTGCGGGGCTCCTCTGAGCCTGTCTTAAAGGGAGATAAGGAGGCGAGGGGCCTCCCATGTGTTTTTCACTTAATCTCTCCAAACGAAAGGTGGACCACCCCTTTAAGAATATTTATGATAAACTTTAAATCTGGCCCTGGCTTCTTAAGAATATCGAGATTAAGAGAGTTTCTGAAAATTGCTCCCCCCCCTCCCATCTCTGTTGATAGGAGATAATACTTGGGCGAAGCAGACTAAATCTAGAGGGTTTAATCCTGACCTGCTTTGTGAATGGGCTTTATGCTACACACCCAGAAGGATCAAAGGAAAATAGCTTCTCATGAATAGCGAACAATATTTTAAAAATATTTTAAATACACACCCATTCCCCGGGGGGGGGATTCTTAATCTTGACCTTTCCAAAGATTTGGGAAGACATGATGGCATGGAAATGTTCGTAACGAGAAAGATACAAAAAAAATGTTTTATATTACAGCTGGCCAGTCAACCTAGAGACAGATGTGATTGTTTTTTATTTTTCATACCTCACACACCTCTCATTGGAGAAAGGTGGGTGGATTAAAAAGCGCTATTCAGTTTATAGGGAGCAGTCTGCTGGGACCATCTGACTCATTGGCCTACTTTGTCATAAATGCCTGGGGAACCTCCTCCCACGGGGAGATGTTCCCACCCCCTCCCTGCGCGTACCAAGCACTAGGTCCCTGCAGCTTCAAGTACACTAGCGGCCTGGCGAGGGTTAATCAATACAACAAACAAATGAAGCCGAAGCTCCATAATTGACTCCATTGCGTTCATTCATTATTTAAAGCCTTTTGTGAAAGAAAATAAACTCAATTAAAACAACTGAGCCTTGGACAGCGTTAAGCCCCTTTTGGTTTAATGGTCTGCAGCAAATCTTGCCGTGGGATGGAGGGAGGCTGTGGTTTTAAAAGGGATTTCATGAATACGTTCATACAAGATGGAATAGTCATGCTCTCTCCCTCTTGAAATAGTGTTGTTTCTCTAAATGTTTCCTCTGCACATTCTTCACTGGTCAAACTGCACTCTTCGCCGTTCAGCCATCTTGCTCAGGGGTTGCTACAGCACTGGTGGGGGTGGGGTAGAAAGAGAATAAGAGAGAACGGGGAGAAGAACTTGAGTGAGAAAGACAAAACAAGAGACAGGAAGAGACTCTCTCTCCTGGCTCCTCTAAAGTCTTGAACTGCAGCAGCAGCACAGCACTAAATCATCATAAATCCCGGATTTTACCAGCTGAGGACTGCGGCAGGTCCTAATCGATATGAAATAAGATTCAGTGGGACTTGGGTGTCATGTTTTAGTGCCTCACTAGATTGTCAGTAAATCTCCCCACAGCCTTTCCTTGAAAGCTTTTTTCCCCTTCTGTCTCTCAAGTTCAGCAGTGCTTCACCGAATTAAGGTCACAAAGCAGAAAAATGTACAGTCACATAAAACAAGAGGTTTCAATATTTCTGTTGTAAGGAGGTATTGCACATATAAAACATTAAACTCCCAGCAGGCATTGCACAGTGGTGACTGACAGTAGCGACGGACACCAATAAAACCTTAAAAGTTGAACTAGTCTTACAGTTTAAATTCTACTGCGCCTCTATGAATAGTCAATGTTGTCATTCTATCAAATGGAATAGCAGATATAAAACAATAGGGAAATGTTTACGTCTGGGAGTGGAATCAGAACACCAAATGTGATTGTTATCCCCTCTGCTCTCCCACCCGGTGAGCTCATGGGCTGATGTGATCTCCGTTGCGGTTTGCCCTGACTTTGTTTCCTTTGGCCCGGCTTCCTGTGTCTCTCCCTGCCCTGGCCATGCCCTCAACCAGATCACACTGATCTCACCAGGGAACGCAGGATGGGCCAATCAGCGGGTGCACCTGTCCTCTCTCCCTGCTACTTCCTGTGTGGCTGGAAACTATGACAAGAGCAGCCAGAGATGTCACAGGCACAGTCTCACACGAAAACACACATATCCCCCCTCCCGCAGGAGGAAAGTCTTTTAGTCTAGCCACGCAGCAGCGACTGCTGTAAAATGGGTCTAACAAGCTGTGCTTCAATAGTCATGTACATATTCACACCACTCAACAGGGGAATGTTGGCTGACTGAATGTGTCACATGCGTGGCGCGTCAATACATATCCACTGTGACGCCAGAGGATGGATCTGAATGCCCCCGCTCTAAAGATCAAAAGGTGTGTGTGTATGTAGGGCATCTGACCCTGCCAGGCACACACCAGGTGGGAAAGCATTATGTGAATGTGCACACACACACACACACACACACACACACACAGTCCAGAAAAGGTCATGGCTGACACCTCTGACTCCCCTGATGAAGACCGGGGTGCGGTGTGGAGTCTACAATCTCCCGCTTTGTTTGGAGGGGGAGAAAGCAGTGATATTCCCCTGCTGTAGCAGCTAGGAGAAGGTCATCACTAGCCTCCAGCAGGCAGAGGGAATGGGGGGGGCACTAAAGACCTCTACCCTGGCAGCACCGCAGCCCAAAGGTCTCCTCCTCCGTGGATCCACTGAGAACACGCCTGGTATCGTGAATATCGTTGGAACGGGGTTGGCCGGGGGTAAACAATGTTGTCGGACGACGGAGGCCCGTGTTGTGACAACCTCTGGGTCTTACGGGAGGTAAAGAAAGAGGGGGAAAGGAAAGAGACGGAGGGGTAAAAGGTTGGTACTCTTTGTGCCAGGGAAGAAAGGTTAAAGATATATAGAAGGAAAGAGCGCGGGAGGAGTGGTTGTGAAGTCAGAGTCGCTGGGGGGGCACCTGTATGACCGCACTTGCTCAAGCAGATAGGTAGAACAGAACAGCACCAGTTTCCGGCCTCAATAGTCCTCATAATCTTCTAGTGTTGCAGCACTTCATACTGCGACAGGAATAACAGACCTGTCCATTATTATATTCCCACAAACGGAAGGGCAAAATTAACTCTCAAAACACTGCTCTTCTCGTCAGAGCCCTTTCTTTCTTCTGTGTGCAGCGGGCAGCATAAGTGCCATACTGTCATTCTCTCGATGCCACGCGTCCCCTTGGCAATTTATGTGTCAGGAAGACATGGTGGCCTGCAAAAATGTCTTCCACTGTGACTCAGAGATGGAGAGGGCGGGGCTGGGGGCGCGGGCGACAGCGGGCACAGGCCCCGTGAAAAAGCGGGGCCTGTGCCTTAGGCAGCCTCTCGTCGACCTGCCCCTGCCATCCCACACAGAGCTCCATAAAGGGGGACAATTAGAGATGACGGGGTGTGGGGACTCAGGAAGTGGCAGTGCCATTGTCTGCTGCCACTCTATGTGGCATGGTGACAGCCTCTCCCAGGGTACCCGCCGGCCCCCTGGCAGCAATTAGATGTGGCACAGTTTCATTAAGGCGTCAGCGTATTCTCCCCGAAGACTCGCGCATCTGTTTTAAAAGCTACAGTCAGTGTAGTATATAATAGGAAAGCTATCTGTGGTTGGGAGATCTGAGTGGGAGAAGGAGTGTTCAGCTGCCTGCATCTAAACAGACATGGAGGAAAAGTTAAGGAAACTAACCAAAGTGATTGCATTTTCTGAGACGCAGACAGCATATCAGTGGCTTTTCAAGAGGTTATTTCAGGATACACAGATTCAGGGACGACATGATTACCAATTGCTCACCATCTACTTGTATGCCCAACAAGCTTATAAACTCATATATAATGTCTGTCTACCACCATAAACATTGATTATATAATCCTTCAAATTCTCTGAAGTGGTATTTCAAGGATTATTTTCCCTCATACTCAACATTCCAAAGTGTCAGGAGAGTGGGAAGATTACTACGTTTACACTGGAAAAGTGAGACATCAAGAAACATCCATAGTCCTAATGCCACTGGGATCACATCAAGCCTAAGGTCTGTAGGAAAACACGCCTATCTCCCTGTGAGAGGGGGAGGGGTTCTAAGGTCTGTAGGAAAACACACCCATCTCCCTGTGAGAAGGGGGAGGGGTTCTAAGGTCTCATGACATTCGGGTGAAAGAGAGAGCAGGCCGCCTGGGCTTTTTCCCCCCACCACCCGGGAGCTTAAGAGCAGGATTTAGATGGAGGGGAAATGAAAGGCAAAAGGAGAAGAAAAAGAGGATTTTGATTCCTCCTCTCCTTTACTAGAGCAGGAAGAAAGAGCCAGGTGGGGAGAGGAGAGCCTATCAGTGTCTAGGTCTTTGCACCTTGCTAAGAGCTTTAAAGCTGAAATACTGGATGTAACTTTTTGAGCAACCTGACCAAATGCACAGAAAAGTGACTTGAAAGCAAGTCTAAGAAGCAGTAGTTATGTTCTATGTGCACTATTTCTACTCTACGTTTTGCAGCATTTTGCTTTCAGTTTTGTACACCAGCTTCAAACAGCTGAAAATACAATACTTTTGGTTATTGAAAATATATTTCAGATATATATATCTATATATATTTCAGTGGTTCAGATGGTACAATGATCCTCTACACTCGTTTGGTTGTTTTGTCACAAACTGAAATTAGCCAAACTATTCGAATTTTAGCAAAAAGGGCCCAGTTTCCCAAGTGTTTTAACAATGCATCTTTCCTACAACGACCAAAGATGTAACATGTGTTTCCCAAAACATTACGCAGAAAGAACAGTTGCCAAGTGTATTGTTGGAGCATGTGTCAATACTGACAGGATCGAAAGAGAGTGAGTGCTGCTCTCAAATCAGCTCAACAGCTTTCCTTAACACTAGAAATATTTTACAATACTGATAACGGATCAGCTCCTAGAGATTAATAGCACCTACGGCTGTACATGTTGAGGGGCTTATTCTAATGCTTACCCAATAAAAATGCACTAAAGCACAGATTTGCGCACGTTAGGCTACACATGAAATATATTGAGACAAATTACAGACAGTAGCCTACAAGTAGCAAAACAGAACTCGATTGAACATGACTCATTCCAATATGATTGAAATAGGCCTATGGCCGACTGTTTATATCCTAATGCAGTCATCTCGGTTTTCATTTGAAGCATATTTTTTATACATTGGCAATTTTGTATTTGTCATCAACTTTGTTCTCAAGTTGTGCCTCCTGAGTGGTGCAGCGATCTAAGGCACTGCATTGCATTGGTACGGCTGGCTTCCGGGTTAAGCGAGCAGTGTGTCAAGAAGCAGTGCGGTTTGGCAGGGTCGTGTTTTGGAGGATGCACAGCTCTCGACCTTCGCCTCTCCCGAGTCGGTACGGGAGTTGCAGCGATGAGACAAGACTAACTACCAATTGAATATCACGAAAAAAGGGGTAAAAAAATTTACAATTAGTTATCGACGGTCACAGAGACAGAATACCACACACACACACACACACACACACCATTCTACTGGAGGTAGCGGGGCTGCAGGTGGATGGAGGGGCACACAAGGTTATGGGGGTAAATGGTCCCAGGGAGATGTGGGGGGTGGGGGTTGAGCTGGGGGAATGTGTTGTACTGCTGTATCCTGGTGCGAGAGGGGTGAGGGTGAGAATGAGGATTGAGGGGATGGGGGGGTAGGAGCAGAGTGTGGTTGAAATGTTTGTCACATTCCGCCAGAGGCCCCTGAATAATTTATGGGGCAGATTGTGTTTGAGTGTGCAGTGCATCGATATGTGCCTGCGTGTGTTTATTATAAGTGTTATTATGTACTGGTTTGTCTGTTGGCGCATTTCCATTCAGGATTTACCTCTGTGTCTTACCCAAAAAGACCAAACTTTTCTGTTCCTATTGGGGCAGCAGGTAGCCTAGTGGTTAGAGCGTTGGGTCAGTAACCAAAAGGTTAAAATCAAATCAAAATAAAATACAATTTTATTTGTCACATACACATGGTTAGCAGATGTTAATGTGAGTGTAGCGAAATGCTTGTGCTTCTAATTCCGACAATGCAGTAATAACCAGCGAGTAATCTAACCTAACAATTCCACAACTACTACCTTATACACACAAGTGTAAAGGGATAAAAAATATGTACATAAAGATATATGAATGAGTGATGGTAGAGAATGGCATACGCAAGATGCAGGAGATGGTATCGAGTACAGTATATACATATGAGATGAGTTATGTAGGGTATGTAAACAAAGTGGCATAGTTTAAAGTGGCTAGTGATACGTGTATTACATAAAGATGCAGTAGATTATATAGAGTACAGTATATACATATACATATGAGATGAGTAATGTAGGGTATGTAAACATTATATTAAGTGGCATTGTTTAAAGTGGCTAGTGATACATTTTTTACAGCAATTTCCATTATTAAAGTGGCTGGAGTTGAGTCAGTATGTTGGCAGCAGCCACTCAATGTTAGTGGTGGCTGTTTAACAGTCTGATGGCCTTGAGATAGAAGCTGTTTTTCAGTCTCTCGGTCCCTGCTTTAATGCACCTGTACTGACCTCGCCTTCTGGATGATAGCGGGGTGAACAGGCAGTGGCTTGGGTGGTTGTTGTCCTTGATGATCTTTATGGCCTTCCTGTGACATCGGGTGGTGTCGGTGTCCTGGAGGGCAGGTAGTTTGTCCCCGGTGATGCGTTGTGCAGACCTCACTACCCTCTGGAGAGCCTTACGGTTGTGGGCGGAGCAGTTGCCGTACCAGGCGGTGATACAGCCTGACAGGATGCTCTTGATTATGCATCTGTAGAAGTTTGTGAGTGCTTTTGGTGACAAGCCAAATTTCTTCAGCCTCCTGAGGTTGAAGAGGCACTGCTGTGCCTTCTTCACAACGCGGCCTGCGTGGGTGGACCAATTCAGTTTGTCTGTGATGTGTACGCCGAGGAACTTAAAACTTACTACCCTCTCCACTGCTGTCCCGTCAATGTGGATAGGGGGGTGCTCCCTCTGCTGTTTCCTGAAGTCCACAATCATCTCCTTTGTTTTGTTGACGTTGAGTGTGAGGTTATTTTCCTGACACCACACTCCGAGGGCCCTCACTTCCTCCCTGTAGGCTGCCTCGTCGTTGTTGGCAATCAAGCCTACCTCTGTAGTGTCGTCCGCAAACTTGATTGAGTTGGAGGCGTGCATGGCCACGCAGTCGTGGGTGAACAGGGAGTACAGGAGAGGGCTCAGAACACACCCTTGTGGGGCCCCAGTGTTGAGGATCAGCGGGATGGAGATGTTGTTACCTACCCTCACCACCTGGGGGCGGCCCGTCAGGAAGTCCAGTACCCAGTTGCACAGGGCGGGGTCGAGACCCAGGGTCTCGAGCTTGTTGACGAGTTTGGAGGGTACTATGGTGTTAACCTCTTGAGCTTATGGCTCAATACTGCCCCGTTGGAGGAAGTGCGTGCCCATAGTAAACTGAAAATATTTTTTTCCAAAATTGCTAATATATGCATATAATAATTATTATTGAATAGAAAACACTCTAAAGTTTCTAAAACCGTTTAAATTATGTCTGTATGTAAAGCAGAACTCTCAGGGCAGCCTTTCTCCCAAACTCTCTCTTGTCAAGAGAAAAGTTGGGTCAACTTTGACGTCATCGCCCCCACCCTTCCCAGGCAGCTACCGATCTGGGAACAGTATGTATTTGTTCAGCGCGATGTCTGCTTTCAATTGGCACGTTCATTGTTTGAATTTCGCGCTCCCTCATCCTTTGGCGGGCGAAAATGCCCGGTTCACTCTCACATACATGCACTCTATTGCGCGCGGCCGATTTGGGGAACGTTCTTTTCCAATAGACACCAGTTGAAGCCGGTTCGTTTGTTCGCGATGATCATTGTTTTACATGATAAAAACATCATTTTGCTCGATTCTGCACTTAGTTTGACCAGTTTAGTCGACATATAATATGTAATTTTGAAGATTTGATGTGCAAGAGTGCGGGACCAGAAGGAGCAGAAGTTATTTTGGGTGCATTTCAGCTGAAGCTGTTAGCATATGCTAATACAAAGACGCACAACTTGAAACCAAACGATGTATTGGGTAAGTATGACTCCTTCTACGTCTTCTGATCGAAGAACATCAAAGGTAAGGGAATATTTATGTGGTTATTTTGGGTTTCTGTGGACTCCAAACGTAGAGGAGACACTGCTAATATCTGAGCGCCGACTCATAGCATAGACTAGTGAACGAATTCTGTAACGTTAAAAATAAATGTAACACAGCGGTTGTATTAAGAAGAAGTGTATCTTTGTAACTATATGTAGAACATGTATATTTAGTCATGTTTATTGCTTGTTATCTGATGTTATCTGTCGGAGCTATCATAATTTCTCCGGACATTTTGAGTAGCATTTTTGAAATGTCGTCATTGTAAACAGAGATTTATGGATATTAATGGCATATTATTGAAAAAAAAAATGTACTGTGTAACATGTAATATTACTGTCATCTGATGAAGATTTTCAAAAGGTTAGTGAATTATTTATTTTTTAATCCTACTTTTAAATTTTATATTTTCTGGGACAAAATGGCCGCCGCTTGCCTTTTGTTTCGGTGGTGGTCTAATATAAATGTGTGCTATGTTTTCGCCGTAAAACATTTTAGAAATCTGACTTGCTGGGTAGATGAACAAGGTGTTTATCTTTCATTTGAGCTGTTGGACTTGTGTAGGTGTGGAGGTTAAATATTTCTAAGAATATTTTTTCGCATTTTGCGTTATGCTAATGAGCTTGAGCCGTAGTCACGATCCCGGATCCGGGATGGGTAGCATCAAGAGTTAAATGCTGAGCTGTAGTCGATGAACAGCATTCTCACATAGGTATTGCTCTTGTCCAAATGGGTTAGGGCAGTGTGCAGTGTGGTTGCGAATGCGTCATCTGTGGACCTATTGGGGCTGTAAGAAAATTGGAGTGGGTCTAGGGTGTCAGGTAGGGTGGAGGTGATATGGTCCTTGACTAGTCTCTCAAAGCACTTCATGATGACGGAAGTGAGTGCTACGGGGCGGTAGTCGTTTAGCTGAGTTACCTTAGCTTTCTTGGGAACAGGAACAATGGTGGCCCTCTTGAAAGATGTGGGAACAGCAGACTGGGATAAGGATTGATTGAATATGTCCGTAAACACACCAGCCAGCTGGTCTGCGCATGCACTGAGGATGCGGCTGGGGATGCCGTCTGGGCCTGCAGCCTTGCGAGGGTTAACACGTTTAAATGTTTTACTCACGTCGGTTGCAGTGAAGGAGAGTCCGCAGGTTTTGGTAGCAGGCCGTGTCAGTGGCACTGTATTGTCCTCAAAGCGAGCAAAAAAGTTATTTAGTCTGTCTGGGAGCAAGACATCCTGGTCCGCGACGGGGCTGATTTTCTTTTTGTAATCAGTGATTGACTGTAGACCCTGCCACATACCTCGTGTCTGAGCCGTTGAATTGCGACACCACTTTGTCTCTGACGCTTAGCTTGTTTGATTGCCTTGCGGAGGGAATAGCTACACTGTTTGTATTCGGTCATGTTTCCGGTCACCTTGCCCTGGTTAAAAGCAGTGGTTCAAGCCACGGTTTCTGGTTTGGGAATGTTTTAATCGTTGCTGTTGCTGTGGGTATAACATCGCTGATGCACTTTCTAATGAACTAGCTCACCGAATCAGCGTATTCGTCAATGTTGTTGTTAGACGCAATGCGGAACATATCCCAATCCACGTGATCGAAGCAGTCTTGAAGCGTGGAATCAGATTGGTCGGACCAGAGTTGAACAGACCTGGGTGCGGGAGCTTCTTGTTTTAGTCTCTGTCTGTAGGCTGGAAGCAACAAAATGGAGTCGTGGTCAGCTTTTCCGAAAGGAGGGCGGGGGAGGGCCTTATATGCGTCGCGGAAGTTAGAATAACAATGATCCAGGGTTTTACCAGCCCTGGTTGCACAATCGATATGCTGATAGAATTTAGGGAGTCTTGTTTTCAGATTAGCCTTGTTAAAATCCCCAGCTACAATGAATGCAGCCTCAGGATATGTGGTTTCCAGTTTACATAGAGTCAAATAAAGTTCTTTCAGGGCCATCGATGTGTCTGCTTGGGGGGGAATATATACGGCTGTCATTATAATCGAAGAGAATTCCCTTGGTAGATAATGCGGTCAACATTTGATTGTGAGGAATTCTAAGTCAGGTGAACAGAAGGACTTTAGTTCCTTTATGTTGTTATGATCACAGCACGTCTCGTTAATCATAAGGCATACCCCCCCCGCCCCTCTTCTTACCAGAAAGATGCTTGTTTCTGTTGGCGCGATGCATGAAGAAACCAGCTGGCTGCACCAACTCCGATAGCGTCTCTCAAGTGAGCCATGTTTCGGTGAAGCAAAGAACATTACAGTCTCTGATGTCTCTCTGGAATGCTACCCTTTCTCGGATTTCATCAAACTTGTTGTCAAGAGACTGGACATTGGCGAGTAGTATACTAGGGAGTGGTGCGCGATGTGCCCGTCTCCGGAGCCTGACCAGAAGACCGCTTCGTTTGCCCCTTTTACGGCGTCGTTGTTTAGGTTCGCTGGCTGGGATCCGATCCATTGTCCTGGGTGGAAGGCAAAACACAGGATCCGTTTCGGGAAAGTCATATTCCTGGTCGTAATGATGGTGAGTTGACGTTGCTCTTATATTCAGTAGTTCCTCCCGACTGTATGTAATGAAACCTAAGATTACCTGGGGTACCAATGAAAGAAATAACAGGTAAAAAAAAATACTGCATAGTTCCTTAGGAACGCGAAGCGAGGCGGCCATCTCTGTCGGCGCCTGAAGTCTTCGGTTGCTAGATCGAATCTGGCGTTCTACCCCTGAACAAGGCGTTAACCAACTGTTCCTAGGCCGTCATTGTAAATAAGAATTTGTTCTTAACTGACATGCCTAGTTAAATCAAATAAAAATACGCAGGCTGGCACCCGTTTCTTGCCGGGCCATGGCTCCAGCGAACCATCTCTCACTTTGGGCCAAAGCCAGGCCACAGGTACTTTTCAGATCGCATTTACATAACAATGGCCAACTGTGAACTTTAACACCTTCTCACAAAGCAACTTTTGATTATGCAGAGGTTGTTGCTTCTGCTCTTCACAAGTGGGGCAGTGGCTGTCATGAAATTTTGCCAGCCGGTAAATGTCATGCAAATAACTGCTGGTCTCACGGTAATCGACTTAATTAACATACACGTTTAGCATCTCCAGGCTTCCACGCATAGCCTAAAAGCCACTGATACCTTTGAAACATCTACATTTTAAAATGTCTAATAAATACATTAACTTTAGCCTACATCCTCACAATAAATCCATAATTTATTTTAGGCAGGTCTAAAGAAACTTTATGATATTAAGAAAATGTAGACTATTTCAGAAGAACAGAAAAGCATATTCAGAGTCATCCTTATGTTTGAATGCATGTGTTGCCACCTGAGGGTCACGCACTACTCCAAGCAAATTTAGAACTTGTGTTATTCAAAACATAAAATACAGTTTAAAAAAATTGAAAAATAGCGTGATATGATATTTTGGCCATATCGCCCAGCATTAGCTACTCAGAGTTATTTGGCTACTTCAGTTGTGATGCAAACCTTTTCAAAACATATAGGCCTATGGGCCTGGCTACAGTACATGATGTATGATGACTATGATTTGAAAAAGCTGCATGCACTGTTTCTTGCCTTAGACTGCACACGCTGGGCATCATTCACCAGTGATAATATTCTCACTCAGACTATTCTCAATGTAATCTTGTTTTTACATATACTAAATAATGTGTGTGAAATTTGATTTGGATTTAGAATGGGCCCTTATCATGCACCTGTGGAGCAGGGGGAAAAGACATCCGTTTGCACTCGAATAGCAAATGGAGGGCGCTTTTCCAAACGGTTCATTGTCATGCCAGCCAGGTAGGCTACTCCGGTTGTAAAGCAAAGCAATGTCTTTAATATTAAGAAATCAATATAGTACTCCTAGCCTATTGAAAGCTGATGGGATCCTCTTTTTAATAGAGGCCATCAAAACACTGTTCTCTCACGCAATTGCATTGCCTATAGAAATGTTGCGCAACATGGGCTTATAGGAACACTTTTCATTCAATGCATCAACCAGCTACGAGCAGCTGGCTCTCGTCTCCGTAACAGTACTATTCACAAGTCCTCACTGTCAGACATAGCTATGGAAGCAATGTCCCTAGTATAACATAAGGGTTGTATACACTAGTGTAACACCGGTGTTCCAGTTGAAAAGTAGCATATGTGTGCAATGCTTGGCGGAGCTCGGGAGCTTATACAGTATGAGGCGATTCCTGCTGTTTGATGTTGCCTCTCCTCTGGTGACTAAAGAGGGCTATAATGGCTGCCGGGGCAGGGGGGCGGGGGGACGAAAACTCAGTCTCTGGACTATTAGGCATGAAAGACCCCCCTATTCAGGCCCGGCACACTAAAACCCTCCGCGGGGGCCAGTGTGTGTGTGTGTGTGTGTGTGTGGAGGGGCTTCATACTTGAAGGCAACTTAAGAAATCTGACAACAAGCTCTCCGTTCGCACTAATCCATCTCCCTGGGTGAAGGGAATTATAGGTAAACACATGCCTTCATTATTTGCCTTGCTGCATCTCAACACTCGGCAGCACTCACTTCCACACACAATATTCCCCCATGCTAAAGGATTACGCCCAATCACCTCTGTATTGCTGCGCACTTAGCTCCGTAAAATGGTTAGAGAGGAGTCGTGGGGAAGAGAGGAGAGAGAGAGAGAGGGCTTATTAGGTCGCAGTGGTTTTAGTGAGTTAGCAAAAGCTAGCAACAACAAATCCTCAGTCCGTCCCCCTCATGCCCCCCCATCTGGAAAGGCTGGGTTGGGAGCTGTCTGGGTTTAGATGGGCATCGAGTGAGGATGAGAGTTCACTGCCTGCTGGGTTCTCTTTGGGGGCTGCGGTGTCAACACTTCAGGCAAGGGGATGGTGGGGTGGGTGGGGTCAATGACCCAGTTTATGCACTTTATTACCAAGCCAGTGAAACATACCTACCCCTGGAATAGAGACAAGACATTGTCTCTGATACAGAATGTTGTTAATGCAGAACTCTCTGCTGGCTCTAAACTCTGAACAGATTTAGCTGTTGACATGCCAGGTTGCGAATCAGACCACTAGACCAACGCAACCCCCCGATGACAAATACACTGAAGGGTGAGACGACACCTGTGAAAGCACAGTACCACATCTCTACCAAGACATCCATGAGAGGGGCTCCATGCTGGAGAGCTCACCCCAGATGAGTTGACGTGTCACAGACTTGGCAGGGCTGGGTGTGAGGGGGTTAAGTTCTGGAGGAGCAGTAGTAGTTCTGAGATGGAACCCACCCCCCTACCAGCTCTGTCCCTGTTAATGCAGTGCCTCTGGAAAGGCCCGGGGCTCCATGGTTCTGTCTCCTGCCACCAGCCCTGCCTGCCTGTCTCTGCCTCCTAACCTATTCCCCTCGCTGACTGTCTATTGGCCTGCCTGCCTCACCATCTGCCAATCTCAATAGCAAAGCAGTCCATATAACCATCTAAGACCCCTCTGTCTCCCTGTCTGTCTTTCTGCGTACAAGGCTCTGCTACCCCGCCAGCCAGCCAGCCGCCAATCTCCCAGTTTGGCAGTAAAGAGTCAACCTACAATATGAACAGTTGTCGGTCTTAGTGAATCATCAGAGAGCATCCATCTCCTCTGATATTACTGCACAAAAGGCCAGAGAAAAACTTTCACAAGCTGTGTTTTTTCTGTCTGGGTATAGATGATTTGTTTTTCTGTTTAGTGTGAGGATTAGGGGGATTAGAAAGCAAAACTTGAGGAAGATTAAGAAAACAAAACAAGACTTTGGTATATCAGCCAAGCAATGCCACACAGTGTGTTTTTAGACCGATCTGAAAACCAAGCAGCAAGGATTTGGTCAAATTGGATTCAATTGGATTTTGGCCATTTGAGATTTGCCTCGTTTATCTTGTTTTGGGGGGGCTTATTTCGTGCTTCCGAGCTTTCTCAGTGAACCTCGTGGAGCTACCAGCGAGGTAATGCACTGGTGGTGGAGCTGGGTTGGTTATCATGGAGGCATAAACTTCTATTGGGGAAATCTGCTGGAAGAACAATGCTTTGTTGGGACTAGGTTGCCATCAATTTGTTGGGTCTAAGAAGGGAAAATCCAGAATCTTAAAATGTAAAACCCTTCCACAGGGTACTTTGTGTATCCCACTATAAGTTCTCCTATCCATCATTCTTTGTTTTCCTTGAGGGTGTACAGCTGGAACCCATATGGATATTTGGAAAAGCATTTTCATGCTAAAGTCTGCAGCTAGAGCACTGCTCCAATCCTGATTAGTAAGTGAAGTGTCTAAAAACACTAAAGCAAAAGTAAAGATCCCTTTTCAGGAAGATTGCCCATAGTGTCCATCAATCAATAGGAAGTTACAGCCTACCTTCCCATTTGCAACAGAAAACACATGCCATCTCTTCAAGAAACCTGGTCTGCTTTGGTTGTGCTCTTTGCCCAACTTCATAACTAGTTTAGCCCCTATAAGGCTCACACTGCTCTAATTTTAAGCGTTCTGTTAACCTCACTTAACATTGCACAACCCACTGGGGGCTTGTCGGACTCGGATGTTTCTTGAAAAATGTGCCCCTCACTTTCTCCCCCATCTAAACGGATGACATACATATAGAACCTCATCAATCAGCCTGGATGAAATATGGGGAGGTAAAGGAGGTGCTGCCGTCACCCCGGGGTAACCACTTCATTATTTCCAGAAATACTTACAGCTACAAGTGGAGGACAGGAGCAGGGCAGAGACTGACCCAAAAACTCACCACTCATAAACAGGCTCAGAAATGACTCCAACGACAACACCAAATCTCCACTGCATGTAAATAAATACACGCAGGGAGATGGACCCCAAACCCACAGTCACAAGATCGATGTCACTTTAGTGACTTCATTTCATACTCCATTTCCTTAAAGTTAATGTTAGATATGTATTGAGTCTAACTCCACATTTTACGTATTACCCACTTATGAATATTTACAGTTGCAATATAGGTTAAGTACCTTTCCCGGGGATAAAGAGAGCAGTTCTGTCCCCTTCGGGCAGCGTGCTGCTGTTCACATATCCAATTCCCTAACCACTTCTCCCCATTAATGCCTGTGGTGTTTAATGGCTTTCTGTTTCATCTCCCTCACTTTAACTCACACAGATATTATAATAAAGCACAGCAGCACTCGTGGACAAGCTCCAAGGACAGCTGTTATGATAATTATGATAAAGATGGAATTATAATACCCCAATAAAATATTTACATTCCACTCCTTTGAAAACACATTTCAAGATTTTAGAGAATTTCCAGAGGCCTTCCTACACTGTGTGGAATCCACTCAACTTGGAGTGAGGAAAGTACATACCGCTGAGAAATCTAAAGTGATATGTGCATATTTCAGCGTGTTCCAGTAAATGTTAAATCTGCATCTTAAACACAATGCTAATTCATCACAATCCTTCAGTGAGGCTACAGTTGAAAAGTTGTTGTTGGAGCCCCCCCCTCCTGTGGGAGATTATAATTTAGATGACCCCTTAATTCCTCTGACCTGTGGAGAGAGGTCTGTCTGATTGCCGGGTGTATTCTTAAGCCGTATCATTTTCCCTTGGCTTATTGTTTTGTGCTGGCCTGGATTTAATATTGGCCTGTTTTAATATCTGTCCACCATGTGTTGAGACAGGGCTGGCGGCTATAGGATTAGGACGGTTTGTGTGCGACTGAAAGACAACATTATTTAATACAGCGAGCCGGTGACCCTCATATCGATTAATCCCTCTAAGATTGTACTTGCACATTCAGCAAGCTCTTACCTCAATGTTCCCCTTGTGGCGTCTGTTCGCAGAACGCCTCTCCCCTATCGTGCTAGGATTTTTAAGCCTCCTCTAAATCTGATTTGTAGAAGTTCTCCGACCACTTGAAGACATGTGGGCCCCTCCAGTGGCTTGGTGCGACTTTAAGATCAACCGTAAAACGCATCACAACTAGTAGCAGAGCTTTGACTGCTTTTCATAGGAGCCGTTTCTTCTTTAAATCCTTTCATTATCTATATTTGGGGAAGATTTTGCTGCTGTCGCAGGGTTGGTGGAAAATATAATTAGGGTGACGGCTAAGACCGAGAACAGAGAGCGTCTAGTCCTGGATTCTAATAAACTGTGTTTAACAACGCCTCGTGTTAATATAGTCGGAGGTCTGGCACAGCTGCATGCTCAATAAAAAAGGTTGTTCGCCGGGGGTTACACGCATTAAAGCTGGTTGCTGGTTATTTAAATTGCTAAAACCTCAAGTAAAGACCTAACAGTCTAACGCGACATCAACAAGCTTCTACAACAAGAGCTGCTTTTGCCTACTTTTGGTTTCACAGCTCTTTTTCCTCTCCCCCTGTTGGTGTTTCCAGTGGGCCCCTGAGAGCTGACAGTGTCAATGTGACCACATGCTGATGGGACCATTAATACCATTAAAATGTTCCTCCTTGAGCCAGTCTCACCCTGCTCAGGGCCGTGGCACTCAGCCCAACACAGCGTAAACCTAAATTGGCTTAAGACGAAGGCCTTGAGACCAGGCTGTGAGCTATTAAAGTCATATGATTTGGGTTTGACACTAGGACAGAGGTCAAACACTTCAAAAAGGCTGCTCTGTGGCAAAAAGAAATGGAGATTTTCAAACTTAATATGGAGCAGCATTTTTATTTATTTTTCAAAAAAATGTCTGAGAGAAAAAAGCTGGGAGATCTAGGGTAAACCATAAAGGCCACACACAGCTTGGCTATTTAGTTCCATCTTGTAATTTTCCATCAGTCTCACTCTAATCGGTGTCTCTTTACCATTGACAAGATGGCTGATTAAGTCTTTCAGACATGGAGAGAACCCAGGACAAATGGGATGATGAATGTGACAAACTTCTGCTAATGGGGTGGAATTCAGTTTGAAAAGCAACGCTAAGCTGCAAATTTCAGCAGTCAACATCCAAACAGTTCATCACGCTGCAGAGCTAAAGACCAGCCGGTACGCAATGCTGCCCCTTTTAACGTCCCCAATTAAAATGACTAACAAAGATTTATTTGTATTTTTTTAAATTCCCTTCTGCTTGCTTTGCAATAAATACCCGCAGAGTAAGTGAAAAGGGAAATAATTAAAACATCATAAAAAAAAATTTAAAAGTATAAATTGTCACTACATGGTCCTTGCGTTCTGAGCAAATATTTATACCTTCCCCATTTAGCAGAGACAGAAATAAATGATGGGGATTAGTGCTGGGCATCAGGGTTTGGCAACTATTAAAAATATCAATACAGGGGAATAAAAATGACTTATCCAATAAACAAGTTTTCTGGGGAGGGTTCAGGGGGCTCCAATGATTCCGCAGTAGTAGAGAAACTATGATGATGCCCTACACTGCGAATCATTCCCTGATGTTGTCGTTTTCACTGCAGCTCTATGAAAGGCCAAGCTAAAGCCGACGTGGGCCTCCTTTCCTTCAGAAAACTCCTGGGCCGGGAAGGTCGGAAAGGGAGGTCGTTTCTCAAACTTCCTTTCGGAGCAACAATGACTTTTGGTCACAAATTAGAGCAGGGAGGAGGGGGAACACAGAGGAGAAGAACATGACTGAGAAGAACACCGTGGCCCCAAACTGTTAATGACCCATAATGACGACTCCACAGAGTGCCACAGATGCAGGATGACAGTAATGGAGAGATTTGCCTGTGGTCATATTCTCATATATGCAAGGCAGGGACACAGAGAAGAAGAGCTGCAACAGTGTACTAACCTGCCACCCTTCCTGTAACCTGGTTCCAGAAAAATAACATGCAAGGAAGCAGGAAAAAAAACACAAAAACACACACTCCTGAGGACAGCCTATACCCAGCCTACAGTACGTAACAACATCCTAGTAATAGTAGAAGTCCTATGCTGTTGGCTTGGAAGTGGGGCAGGGGTGGTCCTTGGTGAATTAATTAGTTGTTTTCCTGAGTGCTTAGACTGACACAGTCACCTAGAAAGGCCTCTAGCGAGATTCGGTAAACACCTTTATCCATCGGAATAATGAATATGTAATCATAAGAGAGCTTCTTTTAGTCTCAGCGGTTTGTTAAACCTGACAGTGGTGTACAGCGCAAGATGCTGACTGGACCACCTGGTCTCCCTATTGCCCTCACTGTATGGCGGTGCTGGCTAATTCAGGAGTTATCCAGCCTTTCCCTGTGTCCCCCTCTCTCTGCCTCCAGAAGAGCTGAGTTTAATTAGAGGGGGCCCTGTTTGCTCAACATCTCTTCTAACGGGTAATTATACTGTCTATACCTGTGCACTTTAAACCACAACACTGGCTGGTCCAGGCCTTTCTGGGCAATGTCCTGCAAATAGACTCCTCTAGCCGGGTAGTGTTCATTAGGCACAAAAATGGAAGAAAACAGAATTAAATGAGAAAGCTCTAGCTGAACTTAACCAAAACAGGCATGTTTTTATTGTTCTGCAGTGTGCCCTAATGAACACAACCCACAGGGCTCGACATTAAGGCTTGTCCGTGGAAAATATGCATATGTATGTATGTATGTATGTATGTATGTATGTATGTATGTATGTATGTATGTATGTATGTATGTATGTATGTATATATATATATATATATAAATATATATATATTAGTAAAAAGTATAGTAAGAAGTAAAAAGAAAGAAAATCACACAAATCACAATATCAAAGCAGGGCAGTGCATAGCTGACTGAGAAAATTGTCTATATTCCTATTTGATATAGCATATTTCAGGGTTCACCCAACTGGCTGCTCACGGGTAGTTTTATTTGGCCCCCCAAGTTTTCTGAGCAAAATAAAATAAAAATGTTATTTAACATTTTCATTGTTGAACATAAAAAGAGACTAAAAACAACCAGGAAATCAGCTCCAAGTCATTTTAATTTGGGAAATCTGTTCTCAAGTATCCTCAGGCATAATAGAGACATGTGATCATATACAAATGTAAGCAAGGATTGAAATGATGTTTTTGTCAAATATTAAATCCGTTTGGGCTTCTTGCGGTCAATTTGAAGTCTACAAATTATTTGTAATTATGTTCCAGCCCCCTGACCATCCACTCAAGCAAACAATTATTTTAAATAAATAAAAACTGGCCCGTGGCTGAATCTACTTGATGATACCTGGCCTATTACTAAAATATATATATATACATATATATATATACATATATACACACACACACACACACACACACACACACACACACACACACACACACACACACACATACAGCAAAAGAACAATGTAGACAGAGCTAAGAGTCTAAGAAAATATCTGGACAGAATAGTATTATTATTTTTTTGTTCTCTCCCTCAAATGATCTGGGCCTATAGCCAAAGTCTACTTTTATAGCAGACACTCCGGTGACTTATTGTTATAGAAGCCTAAATGTTATAGTTTCTCTACATTTCATATGAATATGACTTGGCCGATTAAGCCACTTTCAGGTTAATACATGCTAGAGTTCTCCTGATGCACTATTTCACGATCAAAAGTTTAAGGTGTTTTTGAATAACCCAAAACATGGGAGGCTTAAGGTAAAAAATAAGAGCGAGAGAAAAAACAATAGCAAAATATAAAAATCTATTGCGAAATTTGAAAAATAACTTGAGTTGATTGAGCAAAGCATTAAGTGAATTGATACATGCATGCAAGCGAGGCTAAAAAATTAATAATATTCCATCCTTGCAAACCAAACAACCAAAAAGCCTAATCCTACTGATTGAAATATCATAAAAGCATTAAAAGACAAATTAAAGTTGAGTATTTTCCAAACTACTCAAAAAAATAAGTGTTTAAAGTCCACAAGTTGAAGCTTTTAAAATGTGAATAATATTGAAATTCAGAGTCTATGCTATTCTCAATTACAGATTTATTTTGAATGACAAGAAGTGAAATTGAGCAACCTATACCAAGATGGAAAAATCTAATGTCAAAAATATATATAATTTTTTTAATTTAGGAGACATATGAGGAAATCTTAGGAAAAGATGCATAGTTCGCACTAGGCCCATTTCCATATTAATCAAGCAATGTGCGACCTACAGTTGAAGTGGGAAGTTTACATACACCTTAGCCAAACACATTTAAACTCAGTTTCTCATAATTCCAGACATTTAATCCTAGTAATTCCCTGTCTTAGGTCAGTTAGGATCACCACTTAATTGTCAGAATAATAGTAGAGAGATTTTTTTTATTTATCCGTTATTTGATTTATTTCAGCTTTTATTTATTTCATCACATTCCCAGTGGGTCAGAAGTTTACATGCACTCAATGAGTATTTGGTAGCATTGCCTTTAAATTGTTTAACTTGGATCAAACGTTTCTGGTAGCCTTCCACAAGCTTCCCACAATAAGTTGGGTGAATTTTGGCCCATTCCTCCTGACAGAGCTGGTGTAACTGAGTCAGGTTTGTAGGCCACCTTGCTCGCACACGCTTTTTCAGTTCTGCACACATATTTTCTATAGGATTGAAGTCAGGGCTTTGTGATGGCCACTCCAATACCTTGATTTTGTCCTTAAGCCATTATGCCACAACTTTGGAAGTATGCTTGGGGTCATTGTCCATTTGGAAGACCCATTTGCGACCAAGCTTTAACTTCCTGACTGATGTCTTGAGATGTTGCTTCAATATATCCACATCATGATGCCATCTATTTTGAGAAGTGCACCAGTCCCTCGTGCAGCAAAGCACCCCCACAACATGATGCTGCCACCCAGGTACTTCACGGTTGGAATGGTGTTCTTCGGCTTGCAAGCCTCCCCCTTTTTCCTTCAAACATAACAATGGTTATCATGGCCAAACAGTTATATTTTTGTTTCATCAGACCAGAAGACATGTCTACAAAAGTATTATCTTTGTCCCCATGTGCAGTTGCAAACCGTAGTCTGGCTTTTTTATGATGGTTTTGGAGCAGTGGCTTCATCCTTGCTGAGAAGCCTTTCAGGTTATGTCGATATATGACTCGTTTTACTGTGGATCTAGATACTTTTGTACCTCTTTCCTCCAGCATCTTCACAAGGTCCTTTGCTATTGTTATGGGATTGATTTGCACTTTTTGTACGTTCATCTCTAGGAGACAGAATGCGTCTCCTTCCTGAGCGGTATGACGGCTGCATGGTCCCATGGTGTTTATACTTGCGTACTATTGTTTTTACAGACGAACGTGGTACCTTCAGGCATTTGGAAATTGATCTCAAAGATGAACCAGACTTGTGGAGGTCTACAATTTCTTTTCAGAGGTCTTGGCTGATTTCTTTTGATTTTCCCATGATGTCAAGCAAAGAGACACTGAGTTTGAAGGTAGGCCTTGAAATATATCCACAGGTACACCTCCAATTGACTCAAATGATGTCAATTAGCCTATCAGAAGCTTCAAAAGCCATGACATAATTTTCTGGAATTTTCCAAGCTGTTTAAAGGCACAGTCAACTTAGTGTATGTAAACTTCTGACCCACTGGAATTGTGATAGTGAGTTATAAGTGAAATAATCTGTAAACAATTGTTGGAAGAATTACTTGTGTCATGCACAAAGTAGATGTTCTAACTGACTTGCCAAAAGTATAGTTTGTTAACAAGAAATTTGTGGAGTGGTTGAAAAACAAGTTTTAATGACTCCAACCTAAGTGTATGTAAACTTCCAACTTCAACTGTACATACAACACATAGTAGCCTAGGCCTAATAAGAGAGGAGGATGAGACAAACTTGCCAATCAGTTTACAATTATCCAGTTTTGAGGAGAGCAGAGTGGCTCCATGATGATTTACTACCCATCACAAGACATGAGGCTCGTTGACTGTCACTCTCTCCTTCTGCGTGCTTCAGCGCACACAGACAGTGTAGTAGCCTAGGCCTGTCTTTTGTGCCAGAGCTCCACCAGAGTGGAATAGGCCATTCAAAAAAAATGTGGCTCAGCTAAACATATTTTGTCATGTCATGATTCTTCTCATCCCTCCCATAGCATGTGAGCGAAATTACAGTCTATGGGCAAGCACAGAAAATCAGTCACCCTTTTGGAATATGGTTTTACAAACCTTTTTTATTGTTTGGACAAGTGACTTCAGCTTTCGGAAAGTAAAAAAATAAAATAATAATAAAATCAGAAAGACAAGTGATTAAAAAAGTTAATGTCAAGCCCTGACCGAGCTACCAGGATTATCAGCACAGCTAGTTCCGAGTGGGTGGTGGACTGGGGAGAAAAAAAAACAGCACGCAGAGTCGGAGAATGCTAGAAATGTTTGACGTGCACAGCCACAACAAATACAGCGAGGCAGACTGGAATTCATCACTAGGCCTTCAGCAAGTATCAGAAAGATGCTAAAAAAAAAAGCACAAAAGCCGAGTAGCTTGAAGGCAAAATGGTTTGGGGGGGTTGCAATTTCATGGAATACTTTCTTTGGGTCAGGTTAGCTAGGTGTGTATGACTGAAACGCAATAGTGGACATTAATAATCCCAGTTAATTATTGACGGTGTGTTCATTATTAGGGCAACTCTTCCATCTTGGGATGAGGGTGGAGATTTTAATTTCATTCTCCACTGGTGCAGATATCCCAGCAAAGCTCCATCAGTCTGGGTTGTATGTGGCGACATGAAGAACCAGTAACTCTACAGTTTCTATAGCAAGCTATTTGACTGGCTATACTTTGTGTGCTGGGAGTCAGTCTTAAAAGACAAGGCAAATCATTTGAAAGTGGATTGTTGAAAGAGGCACAGCAACAGTCCACAGAAAGGCTGTGTGGCCGAGTCCAAGCAAGAAGAACAATGTGCATTATGCAGCATGTACCAAAGGTCTGCAGCTCGACAAAAATATATTTATAGCAGTGAATGGACGGAAGAAACAGCGCAGGGGTATCCATCCATCTGGGAGAGCCAGGGGATATCCTGGGTAAATTGGTCACACAAGACACAATGTCCATTACAGAAAACTTACTCCAGCCAGGCCCTGTGCAGTGTCCAAACACACAAAGCTCAGCCAAGGGCACAAACTATCATATTAATCTAACAATTTAGCCCTACTTCCAGCAAAGCAAGAGAATAACCATTCAGGCTTCACTTCAAGAAACATATTTTGATGATATAGTGTTTGTCTTGACAGCTTGAACTGACTGCCAAACTGAACATTGAACCATCTGTGTCTACTGTGTATCACTCAGTCCATGTCTGTGGGCTTCTACAAAAGTGACGTGTGGTATGTCTAACTGTTCATGGATAACTAACTGATGCAAGCAGGGAATGGAACCGCCTTAAACCAATAACAGTGCTAGGATCAGGAATAAATGTGGGGAATGTGATTGCAATTACTGAACGTTTTGGGAGAACAACAACTATTACGTACATTTTCCTAAAATTAAAGTCTCACTTAATTTGCATTTGTAATTCCACCGCTGGTTTTGTACTCCCTGATTGGCAAGTAAACAAAATGGTTATTTACATTCCATTATAAAATCATTCTTTGTTTAACAAATATTTGACTGTTTGTGCTTTTTAATATGGATGGCGGTGGGAAAAGTTATTTGATGAGGTTGCGGACCAAATCCTGAATCTCAAGAGAGCCATTGTGTGGCGGTATGTACAATGCTGCCACCACCAGGCATTACACGTAAAGGCATTGAGAGGCTGTGACAGTGTTATGCGTCCCAGATCTAATCAAGAAACTAGTAGGAAGGCTACTTACATGCATAACATCAGAAAAAGCTCTGATTACTGATGTAGTTAACTAGCATGGACGCACTGTTTAATAGTGGATTTATCCATTTTTATTACATGGAATTCAAAATATTGTGCCGAGCAAATGGAAGCCTTTACAAAAATAGATATTTGGCTGGCTCAATTAATTAGATACAAATGTCAGTGAGAAAACTTACTCCAATTGCCCATAAGGGGATATAGAAAGTTTTATTGTATTTCAATTAGATTTGAATAAATATGCCTGTTAGTTTGCCTACCACATTAGGGCAAAAACCAAAAATACCTTTAATTACATTGAACAAAACAACTATCATCCTCCGATGCATAACTAAAAACAACATACCAATGGCATTAAGCCTAATTATTACATATACTGTAAGAAAAGCATGGCCAACTGTAGCTTGACTGAGGAATAACAGATGTGCTTGCTTGCCTGCTGTATGCATAGTTACATGCCTCCTATGAAGCTCAGATGAGCCACAGTTCAAACGTGCGAAATGCAGCTCTCTTCCATTCAAAACACAGGCAATCTAGATAATGTCAAAGCACCTGTATAACAATCCATGTGTAGATGTAGTGCTCCACACACATTTGCCCAGCCCTTCACTTTGGAATGTTGCCAATATGCAATGACACTTCTGACACTACATTAATATAGGTATTATATGCTAAATGAATTAGTCTATTTCAATAAGCAGGAATAGGAAGTTAGATTATTAGACGTCCCTTGCTTAAAATAGATTAGCATCTATAAAAAGTAACGGCTTGCTTTGATAAGCTTAGGCTTTCAAAGGATATCAAAACTTTTCAGACAAGTCTGTGTCAGTCTGACAGTCACCCTTAGTGTAGATTAGTAAATGTTCCATTCAATAAACATACGGTATACCAACTTGAAACGGACGTGAAATTAATAGCATCAGGAGCATTGGACAAAATGAATAACCAAGTAGCGCACAGAACATTTCCCTCTCCAAAACAAGCTGCCAAGGGGTACCTAACAGCTATTCAACAACTATTGTGGTTATGAATCATGTAAATAATTGCCCTTTTGCCAGAGTACAGCCATAATCCAAAATGGAAGAACAATTCGACATTATGCTACAGTGTATTTGGTGAAATAGCGTACCACAGCGCTGACTACATTATAAAAGTTTCCAATGCGCTGGGATGGGGCACGTCGGTCTGTTTACACTAGAGCTATTTACTGATCAAAGGGACATCAAACCACCCTATTCGAACTAGCCATACACGAATTTCTCTGTCGAACAATAAATGCGTAGGAAGTAACATTATAATGTTACAGGCTTTTCGCCAGAAAACTTGGATGTTGTACTGCTAGAGGCACTGGACTGCCTTCAAGACAACGAACTTCGGAATGCGTTCTTCGACGGAAAGCGCGACAGACCCGTTATCATAGGCTACTTCAAATTCCTGGGCTTTTTACAATACAAACAAACAAAATACACTACACAATAAATGATGAGTCTTACCTTTGAATACTTCTCCTCGAACTGTAAGCAATACGCTGCCCGCAGCAATTAGACAAGTTAAAAGTCTATCCATTGCGGTAGAGTATCGCGAACGTTACCCCCAGCTCCGGGGTAAGATCAATTCTACTCTTCCGCTGTAATAGAGGAAAATATTCCGTTTTACAGTTAACGTGCCCGGTACCTACTGGGAGTGTTCCCCTGTCTGTCTTTTCCTACTGGTTTACTTGTGTATCTTTCAAGAGCCTCCACTCGGATAGTGACTTCGCTTGCTGCCAGGAGGTAACTGACGTCACTAAGCTCCGAGAAAAGCTCGAGACAGTGCGCGCTCCAATAGAGGCGTCATTATGAGCTCCATTTCAGTATCCAGATGGAGTGATTGGTTCTTTCATACTTTCCCTCAATTTGCTAGAATTCTTGCGGGAAATACTTACCCACCGATAGATTCTATTTTAGTCTAGCCTACACGTTTTTAAACTGTGGAGTCAAAGTTTCACTTTCAGATACTTAAACCTGGTTTCAAGCACAACTGTGGTTGATAAGTTGTAACGAGGGAGGGGTGCCCCATTTCACACCAATGAAGATTCCTTAGGATCCTAATAGGAGAATCCTTGCATCTTGTGTATCTTATTGCTTCGAATTTATTTGAGAATCATATGATATACAACTACGTCGTAATTAGCCTTACTTTAAGTCTAATTTTGATTAGGTTTGTAAATGTAGTTTGATAATGTTGTTATGTTAAACAAGCAAGCTAACTTAGTGAAGAATTGTTCCGACCAAAAAGCACATTAATTAAACGTAGTCCTATTTCTGACATCATAAGTAGGAAATAGGAAGCTTCGATGAGCACGTGAACGCAGCAATGGGAAGGCAAGACAGAACTGCAATTTTTTGGCTCTATGCAAATAAACAAACTAAAATATCTCTGAACACCCTATTATTATGTTATAATTGTAGGCTATGGCACATTTTACCTCCTTTGTCCAATTGTATGACATCAAAGGGGAGTCATGCCACTTTCACGACAACTCGGAAACAGACATTTCCGACTTGGAAACTCTTTGTAGAAAGATAAGTTCTGAGTGGTCTGCCTTGAACGTGGCATCAGTCACTGCTATGGTGACAGTGGCTCAGTTGTAGAAATATGTTAACCATGATGCCACACATGGTCAAATCAGCACTATAATAAATGGAGAATATCAACAACAAAACAAGACACAAAAATATATAAGAAAAAATGAATGGAGAAAAGCAAGACCCCCCCCCATCTACAGCACCACTTATTATTTCAAACCATGACCGCTTGACTGACTGAAGTTGAGCCTTATTTTCCAATTGGAGAGAATGTCTGCTCCTCCCTTCTTTGGTTCAAGCTGCACATCATTTGTCCCAGAATTATGCAAGATTTACGAAGCAGAATGAAATGTGTCAAAACCGACAGATTTTAATGAGGAGTCACTATCTGTGAGAATTTTACATTTGGATCTATAGCTTTTCAAATGATTGAGGGTAAAGGCCTTTTAGACTGGCTCTTGATGGCAGAATGTTAGCCTTCTTGTTAGTTGTGTGTTTCAGCACATTCATCAGAAAATGACAGAGCATACAATATGTCACACAATTAAGAAATTGGATTGCTAATCAAGTGTGTGTGATTTATACTGTACTGAGAATATATTTGCAAACTTCGCTGTGTATGATGGCCTATAATATGTCAAACAAAGACCTAAGAATGGTCCAGCCGGCATTTAAAGATGCCCATCTGGCCTAAAAAGTTACATCCTACACAGTGTTGGGGAGTAGTGAACTGCATGTAGTTCAACTAGTATTTTAACTACATTTTGTAGTAGCTTGGTGGTGGTTGAACTAAATTTAAATCTTGGTAGTGTTTTCAGTAGTTAATTACCTTTTTGACATGTAGCAGTGTAGTTAACTAGTGGAACTACACTGCTTTTTTTAGATAAAATAAAATATGGGTAAAGTAGACAATCATTTCCTTTGTTGTTTGGCATCAGATGTGCCTAATTCTCACTTGAAACATATTTGTTGTGTTTAATAGGATAAATTACACATTCTGTTAACAGTGATCTGTTTTTGCAATTTCTAGTCTGTAACACTTCAGATTTACATATGATAATTTTTTACTTTTACTTAGAGCTCATCCGTATCTACTCCAGCCACTTTAATAATGGAAATTGATGGGAAATGATGTAAAATATATCACTAGCCACTTTAAACAATGCTACCTAATATAATGTTTACATACCCTACATTATTCATCTCATATGTATATGGATATACTGTACTCTATATCATCTACTGTACCCTTATGTAATACATGTATCACTAGCCACTTTAACTATGCCACTTTGTTTACATACTCATCTCATATGTATATACTGCACTCAATACCATCTACTGTATCTTGCCTATGCCGCTCTGTACCATCACTCATTCATATATCTTTATGTACATATTCTTTATCCCCTTACACTTGTGTCTATAAGGTAGTAGTTTTGGAATTGTTAGCTAGATTACTTGTTGGTTATTACTGCATTGTCGGAACTAGAAGCACAAGCATTTCGCTACACTCGCACTAACATCTGCTAACCATGTGTATGTGACAAATAAAATTTGATTTGATTTGATTTTGATTTGATATAGTGAACTAATTTTTCAAAGTAACTTTAGTTAATTCAAGTATATATATTTTTTAAATGTGCCCAAAGAAACAATTTACCATGATTTCTGTGTTAATATAGAATGATAAATAATCTCCCTTTTGTATACTAGTGGTGCGGCGCTAAGATGAAAATGTTTACTTGATAGTACACTTTGTGATAAAAGCACCACATTTGGCACAGAGGTACAGTGGGGCAAAAAAAGTATTTAGTCAGCCACCAATTGTGCAAGTTCTCCCACTTAAAAAGATGAGAGAGGCCTGTAATTTTCATCATAGGTACACTTCAACTATGACAGACAAAATGGAAAAAAAATCCAGAAAATCACATTGTAGGGTTTTTATGAATTTATTTGCAAATTATGGTGGAAAATAAGTATTTGGTCACCTACAAACAAGCAAGATTTCTGACTCACACAGACCTTAAACTTCTTCTTTAAGAGGCTCCTCTGTCCTCCACTCGTTACCTGTATTAATGGCACCTGTTTGAACTTGTTATCAGTATAAAAGACACCTGTCCACAACCTGAAATAGTCACACTCCAAACTTCACTATGGCCAAGACCAAAGAGCTGTCAAAGGACACCAGAAACAAAAATTGTAGACCTGCACCAGCCTGGGAAGACTGAATCTGCAATAGGTAAGCAGCTTGGTTTGAAGAAATCAACTGTGGGAGCAATTATTAGGAAATGGAAGACATACAAGACCACTGATAATCTCCCTCGATCTGGGGCTCCACGCAAGATCTCAACCGTGGGGTCAAAATGATCACAAGAATGGTGAGCAAAAATCCCAGAACCACACGGGGGGGAACTAGTGAATGACCTGCAGAGAGCTGGGACCAAAGTAACAAAGCCTACCATCAGTAACACACTACGCCGCCAGGGACTCAAATCCTACAGTGCCAGACGGGTCCCCCTGCTTAAGCCAGTACATGTCCAGGCCCGTCTGAAGTTTGCTAGAGAGCATTTGGATGATCCAGAAGAAGATTGGGAGAGTGTCATATGGTCAGATGAAACCAAAATAGAACTTTTTGGTAAAAACTCAACTCGTCGTGTTTGGAGGACAAAGAATGCTGAGTTGCATCCAAAGAACACCATACCTACTGTGAAGCATTGGGGTGGAAACATCATGCTTTGGGGCTGTTTTTCTGCAAAGGGACCAGGACGACTGATCCGTGTAAAGGAAAGAATGAATGGGGCCATGTATTGTGAGATTTTGAGTGAAAACCTCCTTCCATCAGCAAGGGCATTGAAGATGAAATGTGGCTGGGTCTTTCAGCATGACAATGATCCCAAACACACCGCCCGGGCAATGAAGGAGTGGCTTCGTAAGAAGCATTTCAAGGTCCTGGAGTGGCCTAGCCAGTCTCCAGATCTCAACCCCATAGAAAATCTTTGGAGGGAGTTGAAAGTCTGTGTTGCCCAGCAACAGCCCCAAAACATCACTGCTCTAGAGGAGATCTGCATGGAGGAATGGGCCAAAATACCAGCAACAGTGTGTGAAAACCTTGTGAAGACTTACAGAAAACGTTTGACCACTGTCATTGCCAACAAAGGGTATATAACAAGTATTGAGATAAACTTTTGTTATTGGTAGCTACTGTAACAAAATAAAGTAGAAATATACATACAAATTTAGCTTCCAGTCAATGTCTCTATGCCATGTTGAGAATTATTGTTAAGATGCAATTGGAACTGAGTTTATAGCCAATAGTGTTCCGAAGTTAGAGCTAAATGTCTCATGGCATCGTCCATATCGGTTATCATTTTTGGTCTTACCAGTATGTCACGTTAGCTTAATCACCAATTTCTCAGCCTCTGACTATCACAGAAATACAACACTTTGAATAAATAACAGAAAAATGTCAGAACTTATTGCCACTCAACTCCATTATATTGTGGAGTTGACAGTTCTCAGCAAGGCCATGTGCAGGTAATGCCTGCAAAATGTATGTGCCATAGGCCTTTCCAGACTACCAGTGCTTAATTTGAGCCGGATCCTGCCGGCACCTATTTGCCTGGATCCAGTACTTCTCACGGCATGATTTATTAATTGTTTCACTGTTCGCACTTTGGACATTCTAATAAGAGCAATCAGCATTAAATCAAGTTGCGTCCTCTGTATTTCTCACGCTCCCCAGAAAGACCATCATGTAAAAGCACAGTGATCCTGTTGTGTGATCATCCTATCCTGCCATACTGATTTCAGGCCTGCTCTCTTATTTGTACATAGAGGTTATGGGGAGGACCGGTGGGGTAAGTAACTGATCTTGACACAGGTCTTGGTTGTGGTGGTCAGCTACTGAAGAGGTCCCTACGTAAACAAATCAAATCACATTTTATTTGTCACATGCGCCAAATACAAAAGGTGTAGACCTTACAGTGAACTGCTTACTTACAAGCCCTTAACCAACAATGCAGTTTTTAGAAAATACCTAAAATAGTCTGGGTAGCCATTTGATTAGATGTTCAGGAGTCTTATGGCTTGGGGGTAGAAGCTGTTAAGAAGCCTCTTGGACGTAGACTTGGCGCTCCGGTACTTCTTCCCGTGCGGTAGCGGAGAAAATAGTCTATGACTAAGGTGGCTGGAGTCTTTGACAATTTTTTGGGCCTTCCCCTGACACCGCCTGGTATAGAGGTTCTGGATGGCAGGAAGCTTGGCCCCGGTGATGTACTGGGCCGTACGCACTACCCTCTGTAGTGACTTCCGGTCAGAGGCCGAGCAGTTGCCATACCAGGCAGTGATGCAACCTGTCAGGATTATCTCGATGGTGCAGCTGTAAAACCTTTTGAGAATCTGAGGACCCATGCCAAATCTTTTCAGTCTCCTGAGGGGGAATATGTTTTGTCTTGCCCTCTTCACGACTGTCTTGGTGTGCTTGGACCATGTTAGTTTGTTCGTGATGTGGACGCCAAGGAACTTGAAGCTCTCAACCTGCTCCACTACAGCCCCGTAGATGAGAATGGGGGTGTGCTCGGTCCTCCTTTTCCTGTAGTCCACAATCATCTCCTTTGTCTTGATCACGTTGAGGGAGAGGTTGTTGTCCTTGCACCACACAGTCACCACACAGACCTTCTCCCTATAGGCTGTCTCATCGTTGTCGGTAATCAGGCCTACCACTGTTGTCTCGTCGGCAAATTAATGATGGTGTTGAAGTCGTGCCTGGCCGTGCAGTCATGAGTGAACAGGGAGTGCAGGAGGGGACTGAGCATGCACCCCTGAGGGGCCCCCGTGGTGAGGATCAGCGTGGTGGGTGTGTTGTTACCTACCCTTACCACCTGGGGGTGGCCCGTCAGGAAGTCCAGGATCCAGTTGCAGAGGGAGGTGTTTAGTCCCAGGGTCCTAAGCTTAGTGATGAGCTTTGAGGGCACTATGGTGTTGAACGCTGAGCTATAGTCAATGAATAGCATTCTCACATATGTGCTCCTTTTGTCCAGGTGTGAAAGGGCAGTGTGGAGTGCAATAGAGATTGCATCATCTGTGGATCTGTTGGGGTGGTATGCAAATTGGAGTGGGTCTAGGGTTTCTGGGATAATGCTGTTGATGTGAGCCATGACCAGTCTTTCAAAGCACTTCATGGCTACCAATGTGAGTGCTACGGGTCGGTAGTCATTTAGGCAGGTTAGCAACACTGCTAATCCCGTCAGTTCAGCATGACCACCGGCACCTCCACTAGCTAGTAGGCCTACTAGCGAGTCAGACTCAGCGGGAGAGGTGGGGACCTGGAGTGGAGCGTTGCAGTGCACCCACCGACAAAGTGCTTGGAGCAAGTGCAATTTGCCATTCAAGAACAAGCAAACGTATAACCACTGGCTTGTCATGCAGATTTAAAAGTTTGGCCGTACAACATGCAAAAAGGTAGGGAGCTTGGCTCTAGAAATGACTGGAGGGATTCAACTGGCAATAGAGTGGGTGGGATGTACAGTCAATTAACATCCTATGACTCAGACATAAAAAATTTAAAAAACAAAGAGCCCTCAGAAAAAAGGTTTTTGAACATGCCCGAACCAAGGCGCATTTGGTGGCAGCAAGCCTTGTCGACAAGGCTAAAGAGGACACCCAGGTAATAGTTAACACTCAAAATGAAAAAAAATAGACACCACAGCCAGAGTCTTCAGAACAGCCTTAGAAAGAGGCTAAATGTCACAGCCACAGGCCCGCTCATGGCTTTGAGAGCAAGAAGTTGACTCTCAGGAGTTAAATGGACTTGACATGGGGATAGTCATTGTGGGTGGTTTTGAAAACTAAGGTAGGGTACTTTTTTTCCTTTATAAACTTGTTCGGTACTGTGAAGGTAATCTGAATATGTGCTTCATATTATCACATAGGCAGTGAGCCTATATATTGTGTGTTCTGCTGTAGCCTACATTGATTTTTTTTTTTAAAGTTATATTCCGATATTGTGATATTTATTCTACTGCTACATTGATGTCTTGAAAATTAAATTATATTATGCAAGTAATAAAGTTATCTAATCGCCAGTCATCCAAGTAACATTATGCAAGTAATAAAGTTATCTAATCGCCAATCATCCAAGTAACATTATGCAAGTAATAAAGTTATCTACTTTTCTAAACAATTCAAAAGTAAGCCGCAACACAGGAGCCATGTGACCAAATAGTTATAAGAGCAGGCTACTAGGAAGTGTGATGTAAAAATAGATACTCAACTGTGCCAGTGAATTGTTCTAATAGCTTTGCCAGGAGATTCCTTGAGACCACTGTTGCCCTTTTATTTAGCTCTACAAGCAAAGGGCAGTCAGATTTACGTGTCCCATAAAATCACAGCACCTAGACACATAATATGGAAAATAAGCATGGGCTTGGCTCAAGCACATCCTAGGATTGAAAAAATGCATGTTCTACAGAATTCCCAAAGTGCTCCATTCTGCTCAGGCTGCTTGCTCCCTGGACCCACTGCATGTGGTGGTGGTTTTGGGTATTGCATCTTACTCCTTCAGAAGGACCCCAACCCTATACAGTACATCTGTATCTGTCATTCACAGAGTTGTAGAGTAATGCAAAATGAACAGATTTTCTTGTGTAGCTACTAACTCCACTGATTTGGAGAGATACCGTTTCTTTGTTCATGACATACTATGTGAACTCATAAGGCCACGGACTGTGTGCTAAAGAAGGATCAGAGACAGACTAAACGGACACCATCTCAAACAAGGACCCAATAAAAGACAACTCTTTGTTTTATGGAGGCCCACATTTATATGAGAGCTGTTGACTCAGGCTGATGTGTAGTTAGACATCATACAGAGATAGGCTCTCAGTCATAAAAACACTACTGTGAATGGCAGCTTGTTGACATTCTGCTGGGGAATTGATGCACTAGGGGGAATATTCAGGCTGAATGAGTCAGGAATTGTTCATGCAACAGAGTCCTGGGGCCCCCCGGGTGCACATTTTGTTTTGTGCCCTACCACTACACAGCTGATTCAAATGACCAACTCATCATCAAGCAGGACCGATTTTGGGAAACCCTGCTATAGAGCACGGGTCAAAGTCATTCCACGGAGGGCCAAGTGTCGGCGGGTTTTCGCTTTACCCTTGTACTTGATTGATGAATTAAGGTCACTAATTATACCGAACAAAAATATAAACGCAACAATTTCAACAATTTTACTGTTACTGTTCATATAAGGATATCAGTCAATTTAATTAAATTCACTAGGCCCTTATCTATAGATTTCACATGACTGGGCAGGGGGGCAGCCACCTAGGCCCAACCACTGGGGAGCCAGGCCCAGCCAATCAGAATTAGTTTTTTTTCCCACAAAAGGGCTTTATTACAGACAGACATACTCCTCAGATACATCAGCAGTCCGGGTGGCTTGTCTCAGACGATCCCACAGGTAAGAAGCCGGATGTGGAGGTCCTGGGCTGGTCTGCAGTTGTGAGGCCGGTTGGACGTACTGCCAAATTCTCTAGAACAACATTGGAGGCGGCTTATGGTAGAGAAATGAACATTACAGTTCTGGTGGACATTCCTGCCAATTGCACACTCCCTCAAAACTTGAGACATCTGTGGCATTGTGTTGTGTGACAGAACTGCACATTTTAGAGTGGACTGTTAATGTCCCCAGCACAAGGTGCACCTGTGTAATGATCATGCTGTTTAATCAGCTTCTTGATAGGCCAAAACCTGTCAGGTGGATGGATTATCTTGGCAAAGGAGAAATGCTCAGTAACAGGGACGTAAACAAATTTGTGCACAAAATTTGAGACAAATAAGCTTTTTGTGCTGATGGAACATTTCTGGGATCTTTTATTTCAGCTCATGAAACATGGGACCAACACTTTACATGTTGCGTTAATATTTTTGTTGAGAATAGTAAGGAACTCCTCTCACCTGATTGTTTAGGTCTTAATTGAAAGGAAAAAACAAAAACCTGCAGACACATTTCAGTGGAATGAGTTTGACACCCCTGCTGTAGAGCAACTGAAGAACCCTGTTTGAGTCCCTTCTAAATGCATCCTTCTAGATCCGGAAAAAACAGGGTTTCCACCCCGTTGCTTTCCCCTATTTTACAGTGTCAGATCAGAGATTTCTTCATTGAAAGAAGGAACGGTGCATTTGAAAGGGATTAGAACAGGGCCACGGTCTCATCCTGTACATTTTTAACTGCTCAGTGATGCAGTTTTGTCCTTGAGTTCGTTTTTGGGCCAGGCAGGCAGGAAGGAAGGCAGAGACTGATTAGCAGACCTGCTCTACCTCACCTTATCTCAGCTTAAACCCTAGTCATCCCAGTCGCCTGCTTCACAATTGTTCAGGGGCATAAAGCCGTGACATTTTCATATGTAATTACGTACTCTGCATGAGAAAATCAATACTAAAATGTCCTCCTGATAAAAGTGAGGGATAATGAGATTGAGCTCAGGACATACACAACATGAAATTGTTAATGACAATGACGAGCAAAAAGGTGAGACAATTTTCAGACAATTTCATCACTATGGATTCCTACACTGCTATCTGTAAAATGTATGGATACAGTGGATAACTAACCGTCAAGGTACAATATCTAAATGTCAAGGTGACAAAACAGTGCTTCCTTATCATGTAAAACAACAGTGAGACAAACTATGTTGTTCATGGTGATAATCTCAGGACCTATACAGTGCTGTTAGCCTTCCAGATTCTTTGAGGTCTTGTTCAGCAGGTGGGAGATTTTTTTTTCAACTGAGTGAAAAGGGGAGTTATCACCCGATCTTGTCCAATAAGAACACAGATTTAAAATAATTTTGCAAAACATTTTGCTCCTGTGTGCGATACTGAACACGACCCTGGATCGTCTTCATTAGGGCATGCAACATAAAATGTTTTTAAACATTTTGCCAGAGAACATTAAGATGAACATTTCTTATTGGACAAATGCAGGTAGGTAGTCCATCCCTCCTGTTTCAGTCCATTTTCTTCCATTTGGTGCATAATGAACCCAATGTTAGTGCTGATGTTGGTGCTGTCACCTGACTGTACTGTGAAATCCTCAGCCCCTGCCACTGACATTTTCTTGCTCTCTTTTGTATCCCACCATCATCTGACTATCTAACACATAGGATTCACAGCTCATCTTGTGCAACCAAACCCAAATAAGTGATGACTTTCCTGCTAAGTGAATTGCTCACAGTGGCATAGTTTTGCCCAGACATGTTATACATTGACCAAAGAAAATGTCAGGGTGTCCAGCCAGCTGAATGTGAGTTCCAGAAAAAATTGATACAATTCCTGAAAGAGATATCATCCCACTAGGATTAGTGTCTGTTTTGCTTATACTCTTTCCATGCAAGTTAGTGTGTACATTTTTTAACCTTATTTTACCAGGTAAGTTGACTGAGAACACATTCTCATTTACAGCAACAACCTGAGGAATAGTTACAGGAGAGATGAAAGAGACAATTTTAAGCTGGGGATGATTAGGTGGCCAAGATGGTACAGTATAAAGACCAGACTGGGAATTTAGCCAGGACACCAGGATTAACACCCCTAGTCTTACAATAAGTGCCATGGGATCTTTAGTGACCACAGAGAGTCAGGTCACTCGTTTAACATCCCATCCAAAAGGGACGCACCCTACACAAAGCAATGTTTCCAAACACTGCCCTGGGGAATTGGGATATTTTTTTTTAGACCAGAGGGAAGGGTGCCTCCTACTGACCCTCAAGCACCACTTCCAGCAGCATCTAGTCTCCCATCCAGAGACTGACCAGGACCAACCCTGCTCAGCTTGCCAGCAGTAGGATGCAGACATATGCAGACAAGACAAAAGAAATAAATTAGACTCTCGTCATAGCAGAAAGATTACAACATGTCTTGATGATTGAAAACTTCTGAAAGGAGATACTGTACATGGACAGGATTAAGTTGTTATAGACACATCGACATGTGTTTGTGTGAACTGAGAATGGCTCCAATATTTCAGGGGATGGACAAGTGTGCTGATTTGTTAGGGCAACGTTTGAAATGTTCTGGGTTCTCCATGGCAACCTAATTGAGGAAATTTTGGGGGGTGGCAGCGTAGCCTAGTGGTTAGAGTGTTGGACTAGTAACCAAAAGGTTGCAAGTTCAAATTCCTGAGCTGACAAGGTACAAATCTGTTTTTCTGCCCCTGGCAGTTAACCCACTATTCCTGGCAGTCATTGAAAATAAGATTTTTTTCTTAACTGACTTTCCTAGTTAAATAAAGGTCAAATAAAATGTTGTCCATTTGAAACTACCACAGGGGTGCGTAGTTCTCACATTTTGTGTCACTTAGCTGTGATGGGATTCATTTATATGCAATACACATAGCCAGCTAAAGTAAAGGATGAGAGGGATACCCTTTAATGAGATATCTTGACAAGAAAAGATGTTTCCAATGATTTGGAATTGTCTCCAGCAAATTAAAAACATTTTACCTTTATTTAACTAGGCAGGTCAGTTAAGATCCAATTCTTATTTTCAATGACAGCCTAGGAACAGTGGGTTAACTGCCTGTTCAGGGGCAGAACAACATATTTGTACCTTGTCAGCTCAGGGGTTTGAACTTGCAACCTTCCAGTTACTAGTCCAACACTCTAATAACTAGGCTACCCTGCCACCCCTTCATTTAACTTGCTGAGATGCCATATCAAGGAAAACGTGGATAAATAAATGAAGGTATACATCACAAAATTGTGTTGAAGCGTTTATGTTATGCCATTTTGATTCCCCAAACCAGACATTAAACCCAAGCATGCAGTCTCTCCACTGCATAGTAACGTTGGACTTCTAATAGTCCTAAATGGAATAACAAATGGGTGCTGGCATGGCACTAGAACTGAACACAAAGCATGGAATGAGCCGGAAGAAAGAGAGAGTGAAAGAAGGACGAGAGGAGAGGTTACCTCAACACTAAACAGGTCTGCTCCTTCAGGACAATGGAACACAGGGTGACCAAGATAAAGTGGTTTAATCAGCGGCCTTAGAGAACAGGAGAAAGGAAACAAGGAAGAGAGATGGACGAAAGATAGCGAGCCAGGAGCATCTTTCTCTCTTCACCCAGGGAGAGAACACAGATAACTGCCCCCCTGCTCCCCCCTCTATCACCCCTCAACCCCACCCCTCTTCCTGGAAACAACATGAGCCACATCCCAGGGGAAAAGCTAGGACACAGATGCAGGCTACCGAGGAGGGAGCAGGACAAAGCGTGCTGCCCTACAAGAAGGACTTGAGTGTGCTGCAATCACCCGGGCTGGGATGGGACTGTCCATTTAACCTTGCGAAAAGCCCCTAGATAAGAGCCGGAACACAATGGAACCCATTCATTATTCGCTCAGAGGCTGGATGACACAAGGCCTGAGGAGGCGGAGAGGAGGAGACAGAGAGGAATGTGCATTTGTCCGAGCTTGTACCACACACTGTCTAATTCACTCTTTGCTTTTCTTTAGAGAGCAGAGAGGGTGTCGGAAAGGTGTTTGGAGGTTGTGAGAGTTTTCATCCAACACATCCCATGGCATGAAGATCATCCAGTGCAGTACACTAGCGGATGTGTTTGGACTTGTCTCCAATGTTTGATAATGTAGCTGTATGTGTAACAGTGGCAACAGGGGTGGTGAAGGCCACGGATTGTCCAGACAGATATTATTGACTAAAGACAGAGGGGATTATGGGAAAAAATTGGTTTAGGAGGAAAGTTTCATGGACTAATATCTAACACGGATGAAGTTGTCTTTCCAGCAAGAAAACAACACAGACACAATACCTGCTAACACACAAACGCACGCACACGCACGCACACACATACACTTCATTCTGCTGCTGGACCATTCATCCACGGTTACCAGTGAAAGGTATTTCTGTCATTTGGCGGCCAAACCCTACGTGTGGGTGCCTATATTTGTTTTCAATGTTGTGTGTGTGAGCATGTGTCTGAGAGGAATAGCGAGAGAGTCTGCCAGGTCTAGTCTGCTGTAAAAGTATGTGTTTTTAGTACCAGAAAAACCACACAGGTCGAGCCCATTCCAACAGGAGACCCCAACTCCTGTAGGTCTTGGCAAAACACAGTGCTCATCAATCACTCATTACCTCAACCTGAAGACTTCCCTGTTTTTGGCAGAAGCATGTGTATATGGTAATTGAGAGGTTTGGGTCTCGTTTGCAGAGGACGCAACAGGCTCTGGGTTGGCCATGTCTGTTTTACTAGTCAAATGGAACACTGGAACTCAGCGTTTTAGTGAAGGTGGTTAGCATTAAAACTTGGACAAACTTTTTCTTTCTATCTGTGTGCAATTGAGATTAATGGCCACTGCTCGATGAAGATTAGCTTTTAATGTTTGATAAGTGTTGTAGAGGTGTCATTCGGGTTGACAGAAAATCCTTACTCGTGTCCAAATCTAAATTGCATTCAAAACAAACAACCGCACAAGACGAGGCATGTCAGCAGAGGTCACTGTAACTCAATGTACCACCCTGGAGCAATCATAGTGGCTCACCTCAATGCCCAAGCCCAATAGTCGTTTTGAATAGTAAATCTCAGGGAACGGACTTTTACAAGCTTGCCTATGACATTCTTTATATGCATCAGAATGTTAATGTGTATATCACACAAGTTACAATTTACTGCAAGTGACAAATACACTGTGTGGTGTCTATATGGATTGTCTGAGATGGAGTCACGAATAGTACAGGTTGAATGTCTATGATGTTGATACAAAGTTTCTAAAACACACATTCACTTTTACATAAACCATTTTGTGTTGTGTGAGATTTCTGAGTTCACAGAAATATTTGAGGCAAAGTGTTTTGGGAATAAATCTAGTGTTTATTTACACCTCAGTTTATATAAGAACAGGTAGATAAAATAGTCATTTGCCGCTCAAACCACACTAAAAGACAATCCTACGCAATAAGACTACATTTTAAAATAGCTTCCTTTACAGTCAGGTAGCAAATAACACATAATTTGGTTGGTTTTGTAAATGCTACCTTCAGATGCAATGAGGTGCTACATTAAAAAATGTAAATGCTACTCCAATCCAGATGTCAATCCAATAGCCACGATAAGACTGTAGTTCCATTGACTGTGCACAGTATAGCATGTGATCCTTCAAGCTGGCTGGGGTTGGAACCTGGCAACAACATTTTGCTTGTAGCTCTTAAACGACGTGGTCGGTAACTACAGCAGCAAACACGGCTGGGCTCTAGGCTGACCTTTTTGTTGATGTAATGGAAGCATCCCGATCTTAATCCTGGAAGGATAGTTTAGATAGCTAAACGAGAGGCTGGGGGAGTGGAGGTCAACTGGGATCAACAAGTTATATGCAGCAGATCAGAGAAACGACCAGGCTCGCTCCCCCAACAGCAAGACAAAACAAATGAGGGAGAAATCCAATGCTTGTTAAGAACAAACAGCCCCTGGCTTTGTTAGGTGTTCTCACTCGGGACCTGAAACATTGCTTCTTCCCGTCTCTGGACTCCTCTGGTAAAGAGTGTGAAGAATCTGACGTCAGAGCTCCGCTACACGTTAAGCTATTTCCTCTAACCCGGCCTCCCAACAGTCCAAGTCTATTTCAATACAATGTGTTTAGCCCCACTGAGCCTTTCACTCACTTGTAAGTTGCTTTAAGGAGTTTATAAGGATAACATGTCCCAATTTATGCGAATAGAGTTGCTAGGTAGAACTCTACATAAGCACCCTTAGAATCAGGACTACAGTCATTTCATTAGTAGCCTAATCATTTTAGCATAATCACAGTTGCAGAGTCTTTTGCATCGTCTCGTTATCTACAGAAAGTTAAAATATAGTAATCTAAGCTTTTTCTCATCATTTTCTCATGCATGTTGAGGATCACTCCAAAATCTCATCCTACTCATGAGCAACAACAATGGAAGTACATTAGTTCTCTTATGGAGACCAAAAGTGGGTCCCCAGATGAAATGCACACGGATCAAGACCAGGAGTTTTCCCTCCTTCTGTGGAACAGTCTCAATTAGATTTGAGATAATTAAACAGGGTGGTGAGGTCTGCTTCCAGCACTTCTTTGATTTGCTCCTGCAAGGGGTTTTGCATGATGTGGAGCCCCTTATCCAAGGGGTGGCAGGCCAGCTTCTCCAGCCTGCTGAGCTGGTGCATCTCCTGGGGCACGTTCTGGATGTCGTTGAAGTCCACATTGAGAAGCTCCAGGCGCCTCAGGGAGCAGATCATCTTGGGGAGCGAGTGGATCTCGTTCCCCTCCACGATGAGGATCTTGAGCTCCACCAGCGCCGCGATGCTATCGGCGATGCACTCCAGCCTGTTGCAGGCCAGGTGGAGGAACACCAGACTCTTCATGGTGTAGATGCAGCCGGGGATGTGAACAATTTTGTTGTGGCTGAGGTTGAGTTTGCGCAAGCAGGTCAGGCTGGTGAAGGAAGCGGGGAGGCCAGATATCTTGTTGTTGGTCAGGCTGAGGACCTCCAGCCTAGTGCAGTTTCCCAGCTCCTCTGGGACCTCAGTCAGCTGGTTGCGGTAGCAGAACAGGACACGGAGGTGCCTGAGTTGGCCGATCTCCGGGGGTAGGCTGGTCAGCTGGTTCCTTGAAAATAAAAGAGAGCCGCACACTCTAGGAGCTCAGATGCAAAAATGTAATTACCAACGTTTCGACAGCCAAGCTGTCTTCATCGTGGTATAATTACAAACACTGCGGGATTACTCATTTATATAGTGCCAAAAGACACGTGTCTGTAATCATGGCCAAGAGTGGCCTAATATCATTGGTTAATTCTCAAATATTAAAATGGCAAAGAACAGCATACAACCAACAAATGGATAGCATATGATCATAGATTCATTTTAGACTACACAAGCTTACAAACAATTACAATGGCAAAGTCACAATAATCACAAGAATGGCTTCAGATCAAAGTCTACGTTGAGACCGAAGGGAGCAAGGGTCTTTAAGTTAAAGATCCAGGCAGCCTCTCGTTTTAACAATAAATGATCAAGATCACCCCCTGTCCTAGGGAGGGTGACATGTTCTATGCCAATATAACGCAGAGACAAAATCGAGTGGCCTTCTCCAAAAAGTGGGCCGCAACTGGATAAGTCAAGTTTTTGCACCTAATGGTGCTACGATGCTCTGAGATACGTACTTTTAATTTGCACTTTGTTTTACCCACATAATTTTTACCACAAGGACAAGTTATAAGATAAATAACTGCCTTAGTGGAGCACGTAATAACACCTTTGATTGGGATTGATTTCCCTGTTTGTGGGTGTTTGAAGGATCTGGCCAGCTGGTTCCCCCACAGGTTGAGGACCACCAGGTTGCTGAGGATGCTAAGGGCGGGGGGCAGAGCCCGTAGGCAGTTCAACGACAGATTGAGCTTCTCAAGCTTCGTCACATCCCACAGTTCCTCTGGGGGTTCCTTGAGGCTGAGGCGGGCTAGGCTCAGCCTGCTGTAGCCCCACTGTTTGTATGTGTGGTTGGGGATCCGCTCCACTGACGTCAAGCTGTCCTCACGCCCGGCACTCTTCCTCACCTGTCTCTTCATCTCCTCCTCCTTGGACTGCTTGGCTTCCATTGATACTTCTTCAGCAGGATTCCCAATGTCTAGACAACAAGATGTCCAAGAGCATTACCCAGAAGCCTTAGCTACAGAACCACCTAGACCAGTAGGTTTGGCAGCTAGCAGCTTTGGGCAGAGCTGGGACAGTCAGCATAGACTGTGGACATTCTCACTTTTGGATAATAAATGTCGCTGGATATCCACTCTGTAAGTGCTGGCCAAGTGTCGTGGTGTGTAGCAGAGCAGTAAAAATGTGTGTATTTGTCCAGGGGACAGCTCTGAGGATCTGTGCTGACAAGAGGAGAAGGAGCAGGTGGCTAAAACCAACCGCTAGCCCACAGTGACTGGGCAGCACCACCACCACAGCCACACTTACTAAGTTTCATCCCCCCGCTGAGGGGCTGTCCAGTACCCCAACAGGGTTGTAGACGGTAGGGGACTTTCTTTGTAGATATTCATTTTCTTTTAAAGATTTTGGGAATGTATCAATAGTGGACTAATAAAATAAAATACCAAAAATACCAATACCAATTTCCTTTGGCTCCCGAGTGGCACAGCGGTCAAAGGCACAGAGGCGTCACTACAGTCCCTGGTTCAAATCCAGGCTGTATCACATCCGGCCGTGATTGGGAGTCCCGTAGGGCAGCGCACAATTGGCCCAGCGTTGTCCGGGTTTGGCCAGGGGTTGGTCGTCATTGTAAATAAGAATTTGGTCATAACTGACTTGTCTAGTTAAATAAAGGTTCAATAAATATTAACACACTTGTTTGGCACCAATAATGAATTGTGATGTGGGTCTTGGATCTAACACATGTTGGAGTCACGTATGAGTCACATTCTAATCCACTGGATAGCTGGGGTTAGTTTGTCCTTCAACCCTAAGCACACATAGAACTAGGAGTAGGACATTATCAAAGTCAAAAGTCACCCTCTTTGCAGGAGGTATGGAGAGACATGCACTGAGTTACAAATGGGGCTCTGGTATTTGGCTCAGAACCAAGAGCATTAGTCTAAATCTCAGAGTGTGTCCTGCTGTCATTGAAGTTATTAATTATCTCAAATGCCATTGGAGACCTGTAAGACACTTGAAACCGCATTACTGTACTATTCAGCGTTCTATAGGCCTACACAATGCATGTTTAAATCAAACTTATTTTCATGAACTAACTGTGCGTGTCAAAGCTCAAAGGACCCCGGGTACCGGCGTTAGTGGAATTCCTCGGGAAATGCAACTCACTTGACAATTTGACCCACAAACTGAGTGCCTCATTCATTCAGCCTTAAATATACTCCCTTAGCCCCCCACTCCCACCTCCTCCCCCTCAAACCAAAACAGAGAAGTAAAATAAACATATTTGACTTGAAGACTTTTTAGCGCTACAGTTGAACAAGGCAGTTCACTGTCTGAATATCTGAACCAATAAAGCAGGGTGTCAAGGCTAAGGTGACTACAGTTGAAGTCGGAAGTTTACATACACTTAGGATGGAGTCAGTAAAACTCGTTTTTCAACCACTCCACAAATGTCTTGTTAACAAACTATAGTTTTGGCAAGTCGGTTAGGACATCTACTTTGTGCATGACACATGTCATTTTCCAACAATTGTTTACAGACAGATTATTTCACTTATAATTCACTGTATCACAATTCCAGTGGGTCAGAACTTTACATACACTAAATTGACTGTGCCTTTAAACAGCTTGGAAAATTCCAGAAAATTATGTCATGGCTTTAGAAGCTTCTGATGGGCTAATTGACATCATTTGAGTCAATTGGAGGTGTACCAGTGGATGTATTTCAAGGCCTACCTTCACACTCAGTGCCTCTGCTTGAAATCATGCGAAAATCAACAGAAATCAGCCAAGACCTCAGAAAATAAATTGTAGACCTCCAAAAGTCTGGTTCATCCTTGGAAGCAATTTCCAAACACCTGAAGGTACCACACAAGTATAAATACCATGGGACCACGCAGCCATCATACCGCTCAGGAAGGAGATGAATTCTGTCTCCTAGAGATGAAGTACTTTGGTGAGAAAAGTGCAAATCAATCCCAGAACAGCAGCAAAGGACCTTGCGAAGATGCTGGAGAAAAGAGGTACAAAAGTATCTAGATCCACAGTAAAACGAGTCCTATATCGACATAACCTGAAAGGCTGCTCAGCAAGGAAGAAGCCACTGCTCCAAAACCGCCATAAAAAAGCCATACTACGGTTTGCAACTGCACATGGGGTCAAAGATCGTACTTTTTTGAGAAATGGTCTTCTGGTCTGATGAAACAAAAATGGAACTGTTTGGCCATAATGACCATCGTTATGTTTGGAGGGAAAAGGGGGAGGCTTGCAAGCCGAAGAACACCATCCCAACCGTGAAGCACCTGGGTGGCAGCATCATGTTGTGGGGGTGCTTTGCTGCAGGAGGGACTGGTGCACTTCACAAAATAGATTACATCATGAGGAAAGAAAATTATGTGGATATATTGAAGCAACATCTCAAGACATCAGTCAGGAAGTTAAAGCTTTGTCGCAAATGGGTCTTCCAAATGGACAATGAACCCAAGCATACTTCCAAAGTTGTGGCAAAATGGCTTAATGACATCAAAGTCAAGGTATTGGAGTGGCCATCACAAAGCCCTGACCTCAAATTTATAGAAAATTTGTGGGCAGAACTGAAAAAGCTTGTGCGAGCAAGGAGGCCTACATACCTGACTCAGTTACACCAGCTCTATCGGGAGGAATGGGCCAAAATTCACCCAACTTATTGTGGGAAGTTTGTGGAAGGCTACCCGAAACGGTTGACCCAAGTGAAGAAATGTAAAGGTAATGCTACCAAATACTAATTGAGTGTGTGTAAACTTCTGACCCACTGGGAATGTGATGAAAGAAATAAAATATGAAATAAGTCATTCTCTGTCACGACTTCTACCGAAGTCGGTCCCTCTCCTTTTTGGGAGGAGTTCGGCGGTCGATGTCACCGACCTTCTAGCCATCGCCAATCCACTTTTCATTTTCCATTTGTTTTGTCTTTGTTTTATACACCTGGTTTCAATTCCCCAATTACATGTTCATTATTTAACCCTCTGTTTTCCCCATGGTTTTTGTGCGTGATTGTTTTATGTATGTTCGGTCCGTTATTGTGGGCTCGGTGTTACGACATGTTATTGGAATATTTGAGTAAAGTTACTTGTGTTACTCATCTCTGCTGTCCTGCCCCTGACTCCTCTGCACCAGCTACACCCAGACCACTACATTATCTCTACTATTATTCTGACATTTCACATTCTTAAAATAAAGTGGTGATCCTAACTGACCTACAGGGACTTTTTACTAGGATTAAATGTCAGGAATTGTGAAAAACTGAGTTTAAATGTATTTGGCTAAGGTGTATGTAAACTTCCGACAACTGTCTCTATGGACTACACACATTAATATATAGGTCATGTTCATCAATTAATATCTAATCCAGTGAGCACAGTTTTGAGAAACAGAAAATTATCAAAATAATCGCATCTCTACTGTTGTTATTCCTGCATGAGAAGACAGGGGATACCTGTTCCAGATTTAATTTCACCATCCTCACTTTTTCAATAATAATTTATCAATCATGAGATCAACATAAAAAGATTGCACTGCGCTGTAAAAGCAACATTACTGGTGCATTGTATATCCAAAGATCTGTCTTTCTGGTTTATGCCATATACTGGAAGCACTAGCAGTCTGCAGGTAGGGTGCTGGTATTGATGCAGAATGACAGAGAGAGACAGGAATCTTATCACTCAGGCCTTTCGGCTATCATTGAGCATGGTGCCACTGATAAGCTCAGGATGCCCCCTCTCCGACGGAAAAAAAGCAGGAAGGATTATTCCTGGCCCTGGGGAATCCCGAAATCCTGTAATCAAAGCCAGATCATTGTTTTCCCTAGGGGAAGATTTTGGAAGAAGCAGCACCCAATTCCCTGGCTACTGTCTCTGATCGTATGGACTGAAATAAACTTACTGTCTCTGATTGGATGGACTGAAATAAACTAAGAGTCAGCAGACGAGAGATGGGTCTCTTTGAAAGTATTGTTCATGCATGGTTTGTGTTGGTGTTGTACCTGCCGGGATCAGATTAGCTATCACCACTGGCGGTTGATCACAAACCGCCTCGTTCCGCCGTGTTTATCCCGGGAAATAGATTCAAGACAGGGAAGAGTGTCTGGTAGCTGATTATGTGCTACCAGCTAGTTATTCTGGTGTTGTCGGGAAATTATGAATGCCAATTATCCACGTGCAGTGTCTTGACTGAGGACCTTATTTGCATAGCTTTCCTTGCCAAGTTTTGGGGAAAGTTTGATAGGGGTTTGTGTTTATGTTTGTTGGGATTTGGAGATTGGTCACGCATTCACAAGCAGGCAGAGTTGGCTACTGATACGTTTTATGTTTGAACCCTATGGCTTGCCTTCTGGTGAAACACAGACCTGATGAGGAGCACAAATGAGTCTGAAGAAGACATCAGGACATCATATGTTATAGCAATCTGTCAGTCGAGGACACAGTCGATGACGTGGCATGCAACCATTGGTTGATGCATGCAACGTCTGAGCAGGGGAACTAGACCAGTGTCAAGGCCAAATGGTAAGAAGATTAGTCACGCAAGCAAACTGTTGAGGTTGCCCTAGTCGACCACTCAACACAAGTCTATAGCAAGGAAATTCAATAAAGCATGACGAAGATGAAATATTTCCATTAAATATTTCCATTTATGGTAATTGTGTACCTTTCTTTTTCTCTCTCCAGTCAGTTTATTTTGGCTTTAGTAGAAAATTGTCAGGTTAGACTGTGAGTAAATATTTTGTGGGGGATTTAACCATAAATAACTATTAAATAACTAGCCGTACTACACCACCTTTTTTATAGATGAGGTGAAGTCCTCGGGACTAATCTAAAATACACAGGTTCTTTACATCAGGGAGTGGAGTATGAGCATGATTAGGCCAGAAATATTCAAAAATATATGTTTTTATTCATAATCTCAATTACTCAATGAAAGCTTCTCATGGACACCATCTTCAGCGCCTAACGCTCTGTACAATCAATGCTGACGCTGCTGGACCCAAGCACAACAGGTTAAATCATCCTCTGAGTTTCAATATTACGTAGACATTCAATTCATGTATTAAGTTTTCATCGATATTCTTATTTCTGGCCAACAAAGGCGCACCATGAGAAAAGGGGAACAAGTACCAGTGGCTACGGGCAACCTTGCCATAAACATGCCTTTATCACCTTATCAGAAGCACGTGATCAATGACGTCCAAATTGTCACTTCATCGAACAACCACCTGAGGTTGAAGAGGCACTGTTGCACCTTCTTCATCACACTGTCTGTGTGGCTGGACCATTTCAGGTTGTCAGTGATGTGCACGTCAAGGAACTTGAAGCTTTTCAACCTCTCCACTGCAGCCACGTCGATGAGGATGGCGGCGTGCTCTGTTTGCTGTCTCCTGAAGTCCACGATCAGTTCCTTCGTTTTGTTGACGTTGAGGATATTTTCCAGGCACCATGCAACCAGGGCCCTCACCTCCTCCATTTAGGCTGTCTTGTCTTTGTTGGTAATCAGGCCTGCCACTCTTGTGTCGTCTGCAAACTTGATAATGGTGTTGGAGTCGGGCTTGGCCATGCAGTCATGGTTTGACAGGGATTACAGGAGAGGGCTAAGCACACACCTTGGTGGGGCCCCTGTTTTCAGGATCAGTATGGCGGGGATGTTGTTGCCCGACCTGGGGTCGGGCTGTCAGGAAGTCTAGGACCCAGTTCCATAGGGCGGGGTTCAGAACCAAGGCCCCGAGCTTAGTGATGAGCTTGAATGTCAAAATGATATTGAAGGCTGAGCTGTGGTCGATGACAGGCATTCTTACATAGGTATTCCTCTTGTCCAGATGGGATAGGGTAGTGTGCAGTGCGATGGCGATTGTGTCATCCATGGATCTGTTGGGGAGGTATGCAAATTGTAGTGGGTAAGGAGGAGGTGATATGATCCTTAACTAGCCTCTCAAAGCACTTCATGATGACAGAAGTGAGTGCTACAGGGTGATAATTCAATTACTCTTGTTTTCTTGGATACAGGAAGAATACAGGATACAGGAAGAATGGTGGACATTTTGTGGACTCTAGTCAGCTGGTCTGCACATGCTCTGAGGACCATCAAAAGTTGGGACAGAGAGACTGAAAAACAGAAACAGAATCTCCAGGCCATCAGACTTAAATAGTCATCACTAACCGGCCTCAGCCCAGTACCCTACCCTGAACTTAGTCACTGTTACTAGCTGGTTCTCCACCCTGCACCTTAGAGACTGCTGCCTTATTTACAAAGTCATTGAACACTTAAATAATGTTTAAATACTGTTTTACTCAATTCATATGTGTATGAATTGTATTCCAGTCATGGCTCATCCTATATAACTACTGCTGTACACACCTTTCCTAGTCATATACTGTCCATACTGTCTATACACACCGTTTTATACAAACATATATAATATAAAGTTGTTTTCCGAAGAGGGGATGTGGGGCAGGCCTAAAATACAAATAAATCCTTTCAAACCCAATAGACAAGCCTAATGAAACTACAACGAACTCTTATCGACTATGGATTTTATTTTAAATACATAACTCAAAATATGACTGAGACATACAATACTCAACAGTGTGGTCCAGAACTGGCACACCTTACTATACCTAACAATACAAAACAATACACTAAAATGAAGAAATATCAGAATGAGCAATGTCAGAGTCTGGAATATGTATATATATTTATGGTGTATTGTTTTGTGTTGTTAGGTATACTGCTCTGTTGGAGCTAGAAACATAAGCATAACATTGGCAAAATATGTGTACGTGACCAAGAAGGCTCCACTGCAAACGTACTAGGGCGTGTGGGGCCTGATCTAGAATAGTTTGGCTGCTCTAAATTATTTTGAAGATCAGGTTGATCATAGCCTCGAGTAATTAACCTATTTTCGACACAATTGGCTGGAAAGCCCCAATGCTTTGGGAAGCTTTGTTTCCCCATCACTACTTTGGCTATAGGCCACGGTCGCCACACCCATTCTCCCCAGGCACGCCAGCCTGCACAGTAAGGGGATCCCCTGAATGGATGAAACAGACAAGTATCTATACCTTAGGCCACAGTTGTGCCAATTCCTCTTAGTTTCTGTAATGGTTCAGAGTCTCCCGGTGCACTGATTCTATTAGCTATGAAATATTTTCAATTTCCCACATTCTCCCATGACTTAAACCATATTTTCCATTTTTATTCATCCCTATATTCAGCAGGGGACTATTTAATATCTGAAGTGTAATTTCTTAATCTAGCTCTGCAGCCATAACAAGAGGCAAATAGAATAAAAAGAATGTGCAGATAGAGTGGTATGATGAATAGAAAGGAGGATATCAACCCCACAGGCTATGACACAACATAAAGATACCATTTGTAATGTTCCCTGAGAGGTGGTGGGGGAAGGTGACGTATGACCATAGTATACGGTTAATGCAGTTACAAAGTACCCAAATCGGGTTTGGCCTGTTGAAACAGCATCTGAGGATAAAAAACAATTGTTCTTCTGACAGGCGCTCACCATGATGATGAAGTACTGCTGTGCAGCCTAACTAGGCCCCACCTGGGGAGACACACACATTACAAACACAGTCGAGCACGGAGCCTCACCGGAGAGGGAAGGTAGATAGATATGCTGTGTTTTACCTCTGTTCATTATATTAATCTGTTACTCTGTCTGCCTGCCAGACTTCACATGACTTCAACCATCTTAATGACATCACCTGACAGACACTAGTATCCTCAGATGAGTCAATGAGCCAGCTCCCGGAGTTCCACTTCAGCGTCTGATTGATGTGATTGAGGTACCTGGGCTCTTTCTGCATACACACATGTCCTGCCCTGGTGCCATTAGCAGTGGAGGACCAGCTGGAAAAAGCGGCCACTACCCATGGGCACCCAAATTGGTAGAGCGGCCGTTCGGTGCCAGTGCCAGGCAGGACTTGCAGAGCGGGATAATGGTGCCAACGGTGAGGATCTGCAAATGGGCTTCAGCTGCTGCTTCCATGGCTAATGAAGAGCAGCCTCCAAGCCTCAGCCTGACTCATTATGACTCTCTGATTCCCCCCAGACAGAGAAAGACGTAGAGTAGGGAAAGATGTGATTACACTTCATTGAAAAGACGAGAGAGAGAGAAAGAAATAGAGAAAAGGGAGGAAAGAGGTAGAGACAGCACTTGACACAGGTCAAGTTTGAATATTTTTACAGTCTAGGAATGTTGTTAGATGACTCTGAAGTACTACTGATGATGACAGTGAATGTGTACGACTAATCCCAAATCACCACAAGATGGCGCAGCAGATCAGAGTGCAGATTGCTCTTGTCCAGTATGGTGTACTGCTCCACCTTTTCCCTCAAACCAAGACATTTATCCTCTAACCTAGAAATTAGGTTTCACCATGCCCTAGCGCTGTCCAACCCAGTCCTAATCTGCAAAGGAAGGTATAGTGACACCTCAGCGGTTGTGACCACTGTGTGGCTCCTTGAGAGTATCATGGCACAAGGCGAGACCCAGATGCAGACACAGGAGGCAGATGGATGGAGTCTTACAATGTTTAATAATCCAAAGGGGTCGGCAAGAGAATGGTCGTGGACAGGCAAAAGGTCAAAACATATATTGCATTGGTCACAATAAATACGTAACAATAGAATACATTGCAAGTCACAGGGGATATTATGTCGCTAACCCATTGGTTCAGAACTACGCTACTACATTGCTATACTAATATCAGAATAATACTGTGTCTTTGGGACTGTGCTTTCATGCCTCTATCCATCTCCTCTGTATGACAGATAAGGCGTATCCAGACCAGAAACTGACCTTCTGGGCCCTGTTTATAAACTCGCTGTCCCATTCTCTTGCAGATAATCAAGCCATGAAGTCATAACATAGAGCCCTCTTCTGAACGGAGCAATGATAGTGTACCTGCTTTAACCCCTTGTCCCCTTATCAATAGAACCATGTGTGCTGTGTCTGTCTGTCTGTCTGTCTGTACCTATGGTGGTTATGTACAATGTCCCTTATATTTATACAAACACCCACTAACCTCTTTCCTCAGTCTGGCCTAATATGTTCCTCCCTGATAGAAGCTGCTGTAGATACAGATACAGACTAAACATCCTGGTTAAAACATGCATCACTCAGTGTCGATTTTAGCATGTAAATCTTGGTGGGGCAAACTAAATTGTTACAGTTTTTCTCAGTCGCTTTGGTGCATTTTTCTCATCATCCCTAACATGTGCAAAATAATAAGTGCATTTCTCAGAACAATTTGTACAAACTGCAATATACAATAGATATGTTTCTAAAGCTAGTCAGTCACTAAAAATCCTTAGTACATCTCTCAAAAGTAAATATTCATGCCAATGATCATGTCAGTGTCATCAGAATGATAAGTCACTGAGTCATTGTTGTCAATGTAACTGTGTAATTTGACAGTATTACCTGATGTAAACTTAGGCTACAGTTTGGATGACAGTTGCTGTATTGAAAATGCACAAGGCTGCACTTTATGGCATAAATCAATTTCAACAGTACTATTTACATATTACTGTATGTGGGTTATTGATTGAAAGTGACTGGACAACCCAAGGGGCACAAAGGTAAAAAAACTCAATTAGAAAGAAACACAGGAAACCACCCCTAAGGCACAACTTTGCACGCAGCACTGTTGTGCTGCCTCTACACATCCAGACGTTCCGGTCTGTCGGCCCACATATTCTCATCCACATCACACTGGATATTTTCCCTTCCAATGTAACGTGGAACGTCTACTGTGATGTCTTCACATGCTGCATCCATTGCAGCCAGCAGGGTCATCTGTGTGTGTGGCTGACGATCGTACACCTTCCACCTCCATGCTGAAAATAACTCCTCAATTGGGTTAAGGAATGGTGAATAAGGTGGGAGGAATTCTATGAGCATCCTCGGGTGGGTCACAAACCATTGCCTTATGATTTTTGATCGATAGTGTCACGTTCTGACCTTTATTTCCTTTGTTTTGTATTTATTTAGTATGGTCAGGGCGTGAGTTGGGTGGGCAGTCTATGTTTGTTTTTCTAGGTTTTGGGTATTTCTATGTTTCGGCCTAGTATGGTTCTCAATCAGAGGCAGGTGTCATTAGTTGTCTCTGATTGAGAATCATACTTAGGTAGCCTGGGTTTCACTGTGTGTTGGTGGGTGATTGTTCTTGTCTCTGTGTTTTGCACCAGATAGGGCTGTTTTTGGTTTTCCACGTTTATTGTTTTGTAGTGTTCGTGTTTATCTTTTTTTATTAAACATCAATACAACCCCGCTGCGTTTTGGTCTGCTTCTCCTTCACCACAGGAAAACCCTTACAGATAAAAACTCACATTATCACAAATGACCACATACTTTGGCAAATCCTCTCTAAACAGACCCCTCTCATCATCAGGGATGAGAGCCCTGTAGAGAGTCTCTAAAAAGTTGAGTAGATGCTGGGTGTTGTATGGCCCCATAAGGGGGATATGGGTTAGGACACCATGCTCCGAAATACAGTGCCTTGCGAAAGTATTCGGCCCCCTTGAACTTTGTGACCTTTTGCCACATTTCAGGCTTCAAACATAAAGATATAAAACTGTATTTTTTTGTGAAGAATCAACAAGTGGGACACAATCATGAAGTGGAACGACATTTATTGGATATTTCAAACTTTTTTAACAAATCAAAAACTGAAAAATTGGGCGTGCAAAATTATTCTGCCCCCTTAAGTTAATACTTTGTAGCACCACCTTTTGCTGCGATTACAGCTGTAAGTCGCTTGGGGTATGTCTCTATCAGTTTTGCACATCGAGAGACTGAAATTTTTTCCCATTCCTCCTTGCAAAACAGCTCGAGCTCAGTGAGGTTGGATGGAGAGCATTTGTGAACAGCAGTTTTCAGTTCTTTCCACAGATTCTCGATTGGATTCAGGTCTGGACTTTGACTTGGCCATTCTAACACCTGGATATGTTTATTTTTGAACCATTCCATTGTAGATTTTGCTTTATGTTTTGGATCATTGTCTTGTTGGAAGACAAATCTCCGTCCCAGTCTCAGGTCTTTTGCAGACTCCATCAGGTTTTCTTCCAGAATGGTCCTGTATTTGGCTCCATCCATCTTCCCATCAATTTTAACCATCTTTCCTGTCCCTGCTGAAGAAAAGCAGGCCCAAACCATGATGCTGCCATCACCATGTTTGACAGTGGGGATGGTGTGTTCAGGGTGATGAGCTGTGTTGCTTTTACGCCAAACATAACGTTTTGCATTGTTGCCAAAAAGTTCAATTTTGGTTTCATCTGGCCAGAGCACCTTCTTCCACATGTTTGGTGTGTCTCCCAGGTGGCTTGTGGCAAACTTTAAACGACACTTTTTATGGATATCTTTAAGAAATGGCTTTCTTCTTGCCACTCTTCCATAAAGGCCAGATTTGTGCAATATACGACTGATTGTTGTCCTATGGACAGAGTCTCCCACCTCAGCTGTAGATCTCTGCAGTTCATCCAGAGTGATCATGGGCCTCTTGGCTGCATCTCTGATCAGTCTTCTCCTTGTATGAGCTGAAAGTTTAGAGGGACGGCCAGGTCTTGGTAGATTTGCAGTGGTCTGATACTCCTTCCATTTCAATATTATCGCTTGCACAGTGCTCCTTGGGATGTTTCAAGCTTGGGAAATCTTTTTGCATCAAAATCCGGCTTTAAACTTCACAACAGTATCTCGGACCTGCCTGGTGTGTTCCTTGTTCTTCATGATGCTCTCTGCACTTTTAACGGACCTCTGAGACTATCACAGTGCAGGTGCATTTATACGGAGACTTGATTACACACAGGTGGATTGTATTTATCATCATTAGTCATTTAGGTCAACATTGGATCATTCAGAGATCCTCACTGAACTTCTGGAGAGAGTTTGCTGCACTGAAAGTAAAGGGGCTGAATAATTTTGCACACCCAATTTTTCAGTTTTTGATTTGTTAAAAAAGTTTGAAATATCCAATAAATGTCGTTCCACTTCATGATTGTGTCCCACTTGTTGTTGATTCTTCACAAAAAAATACAGTTTTATATCTTTATGTTTGAAGCCTGAAATGTGGCAAAAGGTCGCAAAGTTCAAGGGGGCCGAATACTTTCGCAAGGAACTGTAGCAGCACACATGGTGATATTTCCTCCCCGTTGGCCTGTCAAATCCACAGTAGCTCTGTGACCGATGATATTCCGACCCCGCCTTCTGCATTTGGTCAGGTTGAAGCCAGCCTCATCCACGTATACAAAGTTGTGAGAGGGTTCACTTGATTCCAACTCCATTATACGCTATATCCCAGAACACACAGCTGAATTTGTTTTGGTAAGGAAGAGTGACATAAAATGTACATATATTGTACGTTCCTTCCACAGCAATGGAAATGTGTGCAGTTTATGCTTACTGTACTATGTATCACTATAAAATGTTGCTGTAAAGTAGTTACATAGATATGTTTTACCTGTACATACTGGTACCGTAACTCCTTAACTCTGTCCTCATTCCTTTGGAATGGTACACGGTACAGCTGTTTCATACTCATCTGGTTTCTATGCAGCACCCTGTCGATGGTTGAGATGCTAACCGTATGGATGTTTTCAAAGACATCGTTGTCTTCTATAATGGTCCTTTGTATTTCCCTGAGTCTCATGGCATTGTTTGCTCGGACCATGGTGCAAATAGCCTCCTCCTGTTGAGGTGTGAAAAGGCGTCCTCTGCCACCGGTTTGAGGTAATCTTGCAGTCCTATGTGGGGAAAAATGCAGTGATGCATCGCACACTTTCACATAGACAAAACTATGCGAACACACATTTTACCGTAAAACATACAGGTGGGTGCATGTAAGGTGCAGTATGTATCTGCATAGAGTATATTTCTGCATGCTGTGAAATACAAGTGGACTACTGTAATATGAAGCATTGTAGGAAGTATACAGTATACTGCTTATATACAGTAGCAGTGCACTGTATATTGGTGGACATACCTGTTCTCTCTTCGAAACGTTTGAACTATTGAGGACACGGATGATCTCCCAATATTCGGCTGCACCCTTTGACCCACCTCAGCCATTGTAAGGCCATGATTGACAACATGGTCTACAATAGTGGCCCTTATGTCATCAGATATGCGCCTATGTCCTCTTCTGCCTCTTCCTCTGTTTTGCCTTCCACCACGCATCCTTGCTCCTCTTCTTCCTCCTCTTGGCTGTTGACCCTGTTTGTTTCCTGGTCCATCCATTATTGGAAAATTGCAACTCTGTGTTGTGGTCTGTCTATATATGCTTGCCAATTGATTCTTCATGAGATGCACCTTTGAGCAATTTAGACAACTGGTTTATTGTTGGTTGAACTAACACTTTACATTCCTTCATGAGTGAGGGTCAATTTCACCTGCACGATTCATCAATTCATGTTTTTGTACAAAGGGTCTAATAGAAATGTGTAAAACTATGCTTGACAGTTTATGACAAATAGTTCAACAATTTTGCATGTAATGGCTTATGCAAGGAACTAATGCCTAGATGTTTTGAGGGGTAAGACTATTCAACAGAAAACCACTCTACTCTATTTTGATCAACATGACATGAGCAATTGATAATGTGGAAAAAAGCTGACACTTGTACATTATCAATTGCAATTTGTTCAAAGGAATAAGAAATTGCTTTAATGATGTGCACAAGTGACTAGATGATTTGGAATTTGTACAAATAGTATCAAGAAGTGCACTTTTGATCTAAGAAATGCACCAAAGCGACTGAGAAAAACTGTAAGATGCATGCCAGCAAAGCCACTACACAACACAACACTAAACAATACATTAATTGCACTATAACGGTGACAAATGGTGCACACAAACGTTTAGGGCCTACATAAAGCTGTCCCAACAGTAGAGCTTTCTTTTCAGCACCATGGAGTGAATCCTTACCTCCGCTATACCTGGCCATCAGCGGACCGTTGTCTGGCAGCGAAACAGTTCATTCAGCCTCATTTAGCTGATATGGTTGACTTGCTTAAACAAATGTGGTTTCTACTGACAATTGAGATGTACAAACTATGGCATAAGAGAACGACGAATGGATAAGAGGCAATCCGTAATTTCGATTAAGACTTTAATGAGCTCGCTAGGATGGACGCACAGTAGTCAATATAACTATTTGTTCAGCACTTTTGAAATGTACAGCAACACAATTCAGAACATGAGTCGTTCTTACAGTATTCTCACTGTACACCAAGTCAGAACCGTAGGATAAGTAAAAGGGGCATATAATTTTTATTGAACTAGGCAAGTTAGTTAAGAACAAATTCTTATTTACAATGACGGCCTACCCTGGCCAAACCCGGACAACTGTGTGACTCCCAATCATGGCCGGATATGATACAGCCTGGAATTGAACCAGGGACTGTAGTGACACCTCTTGTACTGATATGCAGTGCCTTCGACCCCTGCGTCACTCGGAAGCAGATAAAGAAAGCTCTTACAATATTCAATGATTGCATTTCTCTAAAACAGGCTATACTCTACATGTGCACCTCCAAGTCAGATTAGTAGGCTAAGTTATGAGGGGAAAGGGACCAAATTATTAGGGTGACGCACATGGGCTACTAACAGCTTACTTCACAACACACACTTATTATTATTTTCCTAGCTATAGTATACATTTTTTCCTTGCATATTATATAATTTATGCAGCAGCATACAATACATTTTAGGACTCACCTTGTTGTGCTGTGCTCACTTGAATGGGAAGTTGGCGCGGCAGTCCTTCTTGTGGGCAAATTTTTTTATCAAACTTTGTCATCCAGTCTGGAATTCTCAAGATTTATGGTACTTTCAAGACAACTCTGGAAAAAACAAGGTCGAATCATGACGTCAGTGATCTTCAGGTCGGAGCTCTAGAAAGAGGCCGAGTTCGTGACTTGGAATTCCGAGTTGGATGACCATTTAAAATGTATTTTCCCAGTCGGAGCTCGTTTTTTTCGGGGGTTCACAGTTGTCTTGAACTCACTGAAGTCTGAGATTTCCCAGTTCCGAGTTTCTAGTTGTTTTGAAAGCGGCAGAAGTCATGTTACATTGACAGCATGGCCAATGTATTCAACCTTTTCTGGTCCATGGTGTAGTATGTGAATGTTCATCCGTTTAAGCTTGGAAACCCAGACTTGGATCACACACCCACTCCACTGAATAACAGGCTAGTGATTGCTTTGCAACGCTTGTAGTTAGCCACTGACTCCTTCCAAACCACTCATTGTTGAATTTGTGATTTCCAACTTGTTGTGTAATGTTTATGTCCAATGGCCAATGAGCACAGATACATTTTATCTATCATTTCAAATAAAATGACAAAGATTGAAAAGGATTGGCCTGTAGATTTTCGAATTGATTCATGACGATGACTGCTTGTCTAGCTTGCTAGCTAAGATTTTGAAAGTATGATGTTGACATGATCAGTCCAATCAAAGGTATGGTAGATATAAGGTGATTTGACATCATTTTATCTGTGGCCAGTGACCAATGAATTTTCAAGCTCTCCCTGTAGACTTTGCTGTGACGTAGTGTCCCCATGAGTGACAGAACACTGAGCCAATCACGGCGCAACCAGAGAACATTACCAACCCCTACGCTCCGTATTTTCCACTGGATGCCCCACCACCACAGAAAGCACTGAGCTAGGCTGAAATACCTGCATTTTGGAGCAGCCTTACTCAAGAAAGCAAAAAAGAGACCCTGTTTGTATGCGGCTTTATTAACTCAAAGATATATATTTTTTATTGTTAGCAAACTGATTTGTGACACATATTAATGCCAAAATAACAGGCAAAACAGGCAACAAAAAATGTATATATACAATATGAAATAACACATATAGAATTGTAGTAACCAAAAAAGTGTTAAACAAAATGTATTTTATATTCTTCAATGTAGCCACCGTTTGCCTTGTTGACAGCTTTGCACACTCTTGGCATTCTCTCAACCAGCTTCACCTGGAATGCTTTTCCAAAAGTCTCGAAGGAGTTCCCACATATGCTGAGCACTTGTTAACTGATTTTCCTTCACTTTGCGGTCCAACTCATCCCAAACCATCTCAATTGGGTTTAGGTCAGGTGATTGTGGAGGCCAGGTCATCTGATGCAGCACCATAACTCTCCTTCTTGGTCAAATAGCACTTACACAGCGTGGAGGTGTGTTTTGGGTTATTGTCCTGTTGAAAAATAAATGATAGTCCCACTAAGCGCAAACCAGATGGGATGGCGTATCGCTGCAGAATGCTGTAGTAGTCATGCTGGTTAAGTGTGTTTTCAATTCTAAATAAATCATTGACAGTGTCACAAGCAAAGCATATATATATATATATATATATATATATATATATATATATGTGTGTGTTGCCTGTTTTGCATGCTATTTTGGCATTACTACATGTCACATCTCAGTTTGCAAACAATAATTAAAAAATATATTTTATTTAATAAAGCCGCATATAAACCGTATCTCTTTTTTGCTTTCTTGAGTAAGGCAGCTCCAAAATGTAGGTGTTTCAGCCTAGCTCAGTGCTTTCTGTGGTGGTGGGGCAGCCAGTGGAAAATATGGCAAAGGTTGGCTACTTTGAAGAATCTCAAACATAAAATATATATATTTTTATACTTTTTTGGTTGCTACATGATTCCATATGTGTTATTTCATAGTTTTGATGTCTTCACTATTATTCTGCAATGTAGAAAATAGTAAAAAATAAAGAAAAACCCTTGTATGAGTAGCTGTGCCCAAACTTTTGACTGGTACTGTATGTACTATATTTCTTTGTTTAGCTCTGCCCCACCTTCCCTGAATGACGGGTCTCCACTGGCATCACTCAAACCTTCCATCTGGTTTCCCCAAGTATCTTCACACAAGAGATACCTGGTGGTTATATTAGGCAAGCTGGTGAAACTTCATTAATGCCATAACTCTATAGGGGAGTTTCAACCCACAATTCAATGTCAATTCCATTGTTGGTTCAATGTAATTGAATTGAAATTACATGCAAACAATGTTGATTCAACCAGTGTGTGCCCGGTGGGATCACCTTCCTGTACCCATATCTCTATTAGTGTTGACTGCTACTGTCCTGATCTATACACACCTAAACCATTATCATTTCCAGGAATCGGTGTTAGCATAGGAATAGCATGCTAGCAGAAACCCATAGAGTTTCCAGTCATTGTGCAAATGCTAGTTAGCATTGGCTCGCGAAACTACTTTGAACTTCCTTCATACTGGACACAGAGTCATACAAATGCTATTCACGAGTTCATCTGACTCTGGGGAAGTAGATACAGGGCCATTGTCAAAATATGTCATGTTTGTGCTTTACAGGCTCATTAGACAGGGATGGTGACAGCAATAATTTCTCTACTCACTGTCCATGCACAGAGGGAAAAGAGGACATTGTCACATGTGATTATCTGTATGATGAAAAATCATGTCTGTTATGTCTCTGTCATCCGGTGTTATCATGCACAATGGCATGGCATTGGCATTTACCAATAAGTCACTGAAGTCATTCATTCTACAAAAAGGGTGAGGTGTGAGGACATTGTCACATAAAACATTGCAGAGATACTTTCTATAAAATCCTGCCACCCTTTTGCCCTCAGAACAGCCTTAATTCACTGGGGCATGGACTCTATGTTCACTCCAATTACTTCCCACCGTTGTGCTAAGTTGGCTGGATGTTATTTGGGTGGTGGACCCAGCAGCATTGCAGTTCTTGACACACTAAAACCGGTGTGCCTGGCACCTACTACCATACCCTATTCAAAGGCGCCTTACATTTTTTGTCTTCCTAATGTTATGTGCACTCAGTCTAGGTTCTTATGTCAACAACAGAATGTTTCAACTGCCCCAGATACTTTATTGTGTGAATAGATACGAAGCACAAACGTAGTTGTGGAACAATTTTAGTAGTGGAGATAAGAGGTGAGTTCTGCCCCCACACAATATGAAATGCTTCAAATTGAAGAAAAGCCCTATAGAAACACAAATCATCATCATAAAATCTGTAGCTCTTAGTGATACGTCATGTAGACTCCCCCTAAGACTCCTGACTATTCACACTGCTGGTCTCTTGTATTACTGCAGTAGTGTTGGCCCTATTATCATTCCCACATATATTCATTGTGTCCACATGAGGGCAGTAATACACACACCCACCCCTGACCCAAAAATGAGTCCCTCTAGGAATTATATCATAATTGGTAAAGTAGCTAAATGGATCAAACTTTCATTTCGCTAACAGTTTTTAATATCCAGAATTATAAATTGCTTAGTTTTGTTTCTCTTTGTTGATAACATTATGCAATTAATCTGGAAGACATGTTTGATACAAACAGAAGCCTTTATTACATATACTTTGTACAGTTGATTGTGGTTATTGAATGCCCTAAATAATGGAGACTCAATGATGCTTTCCATTCCAGTTTCATTATCATGCTTCAATATTTACATGGGCTGTAGTTCATGGTTGCAGAATTCTACCACCTGGTACTGTATACTAAAAGCCTGCTTCTATGTAGTTGACCCAGTGTTTCCTTCGGCTTGTATAGAGGTTAAAGGCCTACTCTTTTAAAGTTGTGCAATTTGGTCACACCCCTCTGCTCCTCACCAAATGGTGCGGTCCAGCCAGCGACTTTGTAGCGGGACAGAATAAAAAAGTTGAGACAAAAGTTAGCTGAATGAATGAGAGGAGAGATAAAAAGACAACAACTTTAGTCTATAATTTCCTGTAAACATTACAAAATATATTCCTAACGTATTATTGGAGATATTTATTAGAACCCAACCCAAATGTGTTGAGAAAGATGAAGCTCTTCTTCTGTGCAATTGTGCTGCTATGGGCATCCTCCGCGGACTGCCAGCAAAGAGGTGAGCTGGAAATAATAATTTTCCATTTGACTGCATTTTGACTGAATGTTCATTCAGCACGAGGTCTCAGTGCATCCGAGGCAAAGCATTTTGTAATTATTTATGCAATGTAATGAATATGCGCTTTAATTAATGCAAAGCATAAGTGGAGGATTAGAAATAGTAACGTTATACTTTGTTTTATTGATGGCTATAATACACTTGGAGTAGGCCTAATGACTATTTTACTGTTATTTACATTTGCCAGAATAAATCATATGTATTGCATAAATTGAGTGAAAAGTAATAGGCCTAACCATGGGGTGTTGGTGTTGAAATTGGACACTTGTGGCATAATAATTCAGCCATTAAGTTTATAATTTACAAATAGGAGCTTTCTAAGTAATTAGAAAGTCGTCTACCCATTTTAATATACAACATGTTGCATCACCAGTAAACTACTATCACTGGCCAATCTACGTGATAGTTACTTTGTTAAACCGTTAACATTATTAGTTTTCTCACCTACTCTCCTTTCATTCCTAACGGTCTTTGCTCAAGAGGTTCACATGACAGAAATTCCAGGCCATTGTCATTGAAATGAATGACAATGGCTGACGCCTCTTTCTCCAAAGCATAGTCATGCTAACATGCTCGGGTCGCCCTCAAGCCCGAATTCAATGCCTCTAATTGCAATAACAATCATGTCATCAGTAGAAAATGTTTGAGGTGCAGTTTTGTGAGTTCAAATAGACCAGATTTCATTACATGCCCTCTTGGTTGGTCTTTTTTGTGTGTATATTTTTGTGTTACTTGAAATCAAAATCAGATTTTGATGCACTGTTAAACTTTTCGCCATTCTAGTAAACACATATAAGAAACACACTTTTAATTGATATGCATGAATACTTGAGAACTTGAGTAATTGCTTGCTTTTAGAAGAATTCTGGGCAATTCCATGGTAAAGGAATTATGATAAGAATTTTAAATGTATACCAAACCAAAACCATTGACTTCAAAGTTTAAGAAACCATTTAACTCCTTGCACAAACATTTGACAAAAACCTATTTACAGGAGGAACTGTACAGATACAAAGTTCAGTAACAGAATAAAACTGAGGGAAGTTTTACCATTATTCTTGGTGATGGTGGAAAAAATGTATACATATCGGGATATCATTTTTTATGATATATCGTTTCGTATAATTTAATATATTTCGTATAATATAATATATTTTAACGCTAGTTTGCTGTACATGCACCAAAACTGCATTATTTTCCTTCATAGCTTGTTCTCCATCTTCTTTTTAAATAGGGACCCAATTTGTTTTCAGCCCTTTTATTTCCATGACTGATCAACACGTGTTTGCTCCTGGTTCTCCTGTCCCTCTGCAGCAGACATATGGTGAGCAATATGTTTGGAACATTGAATCGCAATAAAATCACAGTATGGAATCGCAATACATATAGAATCATAAGAATCGTGAGAATCGCAATACATATTGTATTCTCACCTAAGTATCGTGAAAATATCGTATCGTGGGGTCCTTGGCTATTCTCAGCCCTAGTTATTCTCTTACCAAACTTTGCATCTGCACAGATTTTCACGTAAATGTTTTATTTGTATTATTTACTGTGTAAATTGTTCAATGTTGTAATTGGACATAGAGTTGTATGGTTTGTTACACTTTGAAATCAGTGGTTTTTGCTTGGCCTACATTTTAAAGTGAACAACTTTGAGTAATTCCATTAACTGTGGAATTTCCTTTCTCCAAAGCCATATGAGAAGCTTGTACCTACTTGTTGGCCTTACCATGTTGGGGATCTCCAAATGCAACAAATATATCTATTATGTGTATTTAACACGTCAAACAAATTCAAAGCAAAGGTGTCAATCCCATTTGCTCCCAGCATGAAGAGTGAAATCTCATTAGAGCTCATAACATTAGGTGGTGTTAACACTCTGGTACAATAATATGCAAGGGTTCCCAAATGGAATCCAAACCAGCTTTACCATACCAATAGGATTTCTCACCTGCGATTTTTATGCAACACTGTGAAAGACAGAGACCCAGTGAAGAGGTCAACAGAACCAAGATGGGTCATATTCATTAATACACCAAATAGAAGAAAATGGACTGAAACAGGGATGGACTACCTGAACTTGTCCAATAAGAAAACACTTTTTTTTTGCTACAGTGTGATCTAATGAATGATACCTTGAGTCGAGCTGTGCTACATAACACTGTTCTCTCTGGGAAATGATCAACCATTTTGGTAGCAGAAAACAGTGTCAGGGGGTCCATTTTGCATAATTATTACCCTGCACCTGAGAGAAAGAATTGATTTACACTCATAGCACCACACCACTGTGGGATTTTGACTGTAGCTAAAGCCTCATTTTAAGACAGTGACTTTTACACCTCCAAAGTGAACTCATCATTATATAGAGCCAGGTGTGTCTGGATCCAGCTATAGTATCTGTGTCTGGACCACAGTAGGGCGTGGTGGATGGGTTGGCACTATAGTAATGACAGAGCTCTCTCTTTAGGATGCCCTCTGGCTATAGGTCTACCATCACACTGAAGGGGGGAAGTTGGAGGAGGACAGTTGTAAAAATGATAGCTAGAGGATTTGTAGTGCACCCGGGAATTAGTACTGTAAGCATGTATACGATTAAAAGTTATTACCAAGAGTGGCGTACTGAAGTTCTTTTTTGTTTTAGGCACATTTAAGAACATGCCGACTTAAATTCTGAGACATGTTATTTGTGTGGCCCCTCTATTCCCATTTTGTAACAGTACTTGGGTTATTTTCTTTCCTGAAATACCATTTTGTAACAGTACTTGGTTTATTTTTTTCCTGAAATAGCATTTTGTAACAGTACTTGGGTTATTTTCTTTTCCTGAAATAGCATTTTGTAACAGTACTTGGGTTATTTTTTTCCTGAAATAGCATTCTGTAACAGTACTTGGGTTATTTTTTTCCTGAAATAGCATTTTGTAGCAGTACTTGGGTTATTTTTTTCCTGAAATAGCATTTTGTAGCAGTACTTGGGTTATTTTTTTCCTGAAATACCTCTGAAATGCCACTTGATTTGATATCAATTACTTGCTATCTATCTTTGTACAAATAAGATTCAAGCTACAACCAGCAGCTATGTATCTTATATTACAAAGCTGCTCCGTATCTCTACATTTATTATTACACCTCTACTCTCCAATACAGAGATTAGTCATCTGAGTCACACTGCGACTGTATATCTTATCAGTCAACCACATTGTTGAAACTCCATTGTTCTGATTGTGTCACCTTCTTTAGTTGCTATCAGTCCACCCTCCCATCTGATTACGTTTAGTAGGGGCCTATTAGGATTCAAGGTGGTTTGAGGAAGCACTGCAAATAATGAGAGATGCTGAAGATAAGAGAGTTTTTGTGATTATCTTCTCACCTTTGAGTGGCTCTGAGTAGCTGGAATGGAGTGAGTGACTTGTTGGATCCACTCAGTTGCCTACCTCCTGGTTTAGTGTCAGAGGTACTGGGTGTTATAACATTAGTACATACACCTTGATAATGGTTCATAAGACGATACGCTTACATTGTGTCCTCAGCTGAGTGTGTGTGTGTGCGTGTGTGTGTCGTAGCTCATAAAAAGGTTAGATATTAGTGTGGAAAAAGCCACGGGGGGTTGGAAATCAACATCACCAACCTCTCCTGATCTAGAAAGGAATCACGTTCATGACCTGTGGTTAATTATTAAAGGGAAAGTTTGACTTATAAACTTTCAACAAAGTCACAAGCAGATTTGGTAATGCAGACAAGCATTTTAACCCGACTGGGGTGGAAGGCAATGTAGTAAGGTGTTTTCAAATGGTTATTGAAGTACTTAGTATGATTGTGTGCCATCCTCCAACCTTTTTCTCCAAACTTTCAAGCATTGATTCTAACTGAAGGGCTTTTGAATGCTATTTTGAAGGGCTTTTGAAGGCTAGCATAAGCTGAATCCCATTGACTGTGGGGGGGGGGTTAGTCGAAATAGTACAAACAAGAACATTCCAACCAAACTCTCTGGAGATGAACCAAAAACCCTCAAATAGACACTTTTACTAATATATGTGCCACACAGAGAATGCATCGATCAGTTAAACTACTTTTACTGTTCAATCAATTCACAATCACTCTCATCCTATTTACACAACATTCTCTGCATAACCCGAGTCCGCTAAGCGCTGAGTAATGCTACCTGAACTGCTAAACGGTAGTTGGCTAATAGGCTTGGGCTGTATCCAGATTTTTATATCGTCATACTGTCCTTCTCTCATCCCGGGATTTACGTTATTACTGGCAAAGCACACAAGGGGGTGCTAGAAACACAAGAAAAGCTCATTTTTGCCTCTATTACTAGAATGCTAACAAAATCAGCACAAACTAATAGCAAAATCACATAGATGATGTTGGCTAAATGCTAACGAGCAAAAACAACCATAAACTAATTGTAAAGATAGGCAAATTCATCTCATTAAGTTATACAAGCCTAACTAGTAGCTAACCGAATATCATTTTTGGTGAGTGTGGACATTTAGAAGAGGATGTGAACGAGAGAAATTGTACATAATATGAACAAAGTTGTGATGCTTCTCTAAAGGAAGAGCAGCATGTGTACATGGAGCAGAGGGGAGAAGAACGGAGTATAAATCATTTATTGTAGGAAGGACAGGGGAAAAAAACAAATCCAGAGCTCTTTGACTTTCAAACACAGCAGAAAGCCGTTTAGTAATGAATTGCATACGTGTAACTTCATCACCTCATGTGAACATTGGACTCACCAGCTCCCTCTTTCTCCCGTTGTGCTATATAAAAGCATGACTTGCTCAACTGTTCTGGGGAACTACGATAAGCTTCATAATGGAAGATAATGTGACAAGTGAAATGGAGAACGTAATCTGCTTTGTCTTCTAACATATTGCACAAGTTGACAGCAGGTATTAACTTAAAAAGTAGCTATAAATATTCACATTTGTTGAAAAACTTCAAAGAACTCGTTTTGACGGTATTGAAAAACCATCCTGTGTCTTTTTCCAAAAACCCTGGTATACGGTATATATATTTCTTAATGTATTTTTTTTAACCTTTATTTAACTAGGCAAGTCAGTTAATGACAAATTCTATTTACAATGACTGCCTACTCTGGCCAAACCCGGGCGACGCTGGGCCAATTGTGCGCCGCCCTATCGGACTCCTAATCATGGCTGCTTGTGGTACAGTCTGGAATTGAACCAGTGTCTGTCGTGACTCCTCTAGTGTTGAGATGCAGTGCCTTAGACCGCTGCGCCATTCAGGAGCCTCCAAATATACCACCAAAGTATATTGCCTAACATCTTCAGCCATGTCCAGCATTTTTACCTTATTGACCCAGATGCTATCTATCAGTGATTGAGCTGTTGAAACGTTAGTCTTTTGTGTTCAGTGACAGTGGCATTCCAAAGATGTTCGCAGTTTAGCCCCCTGGTAATCCTGGGTAAAGCTATAGAGATAGATAGAGGACTCTAGTGCCAAAAAGTCAATTTTAGCATGAGCAGCGCCATTGAGGACTTTCATGTTGAAATAGTTAACTGGGTGGGACTTCCTAATTCCATCCAGGTCACCAGGAGGGATCAGCCAATGAATTATACTAGTGAGGAAACATTCCATAACTGCAGGAAATATCGCCAACCTTGGTTTTATAACTGATCAAACAACCCACTCTAGGTGGCTGTGTGCACCGTCATAGAAGTAGTAGAAGAAGTGAATGGACTACTTCAGGATGGACATGGCCTCAATGGCACAGCCCATGCTCTCACTGACGCCACAATGGGACAGTTACAAAGTCTATGTGTAAGGCTGATATGATGACCTCTGACTTTTGGGGAGCTGCCCAGGTCCAGGCCAGTCAATCACAGGACTTTGTTGTCCAAACATTGGCCAGGCCTCACTGACTGACTGATGTCCTTTTCACTCTACTGAGCCGAGTCTACCTGTATCACGCTGGCCTGGTTATGCACTCACCATAGTTGCTGGAACTGGTGCTGGAAAGGACAATGTATGATGTATATACTGTAAAAATGTAATGGTTATTTGGCTGATGCTTTTATCCAAAGCAACACAGTCAGTAATGTGGGGATCAAACCTCACACCTCTGATGTTGAGAGCACATTGGTCAAACCAACAGACCAATCAGATCCAATGTATGCCCAATTTTAGTTTACATCACATGATATCAAGCAGTAGAGTCCAAAATTGTAATTTAACAAGCAAAGCTGTCTCATATGTTATGTCAGATAAGCTGATTAAGAGGCTAATATTTTTTGTAAATGTATTTATAAAGCCAATCAAATGTATTTATAAAGCCCTTTTTACATCAGCCAATGTCACAAAGTGCTATACAGAAACCCAGCCTAAAACCGCAAACAGCAAGCAATGCAGATGTACAAGCACGGTAGCTAGGAAAAACTCCCTAGAAAGGCAGGAACCTAGGAAGAAACCTAGAGTGGAACCAGGCTCTGAGGGGTGACCAGTCCTCTTCTGGCTGTGCCGGGTTGAGATTATATCAGAACATGGCCAAGATTTTCACATTTTCATAGATGACCAGCAGGGTCAAATAATAATAATCACAGTGGTTGTAGAGGGTGCAACATGTCAGCACCTCAGGAGTAAATGTCAGTTGGATTTTCATAGTCAAGCATTCAGAGTTAGAGACAGCAGCTGTGGTAGAGAGAGAGAGTCGAAAACAGAAGGTCTGGGACAGGTAGCACGTCCGGTGTACAGGTCAAGGTTCCATAGCCGCAGGCAGAACAGTTGAAACTGGAGCAGCAGCATGACCAGGTGGACTGGGGACAGCAAGTAGTCATCAAGCCAGGAAGTCCTGAGGCAAATTCCCAGGGCTCAGGTCCTCCGGGAGGGGAGGGAGAGAGAGAGAATTAGAGGGAGAATACTTAAATTCCCACTAGACACCAGATAAGACAGGAGAAATACTCCAGATATAACAGACTGACCCTAACCCCCCGACACAAACTATTGCAGCATAAATACTGGAGGCTGAGACAGGAGAGGTCGGAAGACACTGTGACCCCATCCGACGATACCCCCGGACAGGGCCAACCAGGCAGGATATAAGACACCCAGTACGTGATCAACAGTTCAAAAGAGGATTAAAGCCCATAATTATAGAAAAATAAACACAAGTAGGACAAGGACGCTAGCTTGGCTTTGATTTTATTTTCCACAATATGGCAACGTTCATTATGGAGCCAAGATTACGCAGACAGATGACTAAAGCATCCCCAATACAAAGGAGCCCCAGCTAATAGACTTAACAATCCTGAAATTACCACAAATTACCACATCTATGTGTGACAGCATTGCCTGACTATGTGTCAGTCAGCTTAGTAGCACTGATTAGCAGGGACAGGCAGTGTGCCGTTACATCATGACTAGGTGGTGATTTATTGATGAAATGCCAGGACTGTCCCTGTCCACAACCAGTTGCTGTGTGTCAATAACATACCACCCATGTGGTGTGTTGATTCAGCTGACCAGGGCTGTCACTGTGTCACTTGCCTTCACACAGCTATCGGCACCTGGTTTGACCATGTCAAAGCTAGGTACTGTTAAATAGCCCTCTTGGGATTGGGTCTACCATGAGCCAAAATAATAAATATTGTGTTTCACTTTCACAGGATCAAATCCATTGAGATTTAAGATTTGGCTTTGAGGATGACTAAAATCAATAAACATAGTTGATTTCCAAACTATGAAAACATTGTGAGTTTGGTGGTCAGAGGACATGGTTGAGGTTTCTTTCTTATCCCAGGATAGTTTCTAAGATTAAATCAAGTTATTTTTTTAAGGCAAGCTGTGGTAAAAGCATTATAACAACCTAATGAATAGTAGTCATGAACTGGATAATTGCTTGCCAATCCGTTCTCCCTGGGTGTCCCCTTTCCAGCCCACAGAGCACAGGGGTCAAGCCTCTCTGTCAATGAGAAATCAGCAGCCACCGAGCGACCAACAGACAGACAAACAGACAGTCTGTCAGTCAGTTATACCGGTTTCACACTATCTTGCAGAACCGTACGGTACTGGCTCATATGCTGAAAATGGATTGATCCCAATGGTCACTACTGATAAGTGGGTCTGACTCCAAGACATGCTACCACCGGTCTGGTCAGATGTCTCATTGCTGCTATGTCATTAGGCTAAAGACTTCATCCCCCAGCTTCCTTATCTCTTGAGCCTCTGAAGTGCTCATCAGTGTTCTCGTCAGTGTTCTCAGGAATGCTTTGGGGCCATTCAATTCAATAGGATTAAGTTATAGGCCAAGCTAACAAGGTTCTCCTCAGAATCTTACACATCTTTTAGATCAGGTATGGCGACTTTGATGGGGTGGGGGCCACAAAAAAATCTAAACTCATCATGAGGGGCTGCAGTGGCTCGCGGGTCTGCGTACCCACACCCATAACCACAGATGCAGTCAGAGCCATCTCTATCTTTTTGGTGGCCCTAAGTTGAAATTTTGTTTGATGTGACACTTGATTTGACTTCTTTGAGGATCTGCTCAGAAACATCTAGTTTATTAACTATTAATAAACAGTGTAAGCATAATTTGTTAATATATTTATTAGCATTAGTAAACACATGTATAAACCATTTATAAATCATGACCAGCAGGCCTTTAATTTTTATACCAAAGGTTAACAAATTATAAAATGACAAGCATCTTATAAGCACACCGTCAAAAACATTTCTTTTTTCATTTTTATTCAGTGTAGAATTTCATCTGTTAGCGTAAGCCTCCTGAAGTCTCTGTTAGGAGACAGAGATGGAGAGATGCTTTGGGACAAAGGCCTTGAAGCCCAGAGGGCAGTGGGGTAATTATAACAGCAGCCCACAGCTGCCCACACCACCCATCAATAGACTCCAGCCTTTGTCAATTTCCTCGACCTGACCATTTTACCCATCAATGGTCCATGTAAACATGTGGGTGGAGAGTGGGGGATGGGGGATGGGGGTGTGTTTGGAAGGGGGGGGTGCTCCTCAAAGACATGCCTTGCAGATACACAGAGGAGAAATCATGAGGATGGGTGTAGATTGGGGGTGGGAAATAGGGAGGGGTTGGAAGGGAGAGATACAACTCCTCTTTTTGGGGGGGTAATGTGAAGGTGCGTGTGTGTGCTTATCTAAGTGGCTCTGGATAAGACTGTCTACTAAAATAAATTAAATCATGTGTAAGTATGAAGGAGTGTTTTCTAGTGTGTACATGCTTATGTGAATAGACAGACCATGTACTCTGTCATACCCTGTCTCTGTGTGCAGATAGATGCATGTCATGGTCTGAAACCCCATCTCTATCTCTGCCAGGTCTCTTCCCTGCCATCCTCAACCTGGCCAGTAATGCAGAGATCACCACCAATGCCACCTGTGGAGAGCCTGAGCCAGAGATGTACTGTAAGCTGGTGGAACACGTACCAGGACGACGCATCCGCAACTCCCAGTGTCGAACCTGTAATGCCCAGAGTCAAAACCCCAAAGGTATGGGAGTCGAGAGCCACTAAGTATGCATAGGGGAGGGCTGGGGAGGAGAGTCTGGGGTTTTACTCTTATGCCTGCTGGCAAGTGCTCCAGACAGTTTGACTTTCCACAGTCTCACTGTCGTTGAATCATCTGTCTGAAGTACAGTGCTCCAGGTGTGGATTTGTGGTATTTATGTTCTTGCTATTCTCTTGATATTATGCAGAGCAACATCCAATCACCAATGCTATTGACGGCACCAATGGGTGGTGGCAGAGCCCAAGCATAAAAAATGGCCGCCAGTTCCACTTGGTGACCATCACTCTGGATTTACGACAGGTAGGAATTCTGAGGACTGCTATGTTGCTGCTTTTACACTGCACCTCTTTCTTTAGCTACATGGTGAGAACACACACACTCTAAATTGTGCCTTCCGGTATTATACTTAGGCTAAAATATGTATTCCATTCTACTGAGCCATTTACTTTATGTTCGTATCCTTATCTTGTATTATTTCTTATTGTGGTTGCGTTGTCGAGAAGGAACCTGCACGTAAGCATGTCATTGGACGGTGTGTTTACCATGTGTATCCTATACATACGACTAATAAAACGTGGGTGGTGTTAATAAACACATGTTGGGGGGAGGGGGCTATGTCTGGATGGCCTCTTTTTTTTAATGCCTCTTTTTCTCACATTCTCTCTCTCTCTCTCTCCCAAAGGGGGGGGGGTGGACAGGACTGAGCTGAGCCAGCTACTTAAAAAAATCCTGTTTCAACAGGCACTCGAAACAAGACCCTCTTTCATCGAGCCACCACACACACACACCATAGTAGTCGGCTGTGATGGTGCTGTCTTTTAACCAACCTGTTTCAGAGGTGCACACTATATAATGCTAAGATGTGGACCCTCCCCACTTCCTCTTGGGAATTCCAGCAACGTATATTGACCTTGGGAATTCACATGTGGAACTAATTTGGATGTAGACATCCCAGTAATTGCTTTCATGTGAAAATACAATCTTCAAAGTGTGCGTGTGTGTAGCCATTCACCAACCTTTCAACGCTCTGTCTGCCTAGATTACACGTCATGCTCCATCTAGATTTAGCCTCAATTTTGATACGAGGGCTGGGAATTGCCAGGGACCTGACGATATAATATTATCACATATTGCTCACCATATGTTCCCTGCGGAGGGACAAAAGAGAGCCATGAGGAAATGAGTTTTGATCAGTTATGTGAATATAAGTGCTGGTGTAAATATAAGTGCTGAAATGGTCTCCCTATTTAAAAAGAAGATGGAGAACACGATATGAAGGGAAAAGACTGGAGTTTTGGTGCAGGTACAGCCGGGTAGCGCAAGAAATAATACAGAAATATCGTCAAAAATAGTATCCCGATATGTAACTGTATCGATTTTTTCCCCCACCACTATAGGCTACCTCAACAGGCTTAACATTTGAGATGTGATGTTTATCCACTGCTTAGCAATGGAGGAGATGAAAATGGAATACACAGGTCCACCCATCAATATTTGTTTTTCATTTTTGCCAGTGGTGATGAGAATACAGCTCGGAGCCAGTCACTTTAATCTAGCGTGTTAGATTCAAAATGAGCGTTTGGGACTACTCCGACGTAAACATACACTTATCTCCACATTTCATTTGCAACCGCAGAAGATTCCATTTCCTTCCCCTCGAGAGTTATCGGGGAAAAATTGTGAAGACACATGCAGAAACAGGGAAAATCAAAGGCTGAGAGAAGTTGGGATTACAGGTCGATGTTTCATTAACATTCCCAGTGTGATTCTTGACGTGTGATAACTTTGATATGGTAATGTAATTATACAGTATGTTCTATCGTTGCTACCAAAGAGAGTTGTCAAGACACTGAGATATGGTAGTAGTGAGTGATGGAAATGTATCTGGTGCTGAATACACAGTATAGGCCAAATAACTCATGATGTTACATTATCATACGACAATAATTGAATATTATCACACTAGATCAAACAAACATTTGTATTAAGTTTAATAAAAGCAAAACCAAGCGTGTCATGACAATAAATCGACATTATAAATAGCAGACGTCAAAAAGAGCATAATACCCCAACTGGTAAACCAACTGAAAATGACTCAGACTTCTCAAAACCTGAGCAAAGATAAACATCTACATGGAAAATATTAGCTTGTCAATGGGAGCTTTGTTTGACTGATTCATTATATCTCTAAAAACCTCAAGATTTAGCCTAGCTAGCCCCCTCCTCTGAGGAGCTGAGATACTTTGTCTCCAACTAACTGCTATATCGCTATACCGAAGTATTCACGTGGGAGAACACTGATTCTCATAACTGATGCCCTAAGAAATAATAGCATTATATCTAGGCTATATCTTCCTTTATTAAATTCTCTGTTCAAAAGAGGGTTTAAATGAAGTTTACAGTGCCATGATGTAAATATATTCTTATATAAGCTATAGTATGTTGCACATATGTTCTATGTTAAGTGAAATGTCTGTATTTTCACTTATTTGATGAAGACATGTGTTTTTGGTTCGGTAACAGTGGCATCCATCTTGATTAAAACCCTCAGTGTGGTGCCTGGCAGACAGTACTTGTATTGACCAGTATCCACAGGAGTCCAAACCTGACAGGAAACAGTGTCAAAGTGTCAGGATTTAGATGGGCTAATCTGCCTGTGGATGCCATTCCAGCACATCACATACAAGCACATGCACGCACGCACACGCACACACACACACACACACACACACACACACACACACACACACACACACACACACACACACACACACACACACACACACACACACACACACACACACACACACACACACACACACACACACGACACACACACACACACACACACACACACACTCACACTCACACTCACACACACACAACCAAGCTCTTTATCCAATTAACAGGCACCAGTCAAACAAACAGAGGGGAAACCATTTGGAGCTCTCATCCTGTGGGCCCCCAGGAGAGAGAGGGAGAGGGGCAAATGCAGACGCTGCTGTCCAAACAGCCCCCGTTCCCACTGCCCAGCTGTGTTGGCCCACATTGTCATTTTACGGCGACAATGCCGCCACCGTCCACCACAATAGCCATCGTAATGACCCTCTGACAAAATATAACCTGCAAGGCCCGTCGCTATGTCAACACATTAACTTACTTGTTTTAGATACACTTCATGTAAACAATGTGGGAAGGTAGTATGTCGATGGGTTGTGATTGGTGAGAAGGGACCATCCATAACACTTGATGGGGATAGGTTAATTCAGTTCAAATTCACATTCAAATGGGAATTGAACAAATCCTGAATTGGGGGGGATCATTGAAGCCAATGGCCAATTTCCAATTATTTTCCAATATGGAATTGACCCCAACCCCAACCTCAAAAGAATGCCTCCCTGTAATATGATTTAAAACTTACAATACGTGTTTCTGGTGAAAGAGCCTTGGCTGTGGCTGGTTTCCTACACTGGCTCATACTGGCTGATATCCACACTGACCTGTCCGGTGTGTGGCTGGGCCTCTCTGAGTGCATGTCCTGTCGTGTACGGGGCTCTCCGGCCCCCATCGCCCTTCCCCCATCTCCCATCTCCCATCTCCCACCAACACAAAAGACTTACTCATCTCCACCCTCTAGGCCTGTGGCCAAACGCCAGCCTCTTTTATGTGGTCGGAACCCACAGCCATGACTTCCACTGCTATTGTCTGGATTCCTACTTTACCGCCACCACAGCATATTTTAAATGTTAAAACTGCTGGAAGTTGGTCTTGATCAGGCCTGAGAATTTACTGCTTTTCAGTATTCTGCTGGTTTCTATTCAGTGTCAGAGACACAAAAAAGAGGGGAGCCAAAGGACATCCTGTTTCTGTCTGAATATTTATTAAATACTCATGTAATTTACCTGACAATTTTACATATTCAAAATCAACTTTGTCTAACTTTGTGTCTAACATATTGTCACACACAGACAGTTTGGTCTGTATTGTAACAAGCCAGGGATTAGGTATAGCATTTTATAGCATGTTGGTGATTAGTAGCAAGAAGGACATAGCTCTGCTCAGTGTCAGTGGTGGCCATATTTCTTTACTTTTGGTTTAGGCTTCTCCCTCCAGTGAGGGGACTTAGCTTCGCTTTCTGAGCCCCACAGCCCCGGCCCCGCCAAGGGCGAAGCTCAACTGGTGATCTGGGCCCCTTTGACGGCTTAGGGGCTGATGGGTAATCCTCCTGTCTCTCCCCTGCAGCCTGGTTCTGCTCGTTCCCACTGGCTGGGTCCCCATGACTGTCTTCTCCCCCCTTGTTATCTTTCCATCCTCTCTCCCGTCGGCCAAACTGGCACAGAGGCTAGTCCGGCTACCGGTTGGGAAGCACATTTCTATTACTTAATGTTTCTCCAATTGGAAAAGTGTTAGTAAGTATATGTGTTTTCATATGGTCTCGGTAGGTCACAGTTTACCCTTTGATTACCCCACGATTCATTTTTCTAACACACTGATCAGACTGTTTCACTTATCCTTTGAGACAACCCCCGCCAACCCCCCCCCCACCACCTGATCCAAAATGGCAGCTAATTACAAAAATAATCCTCTGCTGTTTCCCGCGGCTACTTGCAGCCAGGTCTTGCTAGCTCACATCAAAGTCCGCCAGCCAGTCACAGTGACTAGGCAGATTAGCCGAGGCACGCCATTACACAGGGCTTTGGGTCCTACTGGGCGGAATGGGATTTAGTGGTAATGACTGGGTGGCTAAAGAGACACAGTGGGAACAACTTTGCGCTTAGCAGCTAGTAATGACTAACACTGTATTCTAGCAGTCACAGTAACTAGCCACATCAAAACATATTGCTGAAATGTGGCACTCAGATCACAATTTCAGTAAACTATCCCAATTTCTGACACAGATATCAAATCAGATATCAAATCAGATATCAAATCAGATATCAAATCAGATATTGGGATAGTTTACTGAAATCTGTTTTTTTGTTGTTATTATTATTATTTTTTCCCCCTTTTTCCCCCCCAATTTCGTGGTATCCAATTGGTAGTTACAGTCTTATCCCATCGCTGCAACTCCCGTACGGACTCGGGAGAGGCGAAGGTCGAGAGCCATGTGTCCTCCGAAACACGACCCTACCAAGCCGCACTGCTTCTTGACACTCTGCTCGCTTAACCTGGAAGCCAGACGCACCGGTGTCTCGGAGGAAACAAAGTACAACTGGTGACCGTGTCAGCGTGCATGCGCCCGGCCCGGCACAGGAGTCACTAGAGTTTTACATTTGAAATAACTGATATCTGGTGATGTTAACTAACTTGTATCCTCTAAACGGAGTGTTCTAGTAATTGGTTAGTTAAGTTGAGGCACAAAGGCAGCTAGTCCACAACAGTTCAGGTCTGCATCCATTTATTGGAGTCCACATGGATCAGGATTAGGTCACGATTCAATAACTAACCCAGTCCATTCACAGCATCTGTTTGCCTTGAGAACACTAAGCTCCTTTGAGGGAGGTCGCTGACACACACACACGCGCACACACAGTCACACGCACGCACGCACACACACACACACACACACACACACACACACACACACACACAAAGTATTGTACAGCTAACCTTGTGGGGACACACAATTCAGTCCCATTCAAAATCCTATTTTCCCTAACCCTAACCCATACTTTTTTCCCAACCCTAACCTTAACACTAACCTTAACCCAAAAACCTAACCCTAAAACATAGCTCCTAACAACTAAACCTAATTCTAACCCTAACACTAATTCTAACCTTAACCCTAAACCCCCCAAAAATAGCATTTGACCAACAAAATGTCCCCAGTTGGTCAAATTTTTGTTTGTTTACTATTCTTGTGGGGACTTCTGGTCCAAACACATGCACACACGTCCACACACGCACACACACACGCACGCACACACACACACACACGCACGCACACACACACACACACACGCACGCACGCACACACACACACACACACACACACTCTCTGGACTAGACTGGGCCAGTAACCAAAGAACCAAAGAAAGCTCTGGTGACCAAGCTTCCTTGATGAGAATAAAGATGCTTCCTGTCGAAAGGATTCTACAGATTGTAGTCTCAGAGAGAGAAAGCTGCTGCTGGGACAGGAATGTTAACCTCACTGATCACATTACCTTTTTTCCTGTTCCATCCATCTATCTAGTCATCTCAAGGACATGGGAAGATATCAGAATCCACCCATCTATCTAGTCATCTCAAGGACACGGGAAGATATCAGAATCCACCCATCTATCTAGTCATCTCAAGGACATGGGAAGATATCAGAATCCACCCATCTATCTAGTCATCTCAAGGACATGGGAAGATATCAGAATCCACCCATCTATCTAGTCATCTCAAGGACATGGGAAGATATCAGAATCCATCCATCTATCTAGTCATCTCAAGGACACGGGAAGATATCAGAATCTGGCAACCCAAACATTCCCATATTGACTAAAGGCCTGCACAGTCTGTACAATTTCACCCAGCTTATGCCACAATTTTGCCATCATGGGCAAATTGTCTAGTCGTAAATGATTGTTGATCAGTGTGACAGCTTCTAGGTCAGCCGATTAAGTACCACCAAGTGCGGTCGTAGGCTTCGACCAGAGTTCTGTCTGTGTCTGAACTTTAGAGCCTTGATCGTGTAGTTTGGCTGGTGTTACGAGCAGATCCCGGTGACCAACCAATAGGCACTGAGTATGCACACACAAAAATATGATTATTGTGAATAGTCAGATTAATATAGTAGTTTGATTTAAACGTTTACATGCTTTGCAAGAAGAAAGATTTCCCTAATAATCCTGTTTACATGACACATCTGAAATCAGGCTTCCTGATGGGATTTTAATAAATGCAAAAAAATCATTAAAACTAAAATCTTCTTTTGGGACAAGTTTGTATATGAAGACTATTTCTAAGATGCATACTTTTTCCAAACTCACTTCAGTCACGTATGAGCATAGAGGGAGGCTTCCTGGCAAATGTGCAGATCAAATACACCTCTGCAGTTGACGTACCCTACGTTGGCTAACGTAGCCATGCAAGCCAATAGCAGAATGTGATGGCAAAACAAGTGTAACTGATGTGAAACGGCTAGCTAGTTAGCGGTGGTGCGCGCTAAATAGCGTTTCAATAGGTGACGTCACTTGCTCTGAGACCTTGAAGTACCTGTTCCCCTTGCTCTGCAAGGGCCGCGGCTTTTGTGGAGCGATGGGTAACGATGCTTCATGGGTGACTGTTGTTGATGTGTGCAGAGGGTCCCTGGTTCACGCCCGTGTATGGGCGAGGGGACGGTCTAAAGTTATACTGTTACACAAGCAAATCGTACAATCTGGCCAGGTTGATATCCAGAGTTGTATTTGGTTACATCGCACAGTGTGACATGCAATAAATGTAAAAAGACTGAATCCGACATTCAGTGTGGGAAGGCCTTAAGGCATTTAGCTAAAGATGTTTGTATAGCCATTGGAGGCCCATACAGGTGAATCATTCAAGGCTGTAGAGAGGATTTCCCATGGTTTCTATACAGACTAAGGCATTTAGCCAAAGATGTTTGAACTGAATGTCTTGTCTAGCTTTCAGATTCCCATACGGGCAAATCATTCTGTAACTTAAGGTTCAGACATAACCTGAGGGAAGTCAACCGGCTCTCTGTTTCATATGATCCATCTCAGCCCTGAGGCGGGATTGACATTTAGATGCACTGGAACACCTCGGTGTGGCTTGGCGACGATACCCGCTAACGCTCGCGTTCCCTCGCCATTGAGGAAGTTATGAATCAGCCGTAAATCAGCTGTGTCACGCCAGTAGGTGTGCCTCCTGTCCGGAAGGTAGACTTACAGCCTCGTGCCGCTGCCTGGAACCTTTAGGGAGGATTTAACGGAGGGGGGTTTCCACTCAGCCCCTGGGGAAACGCACCATTGACAAGCCAATTTGAGAAGCCGATAACTGCTAGCTCAGGTTCTATGTGCGTTTATGTGAGGCAGGCTAGACTGTTATTAGTCTCACTGAGAGGGTCATAGAGAGGTGAAAGAGAGGGAATTGCAATGGCAGTCTAGTAGTGCCCTGTGATTGTGCAAGGCCCATAGTGGAGTGTTGAGGATACAGTGAGAGAGTGGAGGCAAGGTCTCACAGTGGGGTTCAGGGGAGCTGTAACCCCACCCCACAATTTAGCTTGGTAGCCTATCGCATGACTGTGTATGGGGTCATAGGGGTCATACGGTGCGCTGTTAGGGCCAGATGCACTAAGACTGGAATTCAATCAAACTTGCAATTAACATTGTGACAACATCACATGTAAGAGGGTTACAGAGAGCTTGCGGTAACTGAGTGGTTAAATGTGTCAGTACACTGTTATTATGTCAAAACAGATCTGTTGCATATGTGCTCCTTGTCAATCAAATACTTATTTGTGCTCTTGTGAATGAAAAGCGTTGTATTTAAGGTGCACAGCCTGAGCTTCCAGTCATGCACAACAAAATGGAGATCCAGACATAAAATATTATGGGTGGGAAAATAACTCTGTGTGTCTGTGTGTGCATGAGTGCATGAGTGTGTGTGTGTGTCCTTTGTACTCTCACTGTTAAATATGAAATATTAAAATGTGTCTGTCTGTGTGTGTCTACAGATTTTCCAGGTGGCCTACATCATCATCAAGGCAGCCAACTCCCCTCGTCCCGGTAACTGGGTGCTGGAGCGTTCAATGGACGGTGTGGAGTTCACACCCTGGCAGTACTACGCCATCAGCGACACAGAATGTCTGACCCGCTACAACATCACCCCCCGCTTCGGACCCCCCACCTACAAACGAGACGACGAGGTCATCTGTACCTCCTACTACTCACGTCTCGTACCCCTGGAGCACGGAGAGGTAGTTATCTATTTATTTAAACTTTACATTACCACAGTGGTCTGAAACTCCCGGCCCGCAAACCACATTGAGCTCATGAGCTGCACGTTGATGACCCACAGGCTGGGAGTTTGAGACCACTGCTTTATTAGGTCTGGTTCAAGGCAGACAATTAGATGAGAATGGGCTCTGTGTGCCCCCCTCTAGCACATGTAGTCCAGACAGTGGGATGACTCAACCGTCCTTCCGATAATGAAAGCCTGCTTTCCCAGAGTTCTAGACGCCTGCCTGCTGGGCTAATGTAACTCTAGCCGAGGTAGAGCCATAATGAACGTCTGTGGTTAGGATACTCTGTGGTTACTCACAGCTCCTGAGAGTGCAGCTCAGTAGTTTAACAAGGTTAGGGAGACAAGGAGATGAAGCCACTTCAGACTATTGAGACGCACCCCAAAGCCCACAGTGAGATCCTTGATCGTGTCTTATATTGTTTAGCCCTGTGTTATGTCATTTGCCGGTGGTCTGACTGACAAGTGATATTGGAGAAAAAATGACCGTAATGATGTATTTCAGTCAATATGTATGTGTGATGTTCATTTTTGCCACTTGTCTTTCCATTTTTTTCTGTCCTATTCAGATCCACACGTCTTTGATCAACGGGCGGCCCAGTGCTGACCAACTGACCCCAGAGCTGCTAGACTTCACTTCAGCCCGCTACATCCGGCTGCGCCTGCAGAGGATCCGCACGCTCAACGCCGACCTCATGACCCTCAGCTACCGTGACCCTAAGGAGGTGGACCCCATCGTCACCAGACGGGTATGGCTAAAGCACTAGGTCTAGCTCTCACTAACTGTTCTGTTTTCTGTTTAAATGCTATGTTAAACCAAATTGGTCGTTCATTCAAAATATGTGGTTTGTGCGTTTTGAAAAACGATTTAAAAAAATGTATATTGCATTTTTATGGTTTTAACAAACATTAAATTACAAGATATTTGCATCAGAATGTCTGAAGTATAAGTTTAGACATCAGTTGTCATCTCTCCAGGCAGATTTGAGTGTTCTAACGTAAGTGGTTTTGTAGTTGGTTTCTGTCTTGTCATTCTAACTTGATTGGCATTGTGTTTCCTTCTGCAGTACTACTATTCCATCAAGGACATCTCAGTGGGCGGGATGTGCATCTGTTACGGCCACGCCCAGAGCTGCCCCTGGGACCCCGTTGCCAAGGTAACTCTAGGCCGTCTTCAGTTTTGCCTGATCAGACTCACACGGTGGCTGTCATTCAGCTTTTGTTTAGTGTAAAACTTGTTTACTGCCTTTCACATATTGTGTGAGATGTTAAACATGTCACATTTTGACTCAATTAAGCTCCTCTTATCGGGATCAACATTGGTTCATTGCTAATTTGTTGTAACTGCTGTACACACTTATTCTAAAGAGTACTTTTATATCAATTTGATGCAAAGTATGGTAGTAATACTTCTTTATGAGAAATATATTTGTCAAACAAATTGTTTTTATAAGTGAATTTAGTATTCTCAGCTCCCCCTATAGTCCCTGAAGGAATGGTACAGGCCAACACTTACTCAGTTGAATTGGTTGCCTTCCTCATTAAGGGGGAATGTCACCTTAACAAGAGGATGAGAAAGCAAGCACTAATCCTGTGACCCTTCAACTTGCCACATGGAAATGCACTCATATATTTCACACCAACGTACAGATGTAGGATCTTAATTTGACCTGCAATGCAGGAAATGCAGGAAATGTCAAACTTGAAGAATATTTGATGTTTTAAAAGGCTTTCAAATTTCAGGCTTGATTTTTCCTTGCGAAAAAAATGTATTAACCCCTACAAAAATGTCAACATAATAATTCACATTTCCTGTTGCTGTTGGATTATTTTCCTGCTGTAGCAAACTGGCTCAAATTAAGATCCTACATCTGTAACACACAAACATCATGACATGATAACCATACAACACACAAGTGTCACTTCACACCTTGTATAGAACCAGCTATTTGTTTGACAATGAAAAATTTGAAAATAATGTGTGTGTGTGTGTCCCACTCCCAGCTGGCAATAGGACTAGAGCATAAGCATTCAATCGGTCACTTCCTGTGGCTCCTCCTCACTTCTCTCTTTCTTTTGTCCTCTCAGAAGTTGCAGTGTGTGTGTGAGCACAATACGTGTGGGGAGAGCTGTAATGAGTGTTGCCCCGGCTACCACCAGGAACCGTGGCAACCGGGAACCCTCTCCAACGGCAACACATGCGAGAGTAAGCTGCACTTGGTCTTTTTGGGCCTAAGGGGAAATAAGTTCAAACCTTATCTTAAGTAGAAGTCCATACTGTGCATGTTGCCCTTGGTTTGTCACTTGGTAAATAAAGACATGGGAATTACATGCTGGATTTAGACTTGATTTAAAGTGTGCCAGATAAAATAACTTTACGCTTTTCAATTAAATCCACTTGCATGTCTCACTTATTCATTGACACACATGAAAGAGGTTTTTGTTTTCCATCACTATGATGAATTCCATGAGACACTTTTGAAGTAATTCAAACATTTTAATATCAATAGATGTGAAGCAGAGTTAGCTACTGTATGGGTTTTTACAAGCTTTTTATGTTAATGTCCTATTTTATATCATCATATCTGAGCTGTTTCAGCACCTTAATGAAATTGCACATAAGTTGTGTTTACTCAGAGTACAGAATACAATCAAAACCTGTTTGAACATGTATACACTGAGTGTACATAACATTAGGAACACCTGCTCTTTCCATGCCATGGACTGACCATGTGAATCCAGGTGCAGAGACAGGGTGTGAGAGCGAAGTCTGCATCTCCCTCATCGCAATATCTGAGTCTACCTATAAGATACATAAGTTGTTATCTGACATATTTAATATTCTCCTCCACTAGAATGTAACTGCCACAACAAGGCCGAGGACTGCTATTACAACCAAACTATGGACGACCACAAGATGAGCATGAACTCGCATGGACACTTCCATGGCGGGGGTGTGTGTATCGATTGTACCCAGAACACGGCCGGTGTCAACTGTGAGACCTGCGCAGATGGCTTCTACAGACCCCACGAGGTACTGTCTCCTCACTGTCCCGTAATCCGATGCCCTCTTTGTGTCCCTATGGTCCCTGTAATCCAATCCATCAATATGGTGCCCATTTCCTGAGGACCTCCCTGGTCTTCATTTTGTGTCCCTATGGTCCCCGTTACCTGAGGACCCCCCTGGTCTTCCTTTGTGTCCCTATGGTCCCCGTTACCTGAGGACCCCCCTGGTCTTCCTTTGTGTCCCTATGGTCCCCGTTACCTGAGGACCCCCTGGTCTTCCTTTGTGTCCCTATGGTCCCCGTTACCTGAGGACCCCCTGGTCTACCTTTGTGTCCCTATGGTCCCCGTTACCTGAGGACCCCCTGGTCTTCCTTTGTGTCCCTATGGTCCCCTTTACCTGAGGACCCCCTGGTCTTCCTTTGTGTCCCTATGGTCCCCTTTACCTGAGGACCCCCTGGTCTTCCTTTGTGTCCCTATGGTCCCCTTTACCTGAGGACCCCCTGGTCTTCCTTTGTGTCCCTATGGTCCCCATTACCTGAGGACCCCCTGGTCTTCCTTTGTGTCCCTATGGTCCCCGTTACCTGAGGACCCCCTGGTCTACCTTTGTGTCCCTATGGTCCCCGTTACCTGAGGACCCCCTGGTCTTCCTTTGTGTCCCTATGGTCCCCGTTACCTGAGGACCCCCTGGTCTTCCTTTGTGTCCCTATGGTCCCCGTTACCTGAGGACCCCCTGGTCTTCCTTTGTGTCCCTATGGTCCCCATTACCTGAGGACCCCCTGGTCTTCCTTTGTGTCCCTATGGTCCCCGTTACCTGAGGACCCCCTGGTCTACCTTTGTGTCCCTATGGTTCCCGTTACCTGAGGACCCCCTGGTCTTCCTTTGTGTCCCTATGGTCCCCGTTACCTGAGGACCCCCTGGTCTTCCTTTGTGTCCCTATGGTCCCCGTTACCTGAGGACCCCCCCTGGTCTTCCTTTGTGTCCCTATGGTCCCCTTTACCTGAGGACCCCCCCTGGTCTTCCTTTGTGTCCCTGCCTAGTGGCGTGCGCCTTTCTGTGCACTATTGTGTACATTCCTATTGTCTGTGATTGGACAATAAAATCAGTGTGTGTGTGTGTGTGGTCCTGATTACAAACACATTGTAGTTTTCAAAAAGAAAGGAGGACCAAGGCACTTTTCATATAATGAATTAAAATGCCTTTATTTGTATGGCATGTTCAATAGAAACAAAGTTTTAAAATGCCGAAACTTCTATTGAACATGCCATACAAATAAAGGCATTTTAAAACTTTGTTTCTATTGAACATGCCATACAAATAAAGGCATTTTAATTCATTATATGAAGAGTGCCTTGGTCCTCCTTTCTTTTTGATGACCAATTCACCCCTTTTACCAAAGAGCACCTTCTGTCTACCAAAATGTACTATTGTGTACCTTAGTAGCGCTTCCCTTCCTCCTCTTTCTACATTGTAGTTTTGGTTCTGTGACTCAACGAAAGATAATGGAGTTATTTGTTGCTGTGTCCTAGAATGACTGTATAGTGGAACTACATTGGTATCATGGTCCTTGCTCGGATGGATGAATGGCGATTTATTAAACTTTTAATTTCAGTGTGTACCTTGTGTGAATGTGAATGGTCATTGGAACAGGCAGTTAACCCACTGTTCCTAGGCCGTCATTGAAAATAAGAATTTGTTCTTAACTGACTTGCCTAGTTAAATAAAGGTAAAATAAAAAATAAAAAATAAAATTGTGTATTTGTTTCCTCCTGGGTGTGCGTGTATATATGTGTGTGTGTGTGTGTGTGTGTCTGTGTGTGTAGGTGTCGCCCTACAGTGAGAACCCATGTGTGGAGTGTGGCTGTGACATGAGGGGGTCTTTGACTCCTACCTGCATCAGAGATGACAACCACGCCAAGCTGGAGAAAGGTACAAACACGGAACTGTACTGATTTTATTGTACTGTGTATTGACTGTGCTAACTGGACTATGCTAACTGTGTTGTATTGACTGTGCTAACTGGACTATGCTAACTGTGTTGTATTGACTGTGCTAACTGGACTATGCTAACTGTGTAGTATTGACTGTGCTAACTGGATTATGCTAACTGTGTTGTATTGACTGTGCTAACTGGACTATGCTAACTGTGTTGTATTGACTGTGCTAACTGGACTATGCTAACTGTGTTGTATTGACTGTGCTAACTGGACTATGCTAACTGTGTTGTATTGACTGTGCTAACTGGACTATGCTAACTGTGTTGTATTGACTGTGCTAACTGGATTATGCTAACTGTGTTGTATTGACTGTGCTAACTGGACTATGCTAACTGTGTTGTATTGACTGTGCTAACTGGATTATGCTAACTGTGTTGTATTGACTGTGCTAACTGTACTATGCTAACTGTGTTGTATTGACTGTGCTAACTGGACTATGCTAACTGTGCTGTATTGACTGTGCTAACTAGACTATGCCAACTGTGCTGTATTGACTGTGCTAACTAGACTACGTTAACTGTGACATATTGACTGTGCTAACTAGACCACGCTAACTGTGCTGTATTGACTGTGCTAACTAGACTACACTAACTGTGCCGGCCTTATTGACTGTGCTATTTGGTCAATGCTAACTGTGCTGTATTGACTGTGCTGTGCAGGTCTGAACCCAGGGCAGTGTCTGTGTAAAGAGGGTTTTGTGGGTGAGCACTGTGAACGCTGTGCCTTTGGCTACAGGGACTTCCCCCTGTGTTCACGCTGTGAGTGCAGTCTGGAAGGCAGCCTCAACATCGACCCCTGCACAGAGTGCATCTGCAAGGTAACACTGGGGTAATATAGGGTAACACTTGCATTATGAGTAACCTTGCCTGAAGACCTGAAGACTTGCATTAGCTCCCTGAGCTAATGCCTAGGTTTTAGCTCAACAGGCTAAGACAGTCTTGTGCTCATTGTCCCTGAATGTTCCTACCAAACTAATCCCCTTAAACTGATCTTCTCCACTGTGTGTGTGTGTGACTTAGGAGAACGTGATGGGGGCCAACTGTGACCTGTGTAAGCAGGGTTTCTACAACCTGGAGGACCGTAACCCTGAGGGATGCACAGAGTGTTTCTGCTTCGGTGTGTCTGACGTGTGTGAGAGTTCACCCTGGTCTTTGTTTCAGGTAACACACCGCAACTCCCACATCCAAATACACTCTCATCCACACATCCATTTAATTACTTAGTTGTTCCTTTGGACAAGAATATCCACAATATGCAGCAACCAACTCCAATGGTTCCACATCGTTTTGTTGGGAGCCGTTAAACTCTTTGATACTGTAGAACTCAATAACACTTAACCGGTAAATTGGATCAGCCTGTGATGTTCTCATTACAAATTCCTCCTGGCCCATAGACTGTTGACTCCAATGGATGGCTCCTTCCTACCCAAAGCGTCTCCATCTACACGGCACCCCTCACTGATGACGACAACAACCTCATTGTCCCCAGCATCACCATGATCCAGTCGTACCGTTTTGTGTCTACCTGGGCCGCTCCGGAGGGCTTCCTGGGGAACAGGGTAAGCGTTTTGCTTCCTGGGGAACAGGGTAAGCGTTTTGCTTCCTGGGGAACAGGGTAAGCGTTTTGCTTCCTGGGGAACAGGGTAAGCGTTTTACTTCCTGGGGAACAGGGTAAGCGCTTTGTTTCCTGGGGAACAGGGTAAGCATTTTGCTTCCTGGGGAACAGGGTAAGCGTTTTGCTTCCTGGGGAACAGGGTAAGCGTTTTGCTTCCTGGGGAACAGGGTAAGCGTTTTGCTTCCTGGGGAACAGGGTAAGCGTTTTGCTTCCTGGGGAACAGGGTAAACGTTTTGCTGACATACAGTATATTGCACCTATGCTACCAACGCTAAACTCTCACCTATGGAGTTCCTTCCCACAGGAGGGAGGAAATAGGCCTCTGTTCTCCCTATAGATTTATCTCTCTCTGTCTCTCTTGCTACTGTATTTCTCTCTTTTTCACTCTCCTCTCCCCCTTCTCTTACTCCCCCTACCTCTCTCTTTCACTCTCCTCTCTCTCTCTTCTCTTACTCCCCCCCCTATTTCTCTTTTTCACTCTCCTCTCTCTCTTCTCTTACTCCCCCTATCTCTTTTTTCACTCTCCTCTCTCTCTTCTCTTACTCCCCCTGTCTCTCCTCTCTCTCTCCTCTCTCTCTTCTCTTACTCCCCCTGTCTCTCCTCTCTCTCTTCTCTCTCTCTTCTCTTACTCCCCCTACCTCTCTCTTTTTCCACTTGTCATTTGTAGTCCCCCTTCTTTCCTCCCACTGTGTGTTAATAGAGGGTGCCCTGTAATTATAGTCAAGTAGGGCCGGGCACTTTATTAATTGCCAAATTAATGAGGTTCCATTCATTAGAACCCTGTCGTGTGTGTTCTACTGTACCCATTAGTCCCTCCAGTGATTAGAATTAATTAATTAGAATAAGTCATTATTTCTGGAATGGCCTTAATATCTGGAGGGAGGGAGAGAAAGATCGAGGCAGCAATTATCCCCGTGGGCCTGATTTTACTTCAATATTTAGTGTAACGAATTTCGACTATTGCATATTTACTCTAGGTAATGTTTTCTTGAGTCTAACACTTTATTTTTACAATTTTCCCCTTTTCGTTTTTTCCCATTGCTTTGTGAAGCTGACATCATATGGAGGGCTTTTAAACTACACTGTGGCCTATGATGTTTCTGTGGACAATGTGGACAATTCTCTGCCATCACAGTTTGATCTGATTATTGAGGTAAGTTAATATTGTGCTAACTGGATATGTATTCAACCTGGCTATGATATTAGCTGTGGAATGCAAGATTGTGAACCTAGTTTACAGTAAAAGAAACTTCTAGACCATTATAGATTTGATTACCATTATGGAATCACCCGAATCACCCCTAAATCTAGAACCATTCCTAAGGATTGAGCATACCAACCCCCGTTAATATAAATCAACATTTGTTGCTAAATGCCTTGTCTGGATGCGTCCCCAGGGGAACGGGAGAACCCTGCGTCAGACGCCCCCCAAGCAGCTCTTCCTGACGCCCCTGCGGGAGCAGCTTGTTTCCGTGGAGCTCCTACCGCAGGGCTTCGTAGACGTACACACAGGCCAGAGGGTTGACAGGGACGAGCTGATGACTGTATTGGCGGACTTGGCTGGACTGAGGATCAGAGGCCACCTCAATGCCAGCGCAGAGGGGGCACTCAGGTTGAGCACCGTATCTCTGGACATGGCAGACATCAGGGCTGCTAACCCAGTCCAGGCCCGGGACGTGGAGCAGTGTGAGTGCCCCTGGGGCTACTTGGGCACATCCTGTGAGGTAAACACCCAGGTCACGTGACGGTGGCCGGGTTGATACTGTTTACTACTGTATGTGTCTAGTCTAGTTAATGACTTGAGCTGTGTCAGCATCCATTGTAAAAGCAAAGCGCATTATGCATTTCAGATGGCTAAAGTTAGCTAGAGTTAGAAGAGCAACAGTGTTGTGGGTTCGATTCTCAGACAATCCATATATTTTCAATACATGTGTTTACTATAGATCACTTCAGATAAACACAACTTCTAAATCATGTTATACACTGAGTGTACAAAACATTAGGAACATCTTCCTAATATTGAGTTTCACTCCCCCATTTTGCCCTCAGAACAGCCACATGGACTTTACAAGGTGTCAAATGTGTTCCACAGGGATGCCGGCCCATGTTGACTCCAATGCCTCCCACAGTAAAATTGGCTGGATGTCCTTTGGGTGGTGGACCATTCTTGATACAAATCGGTGTGCCTGGCACCTATTACCATACCCCTTTCAAACACACTAAATATATTTCTGTCTTGCCCATTCACCCTCTGAATGGCACACATTCCCAATCCATGTCTCAATTGTCTCAGGCCTTAAATCCTTCTTTAACCTGTCTCCTCCCCTGATTGAAGTGGATTTAATAAGTGACATCAATAAGGGATCATAGCTTTCACCTGGATTCACCTGGTCAGTCTATGTCATGGAAAGTTGTGCCACATAGTCTGAATACCCATTCTTATTTTATGTGACTTTGGGTAAAAGTGACCGCAAAATGACGATGTTTCTCTTTGTGTTTGTAGTTCTGTTCATCTGGATTCTATCGCGTCGGCGGGATCCTGTTCGGAGGTAACTGTCTCCAGTGTGAGTGTAACGACCACGCTACAGAATGTGACATCAACGGAGTCTGTCTGGTGAGTCTCACCTATCTGTCCCACGTCATGTTTAGACAGCAGGGGGCCAGAGACGTAGACATATGAGAAGTAGATATACCATAAATGTATTCCATATAGCTGTCAATGGAGTCTGTGGAAAGGAATATGACTCATAGATATCAGTGGAGGCTGCTGAGGGGAGGCCGGCTCATAATAATGGCTGGAACGGAGCAAATGGAAACCATGTGTTTGATACCATTCCACCTTGTCCGCTCCAGCCATTAAGACGAGGACGTACTCCCCAATTAAGGTAACACCAACCTCCTGTGATAGGTATACCATACATCTATGGCTTGTTTGTGGGATCTAAGCGTGATCGCATCTACTTCCACCACCATCTTTGTAAAATAAGGACATGGTCACATCCAGCCGTTTATCTGACCCTAACATCTGCACTAGCTAGTTAGAGCTTCACTTCACAGCTAGAGGCTAAACCAATGAACAAACCCTCAGTATGAAGCTTCCTGGATTGAGCTGTGTTTGTTGACAGCCATCACTGTTCTGGGTCTAAAATGGCTTCCTTATTTCCTATATAGCGTACGACGTTTGGCTAGAGCCGACCATCCTATTCCCTATACAGTGCACGGCTTTATAGTGAACAGTGTGCGCAGTTTGGGCTCAAATGAATTCGGGTTTGGGTTTCAAATGAATTCCTCCCCCTATTGGATGACAAGTTAATCCTGAGTAATGCTGTGTTAGGTGTTTAAATGGCGTGTGACAAAGCAATGATTATCTAATGGCTACTGCCAGGCATTCATTCTGTCAATATACAATGTAAATCAAAAGGCCTGCTAAACCTAGTAGCTACTATGTTCAATTGAATAAGTGAAGATGATTCACTTTGATTCAGTTAGGTTTGGCAGTTTGGTGCACTTAAAGGGATAGTTCACATTTCAAAGTTTTATCTTACTTACCTAGGGTGGTCATTCAAACAGTTTTTTTAAGTTGGAAAAAAATAAAAAAGCGAACTATCCCTTTAACATTTTATCCCAAGAGATTGTGGTTGCTATGGAGTGTATGGCAGTGTAAGGGCATGTGTGTCAGAGCAGGAACAAGTTTAATTGGGACACTGTTGCCTTAAATCATTCCCCAGGACTGTACTCACAATACCACTGGGCCCCACTGTAACCAATGCCTTCCCGGTTACTATGGCGACACCTCAGAGGGCACCCCAGAGGACTGCCAGAGATGTGCCTGCCCGCTGATAGTGGCGACGAACAAGTGAGTGACTGTGCCAACTCTGTGCCAATGTACCATTCATTCAGATTCTAGAAACCCTCTCCATGGCGACAGATAGGTCACATGTGCGTGGGCGCTGGGTGGTGGAGAGTTTGGCCGTTACACACTGAGTGCACAAAACATGAGGAACATCTTTCTAATATTGAGTTGCACCCCATTTTGACCTCAGAACAGACTCAATTTGTTAGACTCTACTAGGTGTGGAAAGCGTTCCACAGGGATGCTGACCCATGTTACCTCCAATGATTCCCACAGTTGTGTCAAGTTGGCTGGATGTCCTTTGGGTGGTGGACCATTCTTTATTTTTCATTTTATTTAACCTTTATTTAATCAGGAAGGGCTCATTGAGATTTAAAATATATTTTTCAAGAGCGTCCTGGCCAAGATAGGCAGCACCAAGTCATTACAAAAATTACAGACAAACAACATGAAAAACTACAAGTAATCTAGTAAAAACCATAGAAGACCATACAAGAGTATAACAAAATCAAAAACAGCAAATTAAAAACATTGACAAGTCAGGGAATCAGTCTCAAGATCATTCATCAGTGATTTAAAAATACCAATCGGGACAAGTTCTTCCAGTTTAAATGTCACGACTTCCACCAAAGTTGGCTCCTCTCCTTGTTCGGGCGGTGATCGCCGCTCCATTTTTCCATTTGTCTTGTCTTGTTTTCATACACACCTGGTTCTCATTTCCCCAATCAATCTACTTGTATTTAACCCTCTGTTTCCCATCATGTTTTGTGTGTAATTGTTTTCATGTCAAGCGATGTTCTTTAGCGCTTTCCGTTATTGTTCCTTGTTTTTGAGCGCGTTTGTTTTGTTGTGCTCCCTGTTTGGAACTATAATAAAGTGCTCTTCATTTATCATACTCTGCTCTCCTGCACCTGACTTCGCCTTTAAACACACCTTGACATTAAAAGTATTTTATACAAACTGTTGAGCATGAAAAACCCAGAAGTGTTGCAGTTCTTGACAAATGGCACAAATACACAATCCATGTCTCAATTGTCTCAAAGTGTATTTAACAGGTGACATCAATAAGGGATCAAAGCTTTCACCTGGATTCACCTGGTCAGTTCATGGCATGGAAAAAGCAGGTGTTCCTAATGTTATGTGCACTCAGCCTAGGTTCTTATGTCAACAACAGAATGTTTCAACTGCCCCAGATACTTTATTGTGTGAATAGATACGAAGCACAAACGTAGTTGTGGAACAATTTTAGTAGTGGAGATAAGAGGTGAGTTCTGCCCCCACACAATATGAAATGCTTCAAATTGAAGAAAAGCCCTATAGAAACACAAATCATCATCATAACATCTGTAGCTCTTCGTGATACGTCATGTAGACTCCCCCTAACACTCCTGTCTATTCACTCTGCTGGTCTCTTCTTTAGTTTCAGCCCCACCTGTCTCCTGGAGGGCCCTGGACAGGTGACATGTGACCAGTGCCAGCAGGGCTACACTGGGACTAAGTGTGAGAGGTCTGTAGACCAAATGTTCTTAAACCTAATCTTGTCTGTTTGACCCTGTCTTCACTTCTTAGACCTATACTATATAATCAGACATGTTTCACTTGTTGCTAAGTACATCTTAGTAATTTCACTTAACAGTTTGCATGGAAAAATATGTATTATAAGTGAAACTCAGTTACAGTATACACCAATTCTAGTCTCAACCATTTCATGAATCGTATGATTAAGTTTATTATATTATGTGTTAATCTTCGAACTTTGACTTCTCCAGGTGTGCTAATGGTTACCATGGCGACCCGAATGTGGCAGGCAAGGAGTGTGTGCTGTGTGAGTGTAACGGAAACGTGGACCCCTGGGACCCGGGCCACTGTGACACCAGCAGCGGTGTGTGTCTGAAGTGTCACAGCCACACCAGCGGAGACGACTGTGAGAGGTGTGAGGACGGCTACTATGGTGACGCCATCACTGCCAAGAACTGCCAGGGTAAGAGAGCTGTGATGATGATGATGATGTTTTTTGTCCTTATAGAGGATTCTTCCACAGATCCCCTCACAGTTACACATTTAATACAAGAAACAATCTTCACCTAGATGTACAGTGCATCTATAATATGTACCAAATCAGGTCACAGATTACACAGTGAAAATAGACAGGAAATAGACACTTTTGTTTGTTTCTGAGTAGCATTTAGTCAGTCAGTGGAATGCTGAGTGAAGGACATGGCCAACCATTCACAGATTAAGTCTCAACTTTGACCTAGTTCTGCGTCGTGACGTGTCTGACCTGTTCCTAACAATAAGGTCTGTTATGGGTCAGGGCCCGTATTCACAAAGTGTCTCGGAATAGAGGTGTGCTGATCTGGGATCGGGTCCTCCCTGACCATGTAATCTCATTCATTAGGATCTAAAATGCTAAACTGATCCTAGATCAGCAATCCTATTCTGAGACACTTCGTGAATACAGAACCAGCCATGTTACCTTAGGCACTGGGAGGTGAAAGTTTAGGCTCAATCCCTGCCGGGATACGAACAATGATGTGTATAAACCCTGGATTGCTAATGCTATGTATTTGCCAACGAGAGGGTTTGAAGCCACTGATCGTCCATTTTGGTACTCCCCAGAAGGAGCAGTCCTCCATAGGAATTAATGGAAATCTACAGCATTTCAATTAAATGGGACAAAGGACAAAATTGCATATATTTTTTATTGTAGTGGGGACAGTAACAGTAGTTTCAAATAATATACTTTTAGGAAAATGTTAATGTTTAGTTGACATAATCTAATTTAAAAGTAAGCATTAAGGTGTCTGTAATATAATAAACGTGTCAAAAACAAATGTAGACAATAAATACATTTCTATAGCTTCCAAAATATTTTTTTACAATATTTTTTACGGAGAGTTAAACAGCGCCCCCTGTCAGTCTAGTTTTTACCTAAATAATTGGTTAAGATATGGTATGGGACCTGCCCTCTCAAGGCAGCTCATGAACAGTTTATGAAGTCTTATAAGAATTATGGTAATTATGCATCATTCCCAGACCTGGTTTTGTGACAATGTCAGCATACCACAACATTGAAAATCTGTAGATGTTATGAGAATAGGAATTTAATGTTCATAATGAGATATGTGATGCTGGTAATGGATTCAGTCAACACCTAGAATGGCGTTCATTTCACCATCAAACATGGTGAAATATATTGTGATAGATGTGCAATTTTACTTCAAATGTGTGTATTTCCTTCTTATGAAAGGCAACTGTAGAAGAGCTCTTTTATAATGGATAGAGTGACATCTAGGGGAATATCGTAATACTGCAAGTCAGCCTCCTTGCAGTAACCTTTCTAAAATCTTTTCCATGTCTGTGTAATGTCTATACTACATGAAAAAAAACTGGATTTTATAATCAAAATGGTGCTTTGAGAATTGTTTGATTATTTTAGGATATATCTCTCCACTTACCGATATTATTTTCAACATTAAATTGGAGCAAATGTCCTGGTGTTATAAACATGTATGTTAACGACTGTTTTACTCCTATTTCTCCCCTGTGTGTAGCTTGCAGTTGCCATGGAAATGGGTCATACTCGGCCATGTGTGACCTGCTCACTGGACAGTGTACCTGCAAACCCAACGTAGTGGGAGAGAAGTGTGACCAGTGTCAGGTATGTAGACTGTATATCTTTATCTGTTTCATAATATATTCACAACTTCAAACTCACATACCATAGGGCCAAGAGTTTTTCTTACCAGAAAAAAACTATTGTCCCTAGTTATGGTATCTGGTCACACCAAGAAAAAGTCCAGGACCTTCCTTCCACCCTCCATTTTCGGTGTAATTCCACCCTATTCCCATACCTCTCCCTGCAATTAGTATTTGGAATTTGGAAAGGCATGCTAAGTTTCCAGCCCAGTCCATTGGAACGCTTAGTTCTCAGAGGGTGTCCAAGGTCTCTTGCTTCTTTCCTCCCTGCGTCCTGCTTCCCACACCCGCCTTCCAATAAAGACCAGCTGGTCAAAATGCAGTCCAATGTTTTGGATATATTCATTAGCACGATCAGATTGTCTGTCTGCTCACACCCTGGCAAAGAGAGATAGGGAAGAGAGAGGTAGCGAGGGAATATGGGAAGGAGGGAGAGAGAGAGAGAGACAGACAGAGGGATAATATTTTGTTGTTTATTTAGAGCAGAGTTGGTTTGTTTGGTTGGGGAGGGGTCTTTGGCTGGGCAAGGACTGTTCAAATGGAACCAAAAGGACTGTTCTAATGGAACCAAAAGGACTGTTCTAATGGAACCAAAAGGACTGTTCAAATGGAACCAAAAGGACTGTTCTAATGGAACCAAAAGGACTGTTCAAATGGAACCAAAAGGACTGTTCTAATGGAACCAAAAGGACTGTTCAAATGGAACCAAAAGGACTGTTCAAATGGAACCAAAAGGACTGTTCAAATGGAACCAAAAGGACTGTTCAAATAAAACCCAAAAGCTCATGAATTTAGATCATATTTATCTAGGGAGAATAGCGAGCAGTCTTGGGCTTCTCTCTCTTTCAGTATGTTTTATTCATGTTTAACCCAATTGGGGATGTAGATATAGAGAGATGGGGAGGGAAGTTGGGGCAGCAGCTTCTCTCTAATCTCAGAATCAGATGCTCTGGCTGGTGTAAATTCTGACCCACGTCTTGGCCTGGCTGTCTGGTTCCTGGTTCTCCGTTGGGTCCAATGTGGACTGAGAGTTGACAGCTTTGGCAGAGAGGACTGATAGAGACAGATGAAGCCCTCCGCCAGGAATATTAGAGGAGATGGGATGTACTTCCTGCCTGTTCATGTTAGATGGTAACTGTGAGGTGATTGGTGACAGTGAGACCCTCTGCTGATAGTGATGATGTCATTGGACATGGAGAAGTATTACTTCTAGTGTCTCTTGGCATCCTGCTACATGCTCTCTACCAAGGATACAGATAGAGTAATATGCATATTTTTACAGATGTAGGATCTTAATTTGAGCCAGTTTGTTACAGCAGGAAAGTAATCCTGCAGCAACAGGAAATGTGAATTATTATGTGGAGTATAAATCATGGACGTTTTTGTAGGGGTTGCTACATTTTTTGTCAGGGAAAATCAAGTCTGAAGATCCTACATCTGTATGTCTGGATATATTTGAGGGAAAATCAAGAAGATTCAGATGGTTAGCTGATGGAAGTTAGTAACAATTGGTATTTTCTTCTGTGTGTTTTCCAGGTGGGCTTCCACAGTCTTCTCAGTGGACAGGGGTGCAGAGACTGTAACTGTAGCCAATCAGGATCTGTGTCCACAGCATGTGAGGAGGAGGGGCGGTGCCAATGCATCCCAGGGGTGGCGGGGGACAAATGTGACCGATGTTACCATGGTTACTTCAACTACCAGGACAGAGGGTGTACACGTAAGGCCACAAACTTTACCCAAACTTTAACTAACATTCATTTGAGTTTCACTCTGATCTGATCTTCATTCTCTCTATCCATCTATCTATCTATCTATCTATCTATCTATCTATCTATCTATCTATCTATCTATCTGTCTATCTATCTATCTATCTGTCTGTCTGTCTGTCTCTGTCTGTCTCTGTCTCTGTCTCTGTCTCTGTCTCTGTCTCTGTCTCTGTCTCTGTCTCTGTCTCTTTCTCTTTTTCTCTCTTTTTCTCTCTCTGTATCTTTCTCTCTCTCGCTCTCTCTCTCTGTATCTTTCTCTCTCTCTGTATCTTTCTCTCTCTCGCTCTCTCTCTCTGTATCTTTCTCTCTGTCTTTCTCTCTCTCTTTCTCTCTCTCTTTCTCTTTCTCTTTCTCTTTCTCTTTCTCTCTCTGTATCTCTCTCTCTCTCACTCTCTCTGTATCTTTCTCTCTCTCTGTATCTTTCTGTCTCTCGCTCTCTCTCTCTGTATATTTCTCTCTCTCTCTCGCTCTCTCGCTGTTATTATTCTCTCTTCTCCATCAGAGTGTGAGTGTGCCCACACCCACGGAAACTGTAATGCGACGACAGGCAAGTGTATCTGCCCTCCCCACACCATAGGAGAGAAGTGTGAGTTGTGTGAGGAAGGTCACTGGGGTCACGACACTGTGGCAGGTTGTAAGGTAAAACACCTCTATAAACACAACTGTATAAGCTTTATAAGCCTTTATAATGCCTACATATGCCTATGTATGTTCTTTTAAGGCCAACATAGATGCTTCATAAATGATTAATAAGCACATTCATATCATAATAGGTGTTCATAAAAGCTAATCTTTGCCCCCCTTAGTCATGTGATTGCAGTGAGGCGGGCAGTTCTGCCACCCAGTGTGACCTCACCAATGGGCAGTGCCTGTGCCGTCCGGATTTTGCCAGGCAGAAATGTGACCAGTGCACCATGGGCTACAGGGGCTACCCAGAATGCACGGCGTGCAACTGCAACATCAACGGCACCAGAGAGGAGTTCTGTGATAAGGAACTGGGCCTGTGCAGCTGTGAGGCCCCAGGGAACTGTGTGTGCAAGGTACTGCAACCTCTGGTTAAACTGGTTTTACAAACAAGCAGTAAACCCACATGGGGGAATATCTTATCCGTTATGGTCTGCAATAGTGTTTTGTTTTATTGTGTCCGTTCGAATGTATGTTGTCTGTTTTAATTCATTGTTCTATGGTTGCCAGGACAATGTGGGCGGAGGAGGCTGTGATGAGTGTAAGAAGGGATCCTTCGGCCTATCTGGTCCTAACCCGGACGGCTGCAGCCCCTGTTTCTGTTTCGGAGTCTCCTCAGACTGCGAGGAGCTCGGTGGGATGGTCCGTGTACCGGTGAGTTAAGTCTATCAAAACTCAACTTTGGGTCTGTTCAGTGAGGTAAATGTTATAGAAGGTTCAGATAGAAATGTAGAATGTAGAACAGATATTCGGGTCTGTCGGATAGAATAGAGAATCTTATCAGCTCTATTCATTCTTTTTCTATATGCAACGTTCTGAACATTTCTGGTCCCTGAACACAGCCCAGGATTCCTGTTTTAGTCCCGCCCATCTGCTTCCTCTACAGATGGGTGGCTATGCTAACAGGATAGAGAAACCGTCCGTCATTGTCTGAAGGGGTTGAGCAGCCTTCACTCCTCCACCTCTATATGAAATTACGGCACATTTTTCAAACAAAATACTTGTTCTTTCTTTTCTCCGTTTGGGATGGTAATACCTTTGTTTGGTAAATCCTCTTATATTTTTCAAATAACAAACATTAATATAACAACTTGGCTCAAAATCGTCTTCTCTGGCTTGTTTATAACCTTGTAGCCAATTAACCAACGGCATAAGTCAAATCTAAAGATTCATGCTTGGAGCCTGGTGTTTTTCCTGATAATGTGTCATGACCAGGAAGTTATCATCTACAAGTTACTTGGAAGTTCTAAGCTATTTGGTCAGGTCATCCTGGCGATGTCTCGGTCCCTGCTCACAGTAACTAGTCAGCTGTATTCTGTCTCTACTCTTCTCATCTGTGTCTGGATGAAGAAAAGTGTCTGTATCCTCATTATTCTTGAGTGAACTGAATGCTCCTAATTAGCTTCATTTTAATTGGGCACAATGAAGAGGAAATGAAATGCCCAGACAGATGCCTAAACAGGATGCCCATCTGTTGTGGGCCGGCTGCTTAGTGATGCCACGTACGGTGCCTGCTGCTCGCAGCCTGGTGTGCCCGCTGGGTGCCCGGCTCAAGGACGCACGTGCCCTGTGTACCATTTAGCGTGGGCACACGGAGGTGGCACCTCCCCCCCCCGGCCACCCAGGCAGAGGAATCTGAAAGGACCCCAGATGTAGCTAGCCGGGTCTATTTATTTCCTGGTACTAATTAGTGATAAGAGATGGCACAGCTGAGCTGGCAGTAGACCTACTTGTGGGGGTGTGAGGAAAAAGAGTGGTTCTTCACTGATTGGAAAAAGTTTGCAATAAACCGAATGACACGATAGTGTGATCTCTTGATATGAAGAACTGTAGGAGAAGCAAATATGTGTGTCTGCATCTTTGTGTGTGTGTGTGTGTGTGTGTGTGTGTGTGGGCATGTCTATGCACATGCTCATGCATTTGTGTATATTTACCATACAGATCACACTGGGGTCTGACCCAGAGCTGCTGCATGTGGTCAGTCAGCGTGACCCCCAGGGCAGTGTGGAAGGGGTCTACTACCAGGCCTCAGACATGCTGCTGGACACCAGGGAGAAAGAAAACATCACACTGCCTGGACCCTACTACTGGAGGCTTCCCAAACACTACCAGGGAAATAAGGTGTGTATCTCAGACCTCTGTTACTTGTGTCTGTGAGAGAGCGATGCTGAATCATAAACATACACATCTTATTCTCTGGTTAGTTGTTGTCGTATGGAGGGAAGCTGTCCTACATGGTGGCGTTCTATGCTCTGGACGGGGCCGGCCTGGCCAACTACGAGCCTCAGGTCCTGATGAGGGGGGGTCATCTGGGAAAGAAGGTCATCTACATCGATATGCCTGCCCCTGACAACAGGGTCAAAACACGTCAGGACGTCCCACTGACGGAGGTAAGGAAGACACCAGAAACAATACCTAAAGCTGGACTAGTTGGACTACCATGAGTTCAAACCCATTATGTCCAGCATGCTATAAGACTGTGTTATCCGGCTGAGCTAAAGCCTACAAATCCTACTAATGAATTAATATAATTAAATCTGCTTTGATTTCTCTTGATCAGCACAAGTGGAAGTATTTCAACTCTGTGTCAGAGAAAGCTGTGAGTCACTCCGATTTCTTGGCGGTCCTGAGCAATATCGAGTACATCACCATCAAGGCCTCGTATGGTACAGGGTTGCAGCAGAGCAGGTTAGTACACACACACACACACACGCACACATACATACACGCGCACACACACTTATTTTTGTGTTGACGCTATAAAGCGACTATGATATCAATATTGTGTTTGTCTTTCACTAGAATCTCCAATATCACCATGGATACGGCCCTAGAGGCAGAGGAGGGGTCAGAGGGTTTGGAGGTGGCATGTCTGATAGAGACCTGCGAGTGTCCAGCTGGCTACGCTGGACTGTCCTGCCAGGTCAGACAGATTTTCACACCAAAATCAACACCATTTATTATGTACTACTACTTACTACTGTGTTTTGAGTCTATTATTTAACTTCGTCTCAGTCATCGGTGTGCGTTTGTGGTGTGTGTAGGAGTGTTCCCCCGGCTACTACCGCCAACCAGTGACTGATCTGAACCTGCGGGGGAAGAGACCCCTGATCCAGCCCTGCGTGCCCTGCCAGTGTAACAACCACAGCCAGGCCTGTGATCTGGACACGGGAGAATGTCTGGGCTGCCAGCACAACACAGCAGGCGAGCACTGTAACGTGTGTGGCTCTGGGTACTATGGGAACGTGAAAGGCTCCGTCAGTGACTGCTCTCTGTGTGCCTGCCCCCTCAAAGAGAACAGGTACCTGTCTCACTCTCCCCCTGTCAGTCGCATGTTCTTATAAGTGACGTGTTGAATTTGGAGTTGAAACGATAATATCTCATTCCACACATAGTATGTCTTTTGAAGAGATAGTCCAACTACTGATTTCACACTAGCACATAGTCAATCTCATAAGATTTTTTTTCTTTCTTAGAATGCTGAAACTGCTTGGCAATATTCTAGTTCAAGGGGGATTTAGTGAATGGGTATCCTCTGGTAATACAGACCTTTTCCCAGCAGGGGGCAGTGAGGAGATATAGTTGTGTGTATAGCACTGTTTGACAGTTTGTGTGTGTTGTGGTTTAGCTTCAGTCCTACCTGTGCAATGGAGGGAGTGATGGGAGACTTCCGCTGTAATGCCTGCAAGCCTGGTTATGAGGGACGCTACTGTGAGAGGTAAGAGAGAGTACTACACAGCTACTGTGGAGGTAAGAGAGAGTACTACACAGCTACTGTGGAGGTAAGAGAGAGTACTACACAGCTACTGTGGAGGTAAGAGAGAGTACTATTCAGCTACTGTGGAGGTAAGAGAGAGTACTATTCAGCTACTGTGGAGGTAAGAGAGAGTACTACACAGCTACTGTGGCGGTAAGAGAGAGTACTATTCAGCTACTGTGGAGGTAAGAGAGAGTACTATTCAGCTACTGTGGAGGTAAGAGAGAGTACTATTCAGCTACTGTGGAGGTAAGAGAGAGTACTACACAGCTACTGTGGCGGTAAGAGAGAGTACTACAAAGCTACTGTGGAGGTAAGAGAGAGTACTACAAAGCTACTGTTGGGGTACTATTCAGCTAAGAGAGAGTACTACACAGCTACTGTGGAGGTAAGAGAGAGTACTACAAAGCTACTGTGGAGGTAAGAGAGAGTACTACACAGCTACTGTGGAGGTAAGAGAGAGTACTATTCAGCTACTGTAGGGGTAAGAGAGAGTACTATTCAGCTACTGTGGAGGTAAGAGAGAGTACTACACAGCTACTGTGGAGGTAAGAGAGAGTACTACACAGCTACTGTGGAGGTAAGAGAGAGTACTACCCAGCGACTGTGGAGGTAAGAGAGAGTACTACACAGCTACTGTTGGGGTAAGAGAGAGTACTACACAGCTACTGTGGGGGTAAGAGAGAGTACTACACAGCTACTGTGGGGGTAAGAGAGAGTACTATTCAGCTACTGTGGAGGTAAGAGAGAGTACTACACAGCAACTGTGGAGGTAAGAGAGAGTACTATTCAGCTACTGTGGAGGTAAGAGAGAGTACTACACAGCAACTGTGGAGGTAAGAGAGAGTACTATTCAGCTACTGTGGAGGTAAGAGAGAGTACTACACAGCTACTGTGGAGGTAAGAGAGAGTACTATTCAGCTACTGTGGAGGTAAGAGACTATTCAGAGTGGAGGTAAGAGAGAGTACTACAGCTACTGTGGAGGTAAGAGAGAGTACTACACAGCTACTGTGGAGGTAAGAGTGGAGGTAGTACTATTCAGCTACTGTGGAGGTAAGAGAGAGCTACTATTCAGCTACTGTGGAGGTAAGAGCTACTGTGGAGGTAAGAGAGAGTACACAGCTACTGTGGAGGTAAGAGAGAGTACTATTCAGCTACTGTGGAGGTAAGAGAGAGTACTCCACAGCTACTGTGGAGGTAAGAGAAAGTAACACAGCTACTGTGGAGGTAAGAGAGAGTACTACACAGCTACTGTGGAGGTAAGAGAGAGTACTACACAGCTACTGTGGAGGTAAGAGAGAGTACTACACAGCTACTGTGGAGGTAAGAGAGAGTACTATCCAGCTACTTTGGGGGTAAGAGAGAGTACTATCCAGCTACTGTGGAGGTAAGAGAGAGTACTACACAGCTGCTGTGGAGGTAAGAGAGAGTACTATTCAGCTGCTGTGGAGGTAAGAGAGAGTACTATTCAGATACTGTGGAGGTAAGAGAGAGTACTATTCAGCTACTGTGGAGGTAAGAGAGAGTACTACACAGCTGCTGTGGAGGTAAGAGAGAGTACTATTCAGTTGCTGTGGAGGTAAGAGAGAGTACTACACAGCTACTGTGGAGGTAAGAGAGAGTACTATTCAGTTGCTGTGGAGGTAAGAGAGAGTACTACACAGCTACAGCTGCTGTGGAGGTAAGAGAGAGTACACAGCTACTGTGGAGGTAAGAGAGAGTACTATTCAGGTGGAAGAGAGAGTACTATTCAGCTACTGTGGAGGTAAGAGAGAGTACTATTCAGCTACTGTGGAGGTAAGAGAGAGATACTATTCAGCTACTGTGGAGGTAAGAGAGAGCTACTATACTCAGCTACTGTGGAGGTAAGAGAGAGTACTGATACTGTGGAGGTAAGAGAGAGTACTATTCAGCACAGCTACTGTGGAGGTAAGAGAGAGTACTATTCAGGTAAGAGAGAGTACTATTCAGCTACTGTGGAGGTAAGAGAGAGTACTAGCTGTGGAGGTACTAGCTAGAGAGTACTACACAGCTACTGTGGCGGTAAGAGAGAGTACTATTCAGCTACTGTGGAGGTAAGAGAGAGTACTATTCAGCTACTGTGGAGGTAAGAGAGAGTACTATTCAGCTACTGTGGAGGTAAGAGAGAGTACTACACAGCTACTGTGGAGGTAAGAGAGAGTACCACACAGCTACTGTGGAGGTAAGAGAGAGTACTACACAGCTACTGCATGACTTGTTGGATCAGAGTCAGTGTCTCTGTCACTAGAAGCCATCGCTACACCTCAGACTGAGACAAACGTTATATTTTCATTTTCTATTACATTATTTCTCCCTCTCACTGTTTCTTTGCCATCCCCCCGCCTCTCTCTCCCCCCTCCCTTTCTCAGGTGTTCAGTGGGTTACTATGGGAACCCGTCTGGTCCAGGAGGGAAGTGTGAGGCGTGTCAGTGTAGTACTGCAGGTTCTCTCCATCTGGTGTGTGACTCTCTGAAGGGCCAGTGTGAATGTAAGGCCGGTGTCCGGGGACATTTGTGTGACCAGTGCGAGGCGAGACACGTCCTGGACGGGGACCAGTGTGTCTGTGAGTACCAACCCAACCACACACACACACACACACACATACACATACACACACACACACACACACACACACACACACACGTTAAATACTTTATTTGAATCCACTAATCAAATTTACAAAAAAAGGATGCCTGTATGCATGGTACTCAAGGGTACATAAAGCACCTCCTTCTCCAAACAGCTAGGCGGCCCATGACAGCTGAAACAGAGCAGAGCTTAGCCAATTGCTTTGCCCTAGTTTTTATCAGGCCCACAATCTGGAGGCCACCCACTGCAAGCCTGTGTACGTGGCCGAGACCACAAACAACAACATCTGGTGTATTTAACACACAGGAAAACACATCAACATCAAACCAGCTTCCTCTTACACAATAATGTTTATGTATGTGTGCTGTTGGTGAGACCACTTGTCTCACCTCGCTGGCCATCAGGTCAACAAGGTGGTCATGTCTAGCAAGGTACACATCCTCATATGAACAGCAGCCATTCACAACATGGGCAATGGACTCCATTACATTTGACTTATGTAGAATACAAAATGGGTTCATGGTTTGAAGCGTACCAGAGTGCTAGTTTATATTTTGTTGGTAGAACTTGCAGCCTCACCTTAACAGTAAAGATGAGAATGTCCTCGCCAACGGAAGCATTCTGGAGACAGAGTGGTCAGCACAGTCCAGTGTTGCAGTAGCTGCATCCGTCTGAAACCAAGGAGTGTTGTCCTGGATGTAGGATGAGATGTTCCATCATGGGTGACAGAAGCCTCCACAACAACACCACAATCTGCCACAACTGTATCAGAGGCAGTCACTGGCTCAGTTTCCATATCAGTCCATGTCCACCTGAGCTCCACTCCAGTCGGGTTGCACAGGTCATTGAGGTCCGGCCAGGCTGACCAGACACCAACGCAGCCCGAGTGTCCAGTTTTCCACTGGCCTTCCTACTGAAGCCCAGGAAGTTGTCCTCAGTGTCCCTGGTATGTGGAACCTTCTGCCTCTTTAGGTCCCGAAGGAGGGAAGCTCTGGCTAACTCCTTAACTGTCACATCGTCACAGTTGAGCATGTTCAACAGGTTAGTCAGTCTGGTAGCAGTGTAAATCCACTCAATATTCAGGCCACCTAAACCCTCCTCTCTTTGACTCAGGAAGACAACGTCACATGTGGCGTGTGTGTTGAAGCAGAGCCACTTTGTCATCACTTGAGCAGTTCTGTTATTCATTTTCCTTAGAACCTTCTGTGGAAGAGGCACTTTCGCAAGCAAATCTTTACCAGGGCCACCTGTCTCAAAGCTTCTAGATTCATGACCACGGGCAGACGGGAAATGTCAATCATATCAAGACTGGTTGAATACACACGGATGAGCTCCTCCACTTGTTCCCCCCCCACTCGCCAGCAACATTAAACTCATGTCCAAAATAACTACTGTTGAAGTCGGAAGTTTACATACACCTTAGCCAAATACATTTAAACTCAGTTTTTCACAATTCCTGACATTTAATCCTAGTAAAAATTCCCTGTCTTAGGTCAGTTAAGATCACCAGTTTATTTTAAGAATGTGAAATGTCAGAATAATAGTAGAGAGAATGATTTATTTCAGCTTTTATTTCTTTCATCACATTCCCAGTGGTTCAGAAGTTTACATACACTCAATTAGTATTTGGTAGCATTGCCTTTAAATTGTTTAACTTGGGTCAAATGTTTTGGGAAGCCTTCCACAAGCTTCCCACAATAAGTTGGGTGAATTTTGGCCCATTCCTCCTGACAGAGCTGGTGTAACTGAGTCGTGTTTGTGTAGGCCTCCTTGCTCGCACACGCTTTTTCAGTTCTGCCGACAAATTGTCTATAGGATTGCGGTCAGGGCTTTGTGATGGCCACTCCAATACCTTGACTTTTTTTTCTTAAGCCATTTTGCCACAATTTTGGAAGCATGCTTGGGATCATTGTCCATTTGGAAGACCCATTTGCGACCAAGCTTTAACTTCCTGACTGATGTCTTGAGATGTTGCTTCAATATATCCACATAATTTTTTTCCCTCGTGATGCCATCTATTTTGTGAAGTGCACCAGTCCCTCCTGCAGCAAAGCACCCCCACAACATGATGCTGCCACCCCCGTGCTTCACGGTTGGGATGGTGTTCTTCGGCTTGCAAGCCTCCCATTTCCTCCAAACATAACAATGGTCATTATGGCCAAACAGTTCTATTTTTGTTTCATCAGACCAGAGGATATTTTTCCAAAAAGTACAATCTTTGTCTCCATGTGCAGTTTTTAATGGTGGTTTTGGAGAAGTGGCTTCTTCCTTGCTGAGCGGCCTTTCAGCTTATGTCGATATAGGACTCGTTTTACTATGGATATAGATACTTTTATACCCGTTTCATCCAGCATCTTCACAAGGTCCTTTGCTGTTGTTCTGGGATTGATTTGCACTTTTTGCACCAAAGTACGTTCATCTCTAGGAGACAGAACACGTTTCCTTCCTGAGCAGTATGACGGCTGCGTGGTCCCATGGTGTTTATACTTGCGTACTGTTGTTTGTACAGATGAACGTGGTACCTTCAGGCGTTTGGAAATTGCTCCCAAGGATGAACCAGACTTGTGGAGGTCTACAATTTATTTTCTGAGGTCTTGGCTGATTTGTTTTGATTTTCCCATGATGTCAAGCAAAGAGACACTGAGTTTGAAGGGAGGCCTTGAAATACATTCACAGCTACACCTCCAATTGACTCAAATGATGTCAATTAGCTTATCAGAAGCTTCTAAAGCCATGACATAATTTTCTGGAATTTTCCAAGCTGTTTAAAGGCACAGTCAACTTAGTGTATGTAAACTTCTGACCCACTGGAATTGTGATACAGTGAATTATAAGTGAAATAATCTGTCTGTAAACAATTGTTGGAAGAATTACTTGTGTCATGCACAAAGTAGATGTCCTAACCAATTTACCATAACTATAGTTTGTTTTCAAGAAATTTGTGGAGTGGTTGAAAAACGAGTTTTAATGACTCCAACCTAAGTGTATGTAAACTTCCGACTTCAACTGTATATGTTTCGTCACGAGAGTAGACTTTGTTGGGGGCATATCAGTTTTAGACTTGTACCAGCAGTTACCTCTGTTGCGGCTTTCACACACACACACACACACACACACACACACACACACACACACACACACACACACACACACACACACACACACACACACACACACACACACAACTGCGGTAAGGTCCTAATTGAAATCTGATATCCTGAACTCCTTCCTCTCCCTCCCTCCCTCTCCCCTCAGTGTGTGATGATTGAGTGTACGGGGGTCCTCCTGGATGACCTGGATGCGCACACACACACACACACACACACACACACACACACACACACACACACACACACGGTAAGGTCCTAATTGAAATCTGATATCCTGAACTCCTTCTTCTCTCTCCCTCCCTCCCTCAGCATGTGATGATGAGTGTACGGGGGTCCTCCTGGATGACCTGGATGCATTAGAGAGCTCCTTCCTGTCTGTCAACCTGACCGGTGTCATCCTGTCCCCCTACAGCACACTGGTTAGCCTGGAGAACGACACACGAGAGGTCAAGGTAAAAGAGGGCTCATGTTATACCTCTCTGTCTAGGAGGTCAGGAAGTCACCTTTTGAACCCCCTGTCTTAAGTTCAGAAGTATTCAGTACACATTCAATTTGAGAAAGACTGTTGTAACACACTTGTCCTCATTTCTCTCCTAGAATCTGATGTCTTGGGAAAGTAGCCCAGCATATCACCTGAACAGGGTGGAGGAGGACTTGACAAATCTCACCCAGGACATAGACGGACTGCTACGGCAGGCTACAGGGCTGTCTGCTGATGGAGAGGAAGTGGCTCAGTCCACAGAGAACAGCGTTACCCAGGGGGCCAAGTTTCTGGAGTACATCATCACCATTCACACTGCCATACAAGGTACAGCAAATAGCAACCGCACAACATGCATTACTATGTTTTTATATTCCATCTTAGGTTTCCATAGGAAATGTATAACTTCAAAGTATGCCCATTTAGTGAACAATTTAATGTTTTGTGATATTGAACAATATTTGTGATATCTCCTGGTTCAGTAAAAGTTAAATATATTTTTGTTCACAAGACAAATGGTTAACATCAAAGCCCCTCCCTCTCTGTGATTGACTCAGTCCTGGCGGAGGAAGCTGCCGGTCTGAACAGGACAGAGAACGTGGAGAAGGACGAGGCTAACAGCACACGTCTATGGGAGCAGGTGGCAGCCATGTTGGAAACCATCAAATTAGTCAACCTATCCCAGGCCAATGCCAGCGTCTCTACAGAACTCAGGTCAGTTAATGTTAGTAATACTGTTTCTAGTCATACTGGGGTGATTGACTATAGGCCTACTGTGTAACACTGTTATGAGGTGTAATGGTGTTTAGTAAAGTTGTATTAAAGTTTAGTCACTACACTATAGTACATTAATACTATGGCGTATTAATGTACTCACCGTGGACTGGAAGAAACCTTTTGCTTTAACAAGTCCGATGAGAAGTATATACTGCTTTCACTGGAATAGGCTCAGATCCCTGTAATTTGCTTGAAGAAAAGACTCAGGAAAAGGGGCCGCAGATCGGGTTGCCTTCTGAGAATACGTAGGCGAGTGAGTACACCCACTGCCATCCGTTCTTCTTGCTAACGTGCAATCAATGGAAAATAAAATTGATGACCTACGATTAAGATTATCCTACCAACAGGACATTAAAAACTGTAATATCTTATGTTTCACCGAGACGAGGCTGAACGAAGAAATGGATAATATTGAGCTGGCGGGATTTTCCATGCACCGGCAGAACAGAGAAGCTACCTCTGGTAAGACGAGGGGTGGAGGTGTGTGTCTTGTTGTCAATAACAGCTGGGGCGCGATCTCTAATATTAAAGAAGTCTCGAGGTATTGCTCGCCTGAGGTAGAGTACCTTATGTTAAGCTGTCGACCACACTATCTACCAATAGAGTTCTCATCTATATTATTCGTAGCCGTCTATTTACCACCACAGCACAAAGCTGGCACTAAGACCGCTCTCAACCAACTCTATAAGGCCATAATCAAAGAAGAAAATGCTCACCCAGAAGCGGCGCTCCTAGTGGCCGGGGACTTTAATGCAGACAAACTTAAATCAGTTTTATCACATTTTTACCAGCATGTCACATGTGCAACCAGAGGGGAAAAAACATCTTAGACCACCTTTACTCCACACACAAGGATGCATACCAAGCTCTACCCCACCCTCCGTTTGGCAAATCTGACCATAATTCTATCCCCCTTTTTAATTTATCCATTATTTTACCAGGTAAATTGACTGAGAACACATTCTCATTTACAGCAACAACCTGGGGAATAGTTACAGGGGAGAGGAGGGGGATGAATGAGCCAATTTTAAACTGGGATTATTAGGTGACCGTGATGGTTTGAGGGCTCGATTGGGAATTTAGCCAGGACAATGGGGTTAACACCCCTACTCTTACGTCCCAAGAGCCATGGGATCTTTAATGACCTCAGAGAGTAAGGACACCCGTTTAACGTCCCATCCGAAAGACGGCACCCTACACAGGCACCCTACACCAATCACTACCCTGGGGCATTGGGATATTTTTTTGGGACCAGAGGAAAGAGTGCCTCCTACTGGCCCTCCAACACCACTTCCAGCAGCATCTAGTCTCCCATCCAGAGACTGACCAGGACCAACCCTGCTTAGCTTCAGAAGCAAGCCAGCAGTGGTATGCAGGGTGGTATGCTGCTTACAAGCAAAAACTAAAGCAGGAAGTACCAGTGACTCGCTCGATACAGAAGTGGGTCAGATGACGCAGATGATACACTACAGGACTTTTTTGCTAGCACAGACTGGAATATGTTCCGGGATTCATCCAATGGCATTGAGGAGTACACCACCTCAGTCATCGGCTTCATCAATAAGTGCATAGACGACGTCATCCCCACAGTGACTGTACGTACATATCCCAACCAGAAGCCATGGATTACAGGCAACATCCGCATCGAGCTAAAGGCTAGAACTGCCACTTTCAAGGAGCGGGAGACTAATCTGGACACTTATAAGAAATCCCGCTATGCCATCAGACAAACCATCAAACAAGCAAAGCGTCAATACAGGATTAAGATTGAATCCTACTACATCGGCTCTGATGCTCGTCGGATGTGGCAGGGCTTGAAAACAATTACAGACTACAAAGGGAAACCCAGACTCGAGCTGCCCAGTGACGCGAGCCTACCAGACGAGCTAAATGCTTTTTCTGCTCGCTTCGAGGAAAGCAACACTGAAGCATGCACGAGAACACCAGCTGTTCCGGATGACTGTGTGATAATGTTCTCCGTCGCCGATGTGAACAAAACCTTTAAACAGGTCAACATTCACAAAGCCGGTGGGCCAGACATGCGCTGACCAACTGTCAAGTGTCTTCACTGACATTTTCAACTTCTCCCTGATCGAGTCTGTAATCCCTGTGCCCAAGGAAGCGAAGATAATCTGCCTAAATGATTACCGCCCCGTAGCACTCACGTCAGTAGCCATGAAGTACTTTGGAAGGCTGGTCATGGCTCAAATCAACAGCATCCTCCCAGACACACTAGACCCACTCCAATTTGCATACCGCCCCAACAAATCCACAGATGTCGCAATCTCAATCACACTCCACACTTTCCTTTCCCACCTGGACAAAAGGAACACCTATGTGAGAATGCTATTCATTGACTACAGCTCAGCGTTCAACACCATAGAGCCCACGAAGCTCATCACTAAGCTCAGGACTCTGGGACTAAACACCTGGATCCTAGACTTCCTGACTGGCCGCCCCCAGGTGGTAAGAGTAGGCAACAAGACGTCTGCCACGCTGATCCTTAACACTGGGACCCGTCATGGGTGTGTACTTAGTCCCCTCCTATACTCCCTGTTCGCCCACGACTGCGTGGCCAAACACGACTCCAACACCATCATTAAGTTTGCTGATGACACAACAGTGGTAGGCCTGATCACCAACAACGATGAGACGTTCTATAGGGAGGAGGTCAGCGAACTGGCAGTGTGGTGCCAGGACAACAACCTCTCCCTCAATGTGAGCAAGACTAAGGAGCTGAACGTGGACTACAGGAAAAGGCAGGCTGAACAGGCCCCCATCTACATCGACAGGGCTGTAGTGAAGCGGGTCGAGAGTTTCAAGTTCCTTGGTGTCTATATCACCAACAAACTATCATGGTCCAAACATACCATGACAGTCGTGAAGTGGGCACGACAAAACCTTTTCCCCTTAGGAGACTGAAAAGATAGGTCCCCCAGATCCTCAAAAGGTTCTACAGCTGCACCGCCTGGTATGGCAACTGCTTGGCATCTGACCTTAAGGCACCACAGAGGGTAATGTGTACAGCCCAGTACATCACCGGTGCCAAGCTTCCTGCCATCCAGGACCTATATAATAGGCAGTGTCAGAGGAAAGTTCTCTGCTACCGCACGGCAAGTGGTACCGGAGCACCAAGTCTAGGACCAAAAGGCTCCTCAACAGCTATGAGGAGCTATGCCATGAGACTGCTGAACAGTTAATACAATCGCCACCGGACTATTTACATTGACCTCTTGAACACAGCTGCTACTAGCTATTTGTTTGTTACCTGACTTGTTGGAAAGTTAGCATCCTATGACGGTGCCATGTTGAAAGTCACTGAGCTATTCAGTATGGGCCATTCTCCTGGCAATGTTTGTCTATGGTGATTGCATGGCTGTGTGCTCAATTTTATACACCTGTCAACAACAGGTGTGGCTGAAATAGCCGAATCCACTCATTTGAAGAGGTGTCAACATACACTGCATGCCCCCTCCCTTTTGTACACTGCTCCTTATCGATGTTTCTTATCTATGCATAGTCACTTCACCCCTACTGACAGTACTTGTACAAATGACCTCAACTAACCTGTACTCTCGCACACTGACTCGGTACCGGTACCCCCCTGTATATAGCCTCGTTATTGTTATTGTGTTGCTTTTTATGAATATTTTTTACTTTAGTCTATTTGGTAAATACTTTCTTAACTATTCTTGAACTGCACCGTTGGCTAACGGCTTGTAAGTAAGCATTTCACGGTAAGGTCTACAATTGTTGTATTCGGCGCATGTGACAAATAAAATTTGATTTGATTTTGATTTGATTAATTCATTTTGAAGTGACTAATCCACCTGTACCACAGTGCTACCGAGGCTCTCCTCCAGAGGGTGCTGGAGGACCTTCTGGAGCCCCAGGGGGCGATAGAGTCCCAGACCCTCAACATCTCTAACACACTGACTGAACACCACCAACAGCTAGAGGATGCCCATGCCCTACTGATGACTGCCAGGGAGAACAACAACCACACACACACCCTGCTGGGGAGCATCTACACCAACCTGCCAGAGTACCAGGTGAGTACACTTACTATAATCACTGTACTCACACTTACTATAATCACTGTACTGAGTACTCACACTCACTATAATCACTCTACCAAACTTACTATAATCACTGTATTCAGTACTCAAATATTAATTTGTTCCTTGTGCTGTTGGACTACTAAATGCAAAGTAAATTGTATCAGTATATGTACTTATCTATCTAGTGCAGTTGGGACAGTGGTCGTTTGTGAGTGAATATATTCATGTCCTCTATGTTGTTAGTGTATGCAGCATGATGGACTGAGTGGTTTAAATGTGTCTGATATGAGAATGTATGTATATGTGTATCCTGGATGGACAAAGTTTTATTCTATTACATGTATTGTATTATATTCGTCTATAATCTGTACTCAGTATTCACACTTACTATATACTCACTATACTCAAGTACTTTAACGTAACATAAATAACATGTAGTCGAGTTTGCCAATATTGTTGATCTGTGCCAAATCATATCAGGTCACTTTTATTTAAATGTAGGAATATACACGTACAATGTAGTCAAATGTACTTTGCGAAGTGATTTGATTTGGACTTTTGGTCATCTTCAAACATCGTAACTGGAGAAGGTCTATACATTTCTCCTGTAGTTGTATTTAGACTGTGTTGTCTCTGTGTGCGTAGGGTCTGAAGCAGAATGTGAGCCGGCTGAACCAGACAGCAGAAACCCAACTAGAGGAGACTCAGGACATCCTGGCTGATGCTGTCAATCTAGCAGAGGACATGAGCAACGTCACCTCTGTAAGTCACACCATAACACCACATTACCACCATATCCATATCAAATAAAGGGGATATACTGTATAACTGCAATGAAGTAGCATCCCCCTGTTGTGTGAATGTGTTGATTTAAACTTTATTTAAGCAGGAGGTCACTTTACATAAAAAAATGTTGTTCTATGTTTTAAAAAGACTGTATTGCTAGTAGAGTCTGTGTTTTAAAAAGACTGAATTGCTAGTAGAGTCTGTGTTTTAAAAAGACTGTATTGCTAGTAGAGTCTGTGTTTTAAAAAGACTGTATTGCTAGTAGAGTCTGTGTTTTATAAAGACTGTATTGCTAGTAGAGTCTGTGTTTTATAAAGACTGTATTGCTAGTAGAGTCTATGTTTTAAAAAGACTGTAAGTAGAGTCTGTGTTTTAAAAAGACTGTATTGCTAGTAGAGTCTGTGTTTTATAAAGACTGTATTGCTAGTAGAGTCTGTGTTTTATAAAGACTGTATTGCTAGTAGAGTCTGTGTTTTAAAAAGACTGTATTGCTAGTAGAGTCTATGTTTTAAAAAGACTGTATTGCTAGTAGAGTCTGTGTTTTAAAAAGACTGTATTGCTAGTAGAGTCTGTGTTTTAAAAGACTGTATTGCTAGTAGAGTCTGTGTTTTAAAAAGACTGTATTGCTAGTAGAGTCTGTGTTTTATAAAGACTGTATTGCTAGTAGAGTCTGTGTTTTAAAAAGACTGTATTGCTAGTAGAGTCTGTGTTTTATAAAGACTGTATTGCTAGTAGAGTCTGTGTTTTAAAAAGACTGTATTGCTAGTAGAGTCTGTGTTTTAAAAAGACTGTATTGCTAGTAGAGTCTGTGTTTTAAAAAGACTGTATTGCTAGTAGAGTCTGTGTTTTAAAAAGACTGTATTGCTAGTAGAGTCTGTGTTTTATAAAGACTGTATTGCTAGTAGAGTCTGTGTTTTATAAAGACTGTATTGCTAGTAGAGTCTGTGTTTTAAAAAGACTGTATTGCTAGTAGAGTCTGTGTTTTAAAAAGACTGTATTGCTAGTAGAGTCTGTGTTTTAAAAAAGACTGTATTGCTAGTAGAGTCTGTGTTTTATAAAGACTGTATTGCTAGTAGAGTCTGTGTTTTATAAAGACTGTATTGCTAGTAGAGTCTGTGTTTTAAAAAAGACTGTATTGCTAGTAGAGTCTGTGTTTTAAAAAGACTGTATTGCTAGTAGAGTCTGTGTTTTAAAAAGACTGTATTGCTAGTAGAGTCTGTGTTTTATAAAGACTGTATTGCTAGTAGAGTCTGTGTTTTAAAAATACTGTATTGCTAGTAGAGTCTGTGTTTTATAAAGACTGTATTGCTAGTAGAGTCTGTGTTTTAAAAAGACTGTATTGCTAGTAGAGTCTGTGTTTTATAAAGACTGTATTGTTAGTAGAGTCTGTGTTTTAAAAAGACTGTATTGCTAGTAGAGTCTGTGTTTTAAAAAGACTATTGCTAGTAGAGTCTGTGTTTTAAAAAGAATGTATTGCTAGTAGAGTCCTGTGTTTGAACTGGTTTCTCTGGGTGTGTGTGTGTGTGTGTGTGTGTGTGTGTGTGTGTGTGTGTGTGTGTGTGTGTGTGTGTGTGTGTGTGTGTGTGTGTGTGACCTGTACAGCAGCTGGAGGGGGCCAAGGACCAGCTGGAGCAGTGGAACCCCATGTTGAGGAAGCATGTGGACACTCTGGTGATGGAGCTGAGGAAGAAAGATGCTCTGGAGCTGGTCTACAAGGCTGAGGACCACGCCCGGGAACTTAGCAAGAAGGCCCAGGGTCTGCAGAGGTATGTGTGTGTGCCGGCGGTCAGGCCAGTGTGTGTGCGTGAACTTCAACATACTGTATGTATCTTTGTCTATGCATTTCAAAATGCCTCATCATCACAAACATTAGGCCATAGAAAAAAGACTAAATAGATATAATAGAGATGTCGTCCATACATGTACAGTACATCAGCCTAACTTCCTCTTCCTGTGTGTAGCTCTCTAGTGGAGGTGATGAATACCACTCTGAACGCCACCAGCGCAGAGCATGGCGACTCTAACATCAGAGCTAACGTCCAGCCTGCAGAGGAGATGGCTAACCTAGCCAACCTGACCGCTACTATGGCCCTCAATATGGTGAGTCAACACTCATTTAGTGGACATCAGTATCAACATCAAATAATAGAATAACTGGTCCCAAATCTGTTTGTGCTGTCTATGGTCATCGTCATGCCAAACGCCATAGGATTTTGCAAGACAGCACAAAACAGATCTGGGACCAGGCTATAGAATAACCACTGCTATGTTGGATATGAAGTGTGTTGTGGGTCAGAAACCTGCTAGCTATAGGAGTATCGTAAATAACTGTGTGTGTTGACTGTAGATTGTCCAGCCAGAGGAGTCTTTCACTGATCTGGGATCTGAGGCTGTGCAGCGTAGTGAGAAGATTCTGGCCGAAAGTCTAACCCTGAGAAACAGCACTGAGGGTGAGTTGGAGTACACACACACACACACACACACACACACACACACGGTGCCTTATGGTAGTAAAATATATATGTGTGTGTCCTCCCTAGGTCTCGTGGCTAACATCAGTGATGTGACAGATAGAATAGCCTTGCTGAAAGAGAAACTCTGTAACACCAGCCGTCTCATCCCAGAGCAAGGCGCCCTGCTCCACAGCCTGCCCAACGGTGAGTGGCACTGCCATCTGCTGCCATGTCAACTCAACTGTCCTTTTATATATCCTTTCTGCTTTACCATACTGTAGACAGAAGTCATATATTTAACACTTTATCACAAACTCAGAGGCATGCTAGACAGTGGGGAAACAGTTTGTGTCACGTTGCCTGTCCCCCTGTAGGCACCAGTGAGCAGGTGCTGGACGCCAAGGAGCAGGCTGCCTTGGCCAACACTTCCCTACAGAGGGCGCTGGAGCGCCTGGAGGAGCTTCGGGTCAGACTGGAGAAGTCCAGCACGGCTGTGGCCCAGACCAGAACCAGCATCTCCAACACCAACCAGCTGTTCTCCGACTCACAATCCACTGGTGAGACTAACACATCATTCAGACATCCAACTATGGTCCTAGCTAGATTATAGCCAGCAACTTTGTAATGGAAGCGGTTTTCATCTTTGCTTCCATCTTTTCCACATTAAACGACACGTAGTGCCCCAAATACCTGTCATGTTATCATGTTATCTTGTCATATCACTTTAGAGGCAAATTTCTAGAAATATTATGTGACTAACAGGAATGAGTAAAATGACATAAGTATCATGAACCTGTCCTGTCTGTTGTCCCTCTCAGCCAGTACAGCTGAGTCTAAGCTGAAGGAGGCAGAGAGTCGTACAGAGAGACTGTATGACCGTCTCAAACCCCTCAAGACCCTGGGGGAGAACCTGAGCAGAAACCTGTCTGAGATCAGAGAGATGATCAACCAGGCCCGCAAACAGGCTGCCTCTGTTAGTCACTTCTACACACACACACACACACACACACACACACACACACACACACACACACACACACACACACACACACACACACACACACACACACACACACACACACACACACACACACACACACACACACACACACACACACACACACACACTGCTTTCAATTGTAATACTGTTTATGTCCTGCTCTCTCCTGTATAGATCAAGGTGGCAGTGCTGGCAGACAAAAACTGTGTGAGGGCCTACACACCTGAGGTATCCTCCAGTAACTTCAACACTCTTACCATGACCGTCAAGACCAGCGAGCCTGACAACCTGCTCTTCTACATGGGCAGCAGCTCCAGCGTAAGTCACACACTGACACGTGCTGAATATCCCATGACGTACCTAATCATGATTACCCATAAGTCAGTTTTAAACTTAAGTCTACTGTATATAATCTACATCCAACCAGATGGTTGATTTATAACTATCTATAAACTACCCTTCACAAACACTTTATCATGTCAATGTAAGGTGTAACCACTATAACCATATGGCTCTCTGACATGTGTAAAGTAAATGTAGCATTTTACGCTGAATATCAGGTAGACTTCATGGCGGTGGAGATGCAGCATGGCAAGGTGGCGTATCTGTGGGACACGGGTTCAGGCCACGCCAAGCTGGAGTACCCCGACGTCCAGATCAACAACAACAAGTGGCACCACATCAACGCCACACGCTTTGGGAGGCACGGCACACTGTCAGTCCACCAGCTGGAGTCTGAACCCCTGCCCGCGGTCAAGACCACCTCACCAGGCTCCGCTACGATCCTGGAAGTCAACAAGTCCACCCTGATATTCGTTGGTGGCCTGGGAGGCCAGATCAAGGTACAGTATTAAGATCTGTCTTGGGGTTTTTCACTCAGCCATTGTTCTAGCCAGCACCTTGGGTCCTTGAGAACTTGAACTCATTCAATTCAAGTTGAGTCAACATCTTTCATGATGTTTCCTCCACTAATAAAACAGTGTAATCTAACACAACTGATTCAATCTATTTTGTGTCTACAGTCCTCTGTGGTGAAAATGACCCAGTTTAAGGGCTGTATGGGGGAGGCGTCGCTCAACGAGAAGAACATCGGGCTGTGGAACTACGCTGAGAGGGAGGGCCAGTGTCGCGGCTGCTTCATGAGTCCGCAGACGGAGGAGACGTCCTTCCACTTTGATGGCAGTGGCTACTCAGTGGTAGAGAAACCCCTCCGTTCCACCTCCACTTCCATCGTCATGCTGTTCAAGACCCTCTCCCCCAACGGCCTGCTGCTCTACCTGGCCTCCAACGGCACGGTACGCCCCCTGCTGGCCCACACACACACACTACAACCACACTGAACAGTCTGTATTTATAGCCTAGTTAGCACATAGTGGTCAGCTATTATCCTCTGATGTAACTAAATTCCCCTATGGGGACAATAAAGATGAATTGATAGATTGATGTGTATATTTGTCATTCCAGAGGGACTTCCTGTCCATTGAGCTGGTGGAGGGCCAAGTGCGTCTGACCTTTGAACTGGGCTCTGGCCCGCTGACCCTCACCTCCAACAAAGCCTACAACACCGGCAGCTGGTACAAGATCACCCTGCAGAGGAACAAACGCAAAGGTGGGTCAAAGGTCATAGGCTCATATTTATAGGGTAGAGTTGACAATTAAACAATGTTGGGGTCACATATTCTTCTTCTCATTTCTCCCTTGCACTTTATGGACACACTATTCATACCCCTATTGTGTTGTAGTTAACCTGGTATAATGTCTATGTCATCTAAAGTATTGTATCTCTCGCCTCCTAGTTTATATGGCGGTGATGGCGGCAGACAACTCATCAGAGAAAGAGATCATGGAGGCGGAGTCTCCTGGGACCGCCTCCGACCTCAACCGCTCCGACCTGGACCCAATCTACATCGGGGGACTGCCCATGTCTCGCCCTATCAGGTACTGGAACTACTTTGGCGCATACTTCACCTACCTGCAAGATATTCCTAGCTGATATGCATTTGTATTGTGGTCATTAATATATTTTTGGTGGAGCTCCTATTGCATTATGTAAATATTGAGCTTAGTGTGTGAATTGGTGTATTTTGGTATTTTTTTCCGTTTTTTTCTACATTAAGTAAAATAAGCGAGGTAAATTGTGAATGTAATTATTTTTGCAGGAGACAAGTAGTAGCACGGTCCTATGTGGGCTGCATCAAAAACATGGAGATTGCCCGCTCCAACTTTGACCTGCTCCGAGACTCCTATGGTGTCAAGAAAGGCTGTGTGCTAGAGGTAAGAAAGGCTGTGTGTTAGAGGTAAGAAAGGCTGTGTGTTAGTGGTAAGAAAGGCTGTGTGTTAGAGGTAAGAAAGGCTGTGTGTTAGATGTAAGAAAGGCTGTGTGTTAGTGGTAAGAAAGGCTGTGTGTTAGAGGTAAGAAAGGCTGTATATTAGAGGTAAGAAAGGCTGTATATTAGAGGTAAGAAAGGCTGTGTGTTAGAGATAAGAAAGGCTGTGTGTTAGTGGTAAGAAAGGCTGTGTGTTAGAGGTAAGAAAGGCTGTGTGTTAGAGGTAAGAAAGGCTGTGTGTTAGAGGTAAGAAAGGCTGTGTGTTAGAGGTAAGAAAGGCTGTGTGTTAGTGGTAAGAAAGGCTGTATATTAGAAAGAAAGGCTGTGTGTTAGAGGTAAGAAAGGCTGTGTGTTAGTGGTAAGAAGAAGGCTGTGTGTTAGTGGTAAGAAAGGCTGTGTGTTAGTGGTAAGAAAGGCTGTGTGTTAGAGGTAAGAAAGGCTGTGTGTTAGAGGTAAGAAAGGCTGTGTGTTAGAGGTAAGAAAGGCTGTGTGTTAGAGGTAAGAAAGGCTGTGTGTTAGTGGTAAGAAAGGCTGTGTGTTAGAGGTAAGAAAGGCTGTGTGTTAGAGGTAAGAAAGGCTGTGTGTTAGTGGTAAGAAAGGCTGTGTGTTAGAGGTAAGAAAGGCTGTGTGTTAGAGGTAAGAAAGGCTGTGTGTTAGAGGTAAGAAAGGCTGTGTGTTAGAGGTAAGAAAGGCTGTGTGTTAGAGGTAAGAAAGGCTGTGTGTTAGAGGTAAGAAAGGCTGTGTGTTAGTGGTAAGAAAGGCTGTATATTAGAGGTAAGAAAGGCTGTGTGTTAGAGGTAAGAAAGGCTGTGTGTTAGAGAAGAAAGGCTGTGTGTTAGCTGTGTGTTAGAGGTAAGAAAGGCTGTGTGTTAGTGGTAAGAAAGGCTGTATGTTAGAGGTAAGAAAGGCTGTGTGTTAGAGGTAAGAAAGGCTGTGTGTTAGTGGTAAGAAAGGCTGTATATTAGGCTGTGTGTTAGAGGTAAGAAAGGCTGTGTGTTAGAGGTAAGAAAGGCTGTGTGTTAGAGGTAAGAAAGGCTGTGTGTTAGAGGTAAGAAAGGCTGTGTGTTAGTGAAAGGCTGTGTGTTAAGGTAAGAAAGGCTGTGTGTTAGAGGTAAGAAAGGCTGTGTGTTAGAGGTAAAGGCTGTGTGTTAGAGGTAAGAAAGGCTGTGTGTTAGAGGTAAGAAAGGCTGTGTGTTAGTGGTAAGAAAGGCTGTATATTAGAGGTAAGAAAGGCTGTGTGTTAGTGGTAAGAAAGGCTGTGTGTTAGAGGTAAGAAAGGCTGTGTGTTAGAGGTAAGAAAGGGCTGTGTGTTAGAGGTAAGAAAGGGCGTGTGTTAGTGGTAAGAAAGGCTGTGTGTTAGAGGTAAGAAAGGCTGTGTGTTAGAGGTAAGAAAGGCTGTGTGTTAGAGGTAAGAAAGGCTGTGTGTTAGAGGTAAGAAAGGCTGTGTGTTAGTGGTAAGAAAGGCTGTGTGTTAGTGGTAAGAAAGGCTGTGTGTTAGTGGTAAGAAAGGCTGTGTGTTAGTGGTAAGAAAGGCTGTGTGTTAGAGGTAAGAAAGGCTGAAAGTAAAGAACCTTTCTTCAGGGGCCTTCTTCCTCTCTAGACAAATTAAAGGTAGACTCATCAATATTGGGACGAGTGAATAGTGACAGTGACAGCCTTGGCATTTTAATTTTGCTGTTGTCGATTTCTGTAAAGAGGAAGATGCCCAGCTGTACATGATAATGGCATATTGTTGAGTCATCTTACACTGAATGCAAAAAGACTTTCCATATTCCCTATGAGTAACTTGTGTGTGTGTGTGTGTTCCAGCCCATCCGCAGTGTGTCTGTACTGAGAGAGGGCTATGTGGAGTTGCCGTCTGTGTCTCTCGACCCCCAGGGGGAGCTGTTGGCCTCCTTCTCTACCCGCAATGACACTGGCATAATCCTGGCAGGCTTCAGCAAGGCAGGCACCCGCAAAAGCAGACAGGCTCGCCAGGTAAGGCCACAGATATACTGTGATAAACAATTAGACATTATAAGAGCTCATACATGTTCATTCGTAATAAATCTTTATAATGTTGCCAAAATCACTTATGGTTCAACCGCATATTGACCATGTTTTCTGTGTGTTTGTGTCCAGCCCTTCCTGGCAGTCATGCTGATTTCGGGGCGCTTGGAGGTTCATGTCAACATGGCAGAGGGCGGGAGCGTCCACAAGGTTGTGGTCAAATCACGCTCTGGGAGTTTCAGTGACGGACAGGAGCACTCGGTCATCTTGCAGAGGAACAGGAAGTGAGTGGCACCAGGAAGAGGGACTGATTAACCCGTAACATCTGTCATGATTTCATGCTGATGGATGGCTCAGTCATTATAAATGATGTCATTTGAAACTATACTTCCGCACACAAAATGATCTCTGCCTTTGTCGTGTTGTCTGTGACCTGATTCAAGAACTTTCTATGCTGATGTTGTACATAGGATGGATATATATAACAACTGCCATGGGATTAAATCAACTTTGAAATGGCCGTTGAACAGCAGTAAATATTGCAGATTGTATCTTTTAATAATCATGTTGTCCAGTATGGAATAATATACAAGAAGTCTATTCTAAGATGAATAGCACTGCGTTGTTATTATTGACACGTAGTAACTTACCACTGTGTGTGTCATCCATCCAGGATGCTGGTTGTACTAGTGGATGAGGACCACCAGGAGATGGTACGTCTGTCCTCGGAGAAGGCCTCTCTGACCCTCACCTCTCTGTACATGGGCGGAGTCCCACCAGGAGAGGGCGCCGGGCAGCTCCGAACCACCTCCTCCTTCTACGGCTGCATCAGGAACCTGGCCCTGGACTCCAAGTGAGTCACACACCCAATACACAACGATACTTCATTTGTCACACTGTGCTGGAGTAATTGATGTTTTTAATCGAGGATGCCATAAGTACGTTTGCAAGACTAAGCATTATCTCGAGGAATATTTTTTGGGGTCTTTGGTAACAAGGAGTATGGCATCCTTCCTCAATTGCGGCCTTCATGGTTACTCTTTGGTCTGACCCATGTTGTGCTGTGTCCCTATAGGTTGTTGGACCTGTCAGCTGCTGTGAGGTACCGCAACGTGGACATGGACAGCTGTCTATTGGAGGAGAGGCCTAAAAGGGTCCTCCTACCTGATGACACTGACCTAGATGCCGAGCCCACTCCGGACCCTGCCAGAACCCCTTCACCACCCCCCGGCCAGCTCAGCGCGCTCACCCCCGGCACACTCACGGTACAGCAGACACACACACACCTCTTATCTGTTGGGAATTACTGTGCTACAGCTCTTCAAACAGGTCACCATGTTGTCACAGATAGTTCCTCGTGTTGTCCGTCATTGTTCTGTGTTCCCTCTGTTTGTCTCCAGTGTGCATCGATGGACAACACCTCATCCATCCCAGAAGCCCAGCAGTTTGGCATCTCCAGACACAGTCACATGGTCCTCAGCATCAACCCCAACACAGTGAGGAGGAGGTCAGTACTGACAGCTGGCTCGTTGAACTACCCTCTCCAAAACATGTCAGATGGCACAGCATGGTTTTTATCATAGAGATTATATTCTATGTAATTTCTATGATTGTCACAATTCTATATTCATTTCTTTAGGGATTCTCACTTCATAGTGTTGTATCTAATTTGAGTCATGTTAGCCTTGATATCAGTTGGCCCATAGCTAGTTGGGTAAAACTGGTTCAAGCCAGCATTCCAGTACATTGAAATGGCGTAGGAAGGTGTTCTAGCTGCTTAGCTAATATTTTGCCTTGGTGTGCTCTACAACCATCATACTAAGTACTCTTCCTGTAATGGAGAGCATAGGCCTACACTTTTGGCCATGCAGTGTATGTGGACACCCCTTCAAATGAGTGGATTCGGCTATTTCAGCTGTATAAAATTGAGCACACAGCCATGCAATCACCATAGACAAACATTGCCAGGAGAATGGCCCATACTGAATAGCTCAGTGACTTTCAACATGGCACAGTCATGCCAAGTCAGTTTGTCAAATTTCCGCCCTAGAGCTGCCCCAGTCAACTGTAAGTGCTCTTATTGTGAAGGGGCAACAACAGCTCAGCCGCAAAGTGGTAGGCCATACAAGCTCACAGAACAGGACCGCCGAGTGCTGAAGTTTGTAGCGTGTAAAAATCATCTGTTTTCTACCAAGTTCCAAACTGGCTCTGGAAGCAACGTTTTATTACAAAAATAAAACTTACCAAACTCATTGAAGATTGACCCTAAGAGACACATGGAAGAAGGGGTGTCTTGTGATGAGCCTCTGTTGGCTGTCATGGACAAAGTGGAGTCGGGAGCTTTTGAAATGGGTTTTGATGGCCGAGCAGCCGCACACAAACCTAAGATCACCATGCGCAATGCCAAGCGTCAGCTGGAGTGGTGTCAAGCTTGCCGCCATTGGACTCTGGAGGAGTGGAAACGCGTTCTCTGGAGTGATGAATCACGCCTCACCATCTGCCAGTCCGACGGACAAATCTGGGTTTGGCGGATGCCAGGAGAACACTACCAATGCATAGTGCCAACTGTACAGTTTGGTGGAGGAGGAATAATTCTCTGGGGCTGTTTTTCTTGGTTCGGCTAGGTCCCTTAGTTCCAAAGCGAGGTCCATACAGAAATGCTTTGTCAAGATTGGTGTGGAAGAACTTGACTGGCCTGCACAGAACCCTGACCTCAACCCCATCGAACACCTTTGGGATGAATTGGAACGACGACTGCGAGCCAGGCCTTATCGCCCAACATCAGTGCCCTATCTCACTAATGCTCTTGTAGCTGAATGGAAGCAAGTCCCTGCAGCAATGTTCCAACATCTAGTGGAAAACCATCCCAGAAGAGTGGAGGCTGTTATAGCAGCAAAGGGGGGACCGACTCCATATTAATGCCCATGATTTAGGAATGAGATGTTCGATGAGCAAGTGTCCACATACTTTTGGCCATGTCGTGTAACATACAGGATAGTGAATTGCAAAAAACGCTCAAGGCCATCATCGTTGATTGCTTTTCTCTGAGCATGAGTGCATATCTCTTCATTAAAGAGAAGAATTATAATAGCCTCCCCAAGGTCTACCTAATTTCCTGTCTCGGCTGTGGCCCATTCTCTTTGTTTAAATATTTATTATTCACCAGGCACTCCGGCACTGCTTGGAAACGAGCAGGGCTAATGTTACACATTCCTATTGACTTAGCTAGAACTCTTCTCAAGTGTTTCACTGTAGCCTACATTGTTTGTGATTGAGAGGAAGGCACAGTTCAATTAGCCTGATCCCAGATCTGCTTATGCTCTTGCCAACTCCTATTGTCATTCCAAACATGTTGTGATACATGTTTTTGGTTGGTGGTTGCATTCATCAATATATGATTATTATGAGATTGGTTGGTACTCCTAAACAAATGTCCACTTCAATTGTGTATTATTGACAATTATCCACAAATTGTCATATCCATTCATTGCCTATTTATAGGTCTACCAAACCATTAACAAAAGTCTTTATCTTACAGTAAATCACAGCTAACTCAAAATATAGCTTTGTCAGTAGCTTAAATACTTCATGTCTCTTCTCGCTTCTCTTCGTGACAGTTTCTCTCTGGAGCTGTCAGTGCGTACCTATACCCAGAGTGGTTTGATCTACTACATGGCCCACGCCAACCAGATGGACTACGCCACTCTGCAGCTGCTGGGAGGACATCTGTTCTTCACCTGTGACAAGGGCAGCGGCCCCGCCACCGCCACCTTCCCTGTGCCCGTCAACGACGGCCAGTGGCACACAGTTAGTGACTATGCCCTTCTGGGCCAAGAGCGATAGCAGATTGCAGTGATTGTTGTCGATTCAGGGGACGCATAACAATATCATTAATGAATAGAAAAGCCCAAGTATGTCACAATTCAAGTTTGTTTCAGATCATAACTGAAAGGAGTGATATTACCATGCAGGTTGTCATGACTCTCCCCAACCCTGTGGTGTATCTGTGGGTGTCCAGGTGAAGACGGACTTCAATAAGAAGAGTGTGGTTCTCAGTGTCGACGGCCAGCCGTCAACTCCAGTGCCGGCTAAAGGAAACACTCTGGATGTGGAGAACAAGCTGTATCTGGGAGGACTTCCCCAGACCTACACCGCCAAGAAGATAGGCAATGTAAGTTCAACTACAACACACAACATGCACAACATGCACTGATTGTACAAAGCATTGGAGCCAACATGGGCCAGCAACGCTGTGGCAAGCTTTCGACACCTTGTACAGTCGTGACCAAAAGTTGAGACACAAATATACATTTTCACAAAGTCTGCTGCTTCAGTGTCTTTAGATATTTTTGTCAGACATTACTATGGAATACTGAAGTATAATTACAAGCATCTCATAAGTGTCAAAGGCTTTTTATCGACAATTACATGAAGCTGATGCAAAGAGTCAATATTTGCAGTATTGACCCTTCTTTTTCAAGACCTCTGCAATCCGCCCTGGCATGCTGTCAATTAACTTCTGGGCCACATCCTGACTGATGGCAGCCCATTCTTGTATAATCAATTCTTGGAGTTTGTCAGAATTTGTGGGGTTTTGTTTGTCCACCCGCCTCTTGAGGATTGACCACAAGTTGTCAATGGGATTAAGGTCTGGGGAGTTTCCTTGCCATGGACCCAAAATATCAATGTTTTGTTCCCCGAGCCACTTAGTTATCACTTTTGCCTTATGGCAAGGTGCTCCATCATGCTGGAAAAGGCATTGATCGTCACCATACTGTTCCTAGATGGTTGGGAGAAGTTGCTCTCGGAGGATGTGTTGGTACCATTCTTTATTCATGGCTGTGTTCTTAGGCAAAATTGTGAGTGAGCCCACACCCTTGGCTGAGAAGCAACCCCACACATGAATGGTCTCAGGATGCTTTATTGTTGGCATGACACAGGACTGATGGTAGCACTCACCCTGTCTTCTCCGGACAAGCTTTTTTCCGGATGCCCCAAACAATCGGAAAGGGGATTCATCAGAGAAAACGACTTTATCCCAGTCCTCAGCAGTCCAATCCCTGTACCTTTTGCAGAATATCAGTCTGTCCCTGATGTTTTTCCTGGAGAGAAGTGACTTCTTTTCTGCCCTTCTTGACACCAGGCCATCCTCCAAAAGTCTTCGCCTCACTGTGCGTGTAGATGCACTCACACCTTCCTGAGCAAGCTCTGTACTGGTGGTGCCCCGATCCCGCAGCTGAATCAACTTTAGAAGACGGTCCTGGCGCTTGCTGGACTTTCTTGGACGCCCTGAAGCCTTCTTCACAACAATTTAACCGCTCTCCTTGAAGTTCTTGATGATCCGATAAATGGTTGATTTAGGTGCAATCTTACTGGCAGCAATATCCTTGCCTGTGAAGCCCTTTTTGTGCAAAGCAATGATGACGGGACGTGTTTCCTTGCAGGTAACCATGATTGACAGAAGAAGAAAAATGATTCCAACCACCACCCTCCTTTTGAAGCTTTCAACTCAATCAGCATGACAAGAGTGATCTCCAGCCTTGTCCTCGTCAACGCTCACACCTGTGTTAACGAGAGAATCACTAACATGATGTCAGCTGGTCCTTTTGTGGCAGGGTTTAAATGCAGTGGAAATGTTTTGGGGGGATTCAGTTCATTTGCATGGCAAAGAGGGACTTTGCAATTAATTGCAATTCATCTGATCACTCTTCATAACATTCTGGAGTATATGCAAATTGCCATCATACAAACTGAGGCAGCAGACTTTGTGAAAATTAATATTTGTGTCATTCTCAAAACTTTTGGCCACGACTATACAGTCCATGCCCCAACAAATTGAGGCTGTTCTGAGGGCTAAGGGGGTGCAACTCAATATTAGCAAGGTATTCCTAATGTTTGGTATAGTCAGTGTACTTGCTATTCATGCTGAAATATAGTTTTTATTTAATTGTTTGTGTTGAAAGCAGGTGGTACATTTTCTGCTGAGTAAATGTTTATCCACAACCCCAAATGTTAATATTTATATTCCCTCATGCAGGTGACCCATAGTTTGGCAGGCTGCATCCAGAAGGTGTTGCTGAACAGTGTTAAGTTGAACACCCAGAGTCCAGTGTCTGAACAATCCACTGCGTACTGCTTCACCGCAGCCCAGGACGGGACCTTCTTCAATGGGAGCGGATACGCTGCTCTGAGTGAGTCCTAACGCCCATAAACTCCATACTTCAAGCCAAAGTCTTTGTGAAGCGAAAAACACAAAAAAAGCCATTTAACATTTTTCTGCCAACTATATTTAAAAAGTCAACATTTCCACATCCTTTCTGATAGATTTTCAACTGGAATAATGCTTAGGATGAGATCATTTTAACAAGCTCAATGCATAGCTACATTTAACTGTTTAAATTGATGAATGGGAGTGCCTTAATGTGTCCTCCTTGACTGTATGACATAGTGATGTAAACTGGTTCGTTATGGTTTGTCCCCTGCAGTAAAGAATGGGTACAAAGTGGGCTCAGATATGGAGGTGTCTCTGGAGTTCCGCAGCACAGTGTCAGATGGAGTCCTCCTTGGGGTCAGCAGTGCCAAGGTGGACGCCATCGGGCTGGAGCTAGCCAACGGACAGGCGGTGTTCCACGTGAACAACGGTGCCGGGCGGGTGTCGGCCACTTCGCGGCTGGGCTGGTGGCTGTGTGACGGTCTCTGGCACACCCTGCTGGCAAAGAAGACCAAGAACGCTCTGAGTCTGACCGTGGACGGAGTCACGGTGCTCACCGACAACCCCCACCCCCAGTCCACCTCGGCTGAGACCAAGGACCCGGTCTACGTGGGAGGCTTCCCTGGTACGTTCCCCCTCTATAAAACCTTCAGTCTCTTTCCACAAACAGCCCCTATACCCTAAATGCAAGACACTTCACTGGACTGGGCCTTTGTCACCCCTTTGCTTTGATGTTGATCAATTCCAGTGTCAAGTAAATGAATTTGTTAGCACCCATGTATTGACCTCGCTGTCTTTTTGTTTACAGTCGGCGTGAAACAGAACTGCCTAACATCCAGAATGCCACCCATGTATTGACCTCGCTGTCTTTTTGTTTACAATCGGCGTGAAACAGAACTGCCTGACATCCAGAATGCCACCCATGTATTGACCTCGCTGTCTTTTTGTTTACAGTCGGCGTGAAACAGAACTGCCTGACATCCAGAATGCCACCCATGTATTGACCTCGCTGTCTTTTTGTTTACAGTCGGCGTGAAACAGAACTGCCTGACATCCAGAATGCCACCCATGTATTGACCTCGCTGTCTTTTTGTTTACAGTCGGCGTGAAACAGAACTGCCTGACATCCAGAATGCCACCCATGTATTGACCTCGCTGTCTTTTTGTTTACAGTCGGCGTGAAACAGAACTGCCTGACATCCAGAATGCCACCCATGTATTGACCTCGCTGTCTTTTTGTTTACAGTCGGCGTGAAACAGAACTGCCTGACATCCAGAATGCCACCCATGTATTGACCTCGCTGTCTTTTTGTTTACAGTCGGCGTGAAACAGAACTGCCTGACATCCAGAATGCCACCCATGTATTGACCTCGCTGTCTTTTTGTTTACAGTCGGCGTGAAACAGAACTGCCTGACATCCAGAATGCCACCCATGTATTGACCTCGCTGTCTTTTTGTTTACAGTCGGCGTGAAACAGAACTGCCTGACATCCAGAATGCCGTTCCGTGGTTGTATGCGTAACATCCGCTTGATCAAGGGTCACATGACCAACATCCTGGACTTCAGTACTGCCTTCACCCTCCATGGAGTGTCACCCCACTCCTGCCCTAGCACCGCCACATAATCTTGCCACAACCATACCAGAACTTTACCAGCCATACCAAACCATTCCATATCTAACGCTGTGACCCTGTGATTTGACCATTGAAATTTGACCTATGAAATTACTTCCATTTGTAATGTTTTGTAAAGAAAGATTGAAGTAATGTTTGGTCAATGTGAATTTTCTTTTTTTTTAATCAACTCATTTTCTGTGTTGGTGTTCATGTTCTTTTGTGCATTTTGACTCCCCCAAATTAATTGGACAATAGAATGTCTTAGTTTTTATATGCAATGTTCTAGAAAATTAATATTTGCTAATAAAATATTTAAAAAAATATCAATATCATAGTATATCCAAGTCATAGTTGATCTGTAGGCTCTATTACTATAGGCCTGCCCACATATTATGCAGTGCATAACACGCTTGTCAAAGCTGCTTCCATAGCGGTCATCCTTCTGATGTTTTCCTCTCTATACCATGTCTGTTTGTCTTTCTGCATAGTTTCCCAGGAGTACCTGCAGAATAATGTTCTGCATTTAGTGTTCATGCTATTTTAGAGGAGAAACTGAGCTGATTTTTTCCCTAACATATTTCACAACCCAGTTCTGGCAAGAGAGAAAGACAAGTCCATTTTTAACTTGACGTTATATTCAGTTGTTACTGTGTCAGATACATTGTGCCACTTGGCCAAAACTGTCAACAGTGGTCAAATAATATTCATAAAATAAATGCAAATAAAAAAATAAAAAAATGCTAAATCAGTATTCTATATACAGAAAATACACACATAGTAAGAGTCTATGGTGCACAATCATTTACAAAAACTGTTTACACACTGACTTTGGAAGGATAAATCATTTTAAAAAGTCCTGCGCAAAGTCAAATCAACATTACGACCTTTGTCTTGTTGACACAATTGCTACAGGTTCATTTGGAAGCACAGAATACTTAAACAACAAAAACCACAGGTTGACAACCAAGGCACAGGCAAACATTGAACTACCACAGAGTAAAATAAAGTGGAGAGAGGTTGATTGGGCTAAAACATACACGCCCTGCAAGTAAACATTATTCACAAGTTCATAAGCAAGCGAGGGCTAGCCTGGTTAAACCAGACTGAACACTGCTCTTACCATCGTTTGGAAAGAAACAATGGTGAAATGTAATGAAATCAGTTTGGAAGCCAGGCTAACACTGTTATGAAGGGCCTTTTTTATGGCCACTATGCCTTTTCTCCTTTCCTTCATTAAAGTATTGTAAGCACTCTCCAGGCATGCAAAGTCAGTTTAGTTCATTAGTAATGCATGTCTCTGATGTAGACTGGGCATACAGGTAGGGTTGAAAGGGTTGTTAAGTCATAGTGTAGTGTGTACATTGTTTTCTACAAGTCACAGGTACAACATTCACAGTCCATTGGGGTGGGGAGATGTGTCAGGAGGGAGATGTTTGAGTTCTGGACCTTTTTATATTAGTGCTCAACATGCAAATCCAAAAAGCAAAGAAGGTGGGCTGAACAATGGCCTGAATCGTTGGTCACAGTTCCGATGTGGGCCTGCGTCTCAGTACTCTGAAACCGCTTCCTCTCCTTATCTCATGTCCTTGATGACCACTAGCAGGTGAAAGGACTGGATAGGTTTCCACTATGTTGTTTTCACCTGCCTTGTCCTGATCAGTTCTAGCCACCGATCAGCGGTCAGCAGGACAGGAGACCATGAAACAAAGTTTCAGACAGAGCCAATGTCTGTATTCAGTATCAGGTCTCTCCCATCTCCACTTGTCCCTCACCATCATGAACTCAACAACCCAAACTGCTAGTCTTCTGAATCTCCTCACTCCCAATATTTTTGCAATCAACATTCTGCTCTTATAAATGATTAAAAAAAGTTATATGGAGTATGTGTAATAATACAATTATCAGGATAAATTTGTGGTATAAATATAGCAAGTAAATGTTAACTGGGTCTTGCATGAAGTGGTACACATGGTCTGTTATTGTGTCCATGGCCTCTGTAGCAGGGTCGTTCCACGAAGAGTTCCTTTTGCATCCTTTTCATATTTTATGTAGAAATTGTGCAACAATATTGAATTTTAAAACCCTGTTTTATTAAATGAAGTGCCCTTTGATATAGACCACATGGAAAATTCAATAAATCAGATTTTTCATATAAATAAAGACTTGCTAGTGTCCCTCCTTGCACCCTCTGATTTTCAGAAGATTTTAAGCAACTTAACCCCAATATTTCACCATCCTTGTAAAACTGTGCTATTTTGTTGCTTTGACAAAGTCATTTCTGAAGATTATTATTTCATGTGATTAGTCTGTCCCTCATTTTAAGGTCAATCCTGTTACGTAAACTGAACACTCGTTTTAATGTGGCGAGACTATTCCTTTTAAAAAACATTTTTCAAAAGAAACATTGAACATCTAATAGTGAAATGGTAGTGTAAAATAAGTTACTGTCCTCAAAAAGGCACTGAATTGGTGGAACGACCCAGTAGGTGAATATCTGGCACAAAAAAATTCAAATGGCAAGCAATGGGATGTCGTCAGTCACGTATGTGGGGCATGTCTTCACAAAGCTGTCCCACCTCCAAATACTTCCATCCAGAACCCAGCTAGTCAGAGTATAGTGCTTCTGTCCTATTTAGTAGTTTGTTATAAGGTTCAATCCCACAAACATGGCCTATGTTGAGTCCTTCCTTCAGGAGGAGAATGTCTCTCCATAGTTCATCTTCCAGCTCTCACTCTTTTTAGTGGTCCATAGTTTGGGATAAAACGTTAACTGAACCTACAGTCAACAAGGTCTCCATGCATGCTCAGTTCACCAAGATGGCCACAAGAGGGCAGTGGTTCAGTTTGCTGACTGTGTTGAGTGAGTGAGTCCTCAGTTCTCATGTGGTCGTGGGTTTTAAAAGCCATTCACAGTGCGGATTCACATGGTACACGTCTAGTAGGTGAGTCTCAGGGTCCAAGCAGCGCTCGCCTACAGAGAAAAGTTAATGTTTTAGTTCGATTAAAGAAGACAGAAATTACAATAATCCTTTGATTGAAAAAAATTTGAGTCCAACGGATGTAATCATACATACCTATGTTTCCTCCGACCTCAAACAAATACTGTACTGGCCTCTGGCTAGTGCTTCTGGTGCCAAGACTGCGAGATAAAAAAAGATAATGATTTTAATAAACCCAGACATCCCTATAGTATACATTAGCAACATCAACAGAGGCCTTGAAGAAATAAGTAATCATCACTTTTCCTCCACTGACCCGTTCTCATAATCGAAGCGCGCCATCACATCTTTGGCCTTGGTCTCGTTGTCCAACTGGATCGCCATGGAGATCTTAGCTTGTAGTGGGGCGTGAACCCTGATGACCCCTTCTCGGAGGTCAGTCAACTGTGGACAAAGAAAAGACCCAACTTCAATTCAAGTCCCATTACATGAGTAAACCTCATGCTGAAAGGTACTGGCGACAGCATCCAATTAGGTACTGTCAGGAGCAAGCATACACCCAATAGCCTATGTTATTGTTGTCAAGTCAAACTAACATTGAGAATACATCTAATTGACCATTTCAAGTTGGGGTTAAAGTAGTTTAGAGTCCATAAAGTCAGTAATCATTACCTCGCTCCTCTCAGTCTTCTCAGCGTTCCTCTTCCTCATCATTAGCAGCTTCCTTTTGGTCTTCTCTGAGGTGGGCGGCTTCTTGCTAGCCTCATTCAACTTCCTCACGTGGGAGATGAGAAAGCAGGGCACCTGAGGAGAGAACAATACACCTATTAATCTCTCTATCCTCCCTCTCTCTCTTCACTTTCTCCCCGTCTGCCCGGGGGCTTGGTGATTTGGGCTGTAGTGGCATTACATTCGATGCATTGTATTCTAATAGGTCAGGCAGCAGTCCCCAGATGTGGTTCAAGCTGCTCTTTGTCTCTTTGCGTTTCATACAACGTGCCTGGATCACTTCCCTCATGGGTTTTGTCATAAAAACTTTTTTTTCAAGTAAAACAATGGTGAGCTCAGCTTTCAGTCTTGTTTAACCAGGCTCAAGGTCTACATAAAAAACGACTTGTCTTGAATTATTGAAAGTGAGTTTTGTGTTCAGCAAAATTACAGAAGTTGTACTGGAAGTCTTAAAATTGCAGATGCTATGCTGGAGCAGTATAGACGTAATCTATCAACCACCAATTTGGGAAATTGCAGTCCTACTGTAGTTGAATAGCACCCTGGTCTGTCCTGATGAGGCCAGATGACTGTTGATGAGATATGTTTGGGGGTAGTGAATGTGTCGTGTGTGAACGTATCCCATCTCTATGTGTTCAAGGAACGTGTGTACGTGTGTGTTGCAAACTCACGGTCCAGAGCAGTTCTTGGTATGTGATGAGTAGCCGTACGAGGTGGGCCGCCCCGGCTGCCGCCTGCATTTCCTCATGCTTGGCGTTCTTGCCCCGGTAGGTGAAGAGGTTGGGAGCCACGATCATGGACACGTTCCACAGACTCATCCTGTTCTTCTCTTCATAGGCTACCACCTTCCTCAGGAACTCCAACAGGGCCTAGAGGGTCACAGAGGGGTTAGACTGGGTCTGTGTGTGTGTGTGTGTGTTAGTGTGCGCTCCTCGGATTTATTCCTTCAAGAAAACAGGTTCAACCTTTGCACTGGCACAATCACTGGGTAACTCTGGCCTACTGATCCAAAATGTGCCCATACTGAAACACATTCTCATATCTTATCCTACACACGTCATTTTATATACTGTCCACTCAGGAAGCGAGGACGTCAGAGGGTTGTCACCCGTTTTCCCTTCACACCTTCAAAAACCTCTAAACTTCATACAATAACCCATTCATGGGACGATACTTAAACATAGTTGTTACTCTTCAAGTTCACTTCAAGTCTGCCAAGTTAAGTCATCTTATTATGCCTTGACTGAGGCTTGAGCAACACTTTGTGGTTGTTTACATGTTACGAAGGCAACCGCCCCTTAGAATGGAATGTTAGTCACTCATGGTTGTGACTATTGGCTTATGAATGCATAGTTGGACACAGTTGCCCAATTGAAAATAAACTCTTAGCCCCTGCACTTATTTGAGCTATTTTAGGACTGGATATGTGGGATAGGTGTGTGTTTGTGTGTAGGGTTGTGAGGTCACAGTTGAAAGTGTAGTCTCTCAGTCCATGATCATGAGTCTTGGGATAGCTACAAAGGATGTGAACCCTGATTTTTAGGGGCATTAGTCAAAGATCATGCTCACCTTGAGTGTGTCTCTATTGGGCTCAGGGAGCAGCATGATGAGGAGGTGCAGGGCCTGGATCTGGTGTCTGGGAGAGGAGACACCTGAGGAGGGACAGAGGGGAAAATACACTGATATCTCTGCAAACACACTCACTTTACCAACTGGTGGAAGTGTTGTTGACATCGTTAAGAGTACATTTAAGAGAAAAATGGGAAATTAATCATAAATGACAAGCAACATATACAAAAGTATATGGACACCCCTTCAAATGAGTGGATTTGGCTATTTCAGCCACGAGCGACAGGTGTATAAAATCAAGCACACCGCCATGCAATCTCCATAGAGACACACTGGCAGTAGAACGGCCTTACTGAAGAGCTCAGTGACTTTCAACGTGGCAGCATCATAGGATGCCACCTTTACAAGTCAGTTTGTCAAATTTCTGCCCTACTAGAGCTGCCCCTGTCAAATATAAGTGCTGTTATTGTGTAGTGGAAATGTCTAGGAGCAACAATGGCTGATCTGCAAAGTGGTAAGCCACACAAGCTCACAGAATGGGACCGGCAAGTGCTGAAGAGCGTAAAAATTGTCTGTCCTCGCTTGCAACACTCACTACCGAGTTCCAATCTGCCTCTGGAAGCAACGTCAGCACAATCATTTTTCGTCGGGAGCTTCATGAAATAGGTTTCCATGGTCGAGCAGCCACACACAAGCCTAAGATCACCATGCGCATTGCCAAGCATCAGCTGGAGTGGTGTAAAGCTCGCAGCCATTGGACTCTGGAGCAGTGGAAACCAGTTCTCTGGAGTGATGAATCATGCTTCACCATCTGACAATCCGGCAGACTAATATGGGTTTGGCGGATGCCAGTAGAACGCTACCTGTCTGAATGCATAATGCCAACTCAAAGGTTTAGTGGAGGAGGAATAATGGTCTAGGGCTGTTTGGGCTTGGTCCCTTAGTTCCAATGAATTGAAATCTTAACGCTATAGCATACAATAACATTCTAGACAATTCTGTAATTTAAACTTTATGGCAACAGTTTGGGGAAGGCCCTTTCCTGTTTCAGCATGACAATGCCCCTTAGTTCCAAAGCAAGGTCCATACAGAAATGGTTTGTCGAGATGAGTGTGGAAGAACTTGCCTGGCCTGCACAGAGCCCTGATCTCAACCCCATCGGACACCTTTGGGATGAATTGGAATGCCGACTGCGAGCCAGGCCTAGTCACCCAACATCACTGCCTGACCTCACTAATACTCTTGTAGCTGAATGGAAGCAAGTGCCCGCAGCAATGTTCCAACATCTAGTGAAAAGACTTGCTGCTGTTATAGCAGCAAAGGCGGGACCAAATCCATATTAATGCCCATGATTTTGGAATGTTCGATGAGTAAGTGTCCACATATTTTTGGTCATGTAGTGCATTTTACATGTGCTGTAAACAATGCTAACCATGGTGATATATAATTAGTCTCTGCTTACAGGTCAGTAGAGATAAGGGTGTCAGAGAGCTATTTTAGTATATGTACAGTGCATTCAGAAAGTTTTCCACATTTTCCACATTTGTTACGTTATAGCCTTATTCTAAAATTGATTAAATAAAACATGTTCCTCATCAATCTACACACAATACCTCATAATGACAAAGCAAAAACAGGTTTTTAGAAATGTTTGCTAATGTATTAAAATCAAAAACATAAGTATTAAGACCCTTTACTATGAGACTCAAAATTGAGCTCAGGTGCATCCTGTTTCCATTCATCATCCTTAAGATGTTTCTACAATTTGATTGGAGTCCACCTGTGGTAAATTCAATTGATTGGACATGATTTGGAAAGGTACACACCAGTCTATATAAGGTCCCACAAAAACCAAGCCATTAGGTCAAAGGATTCGTCTGTAGAGGTTCGAGACAGGATTGTGTCAAGGCCCAGATCTGGGGAAGGGTACCAAAACATTTCTGCAGCATTGAAGGTCCCCAAGAACACAGTGGCCTCCATACTTCTTAGATGGAAGAAGTTTGGAACCACCAAGACTCTTCCTAGAGCAGGCTGCCTGGCCAAACTGAGCAATCGGGGGAGAAGGGCCTTGGTCAGGGAGGTGACAAAGAACCAAATGGTCACTTTGACAGAGCTCCAGAGTTCCTCTGTGGAGATGGGAGAACCTTCCAGAAGTCCAACCTTCTCTGCAGCACGCTACCAATCAGGCCTTTATGGTAGAGTGGCCAGATGGAAGCCACTCCTCAGTAAAAGGCAAATAACAGCACGGTTAGAGTTTGCCAAAAGGCACCTAGAAAGTCTGACCATGAGAAACAAGATTATCTTGTCTGATGAAACCAAGATTGAACTCTTTGGCCTGAATGCCAACGTCACGTCTGGAGGAAACCTGGCAACATCCCTACAGTGAAGCAGCATCATGCTGTGGGGATGTTTTTCAGCAGCAGGGACTGGGAGACTAGTCAGGATCGAGGGAAAGATGAACAGAGCAAAGTACAGAGAGATCCTTGATGAAAACCTGCTCCAGAGCACTCAGAACCTCAGACTGGGGCGAAGGTTCCCCTTCCAACAGGACAACGACCCTTAGCACACAGCCAAGACAACACAGGAGTGGCTTCGGGACAAGTCTCTGAATGTTCTTGAGTGGGCCAGCCAGAGCCCGGACTTTAACCCGTTCAAACATCTCTGGAGAGATCTGAAAATAGCTGTGCAGCGACACTCCCCATCCAACCTGATAGAGCTTGAGAGGATCTGCAGAGAAGAATGGGAGCAACTCCCCAAATACAGGTGTGCCAAGATGGTAGCATCATACCCAAGAAGACTTGAGGCTGTAATCGCTGCCAAAGGTGCTTCAACAAAGCACTGAGTAAAGGGTCTGAATACTTATGTAAATGTGAAATATCAACCAAAAACTTATATTCATTTGCTAACACTTCAAAAACCTGTTTTTGCTTTGTCATTACGGGGTATTGTGTGTAGATTGAAGAGGACAAAGAACAATTTAATCAATTTTAGAATAAGGCTGTAATGTAACAGAATGTGGAAAAAGTCAAGGGGTCTGAATACTTTCCAAATGCACTGTATTATGTATCCACTTAACGGTAGGCGTACAGGCCTACATTTGTGTGCACTCACTCTGTGCAGCGGCGAAGGCCGGTAAGTGCTGGAGCGTGAGCAGAGGATAAGGCAGCTCTCTGATGAACATCTTCAGCAGACCCGCTGCGTCATTGTGCCTCACCTGCTCCCAGTCAAACCGCTCCTCATAGAACTTCTGCTCCAGCTCCTGGCGTAGATGCTGCAAATAGCAACACCAAAACAAAAATATACACATTATCTCCACAATGGTTCCCCCTCTGGTTAATCTCAACTCCACGGTGACCTTTGACCCCTCCATAAAAACAAATCACATCCCTAACCATCACCATGTGTGTTTGGGGAACCTAATACCCACATGCTTCCTCTAGTTGAGATGTCAAGTGTGTGTAGAGGGGTGACCTGCCATGGTACCTAACAAATCAAAATGGAGGGGAGTGGGGGGGTACATCACCTCTTCAGTCTGCTTGTTCTAATGATGAAAAGGAGGGTACCCAGTAGGATAATATAAGATGGAATCAAGTACAGCAATAAATCAAAGAACAAACATATCTTTCCCTTCAGTGAAATGTTTATACAGTGGTAGACATAGGCTAGAGTTACACAGAACAAGATAGCTCTATGATTGGTGATAGACAGCTAAAGTATGAAAAGCTCCAGTTTTATTAGTGGAAAAGGGGAGAGGGGCTTACCTTTACTCTGGATGCAGACCCTGGTACTCTGAGAATCCCCTCAGTCTGTAGTCCTGTCTGCTCCAGCTTGGACAAGAGCTGCAAACACAAGCATACACATTTTATAAACCACAAGTTTAACAAACCAAGAGGGACATTTCTATGTGAACTCGACTCTCACCTGAAAACAAAATCAACCAAATCTGACTGCATTCGTTTCCTCTTCCTGGTTTTCACAAACAGGGAAGTCCTTTTTGTGCAAACTTTTTTTTTTTTACAGGGAGCTCTTCAAACCACTAACAAAACAGCATTCAATTCATATTTACAACTAGAGATAAAAGCACCCACAGATTCTGTTGCTGGGCCTTGATGTTTGTTCTCCACCGCCAAACTTGTTTTCCTCTATTGAACATGACTCACACCTGGACTGGAGACTTCAGTCATCTCGTCTCTACAGAAAGATGTCAGCAACCTGAGGTTAACGCTATCAGACCCGCCATCTCACACACACCTGGTCCACTCCAAAAGAAAGACACAACCCTCCTGTTTCCTGCCTCTTAGTGACGACTGAGAAAATATTTCCCTTGAAAGGTACTAACACTTGATCATTTTTGTTTAGGAGGGGTTAGGGATCTTTGCAAGTGCAATATGACTGATATGAGAGAGTAAGGCAACCCAACAATTGTATTTTATGACAAGCTTTGGATCCCAAAGGCTAACTATCTGTTTACTAGACCACAAAATCTGCATTCTGAAGCAATGGTTTGACCTTGTTCATCAAGTCCTCCTCCAGAAACCACTTTCCAGGTCTGCAAAAGATAAACCAACACTGATATAGCAGTGAACAATTGCTTCAAAGAAAAGTCCTATAATTCCCTTTCAGAATCCACTTATTTACCAAATCCATAAAACATCACCTTGATACCCAATAATCTAGTCATTTACTATACGTGGCCTGTAATTGTAGTCAGTCTAGACAGTCAATGTGACTTATTTTAGGCAAATTCTGCATAGACTGGAATTTGACGGCTGGTAACAGGGTTATTTGTGCCTTAATCCTCAGCTATGCCAAGGTTAGGTCCGTGCCACTGGCTGACTGACTGGCAGCTGCTGGGACTCTAAACAGTCAAATGTTATTTTCAGTACAGCTCCTTATATACAGTCCCAGATATATTTCTAACATATATGAGCTATAATAGCTAACATATTCTATTACATCGAAGACATTTCAGCTTATCATTTCTTATTCATTTGTAAACATTTCTAAAAACATAATTCCAATTTGACATTATGGGGCATTGTGTGTAGGCCAGTGACAATCTCAACTTAATCAATTGTAAATTCAGGCTGTAACACAACAAAATATGGAAAATGTCAAGGGGTGTGAATACTTTCTGAAGGCACTATATATACCATCCCAGACATATTTTAAAAATATCAGAGATAACATATTCTATGATAGAAATGGACAATAACTAACATCCATCCCTAGCTGACATGACAACACAAATGAAAATAACAGTATATATAGCTTATAGTTCATCACTTGACTCTCCTCCCTCCCCTCTCCTACTCAGTAGGTTTAAAAGGAGTATATGGTGGACTTCTGACATTTAGTCTCTCCGGAATGTCTTTGTGATGACGTGTGAAAGCAACGCCTAACAAGGCTGACTCTAGTACTGATAGTGAAACAGGAGAGGCTCTTGGAGGGAGCAGTCCGTGTGTGGGCATCCCCTGACACATATTACGTTAACACAAAGCAGTGATGGCCAGCTGAGGAGGAGGAGTCAGGGAGTGATGTGATGGGTCCTGGGAAAGGGTTGCTTCAGTAGGAAAAGCATGATAGAAGGGATGAGGGTCAGGATACTACGGGTTAGAGGGGGAGAGTAGAGCTGGGACGATAAACCAAAAATGTATATCGATACGGCAATATCGACCACTTATTGTGGACGTTTTCTGATATTGTTCATTACGATAAATAACCTATTGGGGCCTACTAGAGAAATGTGAAGTTTTAAATGAAATAAGTTTGTAATATGGGTGATTGTTAATAGGAAAATGGATAGGTACAACATTCAAAGTATTAGTAGAAGTTTTACGGGTAATATTTAAAAAACAACCGTGCACATGGATGTTATAAATGTATTGTTCAATTTATTATTATTGTAACAATTCAGTCAATTTATAGCGATATGAATGTTTGTAAATATTGCCCAGCTCAAGGTGTGAGTAAGCACTGAGAGAAGGAGTTGGGGAGGAGAGAGACAGGGGTGGGGGGAGAGAAAAAGAGAGAAAGGAAATGAAGGAGAGAGAGATTTAGGGAGAGTTTAACTGACCCATAGAAGTATAGGAGAACTGGCAATGCACAATAACCCCATATAATTTTCCATTGGGGAATAAGCAGGGATTTCCCCCCAGTATAATTTCTATAACTAGATTCCTATAACCAGAGGGGAGAAACACTTGTGGTTTCAAAGTAGAAGTAAGGGGGGCTTTACCAATACAAATAGAACCAATCAGGTACAGTACCTTTCTGAAGACGAGAGGGACCTTGGACCCGGGGAATTTCTTCTGGTCGTTCTCCAGTAGAGTGGTCAGGGGAACTCCAAATATACCACTTTCTGTGGAGGGGAGGGAAAAAAGAGAGAGTTCAAAACCCCAATGACGTGTCTATGTAAAAATAGGATGTGAAACACCAAGGTTGTGTTCATTAGGGCACACAACTGAAAATGTCTTAAAACATCTTGCAACATAAGACAAAATGTTTTATTTTCCAGGTAGTCCCGCCCTGTTTATGTGGGGTTTCTTTCGTTTGGTGTCTCATGAACATGACCCAGTTAAACACCCACCTCGGGCCTTGCTGCGTGCTGCTCGGTTGCGTTTGAGCTCAATGCCCAGGCAGTCGTAGAACGTGGTCAGTTCAATCAGAGAGATGTAGCCGATCTTCTTCATGTCCGCACAAGACAGATCTTGGATGTGGGTGAGGCCTAGTTTAGGCCTAGGCAGCTGAAATGTCTATACAAGACAGAAGACAAGACCATGGTCATTCATAAGAAACAGTCTCGATCATCAACACATTTGATATATTCAAACAGGTTGCCAGAGGTTGGCCATTGGTTAACATGGATGCCTCCAGACCAGACCACACACTGCCACCTACAGCTGGGGTTCAAATCCCCGCTCTGCCACTTTTTGTCCTGTACAATCCCTTCCATATGTCTGTCGCTCTCTCATTTTCTACTGCATTCATGTGTTTTTAAACGCCTTTTGGAGTTCCAAAAGGTCAGAGGTGAGACTCACTGGCAGGTCGGGGTCATCTCTGCGGATGCGTTGGCAGTCCTGGCAGTCCCCCTGGCGGCCCCTGCGGTGGGCAGTGACACCCTCGGAGTAAGGCACTTCGAAAGACAGGGTGTCAGAGGTATCCTGAGAGGGAGGGCACTCTGAAACACGTCTCTCCACCGGGGAGAAGCTGGGAAAAGCAGGCCGCACTGGAACATACACACAGTCAGAATGATGGGCACATCACCAGTATATTCCCCTATGCAAAGACATCAGTCCAACCAACCAGATGGAAATTATCTATGTTGACAACTTGGTCACAGTCCAATGTGTTTTCCAATCACGTTGACAGAATTAGGTTGAAATAGCATGGAAACAACATTGATTCAACCCACTGGAGTGGTAGCCTCACAGTCGGTTGCGTCAGCCGACCAAATCTAACCAAACTAATAGGGGACATTAAATGGTGGTAACATATTGAGAGACTATAGACTCACCTCTTGAAGACGTCCGGTGGATGCATCTGGAAGCCATGTGTCCATTGGGTGACTTGGGGGACACAGGCGGTATGGGATCAACCAACTAAAAGGATAGGGGACATACATGATCATCATTTATGCTCATTTCGGTGTGTGTGGAGTTTGTTTCACAAAGTAAATATTATCAACAACTAAACATTAGCTTTTGAAGTGGGACACATGAAAATATGAATCCTGCTTCAGCATTTGACTATGGTGAAATGAGTCCATTTTCTTCTAAACGATACCAGGCGTTACAGTGAACTGAATTAACACCATCATTGTGTTCAGCTGACCATCTCATCAGTCACAGTATCAGATGTGTGAACAGCAATGAGGGATATGGCTGTTTCGTTCCAATGCACTTACTACCATATGGCTCTGCAGTACATTTGCTGACATGGGGAGAGAGGAGAGTGGGTATCAATGGAACGCTCAACAGAGACAGCTGTTATGTTTTGTTGTACACCTCCTAGTCAGCGAAAAGAGCATGGACCAAACCCCAGTCAACAGAACTAGGATATAGAAATGTTGCCTTTATACTGTTCCATGTACATAAAATTGCATTTCACAGGTCTGAGAAAGAGCTTGAGTTCATAGTCACCAAAATACTAACATTTGCCTAAATACATTACGTATGAATTCAAATGGTAAGCAATTAAAATAACTACATTAGCTGTAATATTACACTCCACCAACCAAACACAAAAAGAGACACCACCATCTTCCACTATCAGATTTCGACAAAACTGGCCATGGTCTTTAATCCATCCTCATTTAGACTGAATGGCCTGTTAATGGATCCAGACTCCATGTCCTTGGGGCCTAAATCCATTTCCTTAATCATACAAAAAAAAAAATCAACTGTGGTCTGTGAAGCCTGCCAGTAAGACAGTATTCTAGCTAGAGTAGGGTGAAGGCTTTCTCTGTGCCCTGGAATCAGCTGTCATCCAAGCTGGAACTGAGGCGTGCGTATGACTCAGAATCCTGTGCCCCCTGCCAGATCTGTGACTCATCCTTGAGACTACTACCACCGCCACACAGCAGTGCTGACAGGGGCATTTGTGGCACTCTTCGGCATGGACGCTTTATTAGTTACACCCCTCCCCATTCATTCATGCTGTAAATATCTTAGTCTCGATCAAGACTTCATAGCCACACAACAGCCTTTAATAGCCATAGCAGCTAGCTACTCAGGGTGGAGTCTATATATTTGTTCCAAATTCCCATGACAACTCTGTGGGCTTGCTACCTGGTATACCACCAACCCTTCTACAGAACATATTACAATGCTGCTATGCTATTTGATGTCCTTGGATCTAAAGCAGTGGGTGCGGTACGCTGCTATCTGAAAACAGTATGGGACTTCCCCGTCACTCTTCTCTTGCCTGTTGCTCATCCAGATTGCAGCTAACAGTCAGTCAGGGGTCCAGTTCTATTTCCGAGAAAGAGGCAGCTATCTGCCGAGAGCTGCTTTATAGGGTTGGGCAAGCATGAGAACATCGTGTTTCCACTGTCCACCCCCTCTCATCTGATAATGGTTCTGGCCCATACCAACTGGGTTGGTGTTTAAATACTGGTTGGTAACACACCTGAGTGTCTGAAGCACGTCTACTGAAGCACGTCTCCTTACTCTAGCCAACTGGGCAACTGGTGGCACCTTTTGAAGGGCCTTGGATCCATCCCCCCCAAATAAAATGATATACAGTACCTGTCAAAAGTTTGGACACACCTACTCATTCAGGGCTTTTTCTTTATTTTTACTATTTTCTACAATGTAGAATAATAGTGAAGACATCAAAACTATGAAAAAACACATATGGAATCATGTAGTAACCAAAAAAGTGTTTACAGTAGCCAGCCTTTGCCTTGACAGCTTTTCACAATCTTGGTATTCTCTCAACCAGCTTCACCTGGAATGCTTTTCCAACAGTCTTGAAGGAGTTCCCACATATGCTGAGCACTTGTTGTCTGCTTTTTCTTCACTCTGCAGTCCAAATCATCCCAAACCATCTCAATTGGGTTGAGGTTGGGTGAATGTGGAGGCCAGTCAAGTTCTTCCACAATGACCTCGACAAACCATTTCATTTTATGCTGTAGCGTTAAGATTTCCCTTCACTGGAACTAAGGGGCCTAGCTCAAACCATGAAGAAGAGCCCCAGACCATTATTCCTCCTCCAGTAAACTTTAAAGTTGGCACTATGCATTCGGGCAGGTAGCGTTCTCCTGGCATCCGCCAAACGCAGATTTGTCCGTCGGACTGCCAGATGGTGAAGCGTAATTCATTAAGCTCCGAACGAACAGTTGTTGTGCTGACGTTGCTTCCAGAGACCGTTTGGAACTCGGTAGTGATTGTTGCAACCGAGGACAGGCGCTTTTTTTACACGCTACGCGCTTCAGCACTTGGCGGTCCCGTTCTGTGAGCTTGTGTGGCCTAGCACTTCACGGCTGAGCTGATGTTGCTCTTAGTTTCCACTTCACAATAACAGCACTTACAGTTGACCGAGGCAGCTCTAGCAGGGTGAACTGTGATGAACTGACTTGTTGGAAAGGAGGTATCCTATGACGGTGTCATATGAAAGTCACTGAGCTCTTCAGTAAGGCCAATCTACTTGCCAATGTTTGTATATGGACATTGCATGGCTGTGTGCTCAAATGGGCACATTTCCTTTACAGTATAACGCAACAGTTTTTGTGACAAAACCATCAGTTGAGTTGAAAATGCAATGGAAACCCATTTAACTTGCATTAGGCCTCAGTTATTTCTGTGTACTACGTCATCACGTAAAGCCTTTTGTCCACAAAAAGACAGTTTGATGGAAACACTCTGTTGGAAAATGTGCATATTGTTTTACGCAGATTCTTGAATTTTCATTTGAAAATCTGTCGCAAATTGGATGGATACCTAGCTACTGATAGTCAGTCAATTAACAAAATCAGCTAAAAAATAAATATGTGGTTACGCTGACCCACAAGTAACTGCGGCCCCTCATGATGAGATCAGATTTTTTTGTGGCCCGACCCCCATCCCTGACACAGAGGATTTGGATACGTACTGAGGTTACAGAGGCTTGTCTGGCTCTGCCAGAGGATCAGTAGCACAAGTGAGATTACCAAAGTTTCTATATCTAGTTGAATTTAGGCCATAGGGGCACCAAGGGGCAGAAGCACCAGTCATAGCCTATCAAGGGCCAGACATAAGACAGACTTCATGTCAATATGTTTCCTGTTAGGATTTCAAATCGGAAATATAGAGACCAACTCCATAAACACAACTACTGAGTGCTTAACTCAAAGCACCCTTGCCGTAAACCCAAAGCACCCACCAATGTATCTGGCGTGGAGAAGACGTCTTGGACGTGTCTGGCTGGTTGCTTGTTCCTCTTCCTCATGGTCAGAGTGTAGTTGTCCACACGCTTCTTCACCATGGCTGCCTGCGAGCGTGTCAGCGTGGAGAGCAGCGCCTCTGCAGGCCCCTCCCCCAACTCCCCCGACACCAATGTGGACAGACCCGCCTCCTGCAGCCACGCCTCCTCAAGCTCGGCCTCTGGAATGTGGAGGAAGAATAATTTAGACAAATCCGTATATAGTATCGATCAAAATCTACATTTGTAACCACCTCTATGGTTTTTCTGTTGCATGCCTGAATGAATACAACCCTGGTTGGTACAGACCATCCATGCTGCCCCTCTCCAGCAGGTCCTCGTGGCCCTGCTCGCCATCCTCCTCGATGTTCTTGACCTCGCTCCAGTAGTCCTCCATGGAGTCCTGTGATGCCGGGCGCTCCAGCGAGCTGGGGGGAGAAGAGGGCCTGGCACCCCTGGAACTCATCCTGCCCAGTAGGCCTATCTCCTGGTACTGCACCTTCCTGGGGTGGGGAGGGAGATGAGGGGGAGGTCAGTTAGTCAATAGGCTGGTATTGGTGACCCATTTATACGGAACAAAGATATAAAATGCAACATACAACAATTTCAACCATTTTACTCAGTTATAGTTCATATAAGGAAATCAGTCAATTAAAATAAATTCATTAGGCCCTAATCTATGGATTTCACGTGACTGAGCAGGGGCGCAGCCATGGGTGGGCCTGGGAGGGCATATGCCCACCCACTTAGGAGCCAGGCACACCCACTGGGGAGCCCGCCAATCAGAATTAGTTTTTCCCCACAAAAGGGCTTTATTACAGACAGAAATACTCCTCAGTTTCATCAGCTGTACGGGTGGCTGGTCTCAGATTATACCGCAGGTGAAGAAGCCGGATGTGGAGGTTCTAGGCTGGCGTGGCTACACGTGGTCTGCGGATGTGAGGCCGGTTGGACGTACTGCCAAATTTTCTGAAAGGATGGCTTATGGTAGAGAAATTAACATTCAATACCCTGGCAACAGCTCTGGTGGATATTCCTGCAGTCAGCATGCCAATTGGACGCTCCCTCAAAACTTGAGACATCTGTGGCATTATGTGACAAAACTGCACATTTTAGAGTTGCCTTTTATTGCCCCCATCCTTGCCTTGTACAGCTGCTGCCTTGGCTAATGGGGATCCATAATAAATACTAATACAAACACAAGGTGCACCTGTGTAATGATCATGGTGTTTAATCAGCTTCTTGATATGCCACACCTGCCAGGTGAATGGATTATCTTGGCAAAGGAGAAATGCTCACTAGAACGAATGTAAACAAATTAGTGCACAACATTTTAGAGATTAAATTGTGAATACATTTTTTTTATCCAGCGGTTTTTCACAGTTAAGCCAACTCTAAATAAAGGATGAATATGAATATGAACAAATAAATGTATGATTATGTCACACAGTTATGACATGTATGAATGCTTTATGAAGCCTTCCTAAGATGCACTTCAAACAAAGCGCTACCTACACCATCTAACAAGCACACTTGTCACAATGATCAATTATTATATATGTTTTTTATTGAACCTTTATTTAACTAGGCAAGTCAGTTAAGAACAAATTCTTATTTACAATGATGGCCAAGGAACAGTTGGTTAACTGCCTTTAACAGTGGGTTAACTGCCTTGTTCAGGGGCAGAATGACAGATTTTTTACCTTGTCAGCTCGGGGATTCGATCCACCAACCTTTCAGTTACTGGCCCAATGCTCTAACCACTAGGCTACCTGCCGTACAAGTCACTATAATGAATATCAAAATCAAAAGGGGAAATGCAAGTTGCGGATGGCGTTCCTATAGCCTGTGTATGAACACAAAAGAGGGTGCCTGCATGTACGAGCATGCAGGCTGTGTGTGCACACGTGTGATCACTCCTTGACATAAATATCATATGGAATCCATTCGCAGGTCTGTCTGCTTCTAGTCACAGTCTGGTTCTCATTACAACCCCTAATTATAGAGGGGCATGGTCACATCACAGACCCTTTCATTTCAGAGGCAGAGTTATGAGTGGTCAGGAGAGCAGCACCTTGATGTGGCCTGTCGGCCCTGTTACCCGGAATAGCTGGTCCCCTGTCTGGTGGGGTCTGATCTGATGGGCCAGGACAATGCTGGGATAGGGGGTTCCTGGTCCAAATAATAATAGGATGGGAAACGACTGTAGAAGAGTACTGAGGGCAGTGTCACACAGACAGCCAGTCAAACACACACATTCACACCCTTATCTCCACCTCCACAACTGGAGGAGGGACACGAATAGGAGGCGAGGAGGTTGTTCAAGGGGTCTTCCCCAGGGCTCTCAGTTGTTTCCTACTATCTAGTCAGCATGGAAAACCTTCCCAATTTCATTAAAATATGTAAATTGTATTTGTTACTTTGCAGCACAATGGACAATGTTGTTTGCAAGAACACAAGGGGCCACAAATACATCAGTGTTCAGGGAAAACTACCCATGCTTGTTTTGTACTCAAATATTGTGCGTGTGCGTGTGTTTGCGTGCACCAGAAAGCTGGCCCTGCGCTCACTTAGGAAGATATTATTGATTCGAGTGGTGCATGCTGGGGGTCCGGATGGAGCTTCCAGAGAGGAACTTTGTTTTAATGGGCTTTTGTTCCCCTGGGTGCCCCTTTACCTCACACTCATGATGTTATCACATGAGATTTCAAGGAATAGCAAACACTGCTCGTTGAACATCTCATACTAAAATCATGGCCATTAATATGGAGTTGGTCCCCCCTTTGCTGTTATAACAGCTTCCACACTTCTGGGAAGGCTTTCCACTAGATGTTGGAATATTGCTGTGGGGACTTGCTTCCATTCAGCCACAAGAGCTTTAGTGAAGTCGGGCACTAATTTTGGGCGATTATGTTTGGCTCGTAGTCGGCGTTCCAATTCATTCCGAAAGTGTTCGATGGGGTTGAGGTCAGGGTTCTGTGCAGGCCAGTCAAGTTCTTCCACACTGATCTCGACAAACCATTTCTGTATGGACCTTGCTTTGTGCATGAGGGAATTGTCATGCTGAAACAGGAAAAGGGTCTTCCCCAAACTGTTGCCACAAAGTTGGAAGCACGGAATCGTCTAGAACGTCATTGTATGCTGGAGCGTTGACCTCCATCAAACTTCACAGTTGGCACTATGCATTGGGACAGGTAGCGTTTTCCTGGCATCTGCCAAATCCAGATTCGTCTGTCAGACTGCCAGATGTTGAAGTATGATACATCACTCCAGCGAACGCATTGCCACTGCTCCAGAGTCCAATTGTGGCGAGCTTTACACCACTTCAGCTGACGCTTGACTTTGTGCATGGTGAACTTAGGCTTGTGTGCGGCTGCTCAGCCATGGAAACCCATTTCATGAAGCTCCCGACGAACAATTCTTGTGCTGACGTTGCGTCGAGAGGCAGTGAGTGCTTCAACCAAGGAAAGCACTCGGCGGTCCCGTTCTGTGAGCTTGTGTGGCCTACTACTTTGTAGCTGTACAAGCAGGGAAGAAATTTGACGGACTGACTTGATGGAAAGGTGGCATCCTATGACGTTGCCATGTTGAAAGTCACTGAACTCTTCAGTGGGCCATTCTACTGGCAATGTTTGTCTATGGTGATTGCATGGCTGTGTGCTCGATTTTATACGGCTGAAATAGCCGAATCCACTAATTTGAAGGGGTGTCCACATACACTGCATGGCCAAAAGTATAGGCCTATGCTCTCCATTACAGGAAGAGTACTTAGTATGATGGTTGTAGAGAACACCAAGGCAAAGTATTAGCTAAGCAGCTAGAACACTGAGCCTCTAACTATCACTACTGATATATTGTAGGCCTAATGACAGAGGTGTCCTCACGCAGATATCATACACATTTTAATGAACACACACACAAACCATTTTGCTAGGATTCCATGTGAGCAGAATGAAATAAAATGCATTGGGAGTGTCAGGTGTAGGAATGGTCTATTGACATGTAGAAATATGCTGTAGAAATATGTAGAAATATGCTGTACTTGTTGAAGAGCAGGTTCAGATGCTATACCTCATCTGCACACTTTCACCCCAATCAATGGGATGTGTGTGTGTGCGTGTGTGTGTGTGTGTGTGTGTGTGTGTGTGTGTGTATATATATGTGTGACTGAGTGTTCCTTGTTCATTCCTCATTCCAAAACAAGATCTATTCTTGATAAGCATCTGGCTTTATGAGGCATAGCCATACAGGCTGAAGGAAGGATTCAGATCTGTGATTGGCATCAACACAAGGCCTCTGTTCACCCTCCAATGCCTTCTGATGGCGAGCCATTTACACCCATCAGTGGACGGCACCACAACAAATCTTCACCCTACACTGCCTGTGAACAACAGGGTATTTTATCTAGCTAGATCACCTGCTATGATGCTGGCAAGTAAGGTAATATAAAAAGGTCAGGACCTGTCTCAGAGTAGCAGTGTTGATCTAGGATAAGGGCCTCTGACTCCTCTCTGTCCATTAATCTTATGAGCTTAAAGATAAAAATAAAAATAAAAACTGATTCTAGATCAGCACTCATACTCTGAGACACTTTGTGAATATAGGGCCATGTTATTTTTCTAGAACAGAATGATTATTTGAGTACTCAATTTTCAACACTTATGCCTTGAGGGGGAAAATCTAAAGTCAATAGTAGACACACTACAAAGTCACATTGGTTGATCCACAGAGTGGTTCATCTCCAGTCTTCAAAACATCAATAAACACATCTGGTTAAAGCCCATAATTAAAGAAGCCTTATAATGCACAAATAGAGAAGATTGAGATCAGTAAAGGTATGTATCACAGAGACACACAGTTCTTGGCAGCCATTTCCCTTTCCCGTCATGTGAAGGAGGTTTTGTAAAGAAATTCAAGTTCAAGTAACCTAAAGAAATTCAAGTTCATGAGTAAGAGTTTTGGACAGAGATATTCCTAACTAAGGTGCAAGTAATGTACTATAGGGAGAGGATGACTGGGTGGTAGCCTAGTAGTTAAGCGATTGGGCCAGTAACCTAAAGGTTGCTGGTTCGAATCCCTGAGATGACTAAGTGAAATATGTCCATGTGCCCTTGAGCAAGGCACTTAACTCTAATTGCTCTGGATAAGAGCATCTGCTAAAATGACTGAACATGTGGCTACAGTTCCACTACTGTCAATTCAGAGACATTGAATTTAGTACAACCCCTTCAGGTGGTAAGATATAATAAATAAATAAAAATTGCTGTGAAATATCTCTGCCCCTGATAAAAATCAAACATTCATACAAATACCAAAACGCAAGATAAGAAGTCATAATCTAAGACCACTAGTTATAAACCAAAGTAACGAATGTTCAATGGAAATACCTTAGTGAATACAATAAGTAACCATTAACACCTCATACAGTCCATGTTAATGTTCCACTTCACAACAATTAATAGAACACACACACACACACACACACACACAACGAGTGCATTTCAGAGGAGGAAAGGGCAGATTACCTTTCAGTTCTTCATCCAGCTGAAGAGAAGAGCGAGTGAACTCTAGAGATGTGAGAGAGAGGTGCCTGCATCTTGTATATAAACAAAGCTGTTGAAGCCAGTCAGAGAGAGAGAGACACACAACTCAATCTCAGAATATCCTCCAATGGACTGAGAGTCTTTGTGGAACACAAGCTCATCTCACTCACCCCCCCCCCTCCTTCTCTCTCTTCAGCCGTCACACTCCCCCTCTGCGGGAGGCACACGTTTTCAGTGTCCAGCTTTCTCCCCTCCTCCTCCAGTCTCTTTCTAATCCTCCTCCTCTTTTTCACCCTTTCCCTTCTCCCTTCCCCCTGTACTGCTCCCTCTCGACACATTCACTGGTTACCATTCCTCTTCTCTGCTTTCATCTTTATAGGTCATTACATGTCCACCGTGTTAACACCTCTCCCTCTCTTTTTGATGAGAGAGAGAGCGAGAGAAAATGGCAGTTGTGCTACATTTAAGAAAACCTAACCCAAAATGAGTCTAATTAGGAATAGCACTCACAATACTACTGTCATTTATTTATAAGATCCCTGTAAATACACTAATTAGTTTGTACAGTTTGACTACTCATACTACAAATGCAGAGCACACTTAAATGAGAAAAATCAGGGAATACCAAAAACTTCAATTACATTAACATTGTTACACTCAGATGTCTTTTCATAAGTAAATAACTTGCAAAAAGCTCTGCTCTAAACAATAATTTCATTTAAATATCTTCAAAATGTTTTGAAAAACATCCCTTTGGGATGAGTTTCTGTAGAGAAATGTGGTTCAGAAATACTGACGCTACAAAGTCATTCAAATCAGAGAGAAAATGTCATATTTCTTTAACGACCAAAGCGGAAATTTCAGCTCCAGGAAATCAAATTGGAGCATATGCCCCCCAACATTATATGTAGGTCAACGGTGACGAAAAGACTAAACTGGAAACATGTGGAGCTGGTCTGGGCTTGACGGAGAGAAAGCAGAGAGTAGAGAGCAGACAGAAAGAGAGAGAGAGAGGGCACGAAGGTCTGTAATCGGAGTAGAAAGCTCAGGGACCCTCCAATCATCACCTAATTCCTCAAAGAATGTTAACACCAGGGCCAAAGAGCCAAGTCTGCAATCCAACAACAATACCCCCAAAAAGCAAAACCATTTACATGTGTTTGGCCTCACTCACTGCAGATTTAAACATGTCAGACCAACAACACTGCTCTCCTGTCTAGCCAATGTCCTTGTCCCACTGCTGAAAGGTGAAGTATTGGAAGTGTGCCATCAAAATCTGCCAGAGCTACTTTGGAGTCTCCCTCTCTCTTCTTCCTAAATTGATAATCAGCTAAAACCTTTTTCCATCTCTCTTATTGATTAAATTGTCCATACACTTTTAGGATAGATGAAGTCAAAAGCACGTGCGTGCCAAATTGCTGACATTAGGACATGTGTCTAAAATGTAGACTGATTGTTTATTTCCTCTTAACTTTAAAGCTGTGCAAATAACATCAACACGTGTTGGTCTTAAATCAGTTTAGAGGTTGAAACTAAAAGCCTACTTTTCCTTAATTAGTCCTCTGGCTGCTAGGGGCTAAAACATCTGGCTTTCCAGAAATAAACTCAGAGGTCTGGTACATATGGTCCAACTCAGCTTATCCTACATCTACCAGTTTTGTAGGATAACGCTTAAACCCAACCAACAACAACTGCTATCAATAATTTACTCAACCAGCTATAGGCCTTCTCTGTCTATTTCTTCAACAGTCCCTTTGGTGACATAAAGACACAGGGACTGTCCATTTCCAACACACCTGGTCAGAGTGGGGCGCCCCCACCTCAGCAGCAGATGCACACAAGAGGCCCTTGTTACTGGCTAGTGAAGAGCAAGAGCCTTAGGGCCAATTCTTCTACTGCCGGACACACAGTAAGTCTAGTCTAGCGCCGCAGGCCAGGAGCCACTCTATTTAGTCTGCAGACCCTCTCGAACCTCTCTCAGATCCCACAGATCTGCCTGTGGACATTATGGTTGTTATGGCCTTAAAATAAGCAAGATATATACACACACACACACACACACACACACACACACACACACACACACACACACACACACACGATGGGCTGTGTCAGCACATAGAGCGCTCCTCTTCAGTAAAGGGCTGGTTTAAAAGCAGGGGCATTAACAGCATGCTACATCCTCAAACAACAGATCAATAGGAACAAGGCTGTAATGGCTGCCTCTCACTGATTAATACACTTGATTGGGAATGTATAGTTTCCTTGAGTGGTGTGTGTGGGCGGGTGGGAGTTTGTATGTGTGAGTGAGGAGCGGAAGAAAACCAGTCACATCAGTAATGTTTTAGAAGTTATAGGGGAATGTTTTGGGTCTCTAAGGGTCATTAGTTAGATAATGGATCTGAACTCAGGACCTGGTCAGTGCTCAAATGCTGGTCATGACATAAGCGATCGTCATCATAAGTCAGGCTGATTAACAGTGGCTGCCCATGACAAATGTTTACTCTATGGCTCTTCTTAATGGTAATTCATCATCTTGTGTTGTGTCCACTTTTGTTCAAATCGTGTTGGGACACGCACAGCCAAATATACAAATCAAATTTTATTTGTCACATACACATGGTTAGCAGATGTTAATGCGAGTGTAGCGAAATGCTTGTGCTTCTAGTTCCGACAATGCAGTAATAATCCAACAAGTAATCTAACTAACAATTCCCCCAAAAAAACTACTGTCTTATACACAGTGTAAGGGGATAAAGAATATGTACATAAAGATATATGAATGAGTGATGGTACAGAGCAGCTTAGGCAAGATACAGTAGATGGTATCGAGTACAGTATATACATATGAGATGAGTATGTAAACAAAGTGGCATAGTTAAAGTGGCTAGTGATACATGTATTACATAAGGATGCAGTAGATGATATAGAGTACAGTATATACGTATACATATGAGATGAATAATGTAGGGTATGTAAACATTATATTAGGTAGCATTGTTTAAAGTGGCTAGTGATATATTTTACATCATTATTGCGGGATGAATTCACGTCCTCCTCCCCCAACACAATCTCTATTGTTGATAAGCCTAGCGCTACGTCACTGTCAAGTTTGTTTAAATTGAAAATGGTCGTTAATAATATTGTAAAATGGACGCTCATCCTTCTTCATCATAGTAGCAGCGGTCAACTGAAATTGTTAAAAGGTTTAAAAAACAAGGGCCTCCCGGGTGGCGCAGTGGTTAAGGGCGCTGTACTGCAGCTGTACCAGAGACTCTGGGTTTGCGCCCAGGCTCTGTCACAACCAGCCGCGACCGGGAGGTCCGTGGGGCGACGCACAATTGGCCTAGTGTCGTCCGGGTTAGGGAGGGTTTGGCCGGTAGGGAAATCCTTGTCTCATCGCGCACCAGCGACTCCTGTGGCGGGCCGGGAGCAGTGCGCGCTAACCAAGTCCAGGTGCACGGTGTTTCCTCCGACACATTGGTGCGGATGGCTTCCGGGTTGTGTATCGGAGGATGCATGACTTTCAACCTTCGTCTCTCCCGAGCCCGTACGGGAGTTGTAGCAATGAGACAAGATAGTAGCTACTAAAAAACAAATTTGGGGAGAAAAAGGAGTTACATTTTTAAAAAGGCTTAAAAAAAATGTGGTAATACTTTACTATTCTTTAATACTTTACTTGACACCTAGTGTCATAACAGCTGACAACCTGTGGTTATAACCCATATATTTCCACCTGTTGTGACATTATATTGCGTTATTTTATGTCTGGTTATGACACCTACACATTTATTCAAATTAAGTTTCCCTTCGTTTGAAGGTTTGTTTCTGAAATTGTTGATGTAATGAATTCTTTACAATCATGTTTTTCATCATATATTTCAAATCAATTGTATAAAATACACTTTATGACACTCATGAAACATTATTACAATCCTGTGTCACTTTACTTGGACTAAGAAAAATACACTTTATGACACTGTCAAGAAGTATTATGACCATATTAATCATATAAGCCACTTAGGCCTGTCACATACATGCCCTTATGTCAGTCATCAGTCACAAAGAGGGTGTCTTGTCCTGCTCCTGAAATCTGCTCCTGCATTTATCAGCAACAGAGTATTGGGTGGGTCTCCATGTCTGACATCAATGTGTGTAATTACACTGATAATTTAACATCGTCCATTTGTTAAAAAGAAATAATATTTAAAAAACACACACAAATTACCTCGACTAACCTGTACCCCCACTCATTGACTTGATACCGGTACACCCTGTATATAGCCTCGTAATTTTATTGTGTTACTTTTCATTTTATTTTTTACTTTATTAAGTAAAATGTTTTTCTTAACTCTAATACTTGAAATGCATTGTTGGTTATGGGCTTGTAAGTAAGCATTTCACTGTCAGGTCTACACCTGTTGCATGTGACAAATACAATTTGATTTGATTTCAAAAAGGGCTTCAACCACCAAAAACCTGCTCTGTCTCTAGGCCTACCTACGCTGTCACGTTCTCTTGAATAATTCAACAAGTGTGTCAAGAGAAGGATAACCATCCGACTAAAACATCAAAACGCTTGGCTCTAAATTAAACCTTAACATACAGACTTTATACTGTTTGTGAGATCAGACATAATATCACTATAATCAGAGTGTTCATTTTCGGTAGTTGCCTTCATTACAGCACATATAATTTGTAAACATTTTGAATGTATTAAATCAAAATTGCACAAATATTAACACCCTTAAAAATAAAGTTACTGGATCCTTCTTCTCTTTTTTGTGATGTAACTGTCGAGATGGTGTGTTAAATCCCAGACGAAGCTTTAGGGTTATTATAGATGCAACGGAAAGCCAATGTATTCAATTGAGTCCATTTCAGCCATTACCAGAGTGTGATTGACAGGTTCCGCGATCGTTACGTTAACGGGAAAAAAACGACTGGCACAAACAAGAATGGGAAAGAGCAAAATGCGAAATTTAAGTCACAAGTGGATTTTGCTCCGGTCAAAACAGGAAATAGATGGCCGAAAAGGAGAGATCCTCAGGTGGGTGGGGAATGTGCGTTGATAATCAAATGACCTTTTCCTCGATTGTCAAAGCCGCTAGTTACATTACAAACACAGCCTGTAACATCTCAAGATGAATTAAATTAATTGGAAGGGAAAGCAGCAAATTTTGTGTGTGTTATTATTCATGGAATTGAGGTCGATTGTGAGAAACAGGCTACTCTTGATAATGTTTCAGGGGAACTTGACTGCAGCAGCAGATACATCCTGTTTGGCCTGTAAAGATAGCCGTAGTATGGTATGTGTGATCATTACCAAATGGTCTAAGGGTTACCTAATACCGCTTGTAGAAAACATATCTATCTAGACTAGAGATTTAGTGGTATTGGACTGTAAACTCCTGCCCTGTTGACAAAACAAAATAAAAATGGTGAATGAAAAGAAAAAAGTAAGTCTTTGAGAAACCACTGAAATGTGCCCATAATACAATGAACCATAGACTAAAAAACTAATTAAAAAACAACCTTAAGAGAACATTTCCCTAATTAAAATGTGACATTGTTAATGGGTTGAGAAGTAAAAATTCACTTCCCAGTTTCAAGCCAGGAGTGGCTGTGGACCATATTGAGTACATATGTTTCTATCAAGTTAGGCTACAGGAGCTATTTTTACCTAACCAAGTGCATTCAGTAGAACAAAAAAGACTTTAGAGAGCTTAGAAATTGTGATAACATTTGAATCTAAAACCATTTACATAATCAAGCCAACAGGTTAAATGTACAGTGCATTCAGAATGTATTTATACCCATGACTTATCATATTTTGTTGTGTTACAGCCTGAATTCAAAATGTATCAAATATAATTTTTTGCCCCTCACCCATCTACATACCATACACCGTTGGTTGTTGATCACTGCTAGACAGCCATTATTAAGTCTTGCATTAGTTTTATTATTTAAAATCGTCTTGAAAATCTAACACAGTATACCATTCCATTCTTGTGGGCCAGCAAAGGAGTATTGGTGTCTCTGAGGGGTCTTTGGCCTAGTTTGCTAACTACCTCAAATAGTGCAGTGTATAAAGTCAGAAAATCTGCTGTCTCAGCCACTGCCAGTAACCAAGGGAGTACCCCAAGGCTCAACCCTAGGACCTACGCTCTTCTCAATTTACATCAACAACATAGCTCAGGCAGTAGGAAGCTCTCTCATCCATGTACTGTATATGTAGATGATACAGTCTTATACTCAGCTGGCCCCTCCACGGATTTTGTGTTAAATGCTCTACAACAAAGCATTCTTAGTGTCCAACAAGCTCTCTACCCTTAACCTTGTTCTGAACACCTCCAAAACAAAGGTCATGTGGTTTGGTAAGAAGAATGCCCCTCTCCCCGCAGGTGTGATTACTACCTCTGAGGGTTTAGAGCTTGAGGTAGTCACCTCATACAAGTATTTGGGAGTATGGCTAGATGGCCCACTGTCCTCCTCTCAGCGCTTATAAAAGCTGCAGGCTAAAGTTAAATCTAGACTTCTAACATAATCGCTCCTCTTTCACCCCAGCTGCCAAACTAACCCTGATTCAGATGACCGTCCTATCCATGCTAGATTACGGAGACATAATTTATAGATCGGCAGGTACGGGTGCTCTCGAGCGGCTAGATGTTCTTTGCCATTCGGTCATCAGATTTGCCACCAATGCTCCTTATAGGACACATCACTGCACTCTATACTCCTCTGTAAACTGGTCATCTCTGTATACCCGTCGCAAGACCCACTGGTTGATGCTTATTTATAAAACTCTCTTAGGCCTCAGACCCCTCTATCTAAGATATCTACTGCAGCCCACATCCTCCATATTAAACACCCGTTCTGCCAGTCACATTCTGTTAAAGGTCCCGAAAGCACACACCTCCCTGGGTCACTCCTCTTTTCAGTTCGCTGCAGCTAGCGACTGGAATTAGCTGCAACAAACACTCAAAATGGACAGTTTTATCTCAATCTCTTCATTCAAAGACTCAGCCATGGACACTCTTACTGACAGCTGTGGCTGCTTTGCGTGATGTATTGTTGTCTCTACTTTCTTGCCCTTTGTGCTGTTGTCTGTGCCTAATTATGTTTGTACCGTGTTTTGTGCTGCTAACATGTTGTGTTGCGTCCATGCTGTGTTGTTATGTGTTGCTGCCATGCTATGTTGTTGTCTTAGGTCTCTCTTTATGTAGTGTTGCGTTGTCTCTCTTGTCATGATGTGTGTTTTGTCACAAAAGGCCTCCTGTCCCCGCAGGAGACCTTTTGGTAGGACGTCATTGTAAATAAGAATTTGTTCTTATCTGAATTTCCAAGTTAATAAAAGGTTAAATAAATACATTTGTGGGGTACAGAGATGAGTTAGTCATAAAACATGTTTTTAAACACTTCTATTGCACACAGAGTGAGTCCATGCAACTTATTAAGCACATGTTTTACTCCTGAACGTATTTAAGGTTTCCCCCAAAAAGGTGTTGAATACTTATTGACTCAAGACATTTAAGCTTTTAATTTCTAATTAATAAAAAAAAATAGAAAGTTAAAACATTACCCCATAATGTGTGTGCAGGCCAATGACACAAAATCTCAATTAAACCATTTCAAATTCAAGCTCGAACACAACAAAATGTGGAAAAAGGGGTGTGAATACTTTCTGAAGGCACTGTAAGGGGTTAAATAAAACCTGGAATGACATTGCACTCCAGGTTTTGGAGTATTTTATGGTGATGCTTCTCCATTGTTACAACATTCCTAGTTTTAAGAAGATTCAGCTGTTTGCTGGGGGGGCACAGGTGACAATCTGTAACCCAAAACAGATTCAGAACATCAAATTAGGCTTGAGAGGCACTTTTGTAGTCTCTTTAACATAAATACACTTTCACCATGAGAGCTGCCTGCTGTTTTGGTCAGCCTTGCATGTCCATCCCGATCTCTTACAGAGTGCACTGCACAACATAATGCTGACTAAATCTAGGCAACATGCAGTAACAGATTACAGTGTGTGTGTGTGTGCGTGAGAGTCTGCTATCATCAACTGCATAGTGATTATTTCCCTTCCAAATTCACACCTCCTGCCGTATAATGCAAAGCAGTTCTTGTGGGAAGAGGCAGTGCAACAAGGGCGAAACTGTCACACACACACACACACAAGCAGTATCCTTTCCTACTTTAGAGAAATAATCAAATCAAGCGATACGATCCAAAGTACTCTTGTGATTGAAAGATCGTCTCCACATTGAGACTGTTGTCAAGAGAAATCTTATGACTTCAGGGGCTGTTTATAGCCAAACAGGTCAGAGCTACAGTAAAAACACAAGTCTCCATTTAGAAATGAGTCTAGGTACAAAGTATCCTTTAATCTCACAAAAATCACAGTTAACTTATTCTCCTTTTTTAACATGTATAACATACATTCCTGTCATACTGTAACATAAGTCTTCTAACTCATCCTTTTAAAAACAACAGGTTTCTGAATAGAGACATGGGAGGAAGGATTGCGTAGTCTGTCATTTACCTGCGGAATATAAATTGTTCAACAATAAATCCACCGTAGCAAATAAACAATTCTCCACCGGATAAATCAACCACTCACCCTCAACTGTTTACACCAGAGTCGCTGTTAAGTGTCCAACTTCTTCCCCTTATCATAGACACTGTTGATATCATACAGTAGCCGTGTACGTTACAGGGGAACATGAGTGTGTGTTTACATGTTCAAAGTCCCTCTGGTGTAGAGATAAAGCAATTGAGAGGATCAGAATCTTTCTACAGTCCAGTCGAAGACTGCTCAGGTACATAAATAGTCTAAAGTCAGCTGTTACGATCTGGATAGCTCAGTCCACTAGCTCCGGAAGCTGATGACTGCCTGAAACTCGGCCAGAACGCACAGGTATACTCTGTATATGGCTCAGTCCTACCTGAGAATAGAGTAATGGAATGTGGACAGGCAACATTGGCAAAAGTGCAACGGAGGAAGTCACTCTTCCTGTCAGTCGCCTTAGTCATTTCATTTTGGTGAGGTAATCGTTGTCCTATTTCATGTGTATTAAGGCTGCTATTTCTGTCCAACGTCTTCACCGTAGGTAGGTAGTTTCAATTCCACCATGTCAACACTGAGTGACTCAGTTTGAGAAGTACTTGAATGGTGTACTTTGTTTCGGTCATCATAAGGGGTATAGTTCAGATACGCCAGGTTCAGTGTCCACACACAATTCAGTTCATTCACGCGTACCCACATTCTTGTTTCCGATAATCCCTTTGTGCACATGTTGAACTATAGACCCTTTTTTCCATGATTGTTTTCTTGAAACCCGTCATTGAAGGCTACATCCTGCAAGTTATGAGTGCCTTGAGGGGATGTGTTCCCTCACTAGGTAATAAAGCACTGAGCGGAATGATGTCAGAAACAATGCGCCACACTTGACTTTGCTATTCACAGACTTTAACCAGTCAATCAAAGTGCATGTCCCTTTACCATGTAATTTTTTCATTTCTACAAAGCATGCACTTCTAATTCATTTCAATCACGGGGGCATGTGAGAAATTATGAAATGTGCAGATAGTAATAGCAATTGATAGAAACTCTCATTGGGTTTTGCTGATCCATTTAGTCAGGCAGAAGAACAACTTCCTCAGGCTTATCACTGTAGTAGTTCCTCAGGCTTATCACGTCACGTTGCCTGAATTAAAAACGCGCCGTAAAACACAACAGGTCATTTCCATGTTAAATTATCTATGAGCACCAACATGAAGTTTATAGGAGCATATCGAATGTCAAATGAAAACTAAGAGTCTATATTTTTGGGAAATGAAGGAACTCGGTATAGAACAAGAAGGCCCACATACTGCGGTGAATTGGGAGCTTTAGCAGTGTGCAAACCTTCATGTTCTATACTAGTGTTCTTTATTAGTCCAGCACCTATGTTTTTAAGGATGGGCATATGACCAAACTTTTCTATAAATGAAGGAACTCAACCATCCTAAAATGGGGCAAAGCAAAGGCTTAGATTTCTGGTCACATACATGGAAAATGGGGCTTAAACATCTACTAGAAAAAGTCTTATGGTTTTAAAAATATTTGAAGACAATTATGTTGAAGGCCCTTGACAAATAATATCAACATGTATATTTAGTTTTGCAGAAATGATTTGCCTTCTGTAAGAAGTCTCGTCTTGTTATTCTACTACCAAAAACCCACATTTTAAAAAATATATATTTTTATTTCTCTCCCTAATGAGGGTCAGATTATGAAAGTTCACGTAATTAACAAGTAAATGTAAACCTACCAATTAGTTACTAGTTACTGATAACAATTTTGTTTATGTTGGCTTGGGAAAGAGGGATGTAAGAATTTATATACTATGTAGTTCTATACATTTTTATGACTTGCAAACCTGCTGTAAAATGAAGAGTTCTGGCCAAATTAGGAGAGGAGGAGGTCATAATTATTCTTGTTTGCCAGTATATATGGGGATGATTTCTGTACTTTGAAAGTTACATATCTTAAAAACTTGGATTGTTGACAAGCAAAACATTTCCGGACCATGTCAACAATGGACTAATGAAATAAATACAAAAATATAATTTTGGGAGGAGTTTTCCTTTAAGATCTAATGGTGGTTATTGGAGATGGACTCTGAGGGATTGGGACAGGGGAGCTGGGAGGGCATCAGACAATTCCCTGAAGTACACTACATGACTGCTTGTCAAACAAAGCATGAGCTGGCGAACACCCAGAGAAAATTATTTAGTGTAGAGGTTCTGACTAACAGTGAATAAACTGTAAGCTATAAAAATACAGAGTCGCACACCTGCTCGTCTAACACCTCATTCCAAAATCATGGGCATTATTATACAGTTGGTCCCCCTTTGCTGCTATAACAGCCTCCACTCTTCTGGGAAGGCTTTCCACTAGATGTTAGAACATTGATGCGGGTACTTGCTTCCATTCAGCCACAAGAGCATTGGTGAGGTCTGGACGCTGATGTTGGGCGATTTGGCCTGGCTTGCGGTCAGCGTTTCAATTCATCCTAAAGGTGAAACAGGTTGAGGCCAGGGCTATGTGCAGGCCAGTCAAGTTTTTCCGCACCGACCTTCGACAAACCATTTCTGTATGAACCTTGCTTTGTGCACGGGGCATTGTCATGCAAGACAATCTGGGCTAGACATTCTGGACCCTCGCTTTCTAAAATGATCAGCCGAAATTGTTGCAACCCCTATTACTAGCCTGTTCAACGAGAGCATACACGTCGCTGTGGTGGGTGGTATATGGGGCTTTGGTGACAAAACGGATGGCACTGTGATAGACTGCATCCAATTTTCTGAGTAGAGTGTTGGAGGTAATTTTGTAAATGACATCGCCGAAGTTGAGGATCGGTAGGAAGTCAGTTGTACGAGGGTATGTTTGGCAGTGTGAGTGCAGGAGGCTTAGTTGCGAAAAAGGAAGCTTATTCCAGATTTAATTTTGGATTGGAGATGTTTAATATGAGCCTGGTAGGAGAGCCCACAGTCTAGCCAGACACCTAGGTATTTGTAGTTGTCCACACATTCTAAGTCAGAATCGTCCAGAGCAGTGATGCTAGCCGGGGGGCAGCAATCGGTTGAAAAGCATGCATTAAGTTTTACTAGTGTTTAAGAGCAGTTGAAGGCCACGGAAGGAGTGTTGTATGGCATTGAATCTCGTTTAGAGGTTTGTTAACACAGTGTCCAAAGAAGGTGCCAGATGCATACAGCTTGGTGTTGTCTGCGTAGAGGTGGATCAGGAAATCACCCGCAGCAAGAGCGACTTCGTTGATATATACAGAGAAAAGAGTTGGCCCGAGAATTGAACCCTGTGGCACCCCCATAGAGACTGCCAGAGCTCCGGACAACAGGCCCTCCGATTTGACACACTGAACTCTGTCTGAGAAGTAGTTGGTGAACCAGGCGAGGCAGTCACCCGAGAAACCAAGTCTGTTGAGTCTGCATACGGTGATTGACAGAGTTGAAATCCTTGGCTGCACAGTACTGTCTTTTATCGATGGCAGTTATGATATCGTTTAGTAATTTGAGCGTGGCTGAGGTGCACCCGTGACTGGCTCGGAAACCGGATTGCACAGCGGAGATGGTACGGGGAGATTCGAAATGGTCAGTGATCTGTTTGTTAACTTAGCTTTCGAAGACCTTTAGAAAGGCAGGGCAGGATGGATATAGGTTTGTAACAGTTTGGGTCTAGAGTGTCACCCCCTTTGAAGCGGGGGATGACCGTGGCAGCTTTCCAATCTTTAGGGATCTCGGACGATACGAAAGAGAGGTTGAACAGACTGGTAATAGGGGTTGCAACAATTTCGGCTGATAATTTTAGAAAGAGAGGGTCCAGATTGTCTAGCCCAGCTGATTTGTATGGGTCCAGGTTTTGCAGCTCATTCAGAACATCTGCAATCTGGATTTGGGTGAAAGAAAAGCTGGGGAGGCTTGGGCAAGTAGCTGCGGGGGGAAAAGCGTGGTTGGCCGGGGTTGGGGTAGCCAGGAGGAAAGCATGGCCAGCAGTAGAGAAATACTTTTTGAAATTCCCGATTATCGTGGATTTATTGGTGGTGACAGTGTTTCCTCGCCTCAGTGCAGTGGGCAGCTGGAAGGAGGTGCTCTTGTTCTCCGTGGACTTTAGTGTCCCAAATCTTTTTGGAATTAGTGCTACAGGATGCACATTTCTGTTTGAAAAAGCTAGCCTTTGCTTTCCTAACTGCCTGTGTATTTCTGTTCCTATCTTCCCTGAAATGTTGCATATTGCAGGGACAATTCGATGCTAGTGTAGTCCGCCACAGGATGTTTTTGTGCTGGTCGAGGGCAGTCAGGTCTGGAGTGGTCTGGACACTTCTTAGTTCTACGTTTTTTGAATAGGTCATGCTTATTTAACCTCTCTGGGATATTCGGGACGGTAGCTTCCCACCCCGGAAACAGCCAGTGAAAGTGCAGGGCGACAAATACATTTTAAAACATTTTTTTTTCTTATAATTAAAATTCCTCAAGCATACAATTATTTTACACCATTTTAAAGATACAATTCTCATTAATCCATCAACAGTGTCGGATTTCAAAAAGGCCTTTACAGCAAATGCACCACAAACGATTATGTTTGGTCACCACCAAGTCACAGAAAAACCCAGCCATTTTTCCAGCCAAAGAGAGGGGTCACAAAAAGCAGAAATATAGATAAAATGAATCACTAACCTTTGATGATCTTCATCAGATAACACTCATAGGACTTCATGTTACATAATACATGTATGTTCGATAAAGTGCATATTTATATCCAAAAATCTCATTGTACATTGGCGTGTTATGTTTAGTAGTTCCAAAACATGCTGTGATTTTGAAGAGCCACATCAATTTATAGAAATACTCATAATAAACATTGATAAAATATATAACTATTATACATGGAACTTTAGATAAACATCTATTTAATGCAACCGCTGTGTCAGATTTTAAAAAAAACTTTATGGAAAAAGCATACTATGCAATAATCTGAGTACGGCGCTCAGACACCAAACAAGCCAAAAAGATATCCGCCATATTGTCAGAAGTCAGAAATAACATTATAAATATTCACTTACCTTTGATGATCTTCATCAGAATGCACTCCTAGGAATCCCAGTTCGACAATAAATGTTTGATTTGTTCGATAAAGTTCATCATTTATGTCCAAATAGCTCCTTTAGTTAGGACGTTTGGTAAAAAAAAAAAAACCGTGTGCAAGTCCAGACGAAAGTTCAGACGAAAAGTCCAAAAAGTTATATTACAGGTCGTAGAATCATGTCAAACAAAGTATAGAATCAATCTTTAGGATGATTTTATCATAAATCTTCAATAATGTTCCAACCCGGAGAATTCCATTGTCTGTAGAAAAGCAATGGAACGCAAGCTAACTTTCATATGACCGCGCGTCATGAGCTCGTGGCAATCTGCCAGACACCTGGCTCAAACAGCCCTTATGAGCCCCCACTTCACAGTAGAAGCATCAAACAAGGTTCTAAAGACTGTTGACATCTAATGGAAGCCTTAGGAAGTGCAACATGACCAATATCCCACTGTATCTTCGATAGGCTAGGAGTTGAAAAATGCCTGCCATATGAGTTCTGTTATACTCACAGACATCATTCAAACAGTTGTAAAACTTCAGAGTGTTTTCTATCCAAATATACTAATTATATGCATATTCTAGCTTTTATGGCTGAGTAGCAGGCAGTTACTCTGGGCACCTTATTCATCCAAGCTACTCAATACTGCCCCCCAGTCACCAAGAAGTTAACCTCCACATCGCCCGAGGAACAGAGGAGGAGTAGGATGAGGGTATGGCTAGTGACTATCAAAACTGGCCGTCTAGTGCGTCGGGGACAGAGAATAAATGGAGCAGATATCTGGACGTGGTAGGATAGATTCAGGGGATAATGTACAGAGAGGGGTATGGTAGGGTGTGGGTAATGTGGAGGTAAACCTAGGCATTGAGTGACGATAAGAGATGTTGCAACTTTGGACACACTAGTTATGCTGGGTGAGGTCACCGCATGTGTGGGAGGTGAGACAAAAGAGGTATCTGAGGCATGTTGAGTGGCAATAGGGGCTCTGCAGTGAACTAAAACAATGATAACTATCCTAAACAACAGTATACAAGGCATATTGACATTAGAGAGAGACATAAAGTGAGGCATAAAGCAATCACAGGTGTTGATTGGGAGAGCTAGCTAAGACAACAAAGGGTAAGACAACAACAGCTAATCAGCTAAGACAACAACAACAGGTAAAATGGCGATGAATGGGCAGAGAGGGTCAGTTAACTACACACAGGGCCTGAGCTTGAGGCTGGGGCTGACAGATAAACAAAATAAACAAAATGGAATACCGTGATTAATTTACAGTCCAGCAGGCATCAGCTATGTAACCAAGTGATCATATGGTCCAATGAACAGGATGCTAGGTAGTTGTTACTATGCTTGCAAGCGGGAGACAAGGCGTTAAAAAAAGTTAGCAGGCCGGGGCTAGTAGAAGTGTCTGCTCCGACGTCCGGCAAAGGCCGGTTGAGGGCACAACGGATGGAATTGCATCGGCAGACCAGTCGTGATGGAACGGCGGGGCTCCGCGTCAAAGGGTCCAGGCCAGTTTGCAAAAGAGGTATTGTAGTTGGAGTAATTCCGTTTGCTAGCCGGGAGACGCGCCTGGCTCGCGGCTAACTGGTGCTAGCTTCGGGACAAGAGCGTTAGCCACTATAGCCACTCAGTAGCAGCTAGCTAGCAGCAATGATCCGATGCAAAGGTCCAGAGCTTACGGCAAGAATCCGGTAGTGTAGTGGATTCTGGTCATATTAGTGAAGAGTCCGGGAGGCATGAGCTGTATAGCCGAGTGATCATAGGGTCCACTGAACAGGCCAGGAGATGGGCCTGGCTAAAGGCTAGCTTCAGGGCTGGGCCGCTAGCGGTGGCTAACAATGACTAAATAGTTAGTAGCTAATTAACTGGTTAGCTTCTGATGGCTAGCTTCTGATGGAGGTTCTGGCTATAAAGTCTAAAAATAGCAGATCCGTATCACATTGAGTGATTTATTGTAAAAATTGAAAAAGAGCTTGAAAATATATTGAAATGTATACAAAAAATACAAAAAAAAGGTTAAAAGCCCTAAAAAGGCACAACGTTAATGACCAATATTTGTGTTTATTATATTATAATTCATGCCTCAAAGTACAAAGAAGTACTTGCTTTATGTTATTTGTGTGTTTTCTGTTAAATGTTTGCTCAGGCTACATGTTCACACATTTTAAATACGTGATGTATACAACAACTAAGTATTTATATTATTTCTCTTCCATATCCATGGGGTGTCCGCCGCCCTCATATGGTATGTCTGCTAAAAAATAAATAAATGACAGACGGAACAGACAAGGTTAACTTTAACTGTATAGAATTGAAGGCCAACAAAATGTAACTTATTATATGGAATGTGCACAGGCTTCATGATGGAAAAAATAAGCATAAGGTTCTTGAACATTTAAAGATATTGTCAGCAGACGTTTTTTTTCTGCAAGAGCTACATTTAAAACAATTAGAAATATTTAAAGAGGAGCTGGGTTGGAAGGCCTAAGCTGCAACTTGCTGTAGTAACAGCAGATGTATAAGCATCCTGATAAATAAGAATATACCCTTTTCACTTATTCCCAGCATATGGACCAAGGAGGATGTTTTCTCATTTTGAATTGTACCTTACACATTGATTTGGTGTTTTAAATTGAATTCTAGCTATAATCGATCAAACCCAGACAGGAATTATTATTATTATTATTATTATTATTATTATTATTACAGGTAAAACTCAAATAAAGCATACTAATTAATGACAAATAAACCTGGTAAACACCTCACAGCCCTCAGAAAACGAATACATACCAAACCAATTATAATTTTAAAAAGATAGGGATACAAATGCTTTAACTAGAAACAACACTATTAATAACACATTTCAAAGCTTCTACGGAAATCTATATAAATCACTATTAAATAACAGTTGGACTGGTCCAGCAGCCTTCTTAGACTCAATAACACTGAAACAACTATCAGCAGATAAAAAATAAATCACGAAAAATGGAAATCACCCAAAAAGAATAGACACTGTTAAAACATCCACATGGAGTAAAGCACCAGGGATGGACAGCTTTCCCATAGAATTGTATTTCATATTCTGGGACAACGTAGCACCCCTATTTACTCAAATGACAACACATTACTCAATTCAGTGCTTCAGAGTTCCATGTATCAAACAGTTATTTCAGTTATATTAAAATCAGGGGAAAATTCCGCTGCAGATTACAGACCCATAAATGTAATAAATTGTGACAATAAAATAATAACAAAACTCATAAGCAGCAGAATGGCAAAAGTACATACATATTAATCACAAGGTTTATTAAAAATAGGCACTTACAAACAAATACAAGAACAGGTTTTGGTATAATATAACATGCTAAAAAACAATGTTGATTCATCAATAATGGCTGTTGATGCCAAAAAGGCCTTTTCTATTCAAAACTTTGGAAGCATTCAACTTTACAGCTGAAATAATAAAAATGTCATAAAAATATTGTTTAAAATATCCTAAAGCAAAAATATACACAAATAATATATTATCTGATTATTTTTCTTTAGAAAAGGACACGAGACAGGGATGTCCTCTCTCCCCACCTCCTGTTAGCACTGGCAATTGAACCGCTTGCAGAAAAAAATTAGACTGGACCCAAAACGTAACATGTATCAGTAAAGACGAATATAAACTAAACTTATTTGCAGACGATCTCCTGATATACCTGACCAATATTGAAAACTCAATGTCCCCTTTACTAAAAATATTTTCAGAATATTAAAAAATCTCAGGATATAAAGTTAACATTGAAAAAACAGAAATAATGGCAATAGGAAAACAAAAAATAATAATTCATGATCTACAGCAATCACTGCTGTTGAGACTAGTTTTTTATATTACTACAAAGCTGCATTCTATAAAAGTTACAACAAAAACATAAAGCAGTGGAGGCTGCTGAAGGGAGGACAGCTCACAATAATGGCTTGAACGGCGCAAATGGAAAAGCAAACACATAGAAACCATCCATTCCACTAATTCCACTCCAGCCATTACCACAAGTATGTCCTCCCCAATTAAGGTGCCACCAACCTCCTGTGATATAAAGATAACTTTATCCCATTAGTCAACATGAAAGCATTTCTAATTAAATGGAATAATCTTCCCAGAAATCTTACAGGTAGAATAAACTTCTATAGAATGCTTGGCTCCCAAAGTTTTATATTTAATTTCGGTAATACAAATTACCCCACCGAAGAAATTCCTTAGAAAAAGTATACTCGGCCATTAAAGAACTTCATCTGAGCAAATAAACTCATAAAATAAATAGTAAAGTGTCCCAAAATGAGGGGGTTTTAACCTTCCAGATTTGGAATTGTGTCAACTTGCCACCCAAGGATTTTACTTGCGACATATTGTTAAACGCACTAAAGAGGAACAATGGGTACATATTGAAGATGCGCATGCTCATCCCCAGAATCTTAACGTATTTGATTTCAAAAGGATGGCGCTAAGAACATTAATATCTCATAGTTAAGAACACTATAACATGGAAGAAAATCAAACAGATTCTATAAGAACAAATATCCCTCCCTAAAAACACACCCCTATGGATCAATCCTTGGATAGCTTTTCAGAATTCACCAATTATTTCCATGAATGAATTAAAAAGCCATTTTGGACTGACCAATGTAGATATTTTCAAATCTATGCAACTTAAATGTTTTATATCACAAAATGTCAACTTGAAAACTTTTGGACATCAGAGCAGGGAATCCTATTTGAGTCTGAAACAGATATAGATATACAAAGTCTTGCAGAGAGCATGTCCAACTGACAAACTCTTAGAAAAAAAATTAACTATTGGAACCAAGAGTAAAAATAACTGATATTGGCGCAACATGGAGTGTTGGAACATAACGACCAAACTTACAGTTAACAAAAATGTACGCTTAATCCAGTATAATGTATAGAATGTATTCTACAAGAGAGAAAAAATTCACAAATTCTACAGGAGAGTCATGTCTTACAGTGGTTCCTCCTTTAAACGTTGCATCATTCTGCAGCACACCTTAAGTGCTGCCGCAGCATTCTGTGGCACGTCATTTAATTCTCAGCCATTTGTTCTGTTACCTCAAGTTATTGCTAGTATGACCACCAGAAGGCATCTTTGAAAAGCATTTAATAGTAGTCCATATTGGCATTACCAGAGAAGTTAAAACCTTTTTTGTAATAACATAGTATATGGGATTGATTTTAAAGAAATATATTAATTTGATTAATATTATGGTGTTTCTATTCAGAGAAAAACAAAACACCCAGGGTTTACGTTAGGATGGAATGGAAAATATGGCGATGTACAACATGACGGTTGGGAGTAGGCTACAGGACTAGAGGATTCTAAATTGTTGAACTTTGTTCCAATATTTCTCTAAATTAGTGATATTTATTTCCATAGAAATTCGTTATGGATCCATAACAATCAACATCTGCATTTTGAAAGAGTCCAATGTTTAACTACAGTATGTATTGTAGACTGCACGGTAGCCTAATAAACAAATAAACACATTTCGTTAATTAAATAATGATTTTTTTTAAAGTCTAATTCCTTACATAAGGGAGAGCAGGCCATGTCTGTACTACAGAATGCGGGGCACAAGGGAGACCGGGGTTCAAATCCCTGTTGGGGAGGAAGGAGTAGGCTGTAAAAAGTAGGTTGTAAAGAGTAGGCTGTAAATAGGAATTTGTTTAACTGATTCCATATGTGTTATTTCATAGAGGTGATGTCTTCACTATTAGAAAATAGTAATGAGTAGGTATGTCCAAACTTTTGACTGGTACTTGCTGGAACAGAAAATGTCAGTCGGCAGTACAGTACTGGGCTATTTACGAGGAAGGAGTAGGCTGTCCTTGTAAATAAGACTTTGTTCATAACTGACTTGCCTAGTTAAATAAAGGTTACACTAAGAGTATACATTTCTGCACCCTAATTTTGTTATTCTTGTCTAACCAATACCCAAATGGAGATTAAGTGAAATATAAACATCTACATTTGAATGTCCTTTTTCTTGTTATTTTATAAACGAAAGTATAAAGATGTTGATGAATAATTACTGTACTGCTGTTTTGAGTTACATTTCTAACACTTTAGAGCACTTTAGCATCGAATACATCGCAAGTTGAGGGATTTTCACAACAGTAGCCTGGTTATAAAAGTCTATTGTCCTGCTAATAGGAAACATTTGCATGATGGGCTAAACCTGCTACAGTTGTAATGTCTCACTATTATTCTACATTGTAGAAAACAGTAAAAATATAGAAATATACTTGAATGAGTAGGTATGTCCAAACTTTTGACTGGTACTTGCTTAATTAATTAGATTAATATTATGGTGTACCTGTTCCATGAAAAACGAAAAACCCTCTGGGTTTCTGTTAGGATGGAACGGAAAATATGGTGCTGTACAACGTGATATCCGGCAGTACAGTACTGGGCTAATTAGCTAAAGAATCCCTGTGTCGTACTTGTCTCAGACCAGCATGAAACAGTGCTAAATTAGTTGTTGGCTTTTGCTTTTAACTTCAATATGCTCTTTAAATAAATAACACCTTCACCATTTTTAACAGTATATATAAAAATATATATTTTTAAATGATGTGACTCTCCGCCAATAATTACATTTAGAGGATTGGATGACTATATTAATATCTAAGGGGCATTTTCCGTGAGGATCTGTGAGAATATCTAAGGGGCTTTTATATAATTAATAATAATATAATTATAATATTTTAGTTTCTCCATGCTTGTCTCAGAGCAGAGCGGAAACGGTGCTGAAATAGACGGCCACAGCGGGAAGGCTATGTATTCTGTGCCCACTCGTGGTATCTCTCTTCGGTTATACATCCTTGGAATAGCAGAACAGCATAATGGTCTGGGCGGCCCTTGCTGTGCCCTATGAGCAGTTGGTCGAATTCTGTTGTCAGAAGAGGAATGGAAATGTCAGGGTGAACCAAAAACCTGACGAACCCACCACATACTATATGTTAACTCTGCTTGTCGGAGGTGGAGTTCCAGAGCTCAAAGGTGTGCCTGGCATGGATTGTGACGCCATCTCTTTACATTTCAACGCGCGAGTGAGTCAATGACTATTCAAGCCATTGACTCACTGATGAATGAAGATGATGAGTGACCAGCAAAGGCAATCTGTAATCTGCAGGCATCACGGCTCGGTAAGATTTATTTATTTATTTATTTATATATATATATATATATATATATATATATATATATATATTATTAAAAAAAACATTCTCAGAACATTAACCATGTGTGTTTGCTTGTTTTGTATTGTTCTGTAGTTTTGACCCAATGATTCATCTGACAAACAAAGAAAGTTGTGTCCTGCAGGCCCAGGTATGGATCAAAGCTGCCAAGACATTCAATAACATCATCTTCACAGACTAATCAGCCGTTGCCCTTGAGCAATTTGCTCAAAATTGCTACAGAAAAAAAGGAAGAAGATCATGAAGATTTAACGAAAGCATAAAAATGTTGATGAATAAATGCACTTTAGAGTACTTTAGCATCAAATACATTGCAAGTTGAGGGATTTTCACAACAGTAGCAGGGCTATAAAAAGTCTATTGTCCTGCTCATAGGAATCATTTGCATGATGGGCTACGTTCTTTATTGTAACCACAATGTCATACATAATTTGTATCTACCTTTCCAATTACTTTTAGAGTTTGGGAATTACAAATGTACGCTTTCTTTTTAGTTACATTGTTTTAGTTCGAATCTGCAGACTTTTTTTCTTTAAATTATTGTTTTATGTAGGATGCTACATTTTTGACCAGTTGCAATTATAAGTAGGCCTAATAAAAAAAATCTTACTTCTATTAGGCTGATAAGCTTCATAACTGGCCGAGGTAGGCTAAGTTATTTAAAAATAGGTCTGGGCTCCAACGAAAGACTCCAATTAAGCCCTCTTGTTGTTTGCAAAGTCAAATTCAAAAGTCAAAAAGCACTCGCACATCTGAGCTATCTTTTTTGCAGGTGCATGGCAACAGCCGGATAAGATGAGGAAAAGAGGAAGGAACCCGCACACTGCTCTTGATCGTATCACTGATCTTTAATAAGCTTTACGTATCGTCTTCACGGCCTTCGTCAGAGCTTTGACAAACATCAGAGTAATCTGAAATAAGGGCATAATTCATTTTCAAATTTACAACATATCGAAAAACATTCTGGCTGATTTTCTTTTGTGGCTGGCAGTTGGCATGGACCAATTTATCTTGTAAATAAAACATGCCAGTATAAATAGTCTACTTGTGAAAAACTAATAATATTACTTTTTCCCCTTTTCACGTTAAAGATTCCAGCTTCATGAAATAGTACCCGCAAAACACCAGTCTCAATGTCAACAGTGAAGAGGCGACTCCGGGATGCTGACCTTGAAGGTAGAGTTGCAAAGAAAAAGCCATGTCTCAGACTGGTCAATAAAAAGAAAGGATTAAGATGGGAAAAAGTACACAGACACAGGAACTCTGTCTAGAAGGCCAGCTTCCCGGAGTCGCCTCTTCACTGTTGACGTTGAGACTGGTGCTTTGCAGGTATATTTAATGAAGCTGCCAGTTGAGGACTTGTGAGGCGTCTGTTTCTCAAACTAGACACTAATGTAATTGTCGACTTGCTCAGTTGTGCACCGAGGTCTCCCACTCATTCTATTCTGGTTAGAGCCAGTTTGCGCTGTTCTGTTCAATTTCTCACATGGAATAGCCTTCATTTCGCAGAACAATAGTAGATTGACGAGTCTCAGAAGAAAGTGCTTTGTTTCTGGACATTTTGAGCCTGAACCCACAAATGCTGATGCTCCAGATACTCAACTAGTCTAAAGAAGGCCAGTTTTATTGCTTCTTTAAATCAGCACAACCGTTTTCAGCTGTGCTAACATAATTGCAAAAGGATTTTCTCATGATCAATTAGCCTTTTAAAATGTTAAACTGGATTAGCTAACACAATGTGCCATTGGAACACAGGAGTGATGGTTGCTGATAAATGGGCCTTTGTACGCCTTGTAGATATTCCATAAAAAATCTGCCGTTTCCAGCTACAATTGTTCATGTTGTAAATGACTTTGTCTACACTGTATTTCTGATCAATTTGATGTAATTTATATGGACAAAACATACTTCACTTACTGTAGTAAGTAACAGAAACATAACAGAAAGATATTTTTCCATATCATAGCTGACACCACAATCTTTCTTCGAATCTTAATTCAGAATAGATATTAAACATTATTTTTGAAAACATGGTCACAAACTAAGGGAGATTTGACTGTCATTCTGTTACTAAACTTAGCATCTGCACTGTTCCTCAAGTGTGTTTTAGTCAAATTATGTGGCAATTGTTAAAAGTAGACTTCTGCATATGGGTGTATGGTTTGTTAAACTTAGCAATCAAAGATTTAGTTTGGCATACATTTTTAAAGTGAAACAAGTTCATCTCACCGTGGAATTTCCCTACATTGAAATGGGAAGTGTTTTACAGAAAAGCTACCATCGACAACTGACACGTTTGTTGAAGTATAGGACATACAGTTGAAGTTGGAAGTTTACCTAAACAGAGTTTAAATGTATTTGGCTAAGGTGTTTCACAATTCCTGACATTTAATCCTAGTAAAAATTCCCAGTCTTAAGTCAGTTAGGATCACCACTTTATTTTAAGAATGTGAAATGTCAGAATAATAGTAGAGAGAATGATTTATTTCAGCTTTTATTTCTTTCAGAAGTTTACATATACTCAATTAGTATTTGGTAGCATTGCCTTTAAATTGTTTAACTTGGGTCAAACGTTTTGGGTAGCCATCCACAAGCTTCCCACAATAGGTTGGGTGAATTTTGGCCCATTCCTCCTGACAGAACTGGTGTAACTGAGGCAGGTTTGTAGGCCTCCTTGCTCGCACATACTTTTTCAGTTCTGCCCACAAATGTTCAATTGGATTGAGGTCAGGGCGTTGTGATGGCCACTCCAATACCTTGACTCTGTTGTCCTTAAGCAATTTTGCCACAACTTTGGAAGTATGCTTGGGGGCATTATCCATTTGGAAGACCCATTTGCGACTAAGCTTTAACTTCCTGACTGATGTCTTGAGATGTTGCTTTAATATATCCATATAATTTTCTATCCTCATGATAACATCTATTTTGTGAAGTGCACCAGTCCATCCTGCAGCAAAGCACACCCACAACATGAAGCTGCCACCCCCGTGCTTCACGGTTGGGATGGTGTTCTTCGGCTTGCAAGCATCCCCTTTTTTCCTCCAAACATAACGATGGTCATTATGGCCAAACAGTTCTATTTTTGTTTCATCAGACCAGAGGACATTTCTCCAAAAAGTACAATCTTTGTCTCCATGTGCAGTTGCAAATCGTAGTCTGGCTATTTTATGGCGGTTTTGGAACAGGTGCTTCTTCTTTGCTGAGCTGGATATAGATACTTTTGTACCTGTTTCCTCTAGCATCTTAACAAGGTCCTTTACTGTTGTTCTGGGATTGATTTGCACTTTTCGCACCAAAGAACGTTCATCTCTAAGAGACAGAACGCGTCTCCTTAGCGGTATGACGGCTGCATGATCCAATGGTGTTTATACTTCCGTACTGTTGTTTGTACAGATGAACGTGGTACCTTCAGGCGTTTGGATATTGCTCCCATGGGGGTCTACAACTGTTTTTGGAGGTCTTGGCTGATTTCTTTTGATTTTCCCATTTTGTCAAGCAAAGAGGCACTGAGTTTGAAGGTAGGCCTTGAAATACATCCACACCTCCAATTGACTCAAATGATGTCAATTAGTTTATCAGAAGCTTCTAAAGCCATGACACCATGTTCTGAAATTTTCCACGCTGTTTAAAGGCACAGTCAACTTAGTGTATGCAAACTTCTGACCCACTGGAATTTTGATACAGTGAATTAAGTGAAATAATCTGTCTGTAAACAATTGTTGGAAAAATTACTTGTGTCTTGCACAAAGTAGATGTCCTAATTGACTTGCCAAAACTATAGTTGGTTAACAAGAAATGTGTGGAGTGGTTGAAAAACAAGTTTTAATGAGTCCAACCTAAGTGTATGTAAACTTCCGACTTCAATAGATTGGCGCCAGGGTGGCTTTTCGATTAAAGAGTTTATTGACAAAGTCAGTCATTGAATGTGCATAACCCAAAAATAGGAAAGTCATCCAAAAAGCTAAATACAGTCATATAAATGTTATCCAAACCTAAAAGAGTCATCCAAATAGAGTCATCTAAAACCAGAACACAGTCGTTCAAAAGGCCAAAACAGTCACCCCCCCCAAAAAAAGTAATCAAAATACCAAAAATAGCCACCCAATATGGATGTCCACAGATGTCAGTAGTGTGTGTGTGTGTGTGCGTGTGTGTGAGAAAACAGCTTTGAAGTCCCAATAGCACACCCTGCAGCCATCAATACCATTAATTATCACAAAGGCGGTTGAGAGCGGAGAGCTTGTCTTTCACCGGCTACAATAGGCACATTCATAGGGAGACACCCGAGTACCAGAGGTTACCATTGTGTGTCACACACAACTCTATGGGAATAAGCTTTGAAAGTAATCCTGCCGGTGACCCAAATGCCCCTACACACGTGCCAGTGCTGAAACGAACGTCAGCACACACATCAAAAAGATACACAGACCCACACACACAAACATCTCCAGTCTTTAGCATATGGGAATTATGTTACCTGGAAATGAGACACACACAATCTCAGTGTATAGCAGCACACTCCTCTGTTTTATCTGATCCAATGAGTAAAAAAATTGTGCCACTTTTCTATTTTATCACATCATCAGTCATGGTGGTATGACCAGCTGTGTCCTTTACAAATAGCCTTTGATTTACGTGGCCAACAATCGTTACCTTCTGTGCCACTTCAGACAGTGTTAGATAGGGAGATTCATTTGAGACTATAAATCAACTGGTTCATGAAGTGGCTAATAAAGCAGTCAAGAGTGAAAGCTGAGCTCTCCTAAAAATAGACTAACCCCCTCCCAAAAACACTGGCTTCAGTGGCCTGGATGAAATACAACTATAACAGCTAAAGCAGTGAGTGTCAATGATGTTTTGATGAATTGTCCTGGTGTAATATGGCAAACTTGATTCCAGACAGACTTCTGTTCTTAGACAGACTCTCCTTGCTTAAAAGTTATTTCTCAAATCTTGAGATGAATAGTAATCCAATTTTAATGGCATGACTATAATGGCATGATGATAATGGCATAAGAGTGGTTGCATACAAAACCAGGACAATTATTTTTTATTATTCACTACATTTTATCCATAGAATGGTCCTTTGAAGGTTTATTGACATTTGCATCTAAAAGCCTAATTGAGAAATACTGAATCAAAGCTGGCATATTTATGACATGTTGGCCTTTCCCAGGCCTTTTTAAGACTCCATAATGTTTCATTTTTGGTGCTACATCTCTCGCTCTCTCAAAAGTATGTGGACACCTGCTGGTCGAAATTCTCATACCAAGATCATTAATATGGAGTTGGTCCCCACTTTGCTGCTATAACAGCCTCCCCTCTTCTGCGAAGGCTTTCCACTAGATGTTGGAACATTGCTGCGGGGACTTGCTTCCAATCAGCCACAAGATATTTAGTGAGGTCGGGCACAGATGTTGTGCGATTTGGACTGGCTCACAGTCAGCGTTCCAATTAATCCCAAAGGTGTTCGATGGGGTTGAGGTCAGGGCTCTGTGCAGACCAGTCAAGTTCTTCCACACCGATCTCGACAAACCCTTTCTGTATGGACCTCGCTTTGTGCACGGGGGCATTGTCATGCTGTAACAGGAAAGGGCCTTCCCTAAACTGTTGCCACAATGTTGGAAGCACAGAATCGTCTAGAATGTGATTGTATGCTGGAACTAAGGGGCCGAGCACGAACCATGAAAAACAGCCACACACCATTATTCCTCCTCCACCAAACTTTACAGTTGACACTTTGCATTGGGTCAGGTAGCGTTCTCCTGGCATCCTCCAGACCCAGATTCGTTAGTCGGACTGCCAGTTGGTGAAGTGTGATTCATCACTCCAGAGAACACATCTCCACTGCTCCAGAGTTCTATGTCAGGGAGCTTTACACCATTCCAGCCAACGCTTGGCATTGCGCATGGTGATCTTAGCCTTGTGTGTGGCTGCTCGGACATGAAAAGCCATAGAAATAGCCAAATCCATTCATTTGAAATTGTGTCCACATACTTGTGTGTGTGTGTGTGTGTGTGTGTGTGTGTGTATATATATACACAATTTTAAAATAAAATTTGTTCATTAATTCTTGAAAAAAAAAAAAACTATATATAGAGAACATAATATACATAACATAATATACTCTACAGCCATGTAAAAGTTCCAGAGTGGGATATTTGCTAGTTTTAAAATGATGACCCATTTTATATAGAGAAATTGGCACAATAGGCTATGTAACCCATCACAGCCCACTTTTTACTTGTATCATGCCACATTTAGCAAATCACCAACAGAGGGCGAACATTTTGAATCTATTTTCCCATTCACTCTGTTGGTAATGTGTACAAATTGGATCAAAACTTTAAAAAGTAGCAGATACTTATTTTTTTGTCCTGGTTTCATACGGAATCACTCATAATGACTAATGGTTGTCGTAAAAAATAATTCCTCTGATAGTTGCTTCAGTACATACAGTAGATATATACAAAATGAACATAAGAGATTGCCTACTGTCTGTTCTGATACAGTTGTATAAACAGCAGAGAGACAGAGAACCACCATGCCCTTAATATTTATCTAACCTTGTACTGGTAGCCAAAGCATAGTTCCATGTGAAAACAGGTAGCAGTTTTTGTCTTATCAACACACAACCGCCATCAGATATGATCACCCCAAAATATTTGGACAATTTCCGCCATAATACCCACAGAAAAACAGATAATCTTTCACACCAAAAAAGCATAAATTAATTCAAGAGCAAGACCGATTTGACATATCTAAGGACCTCAAAATATCTAAGGGTAAACACCAAATGTGTCTCGGATAATGTAAATATTTTCAGACCTAACGGATGTGGGTGCGCCAACTTTTTGGCATGCCACACAAGACGAGGCTGGCTCCTTTATCGGTGCCTGACCCTGGGTAGCTCGGGGCTGACATCACTATCATCACCCCCCGATGACACACAGGCACACATGCGAACGCACACTGGGGACAAGTGGCCAAACAAAGCAAGCATCTGGGCAAACTGGCCATGCTGGGAGATTAGATGTTCTTGAGTTGTTCAGGTGGGGCAGCAAATGGAACATACTGTCAGCACAGACATCATGTATTGTACCCGCCACCGTACAAGTCAACAGCTCTCACACAGATCCTTGGAAATAGAGTGAATTCTAAAGAAAGTGTTCAAATAACAGAACATCTAGTCAATGATGTGCGCGAGTTCATTTTCCTGGCTCATGGTCTGATTTAGGTTCAATAAAATGTATAAGTACAAGTAATATTTCATCTTCCTTCTTTTGGTCTAATATTCACACACACACACACACACACACACACACACACACACACACACACACACACACACACACACACACACACACACACACACACACACACACACACACACACACACACACACACACACACACACACACACACACACACACACACACAGTTGATGTAATTAATTCATAGTTAGAATGGGGAAAGAGCCAGAGAGACCATGAAAGTTGTCTGAAGACTACATTTACAGTACAGTGGTTACTTTCCAACTCCAAACACCATAACAGACACAGAGCAGTCCATCAATAAATATTCCAGTTCAATGCCAAATGAATGTAGCTCTGCCAATGGTGTAAAATACAGCCAACTTTAACATACACACAGCTAGGTTAAGTCAGTTTGCAGTCCAAACAATCCACGGTCGTATTCATTAGGCAACAAACAGAAGAAAATGGATTGAAACAGGGAGGGACTCCTAAATTCGTTCATAAGAAACGCTGATTATTTTTTTTTTGCTACGGTGTGCCCTAATTAATAAGCTGCTCCACAGCAATCATAAACTATTGGCGTGTTAAATACACCACTGAAACCTGAACAATTTGCTATTCCTTTTCTTTATGTGTGTCTATGAAAATGGCTAGTTGTAATGATTTAATACACATAATTACAGTTGTTATGTTCAATGGTCGTACTCAGACGTAAGCGTTTTTAAATGCCACCTTGTGCTCTGTGGGGCGACTGCCAAGTGACTGTCTGCAAAGTGAGTGTCTTGTTGGACTGACCTGAAAGTGAGGTATACTTCCCCCCCCCTTCCATCTAAACAATGTCTCCTTTGATTAATTATTCAGGATACATAATTATACAGGGTTTTTAATGGTATGTTGTACAGCCTTCCTTTTTTGTAAAGTTATTGAATTGCAGACTATGTAGATGGAAGTTTCAACAATTAGTCAAGTCTCTAAATACCCCCGAGGCACCAAATCAAGGGAAGGATGGAACAGTTTGAGATATCCTGCTGTTCAAATTGTTGATTTGAGGTCAGGTAACCATACCCAAATCCTGGCCTATACCCATCAGAACCTACAATGTAAAACTGACTTCAAAAATCAGTGCCAGGAACTAACATCATCCTGCATGTGTCTTCTTATTGCATCCAATAGAGTGTCTTCTTATTGCATCCAATAGAGTGTCTTCTTATTGCATCCAATAGAGTGTCTTCTTATTGCATCCAATAGAGTGTCTTCTTATTGCATCCAATAGAGTGTCTTCTTATTGCATCCAATAGAGTGTCTTCTTATTGCATCCAATAGAGTGTCTTCTTATTGCATCCAATAGAGTGTCTTCTTATTGCATCCAATAGTGTCTTCTTATTGCATCCAATAGTGTCTTCTTATTGCATTCAATAGAGTGTCTTCTTATTGCATCCAATAGAGTGTCTTCTTATTGCATCAAATAGAGTGTCTTCTTATTGCATCCAATAGAGTGTCTTCTTATTGCATCAAATAGAGTGTCTTCTTATTGCATCCAATAGAGTGTCTTCTTATTGCATCCAATAGAGTGTCTTCTTATTGCATCCAATAGAGTGTCTTCTTATTGCATCCAATAGAGTGTCTTCTTATTGCATCAAATAGAGTGTCTTCTTATTAGCACATGTTTGTTTGATACACTTGAAAAGCACTTCAGGTCCTGAGGGTGTCAGAACTATGCCCGAGATGTTACAATCCCATATATATGGTGGTTGTGTACAGAAACAAGACATTTCAGTAGAAACCAATGCAACAATTCCATAAATGCATGAACATCTTTAAAGCTTTTTCGATAGATCTAGGCTAGGCTACTCATCATCACTGCAAGTAGAGAGGCAGTAAACTGACTGCAGAGACCCAATTGTTTTCCCACGCTCACAGAGCACCTTACCCAGTCCTATTTGTTTAAAAGCTACATCAAAGAATATGGATACTAACACCATGGTAGTTGTTAAACAGTTCATATACATCTTGTTAATTTCTCCTGTAGTTTTTTTTTCAACAACAAAGATTAGGTGGCGTGCCAGTTACCTGCAAGGAGAGTGTCTTGGAGACAGCGGAGTCGCACAGCCCTCATCCACCAAATGTATCCTGGACGGTGCGTATGAATGGTAAGCTGTTAAAATCACACTGCCCGTGTCTATGATTTCCATCGCTGACTGTCAAAGTATCATACCAAAGTAGGCGCCTGGCTATTGTAACCGGCGGGGTTTAGTGTACTTCGCATTGGGCACTCGCTACGCTACTCTTTACAGAAAATAAATAAAGCGATCCACCGCTGCCACTCTCTCGCCTGCTCACGGTGAAATCCGACACCACTGGGTCGAGCGTATGGCGCTATCATGCAGCACGTCCAATCAGCTTATTTGCATAAAACGTTTCGCTTCCATATGTAAATGAGATAAGCCTATGGGCAAATGTCAACATTAGTACACGTGTTTATTTTAGCTCGTGCTTCAACTTCTTGTGTATTGTTCTAGTTACTTTCCATATAGCTGAATAAATATATAATTCATTAAGTGACAGGATTTGAAAGGTCAGTGGAGATTTTGTATGCCCCTGGGTAACTTTCTGACCCCTTTTCATAAATGTTTTACATGTGCAATTGTTTTGTTAACATTCAGTCAGTTGAGAGATTATAGAACCACCACCTCGTCTGTCATTGTGCTGCTATGGTCTCCCCTGAGTTCACATAGTGGGAAAGGTATGTACCATCCCATACAAGTTTAATAAATGGTGTGATGACAGAAGAGAGGTCCACGTGGGGTGTTTCCCCCTTATTCAGCAAGCTCTCACACAAGTTACCTGATAGGTAGTGACTCTCCTTATGCCAATGGTATTGAACCAATAGCCTAACAAATGAACAACTCTTGAAGAAAAAAAATACAAAGAGTTTTGATTGGCTTTATTAAGACATCCTCTATATCAAATTTCAGCCAGATCGACCAGCCTTCCCAAGCCGCCTGCACTCTAGACCCCCACCAGACTAGTCAATAACTCAACTCTCTCCCAACACAATTTCCTTCGCAGTTCACACCTTTGATTTTGAAAAAAATACAACATACAAAATACAAAAAATAACCACATACATCTTAAATATACATTTACACACAGAAACAGCAAATCCTCCATATAATTAATCTCATAGGACTAATAGTACTTTAGAGCTCTTTTTTACTTGCACACAAAAGAGCTGGGCCGCCCCATCCTGTCCCTATGGGTCCACCACACTGCAGCGCCCCAAACCAACACACCCCACTCAGCTTTAGAATCTTCTTATTGGTGTCGGGTGTGTTAGGTCAAGGCGAGAGAGACACCCCACAGGACAGCAGATCCCCAGGGCCAGGACTGAGCAGCCCAGCAGTTTGGAATTGCCTAAATGGGTATCTCCCCTAACTTGGGCATGTTTTCAATACATACTCCTTTATTCGGACTGTATTCCATATAGTATAGCCTTAATCTTGTAATAAATCAAATCTAGTGATACATAACTTGACATCGGGGGAGGATAACCAAGCTTCAAATTAATGGTAATGCATTTCTTAGCTGCTATGAATGCTTAGTTACACAGTTTCTTCAGATAACAGTCTCCAGTATCAACATTTCTAAGCAAACAAAAAGAGGGAGAAGGGAGAATCGGTAGACATGCTGCGATAAAAGAACAAAATAACTCTTTGCCAGAATTCAGACAGCTTTCACAAGACCATAACATATGCAAATATGTCCCCTTTTGTGTTTTACACCTCCAGTGTAACCAATGTGAAATGGCTAGCTAGTTAGCGGTGGTGCACGCTAATAGCATTTCAATCGGTGACGTCACTTGCTCTGAGACCTTGAAGTAGTGGTTCCCCTTGCACTGCAAGGGCCATGGCTTTTGTGGAGCGATGGGTAATGATGCTTCGTGGGTGTCAGTTGTTGATGTGTGCAGAGGGTCCCTGGTTCAAGCCCAGGTAGGGGCGAGGAGAGGGACGGAAGCTATACTGTTACACCAGCAGAGGAAGGACATTTCTGAGTGCATGTAATTCAGTTTCACTGGCATATAGTAAGTTTTATGGATGGTCTTAAACTGCAGTAATTTATGTCTGAGATGATACGAACATGACTGGGCATTCAAACACATCTGTATCCATTCATCATCATCAATAGCTTCACCAGGTCTTCCTCACATTTTTGTTTTACATGTTTTGTGTCATGGGGAAAAGCCTCTATCAACCCTTGATGCAGTTTGGAAGTCAACTTTGGAGGTTTGACAGACTGCCGTAAAATAGCATCTGGCTTGTCCAGTGTTTGCTAGACAGAGAGGATAAAGTGTTGTATCTGCAAAAATTCACCTCACCTCCTCAAAGACTGGTCTTCCCTGGCTGCCTGACCCTGCTGAGACCCCTGTCACCATCACAGACTGGTCTTCCCTGGCTGCCTGACCCTGCTGAGACCCCTGTCACCATCACAGACTGGTCTTCCCTGGCTGCCTGACCCTGCTGAGACCCTGTCACCATCACAGACTGGTCTTCCCTGGCTGCCTGACCCTGCTGAGACCCCTGTCACCATCACAGACTGGTCTTCCCTGGCTGCCTGACCCTGCTGAGACCCCTGTCACCATCACAGACTGGTCTTCCCTGGCTGCCTGACCCTGCTGAGACCCCTGTCACCATCACAAACTGGTCTTCCCTGGCTGCCTGACCCTGCTGAGACCCCTGTCACCATCACAGACTGGTCTTCCCTGGCTGCCTGACCCTGCTGAGACCCCTGTCACCATCACAGACTGGTCTTCCCTGGCTGCCTGACCCTGCTGAGACCCCTGTCACCATCTGATCCTCATAAAATGAGGCATAATTACCTTGGTGTACATTATATTATCCAATAATAGAATCATTGGTTCAATAAGTGTAATTACCGTTCGTCCATGAACCCAGATTGTAGCTTTAAGATTAAACTGCTGTCCTGTAGCTACTGTAGGTCTAGCCATCAATTCAAGATGGAACATTTTGTATAATTCACTGATATTGTTAATATACGGCAGAATTCACCTGAGCTTCATAGACTGGTTATCCCTGGCTGTCTGACCCTGCTGGGACCCCTGTCACCTTCTGATCCTGCTTTGACACGATGAGCATAAGATCCTGCTAAGATCCTGATGATCTGATGAGCATAGTGTTGTGTACTGACTACACTAGAGGGCTGCATTCCTGCAGGATGCCTAAGGAGATCAGTGTGGTTGGAGGGAGTTGCCGGTCAGACAGACGACTTTGGGATGAAACATTTTTTTTTGTTCGTACAGATTATTTGGAAACATTCCTCTTTCTGCTTTGTATGCGTTAGCCTACCTATTGTATTAAAATCACACACTCAGAATTCACTGCTAGTTAGGCGTGAAAGTTCAAGTGCGCCTAGTATGTGCAGTCTCATTGAAATAGAGTAGGCTGCCTACATGGGTGGAGAATCACGTGGCAGTTAACTTGAGTATGAAATTAACCTAAGCATGATTAGACTGTAGTTTACTACAGTGTCTGTAAATAAATATTGATAATGATGATGAATATTGATAAAGAAGTGGAGGGCGCTCAACCAACGTGAGTTGAAGTGCAAAAAAAAAAAAGGTAATCAATGCTAATTGAAAAGGAAAAGGCACAACGTCTTTTCATTTTCAATGAGTTTTGAATACCCATTTATTTGTCTCTGCCTGCAAATACTCCTCCTTAAAAGTAGGCTATATCCTATAGGCCTATGCAAAATGTAGCAAGTGTCTCTGTCATCATTCCTTCTGCTTCCAGTTCAGTATCCTTACCTGCGAGATCAGGTGTGATTGTGGTCTCCATTAAATAGAGTAGGCTAATAGCCTATGCATGGGTGGAGAGGCATAGGGCAGTTATCTTTCCGAGGGAATATACTTCCTAAATAAGCCTTTGATATGGCTTATAGCCTAAATATTGATCACCCTTATTTCTCCGGCTGAAAATCTTCCCACTCCTAAAAGGTAGGCTATAAAAATAGCTCAAGAGAAAGTGCAAGTCTCTCCAACTCTGCTCTCTTCAAACTACATCTAGCATATTGGCTGATATAGCCCTGTATGGAAGGGCCATGTGGGAATCTCTGTTAATTTAACCTATTTCTTGAGTTATTTTTGTGCATTTGTTATTGCCTATAGGGTGCAACATTGCTAAGACCATGGCTGGCAAGTGAGCTGCATCACATACGCCTAAAATAACATTGCGTGACTGCCGGTGAGAGTTGCTGGGGGGGATCGGTCCCCCTAGACCTCTACTGTGCACCATGACAGTGAAGCCTGTAATGTTAGAGATGCTTATTATTTTGTCAGTGTGAAAAGTAGGGAATTAGCTAGGGAAACAGACAGATCGCTAATGTTACATTGCCATCCTGTCACGTCTGTTTGACTTCGCTGGTATACTAACCACCGGTCCTGGGATCTATCATTTCCGCACACCTGGCATCAATCATTACGCGCACCTGCACGTCATCATGAGGCACACTTGGACTCCATTACCTCACTTATTACCTCCCCTATATCTGGCACTCCCTTAGGTTCTTTCCCCAGTTAGTATTGTTCCTGTGTTTATGCGTAGACGCTACTGTTAAGTTGTCTCGTTCCATGTTTGTTGTTTTATTAAACGTTGCACCTGCTTCTCAACTCTCAGCATATTCGTTACACATACTGACTAATAAACTCACATTGCACTGAAAAAAATGTCAGAATCAAATCAAATCAAAGTGTATTTGTCACGTGCGCCAAATACAACAGGTGTAGACCTTACAGTGAAATGCTTACTTACAGGCTATAACCAATAGTGTGAAAAAAATGTATGTGTGTGTGTGTGTGTGTGCAGGTATGTAAAGAAATAAAACAACAGTAAAAATACATTTTAAAATAAGAGTAGCAAGGCTATATACAGACACCGGTTAGTCAGGCTTATTGAGGTTGTATGGACATGTAGGTATGGTTAAAGTGACTATGCATATATGATGAACAGAGAGTAGCAGCTGCGTAAAAGAGGGGTTGAGGGAGGGCACACAATGCAAATAGTCCGGGTAACTATTGGTTACCTGTTCAGAAGTCTTATGGCTTGGGGGTAAAAACTGTTGAGAAGCCCTTTTTGTCCTAGACTTGACACTCCGGTACCACTTGCCATGCGGTAGTAGAGAGAACAGTTTGTGGCTCGTGTACTTTTTTAGGGCCTTCCTCTGACACTGCCTGGTGTAGAGGTCCTGGATGGCAGGCAGCTTTGCCCCAGTGATGTGTTGAGCCGTACGCACTACCCTCTGAAGTGCCTTGCGGTCAGAGGCTGAGCAATTGCCGTACCAGGCAGTGATGCAACCGGTCAGGATGCTCTCGATGTTGCAGCTGTAGAACCTTTAGAGGATCTCAGGACCCATGCCAAATCTTTTTAGTTTTCTGAGGGGGAATAGGCTTTGTCGTGCCCTCTTCACGACTGTCTGGGTGTGTTTGGACCATTCTAGTTTGTTGTTGATGTGGACACCAAGGAATTTGAAGCTCTCAACCTGCTCCACTACAGCCCCGTCGATGAGAATGGGGACGTTCTCGGTGCTCCTTTTCCTGTAGTCCACAATCATCTCCTTATTCTTAGTTATGTTGAGGGATAGGTAGTTATTCTGGCACCACCCGGCCAGGCCTCTGACCTCCTCTCTATAGGCTGCCTCATCATTGTCGGTGATCAGGCCTACCACTGTTGTGTCATCTGCAAACTTAATGATGGTGTTGGACTTGTGCCTGTCCATGCAGTCGTTGGTGAACAAGGAGTACAAGAGGGGACTGAGTACGCACCCCTGGGGAGCTCTAGTGTTGAGGATCAGTGTGGCAGATGTGTTGCTACCTACCCACCACCTGGGGGCGACCCGTTGGGAAGTCCAGGATCCAGTTGCAGAGGGAGGTGTTTAGTCCCAGGTTCCTTAGCTTCGTGATGAGCTTTGAGGGTACTATGTTGTTGAATGCTGAGCTGTATTCAATGAATAGCATTCTCACATAGGTGTTCCTTTTGTCCAGGTGGGAAAGGACAGTGTGGAGTGCAATAGAGTTTGCATCATCTGTGGATCTGTTTGGGCGGTATGCAAATTGGAGTGGGTCTAGGGTTTCTGGGATAATGGTGTTGATGTGAGCCATTACCATTCTTTCAAAGCACTTCATGGCTACAGATGTGAGTGCTACGGGTCTGTAGTCATTTAAAATAAAATACAATTTTAGTTCTGACAATGCAGTAATAACCAACGAGTAATCTAACCTAACAATTTCACAACAACTACCTTATACACACAAGTGTAAAGGGATGAAGAATATGTACATAAAGATATATGAATGAGTGATGGAACAGAACGGCATAGGCAAGATGCAGTAGATGGTATATACAGTGCCTTGCGAAAGTATTCGGCCCCCTTGAACTTTGCGACCTTTTGCCACATTTCAGGCTTCAAACATAAAGATATAAAACTGTATTTTTTTGTGAAGAATCAACAACAAGTGGGACACAATCATGAAGTGGAACGACATTTATTGGATATTTCAAACTTTTTTAACAAATCAAAAACTGAAAAATTGGGCGTGCAAAATTATTCAGCCCCTTTACTTTCAGTGCAGCAAACTCTCTCCAGAAGTTCAGTGAGGATCTCTGAATGATCCAATGTTGACCTAAATGACTAATGATGATAAATACAATCCACCTGTGTGTAATCAAGTCTCCGTATAAATGCACCTGCACCGTGACAGTCTCAGAGGTCCGTTAAAAGCGCAGAGAGCATCATGAAGAACAAGGAACACACCAGGCAGGTCCGAGATACTGTTGTGTAGAAGTTTAAAGCCAGATTTGGATACAAAAAGATTTCCCAAGCTTTAAACATCCCAAGGAGCACTGTGCAAGCGAAAATATTGAAATGGAAGGAGTATCAGACCACTGCAAATCTACCAAGACCTGGCCGTCCCTCTAAACTTTCAGCTCATAGAAGGAGAAGACTGATCAGAGATGCAACCAAGAGGCCCATGATCACTCTGGATGAACTGCAGAGATCTACAGCTGAGGTGGGAGACTCTGTCCATAGGACAACAATCAGTCGTATATTGCACAAATCTGGCCTTTATGGAAGAGTGGCAAGAAGAAAGCCATTTCTTAAAGATATCCATAAAAAGTGTTGTTTAAAGTTTGCCACAAGCCACCTGGGAGACACACCGAACATGTGGAAGAAGGTGCTCTGGTCAGATGAAACCAAAATTGAACTTTTTGGCAACAATGCAAAACGTTATGTTTGGCGTAAAAGCAACACCGCTCATCACCCTGAACACACCATCCCCACTGTCAAACATGGTGGTGGCAGCATCATGGTTTGGGCCTGCTTTTCTTCAGCAGGGACAGGGAAGATGGCTAAAATTGATGGGAAGATGGATGGAGCCAAATACAGGACCATTCTGGAAGAAAACCTGATGGAGTCTGCAAAAGACCTGAGACTGGGACGGAGATTTGTCTTCCAACAAGACAATGATCCAAAACATAAAGCAAAATCTACAATGGAATGGTTCAAAAATAAACATATCCAGGTGTTAGAATGGCCAAGTCAAAGTCCAGACCTGAATCCAATCGAGAATCTGTGGAAAGAACTGAAAACTGCTGTTCACAAATGCTCTCCATCCAACCTCACTGAGCTCGAGCTGTTTTGCAAGGAAATGTGGCAAAAGGTCGCAAAGTTCAAGGGGGCCGAATACTTTCGCAAGGCACTGTACATGAATACAGTATATACATATAAGATGAGGGTATGGTATGTAAACATATAAAAGTGGCATTGTTTAATGTGGCTAGTGACACATGTATTACATAAAGATGGCAAGATGCAGTAGATGGTATAGAGTACAGTATATACATATGAGATGAGGAATGTAGGGTATGTAAACATTATATTAAGTGGCATTGTTTAAAGTGGAGTGACACATTTTATACAGGTTGCCTTTGTGTTCTTGGGCACAGGGTCTATGGTGGTCTGCTTGAAACATGTTGGTATTACAGACTCAATCAGGGACATGTTGAAAATGTCAGTGAAGACACCCGCTAGTTGGTCAGCACATGCCCGGAGCACACGTCCTGATAATCCGTCTGGCCTCACAGCCTTGTGTATGTTGACCTGTTTAAACGTCTTACTCACGTCGGCTACGGAGAGTGTGATCACAGTCGTCCGGAACAGCTGATGCTCTCATGCATGCCTCAGTGTTGCTCTTCTCAAAGCGAGCATAGAAGTGATTTAGCTCGTCTGGTAGGCTTGTGCCACTGGGCAGCTTGCGGCTGTGCTTCCCTCTGTAATAGTTTGCAAGCACTGCCACATCCGACGAGCATCGGAGCCGGTGTAGCATGATTCAATCTTAGCCCTGTATTGACGCTTTGCCTGTTTGATGGTTCGTCGCAGGGCATAGCAGGATTTCTTGTAAGCTTCCGGGTTAGAGTCCCACTTTTCTTTATATTTTACTTTTTTCAACATTGTAGAATAATAGTAAAGACATCAACAGTATGAAATAACTCATACGGAATCATGTAGTAACCCAAAAAGTGTTCATCAAAATATATTTTAGATTCTTAAAAGTAGCCACCCTTTGACCTTGACAGCTTTGCACACATTCTCTCAATAAGCTTTTTGAGGAATGCTTTTCCAACAGCCTTGAAAGAGTTCCCACATATGCTGAGCACTGGTTGGCTGCTTTTCCTCAAATTTGGAGTCATCAGACCAAAGGACCGATTTCCACCGGTCTAATGTCAATTGCTTCTGTTTCTTGGCCTAAGCAAGTCTCTTCTTCTTATTGGTGTCCTTTAGTGTTTTTTTGTTGTTGTTGCAGCAATTCGACCATGAAAGCCTGATTCACGCAGTCTCCTCTGAAGTTGACGTTGAGATGTGTCTGTTACTTGAACTCTGAAGCATTTGGGCTGCAATTTCTGAGGCTGGTAACTCTAATGAACTTATCCTCTGCATCAGAGGTAACTCTGGGTCTTCCATTCCTGTGGTGGTCCTTATGAGAGCCAGTTTCATCATAGCAGTTGATGGTTTTTGCGACTGCACTTGAAGAAACTTTCAAGGTTCTGGAAATTTTCCGCATTGACTGACCTTCATGTCTTAAAGTAATGATGGACTGTCGTTTCTCTTTGCTTATTTGAGCTGTTCTTGCCATAGACTTGGTCTTTTACCAAATAGGGCTATATTCTGTATACCACCCCAACCTTGTCATAACACAACTCAAAAGCATTAAGAAGGAAAGAAATTCCACAAATTAACTTTTAACAAGGCACACCTGCTAATTTAAATGCATTCCAGGTGACTTCCTTATGAAACTGGTTGAGAGAATGCCAAGAGTGTGCAAAGCTGTCATCAAGGCAAAGAGTGGCTACTTTGAAGAGTCTGAAATATAACATATATTTTGATTTGTTTAACACTTTTTGGGTTACTACATGATTCCATATGTGTTATTTCATAGTGTTGATGACTTCACTATTATTCTACAGTGTAGAAAGTAGTAAAAAATAAATGAAAACCCTGGAATTGGTAGGGGTCATTTGACTTGTACTGTATGTTCATCCCAACTGAGTAATGCTGGAGCTTTGCCATGTTTTAAATACTCCACGTTCACTACAGTACATTCAACTCCCAATTAGGCCAGACCTTCTTCATCACCTAACAAGCAGTACAGCCAAGGGTTTGACTAACAAACACAAATTCTGTAGCCCGGAGAACCTACATAACTAAGGCACTACACTCAGAGGAATTCTTGGAACTGGGAGGAATGTCCCACGAGGCCCAGCTCGTAGGTACAGTTATTTATTCACCGAAATGCCCTCATCGTTGCTTCTCTTTGTGAGGAAGACATTCACTGTAGTCTATGAATGAATGTGCTATTTGCAGGCCTACGCAACTGGATATTGTTTTTCAGTCATTGGATGCCAATAACAAATGGAAGTTATAGTGTCTCGAGGGTCCATAATGTACAAAGGAATGCTGCTACAAACGGCAATACCTTAAATGGATCAATAATGTTTTCTCTGACACTGTCGATTGAGATGCGTTGTAACTGTCAGCCACACTGACCTCCACAACAAACTCTTGGAATCCCTGTTGAAATCTTAATGTGAACCCATTTAGGTGGAAAGATAGTCCTTCTATCCGAGCACTTGGCAGGACTCCCAGTTGATGTAACTGGAAAATAAGTAGCCTTGGTGTTTGTTTCCCAGCTCCCATCATATTTCCTAAGACATTGTTCTCGTCTTCCTGTTGAAGTCAAAGGTCGTGGGCATTAAACACTGCTGTCTATCTTGTTGACTTATTGGGGATAGTGAGAAGATCAAGTGTAATATCATTTCAATGTTTCTCAGTGTATGTATGGCAGGGAGAGAGTCCTTTATATCCCGGGTATTTACTCGCTGCTATCCCACGAGCAACAGGATAGGACAACATTTGAAGGCACTGAAAGCCATACGACGACGAGGAACAGTCAGAAAATACATTTTCTGCAGAGTAAAGATGCGTTATCTGGCGTTTTGTGGTAAGTAACCGGTTCTAGTCTCAAGGTGTAACCTTAGCTTCCGGACCATTTTGTTTACCTCAAATCCTCCACCTTTTTATCCCAGCAGGTGAAGAGGAGCCTCACTGATCTCCCCTTCATTAAATCAAAACATTTCCTTTCGGTGCTAAGAAACGCCCCACTAAAAACATCTCCATTGATGTGCGACCCGTCCGTCGCCCTGCCCTGTATGAGGCAGTGGTTTGTGGGTAATGATAGGGTGGCGCAAGTCGAGGACAGCTGGAGACAAACAATCTGCTAACTGTGTGAGAGGTACTTGTGTGTGTGTGTGTGTGTGTGGGGGGGGGCTTCTGAAAACAGTACCACAGAGAAGGGGGTCATCTTTTTCACAGCAGACCTTTGTCTGTCCTTAACAATTAGCCTCTTCAGTGTGCTGAAATGTCCAACGTGTGTTTGCGTAGATGTGTGTGTGTGTGTGTTTGTATGTGTGGAAGGGTGGTGTGTATGGAAGGGTGTTGAGAGAACCAGGGGTATAGAAAAGCTAACATAAGCCCCAGACATGATAAATCCTTGGTCAGACTACTGTCTTCCATCATAGACAAATAGGACCCCAGGGTAAAGTACCAACAAGTGACTTTTCAAATAAAGTGGGGGAAAACGTTACTTTACGACACATGAGGAAATGTACAACCCAAGTTATGTTTTTAAGCCAGCTACGTTCATTTCTTAGTTCTTGAGATTTATTCAATCAGGCAACTTAAAATGTGAAATGTTTAGAGTGGAGAGAATATTCATGTCTTTGTTGACAGGTAAAGCCGGCAAATAAATTATTCAGATGAATGGTTTTGATTGCAATTAATCCCCAGCCCATCTGACATACTCCTGCTGTGAGTCATCTAAATTTGTCCTTGTCAATAGGGTCCAGAGAGAACTCTGTTTTTTTTCTTCACGAAAATGTATATGTGTGATGAATGTAATGGGAAATACAGTTTGTCAATATATTTAGTGTCCCAAAGCTGAGGGGGTATCCTGTTCTAAGTAGCATCTGTCTGCAAATTACACACATGCACGCGTGTGCACACACACACACACACACACAACAGACACACACACACACTTGCCATCTTGTCAGCCCCACCCGATCCATCTTTCATGTCCAACCTTGCCCCTTGCTAACTCAAAAATAGAAAAAGATTCCCGGTGTTATCATTCCATAGACATCCCCTCACACAGCACTGGTGTGTTGTATATACTGTATCTGTATCACACAACACCAGTGTGGTGTGTATATATCTGTATCACACAACACCTGTGTGGTGTATATATCTGTATCACACAACACCAGTATCTAATACATTCTATTAGAAGGAGCCATGGGTGAAACATGTAGCCATCTGCAGCAGCCACATCTAAGCAGACATCCCCTTCCATGCATATTAAAAGTGAAAAATGGTTACGCTGGCTCATCAGTTGGTTTGGGACAATCCACTATCAGTGGGTGCAGTGGCATGATGACACAGCCATGAGATAGCACCGCATACCTTGTAACTCGTCGCTGGAAACTAGGCAAATGAAAGGAGCTGGAAACTCGAGCTGACCGTGCAAACCGGGCCGACCCAGAAGGTTTTTTGCTTAGCAGGGCAACCTTACAGGCACTGAGGCACTCAATCCAGTGTATCCACGGTCGACCATGGCAGGATCGCTATGCCTGCTTCCTTTATAGGTCGAGGGAACCAGACCTTTACTTTCCTTTCTGACAATCCTTCCACTCAGAAAACACAGTAGTGGCATAGCTAGACCACATAAACACGGAACAACTCAGAGTTGAAAGCTCGTTTCGATGGAAAGTTTGGGGTTCATTGGCCCTAAACAGTGCATGAAAATAATGGGTTAGCTAACATATTCTTGTCCAGAGATGTTGATTATTATAATGAACTGATATGCTGTTTCTTGATTCTTGATTTTTAAGTGGGAAAACAGTCAAATGTCGAGACAAGAAAAACTTCAAGGCAATACTTTGTGTACATAAAAGGCAGTTCAGATGTTATCCTTTTCTAAATACTTAGAGTATGTCTTGCGTACGGTATCTATGAAAACAAAATAATTTCACAAAGATGCAGTGAATTTGATGGCCACATACAGTATGCAGTATAGATGTGAATTAATGTGTGGCTGTGCTGGCTGTGCTGGCTGTGCTGGCTGTGCTGTCTCTTATCCCTAGTGACACACAGTGGCAGTTGTTGAAGAGGGACAGCAGCTGGTGGCACAGTGGGATGGGGGAGGGGGTGTTGACGGGAGGGGGTGATGAGAGAGGGAAGTAGAGAGGGGTGTCAGAGGGTCGGCAGGGTGTCGAGACTCCTTGATGTGAGACTCCCTTTTTTCCACTTGAATGTTCAGACTTTCCAACGCTCTCTATATGGACCATGGAGGTAAAATAAAAACCAATGAAGTATAATAAGAACCAATGAAGTATAATAAGAACCAATGAGGTATAATAAGAACCAATGAGGTATAATAAGAACCAATGAGGTATAATAAGAACCAATGAGGTATAATAAGAACCACTGACGTATAGCTCTGGACTCTGACCCCTCATTCAATGGACAGACACTCCCAGATAAGGAGTTCCTTTCGTTTGCTGAAAAACTCTCAAGCTGGGCATAAACTGGTTGAATCAATGTTGTTTGAACATAATTTCAAACAAATTCAATCAATTCAATATGATGACGTTGAATCAACATGGAAACTGATTGGGTTGAAGTCATCAATGTAAAGGAATGTTTTTTTCCTTTTCACATTTTTTTTTCACCTAAATCCAATAACATCAACTCAATCAAATGAAAATCAAAACTAGACGTTGCAATGACGTCTGTGTCGAGTGGGTATGTGAATTCATGAAAATGTGAATTCATTGAAAATGGTAACAACAGTGTTTGAAGACTTTTCAACACTAAACAGAAGAAGCCTACTTGTATGCTGACAAAACAATTAGCAATTACAGTACAATGTTTATTTAAAAGCGAAAAAAGACGTAAATTGCAAAGTAGTTACTCTTCTCTCACCTTCACATTGTTTTTATCTGAAGTACTTTTTTTATAAACAAATGAAACTGTTTGCTTGGACTTTCATCAGCTCCCTGTCAAGCCTCTGCATTCTACTGTTATTCTAACTGATTGATCTCTTGTTGGAGGGACCCTATCTTGTGATTTGTTAGGGTCCTAGTGAGTTCAAAGTTTCACCTGTCCTTACAAATCCCCAGACTTTAACCTCCAAGCTCAGGGATAGGAAAGTTACTCCTTAGTCCTTATGACTTTAATGTACTTGCCACCCACCAAACGCAGAGTTCCAGTTTCTAACAGACCAATGTAAACAAGCCAAGCAGGATTTCCATTGTCATAGGATGACATCTCTGATTGCACAGTGCTTTAAAAGAGTCTAGATTTCAGGGCTTGTTTTTCTTTTTAATGCTTTACTAGCTATACAATGCTCTACATGGTAAAAACAAACACTGCAAGCAGAATCAGGTTTTACCTCACACATTTGTAGCCTACATTTTCCTGTCAAAGTTCATTCTGTCATCCAATGATTGACCAACATGAGGTTCAATGAAAGAAAATATGTCAGGATTCAGGACCACAAAACCTGTACTTGGAATTTGGAATTTCTTATAATAAGCATTTTTTAAAATGCATTCTGCTATGTTTAATTTCCTGTTTGATTAACGGAACAGTTTGTTTGAGCGCGCTCAGTATCATATTTGCTTACGATCTGTCTGTGTGTCTAAAGTGGAATTATTCACTGTTTCGGTAAACACGGTCATGCATTTATCAGAAATCTTCCACACACGCACATCTTCCTCAAAATCAATAGCCAGAAGGTCAATGGAATATTTCTGCTTACAGCTATACTTAAGTACTCAACAACAATGTGACACATGTACAATTTCTTCCAATACTCTCATATGGTGGCCAATGCTGGCCATGTCTTTCAGATAATCAGTATCGGAAAATGCTATGTTTTTTCACTGACAGAAATATGTCCACATTGCAGAGTGATTTGCTTTCCCTAACCTGAGCAATGGCAGCTCAGCTCATGTCTCAACAACCTACTATTTTCAGAGACGATGGCAGCTCTATTTATCACTGTCTACCTCTATCACTTCAGGCATGGTTCTCCTTGTTATGTTAGAAAACTACTCTAATACGAATGCTGAGTGTTTACTTTGATGGGAGAGGGATTTTCCATGTCTGTGCTGTGGTCACAGTTGCGTCATCCGGGTTTGTGTTTGGATATTATTCTTATTCATCTGCCATTCTGTAATAGTTTCATCCCCATCCAACTTTTTACTCAGTTTCTCAGAGTAGAAGTGATTATGAGCCACATTGTCAAGTACATCCTAAATTGGATGTGTCTGTCAAATAGGCTTATGTTTCTGTTTCTTGTCTAGCAAACACTGTCTTGTCTGAGCATCCCAATCATTTAACCTATCATGACCAGAGACACTCATTGCATGGATTATCTAAAATAATAAAAACAGGATTGTGTGCTTGATCTTTTATTACAAGAACTGACTACAAGAACAAATAAAATGTGTTAGCTCAGTTGGCTCAGTGTTGACACACATCCTGTGATCTGTCTGATGAACAATATATGATGGCGCTCTCTCTCTTGGTAACACTTCACTAGCCAGAAATTACTGTCAATCCACCCGACACATATTATCCTTACAGCTACAATTACGGCTATACGCTAGGTAATACTAGGACAGAAGTGGTACTGTGCCACAGTCTACAAGGTGGTGTATGAGCGAAACCCTTGAGTTTTTTTTTACATGACACCCCTGTTATTGTGAATCAGGGTCCTGTTCAATTAGGGAGAAAACGGTTTGAAAGGGTAAGACACTACCTGAACCTGACCAATAAGAACACAGTTTTTTGTTTTCTGTTGTAACATCTTTTGCCACGGCGTGACTTACTGAACACATGTGGGGGTGTAGATGATGTAGGGGTGTAGATTAGGGGGGGGGAATCATTTCCACCTTTTCTACCATGACTCATGCTGTGGTATCAAGAGATAGGGCAGTGTTCTCACAACATGTTAGGAAAGGAGCAGCTCCTTATTGTGTGGCATAGTCTGTTAAATGTTGTACATTGTGCTGAAAGACCATTATTTTACATTCCAAGATGGTTAGATTAAGATTGAAGAAGCTGAAGATTTCACTTGTCTACAGTGCAGTGGTCTTACAATTGGCAAAGCCTCCTGGAGAGGATTGTTTGGTATGCAGAGTTGCTTTTGGCATGGAAAGTGAGGAGCAACATCCTCTGTGGAGAGACAAGGATACTCTCCACAGTCCAACCAGCACAGAGAGGACCTTTAAACATTTATTTTCCACTGGTCTGCTTGCTCTTTGAACGATTTGAATACAAGACAAAACAAATGAATTCTAAAAGTTAAACAAGCGCAGGGTATTTTGTTTAATTTGAAAACACCATTGTGAAAGTATAGTGTAGTTATGATTATGATAGTCAAAGTTTATTTTAATGTTCATTTATAGGCTTGTTCAATAAGTAAGTTGAGTGCTATTATCACATCTATCCCCCAGTTCACCTCTGTAGAATACATTAGTAATTTAACATGGGCAGATATCTGATCAAGCTCTTAATTGGATAGACTGAGATCACTGGAACAGGTTTGAAAGGAGCACTGACACTAAAATGAGATTCACAATGTTTGTTTCCTGTAAAACTACAGAGAAAGGCCCCCATTGGTTTTGTTAGTCTCACTCAGATGTCATATTAACATGGCATAAGTAATGGCAAAATGTGTAGAATTACAGGAAATTAAGTTTAAAACTTTTACATTTTGTCTTACAATTGAAACCAGTTTTAAAAGCGGGAAAGTGAAAATTCGAGAGTTCGGGACTATGAGGTTATTTTTTGTCAAAATGTAGTTGACATAGCCTTGTTCTGTTCAATGTTCTCTACCTATATGGTACTCTAAATACCCCAATTCATGTTAAGTTTAAAAGAATACAAGATTAAAATTGATGTCACCATTCAAACCAATGAAGGTTCGGAAATTTAAAGCTAAATATCTCAATCATCTTTTTGCAGATAGGACTATAAGGTTCTGTCACGATCGTCATAGTGAGGAGACCAAAGCGCAGCATGGTGTGAATACATACTTTTAATGAATGATGAAAAAAACACAAAGTACACTAAACAAACGTGACCACTATCAACACTAGGGTGCAACATCACATAGACAATAACCCACCAACCACAATACAAAACAGGCTACCTAAATATGGTTCCCAATCAGAGACAACGACAAACACCTGCCACTGATTGAGAACCATATCAGGCCAAAACACATAGAAACAGACTAACTAGACATGCAACATAGAATGCCCACTCATATCACACCCTGACCAAACAAAACATAGAAACAAACAACGCAAATAATGGTCAGAGTGTGACAAGTCCCAAGCTCTCAAACTGATACCTAGTCAGTTGTACAACTGAATGGATTCAACTGAAATGTGTCTTCCACATTTAACCCAACACCTCTGAATCAGAGAGGTGCGGGGGTCTGCCTTAAATCGACTTCCACGTCATCGGCGCCCAGGGATCAGTTGGTTAACTGGCTTGCTCAGGGGCAGAACGATAGATTTTTACCTTGTCAGATCTGGGATTCGATCCAGCAACCTTTCAGTTACTGGCCCAACGCTCTTACCCGCCAGAAATGGATTGTGTCAGTCAGAGGCTATTAAAGCTATGGCAGCATTGGCAGATGCCCAACAGCATAACTAGTCTGACCTACTTTTGTCACCTAGAAAATGTAAGGCAATTCTTGTCCCAAAGCAATAGCACGGTCATAAAGGCACCAGAAACACTCATGGACCATTTAACATCCTCACAGGCTAGGCTGTTTTTGCTGGCCCACTAAATCTTAGCGGCAAGGTAATATTTGGCTGTCAGTCTAATGTTTCAGGTTGAATGAACATGTTTCTGGGGCACTTGTTTTGAATGTTTGAGGAACAATAGTTTTTGAGGAAAGAATTCCTGACAATCATATGAACAGCAAACAATGCATTGTTTTCTGTGTTGTATTTTCTATCAATACTCAAAGAAATCATTTATAGTTTACCTCATGATTTGATGGATAGATGTTTTTAAACCCATGTTTTTCAAGGAAAAAGGCACTGACTTCATTCTCCACATATACTGTACAATCTGAAGAATTAATTTGTTAACGATTTTAAAAGTAATTTTAACAAGCACATACAAAGGAAAACAATCCCCTTTTTATTGAAATACCATTTCAAATTGAGTCGATTACTCAATATATGGTGTAAAATGTCAGTGTTCAGTGTTTATTTTTTATTGTTTTGTGTATGTCTCGTGTCTTCACGTTTGGTGTTTGCTTGGTTGATCACCAAAGACCTTTCATCTCTGATTGGACAGCCACACCAGTGGAGGCTGGTAGAGGGGAAATTAGGAGGACGGGATCATTTTAATGGATCGATTGGAATAAAATGGAATTAAACAAACACATGCAAATAAAAGTTAATAAATTATCGTTATGCTGCCTGTAACAATAAGGGCCTGTATTTGAATTGACGCAAACCACCTTCAGACGAGTATCATGGTGAATATTACCAGTGTACCAAGTGCCATCTGCTGGTGATCAGTCATGCTTAGTAGGCTTTCTAACACTGGGTTGTCCACCATTGGTTATCCATGATCTTGTCATAGTGAAATAGGTGTTACAGGTTTTGTGAAATAAAGGTTTTGTTTTTGTTTATTATATACAGTATTCATTATTTGACACATTCTTTTTCAGATTGTATATGAAGTAAGCTTGTTGTCATGATCAGATCCTCTAATTATGCATCATCTGTTGCAAAATTATTTGTTTAAATCCCAAGATTCCATTGAAATGAATTATTAAAACGAATTATACTTCTTGTGTTGTCATTTGCTTGCATTCATCAACCTTTTGTTGTCGAGTGGCACAGCGGTCTAAGGCACTGCATCTCAGTGCTAGAGGTGTCACTACAGACCCTCATTCGATTCCAGGCTGTATCACAACCAGCCGTGATTGGAAGTCCCATAGGGCGGCGCACAATTGGCCCAGCGTCGGGTTAGGGTTCAGCCGGGGTAGGCTGTCATTGTAAATAAGAATTTGTTCTTAACTGACTTGCTGAGTTAAATAAAGGTTAAATAAATAAATACTGTAAGCACAGCCATGATCTTTCTCCCGTCTGAGCAAGCTATCAACCAGAGCAGAGACATGCATCTCATACAGCATAATTATTCTGCTAAGAGTGTTATTGGCGCACCAACCAGTGGTCAAAAGGGGTTCCAGCAGTGCTAGTCACTTGCCAGGCCTCTAGGCCCTCCTGTATGTCATTTTACAAGATTCCCAGAGGACATATTTCACTTGATATTTTTATAGTCCCCAGACACAGGTAGGCTCGAGACATGTGCAGAAGGTCAAATGTTTTTTGTCACTGTTGCTTTAGTAGTCCATTGTTGGCTTTTCTCTTTGAAAAGAGTTGAAGTCATCGTGCTTCGAAGGACAGGGAAAGTGATCTCTGTAGCATAAGACCAGGAAGTATGTATTGTGAGTATTAAGGATGCCAGACATACATTTCATAGGGGGTAATCATGCTGTTGGCGACATGCCTCGCCTTTTACTCAAGGTCAAGGAAAACATATTTGTCGAGGTACAGTACCAGTCAACAGTTTGGACACAACTACTCATTCACATTTTTTCTGTATTTGACTATTTTCTGCATTGTAGAATAATAGTGAAGACATCAAAACTATGAAATAACACATATGGAATCATGTAGTCCAAAAACACATCCAAAAACGTGTGAAACAATTTCTTCAAAGTAGCCACCCTTTGCCTTAATGACAGCTTTGCACACTCTTGAATGAGTAGGTGTATCCAAACTGTTGACTGGTGCTGTATATTACAAAAATATTTTTTACAATAACATTAAGAAATGTTTACCCCATATACACATACATTATTTTCATGTGTTTTCCTATCTGCCAGGATCACATACTTATATTTAAACCAAGGATCATTATTGCTAACTGCTGTGTATTGCTGAAGTGGCTTCACTATTTCATACAATGTGTCCCTGTCACTATCACAGTTGTTTTGGTTGGTGTTTATATGTCTGTAGCGTACATGGAGCACAGTAGTGAATGCAACAGAATTAGCATGACAGATGAGTGAAGAAAAAACAAGTAGGTTTATTGTCACATCTCTCTCTTTCTCGCGCTCTTTCTCACTCTTTCTCTCATTCTCTCTTTCTCTCTCTTACACACACACACACACACACACTACACACACACACACACTACACACACACACACACACACACACACACACGCAATAAACACACACTCCATCTATTGTATATTGTCACCTAGTACAGAGAAGGCAAAATCACGTTTGACAGAGCAAAGGGCGTCAATCTGCAATCTCTTGGCGGAGAACAAACAGTGTGTGTTTTGAGAACAAACAGAGTGTGTTTTGAGCTGACAGACAGTGACAGAGAACCCAACACTCTACCTTCATTGCATTGACACTTTAACAAAGGGACCCAGGTGTATAGTTTGCGGAGGCTTGTGCTTGAGGTAATTAAATTCAATGACCAAAAAGAAATTAGAGACATGACAGGTGATGAAAATACACTCCTATTTGACTGGTAAGGATCCACAGCAGGGGATGAAAGTGCTGTTGTTACTATGCAATACGATACTATAAAATACAATAACATACAGAGCACCATGACAACATGTTACTCCAGGCAGTTCGCCTGAAAATGAGACATCTGAACAGGTAAAAAAAACATCTGAAAACTTCCGTAGGCCTACATGTTCTGTGTTTGGCGCCAAATGAGGGTATAGCAATGGTGGAATGTCCGGCGTGATGTTCCACAACTCTCCCCAGTCAAAAGCAATATCAAAAGCATGATGAAATCAATGCTGTTTATTTCAAACTAAATCAATCAGACAGGAATGGTGGCATTTTCAGTACCTTATCATAACGTTAAAAAAACATACTGGTCACATTTAACTTACATTGTAGAACGTCCCAATAGCTTCCGTAACTAGTCACATTTGTTTATAAAGAATAATTTCAGGAACATTCATATTCACATTGCCTCTAGTAGCATAGGCCTACAGATGCATATTCAATCATTCATTTATGTGAATGGTTCAAATTTGAGTGGGCATTGGGCACAAGGGCAGATGTTGTCGCTCAACTCTCCCCAATTACACGTCTTCATTGCTCTATTACAGGCGGCTGATGAACCATCAAAAGGACTTGAGGAACAGACGGCACCGATTCTAAGCAGGCGCGGGATATGTCATTGATTGTGATGGATGAGGCCGGAGCATCATAATATTATGTAACCGATATCTCTTGTTGCTCATTTAGATCTAAAAGCCTGGTGCGGAGCCAGAGAGCATCCAATCGAATTTTTCTAAAACATTTGAGAATGTTTCATGTGAAGTACATCACAGTCCACAGTCCATCGACCGAAAGAGAATCTGAAGGCTCAATTCAATCAGTTCATCATTACAGTACATGAAAACGTTTTTCTGTTTACTCTCTTCACAGATAGATGCTTCCCTGTTTCCAATTTGTAAACATTAACATAATGCACAACCATTGCTATTGCAGGTACTAATGAATTCCATCCTTAGTCTCCGTGCAGTGTCTATGAAGTCATGGAAACAGGTAGACATCGCTGTAGCCAAATATCCAACAGTCTTTCCCCTGAGAGGTTGGAGGTAGAAGAGCCTGGTGACAACTTAAGCCCTTCATAAGGGATATTGTGTACACGCTCTATGCAACCTGTCTATGAGATTGGGATGTTTACCAGCACAGGAAAGTGCAGGTCCTGTATCCACAAAGCGTCTCAGAGGATCGCTGATCTAGCATCACTTTTTACTTTTACATCATAATGAATAAGGCTGTATGGACAGATCCTAGATCAGCAGTCCTACTCTTAGATGTTTTGTGGATACAGGCCTAGGGCTCAGACCTAGAGTTCCAAGTAAATGTAACTGCACCAAACACAAAACCCTTCCTCAAATAAGCTAGGCCTAAGGCTGCCATAGCCGAGCCAGTCTCTCCCTACGGACTGGACACTTCCTCTAACCGCCATCTGTCTCCTTCAAGCCTCCCTGAACATCTTTTAAGTTTCCATTTTGTTGCAGCCTGTCTGGGGGGAATCCTCGACATGTATCTATTCCTTTTATCCATTACTAGTGTGAACTGTACTGAGTTGGGCTGTGTCAAAACCCTTGGGAAAACAACATCCTTATGGAATGCTTGGTTCTTTGAGAGGAGTGGATCGAATGTTTGTTGTATGTAGATACTGCAATCGATGTGTATCGTTTAGGTCAGTCGTCCGATATTCTGACCTATACAAGATAAGAAGACTTGTTGATCTCCAAGCCTAATGTTGCTTGGCAGTAGTTGTTTGGTCTAGGGTTGAACACCACTATGTGTCTGTTCAATGATAAGCAAGGCCAAGTGGGCTGAGTGGGCTGCTTTTCTCCATAAACCCCAGAGGGAGCATGGCCTTACTCACCCCTGACATTGGAGACGATTTGCGATGAGTATGGTGCAAAATGTATGTTTAGTGGATTTCACTGGGCTTTGTACTCATCCCTCAAGTGAGCTCAAGAGAGGACAAACTGCCTTAAATCTATCCAACGGTGTTGACTAGGGAACTCCAATATATGATCTGGATTTCTCTCATTTGAAATATTCCTGGAACTCTGGTTGAAGATGAGGCAACGATGTGATCAGCAGGGGGGTATGAAAGAGTTAACATAAAACATATAATGAGCCTACTAGAATAGACATTGCTGTATCCTGTGGGTCTCTTCTAGTAATAATATTTGTATGGTTATATCAACCCCACTGGAAGGAAAGGAAAAGGCCTGACATAAGAGCTCCAGTGGCCTAAGATTGGACTTAATTGGAACAGTCAATCATTTGATAGAAAATGATGATGTGTGTGTTGTTCAGATTGGCAGTGACGATGCAGAACCAGAAGCTGCGATAGAGAATTACATAAGACACATGTCCAATTTCATTATTTATCTCATTTACTTTAATGTGATATTTTATTCAGGCTTCTACATTGCTGCAGCCAATATCATCAGGGCAACACTTCCTTTAGGAACAGAACAACAATGAGACCGATATTAATTTCTTAAACTACCTGGCAGAAATACATCAGGGAGGTTGTTTGGGTATTTGTAAAGGGCTAGAAAAAGCACACAAAATTGATTCATACTAACTGCATTAGTCTTAGTATGCAGGTGAATGATCTTATAATATATTTAGTTGACATTATGTTACATACTGTAACAGGGATCTGTCTATGCACAGGTCATCATGTGGAAATGTGTTGTTTTAACATGGAAATAAGGTTGATTCAAGTCATTCCTTCACTTAGAAAAAAGGGGGGCTACCTAGTTCTTCGGCTGTCCCTTAGGGTTCTTTGAGGGTTTTTCATTTGATGAAAAAGTGGAACAATCCAAAATGTTTTACCTGAAACAACAACAACAAAAAATGTTTCTGGGTATGAGCTCATTCTTTCTACCTTTCTTCCTGTCTCCTTCTATCTTTGTTTCCAGGAATAGATTCCATCTTCCAAATTTGAATTGGGAAAAAAGAGGAAGCTAAAGAGAAAGCTGGATTTAAATTTGAGTCATATGAATTCCTCACCATTTTACTGGAAACATAGGGGAATTGAGTCCATTATAATTAACTTAATTCCCCTATGTTTCCAGTAAAATTGTGAGGAATTTCTATGACTCAAATTTAAATCTGGCTTTCTCTTTAGCTTCCTCTTTTTTTCCAATTCTAATTTGGAAGATGGAATGGGTCTGTCTTAAGAGGGTGTGAACAATGCTGAGTGGGTGTAGACAAAGGAGAGCTCTCCAGTAGGTACCAAAACATTCAAAGGCCCTTTTCTCAAAAGTGAGTTTACAAGTTTTTCAACTTTCAAAGCACAATTACTTTCCATTGTTCCTCGAAAATGCAGTGTATGATATACCATTTTGTAGCTCTGAGTCTCTACTTTTATCCAATGTAAAAAAACAATTAAAAATGTTGCTACATAAAATCGATTTGAGTCATATATTCTAACTCTGGTGTCTATTCTAACTCTGGTGTCTAGTCTATTCTAACTCTGGTGTCTATTCTAACTCTGGTGTCTAGTCTATTATAACTCTGGTGTCTATTCTAACTCTGGTGTCTAGTCTATTCTAACTCTGGTGTCTAGTCTATTCTAACTCTGGTGTCTATTCTAACTCTGGTGTCTATTATATTCTAACTCTGGTGTCTATTCTAACTCTGGTGTCTATTATATTCTAACTCTGCTGTTTATTCTATTCTAACTCTGGTGTCTATTCTATTATAACTCTGGTGTCTATTCTCTTTGAACCCTGGTGTCTATTCTATTCTAACTCTGGTGTCTATTCTATTGTAACTCTGGTGTAACATGGGATATAGGCCACTCTAGTAATAGAGATGTGTGTCAAAATGTGTTAAATTTCATGATTGCATGTAATTCAATTACATTACATTGTCAATTGAATTGACCCCATAACACCGTTTTTATAGATTAGCACATACAGTATGCATCATATTGGCTATACAATCATATTATATGACATAGGCTACATTTCATTTAACTTTCTATCAATAAAACTGTTATAAAATCAAACACAGCTGCATTAGATTATTTTAATAACAGCACAGTAAGTAGCCTACACAAACTTGAAAATAGGTCATTTGATGAAGGTGACTTGATAAGGAAAGGTCAACTGCTTAGTCTTTTAATATTTTCTTGGATAATTATATTTACAGTAAGAAAGTATGTACATTTTATACAATCCCCTTTACTCTTTTTTTGTCTTGTACCTTTTAAAAATATATCCATATATCGTGTTCCCTGCCACGATATTTCACACCTGTTCGATCACAATCTAATATTTCGTTTTGACTCTTCCAGTAGAGGGCTGTTCGAGAGCATGCGCACAACCGCAGCAAGAGAACATTATTCCTCCTGTCACCAGTGCCTGTCACAACATTGAGGGGCAAAACGACAGCAGTGTGGGTAAGGACTTCAACATTTCATACAACTGCACTTTGTTTTTAAAAGATGATCAAGCACACACTATAAGGGTGCTCCAATATGTGGAACGAAAACAATTCGAACGGCGTGTCGGGTTTTGCCATCGTGTTCAGATGCGTTGATGACAATCCTCGCTCTAATCTCTCATGTTTTCTCCTGTTAAACTAGCGAACATATAAAATGCCCCTTCCCTCAACTACTGACCCACTAAATGAAGTAAAATAACTGTCTATGTATTCGTCAATTTGTTGCTGTAACGTTTTCCAAACATGTGACACGATAGTGTAGGCTAAACAATGCGCAGCAAGGCAGTCAAGCTAAGTGAAACTATAATTTTTCTCGGAAATGTTTCGTCTTAACCTTGCACGTTAGGATTTTTGGTAGGTAACAATGTGTCATCGTGATGAGAGTTACAACTGTCTGTGTGCGAGGAGACTAGTTACAATTGTAACAAGTTATTAATGAAGCTTTGCTACGTTGTTTTTATTTCCTTGACTTCAGGGCTATCTTCTCATCCAGGTTGTTTTCTAGTTGGGTGGAGTGTCAGTTTTATATAGTTGTTTGGCCCTGATATTTAAATTACCTCTACATTTTGTTGAACAACATCTACATTTTCTGCTTATTTGAACCAACCAGGTTTAAGGTTTGTCATGTTTTGTTTGTAAAACCTTGGGCCTAAATGTCAACTTGTCAAGTGTTTTTTTCAATTACACTGTAACATCAACCCATTGTTTGTTTAATTCCTGCAATTTATCCAGAAAGTGCATATAAAAGAATAGCTCATTCCCGAGATTAAGGTTAGTTTCCTTATTCTAACAATAATGATTTTCATTCAACCCAACTAATAATTGTCAACCCCTTATCCTATTCAATGCACTCTTATAATTTTACCTGAAGAAAACTGAAGAAAAAATAGGTACATTGGGAATGATATACTCCGGTTGAGTTAAGAATGATGTAAGCGCTTATTTTTTAAAATGTCATGCATAAAAATGTTACCACAGGCAAACAAACAGTCACTAAAGTATCCAAATGAGAATAGATAGGCCTAAAAACATAGCAGTAGACACCCCGATTTATGTTTTGTTGCTTTTTCAAATATTGTTTTAACTTTAGTTCTCTAGTCATTCAGTTATTATTACTCACTAAAACACTACTCATTAGTGTATTTAAGGAATAACCTCTGTTTGCTGTAATTTCTGAGAGAATAAACCATTCCCACTGGGAACAGAAGTCAACTTCATTTCAATGAAATGACGTAGAAACAATTTTGATTCAACCAGTGTGTGCCCAGTGGGTTATGTCAAGTTTATACTATAGCATCACAACGCCATTCCTATACAATATTTCATCATTTACATTCACTTTGAAGGAGAGTGATTTTGTGTCTTGCTGAGTGATTGTCAGAAAGACACATCAAAGGATAGATCGTTGTGGTGTTTATTTCGATGTCAGTGTCGGGAAGTTGTTCATAAGCTTCCTGCTTTCCACACTGCTCTATTGCTGCCACACAACACTTCCTGTTATAGCACACACAGATTAAACATGAATAAATAGTTTTGGCTTGAGAATCCATGATTCAGTTTATGTGTATCCATGGAAGAACTATTCAACAATAACAAATCACATAAACTGTGATTTTTGTCTCTGGTGTGTTAGTAATTGTAAATCTTATCTGACAACGTGTGGAACCGTATCCTAACTTACGTTGTGACTTCAAGATCTCTAGAGAATGTTGCACAGGCTTTGTGAAGTCATCCCTTAGTTTTTACATGTTTCTTCTGCTGTCAAGCTAAGATGGTATGTCATATTACATTTATGATTATATTTATGTTGTAGAACTGAAAAATGAACTGAAAAATGATTTTTTCTAATCTGTTGAAATGGTATTGAACTTGAACTTTCATGTGCACTTCATGTGATTTGAGTGAAGGGAACCTTTCTCCTTTCTGATGGACATGCTTCTTGCTGATGGATCAAGGGCTTTTTTGGAGGCTGAGAGTACATTCTATTTACTTACATGGACACTTTATATCATAAATCAAGTATTTTCCTCTTTAAAGTCGTCTTGCAGGTTGTGTAGCCTACTGCCTGGTTAAGATACATTTCATACCGACTGTAAAGCATATAAAACAATGCTATAACACTTCATTGTAAGACTTGTAATGCAAGCCTAGGGTTTTTGAGTCATCTAATGTTTCAGCTTGAATAATCTGTTAAGGAGCATCCAGCCATGTTTTCCTGCATTATTTGCTCTCATGGCACTGTACAGTACACACAGTTAAGTATTACAGAGGTTTCTGTCACGTAGACTATCCTGTTAACTTAAATACTTCAGTATTGCAGTATTGGCTTGGCTCTCTCCCTTCACAGAATGTGTCAGTGACCGCCTCTGTTTAGGTTTATTAGTTGTAGTTTTATTGTGTTTGTTAAAAACGATGTTGAATGGATGTAATTCTTTGTGTATGTCCATTTTTTGGGACATGGCACTAGTTGGCCATTGTTTTAGATTTCAATAGGAGGAAAGCCAATCACAGATCTGGGGCACATAGCCATTTTTGAGCAACATGCTGGCAACCTCAATAGGGGAAAACACTGTTGATTTCAATTGTGCGTTTAGCCTCAATTATAGAACCCAGTCATTACTAGTAATGTGACTGAAGTGTATAATTTCAGTCAAATCCCTGCATTAAATATGTGATTATTTAATCTAATGCAACAGGTTGAGCAATATATGCTGTATGTATCTGGAAATGTTATTCACAACTGAAATAGAGAAGGCATTGCCCTAAAATAGAAAAGGTCTCTCTAGTTTTGGATTACACTGTCTTATCTTTCTTTGACAGGATTACTGAAAGAGAATGCACTGACTTTCCAAAGCAGTTGTAAATGGGCTTTCTGGTTATCTACCACTATACAAAACAATAATAGATGTTGTTAAGTAATTTCAATTGATCAAGATCAGTTTTTCAACTTAATCTGGCAACAGACATGCTGTAGACATGAAGTTTCTACTTTGCCATGCCATTCATCTCTTGCCTCAGGTCATGAAATCTTGACGATCGGAATTGTCATTGAAATCTGGTGATAAAATTCTATGATGCATAGCCATTTAACGGATTCTTCAATCATGGATACTATGTGTATCAGATACTGGACCTATTCATTTTGATTTGAGATTGAATTGAGTAGCTTAGTCAGTGCCAAGGCTGGTCTGACATTCAACTAAGTTCAATTATGTGGCCTTCATGTACAGAACAAAAGGGTGTCAGCATAATTATTTTGAACATACTTACGTATATGTCACTGAGAGAGACAATTGTGTGTCTTGAGTGTAGTTCTGCATCTATAATATTTATTCTCCTCATATATGCACTCTGATGTAGTCTATATGATAACACGGTGACATTTGTTGCCATTGTATGCCAAGGACATTTAAGCCTAACTGCTCAATTTCATACGGTGCTTAGTGTGCTATAAGCTTATATCTTCATGGCATTGACAAAGCAGATTGTCTTGAAACAGCAGTTTTCCCGTTTCAATAGAATGTAAATGTGTGCAAGTTACATTTTTCTCACCAGCCTCAGAGACCGACTATTGATCAAGCCTACGTTGACTTTGAATCAGGAGCCATTTTACTACACTTGAGGAGTATATTGAGAGTGCCACCAGCATGCAGTCTGGAGGCATTGTTTAGATTAAGAACAAATCAATTTTTTCCCTTTGCAACAGAATAAAACAGGACGTACCCTGTAGTCATTTGTGTTGGAAATCCAATCATTGTGTTTGGTACGTTTTGTCACAACTTGTCGGTGTGCTATTCATCACTCGCCAGGCATTTTCCATAGGCAGTTCCCAATCAAATCAAAACAAATTTGATCCCAGCTTGCTTGGTTTCTTTGAGCCAGTTTCTATGAAAAATTAAAACCCAGGGCACAATAACACTCCGTTGACCCGGTTTGTCTATGGCCTCCAGGCTCTCTCCTTTTGTTGTGTTGAAGCAAATGAGACGCGGGTATCTGCTAAGTCCAGGAAAATGTGCGAATTTGTGTAGCCTCATGCTGTGTAGACTCAGGGGGGAGTGGGTGGTCCCTATTCCCTGAGCATACCGCATACTAAAGCTCCAAAAACCCTTAGCCAAAGTGCCCTCGTGCATTACAGTGTTTGTACACTGTTGTTGACAAAAACAACTGTGTTTACTGATAATCCTCAAATAGAAACTAAGGATGAAGTGATTGGAGCCATAGGAGAAATGTGTTTTAAGCCTATAAAGCTAGTCTTTAAATGTATCTTTTGGCCTTCTTCCACAGCTTTAGACATTTTCTCCTTGCATAGGATAAAGCAGACTTTGCAAGTGTTAAAATCTCGGTGTTAAGGTTAAAAGTGCTGTGAGTGTTATATCTGAGTGTTGATTCTAGTGGGATTGAAATTGACACCACTTCTGGTGAATAAATGAAGTGTTATTTGAATCACAGTGGAATAAACACTGCGTGGTGTTGTTACTCCACTGTGTTTAGTTCACTTTCTTTAATTCTCTGAGTGAAAAAGTCCTAGGAGGGGCCTCTATCCTTTTTCCCAGAATGCTTTGTTGCAGGTTGATTTTTAGAATAGTTTGTTTTTATATCTATGTTTCTGCATGCATGTTGTTTGATTAATTGATTTTATACAATTTCTAAACTAATCCAACCTGTAACGGGTTGGACCTATTGCACCCGTTACTGAGATGGTGGTTCCAGTTTATATGGTTTAGGTAGTCTTGTTTGTCAAGTCCTTCACCTTAGCAGTCATTCTGAATGCAGGTTGTAGGTGATATAATATTCCAATTATTAGCTGGATTCTGATAGGAATTACTAATCACTTCACAAACCGGTTTATTGTGATTTGCAGGTCTGATGTGGCCCATGAGTCAGGATTTTCAGACCACAATGTTTTCAGACCACAATGTTGCACAATTAAAGACCTTACCAAAGTTGCGATATATGGTCATAAAGGGTTCACTTTAAATTGAAACATATTCACTCTGGCAGTCACCTGGACAGCTTCAGGATGAAGTTATTGAATGCAACAGGCATGTCTCTGTCACTAACAAACATAGTCATGGGTTGGTATCTCTCAAATTGACTTGAATGGCATGCTGGGCAATATTCAAATAAGGCTTTACAACCTGTGATGTTACAATACCCCCCCGCCCAAATACTGTAACACTAAATAAAATAAAATATAAGTTTATTGGTCACATACACATTTTATGTTTTGCCTGTTCAATACAATCCTAATTTAAGTCCGAATTTGGTGTTAAGGCCCAACACTCTAAGGGTGTTAGTTTGTGAACACTTTGAAAAGTGTTAGTTTAAATCTGTTTCGGTGGGTGACATATCATTTCTAAGAAAGTGCTACATTTAACACTGTGTGTTAAAATTCTGATCTCAAATTTGTTGTGTAGTAATTACATTTTCGAAAGGGAATAGATTATTCCCCAGCAGTAAATGTATGAAAAAGGGTTTGACGCCACCACATTCATTGTGTCTAGTAGGATGAAATGAATTCCCCTTTTTCTTTTCTATTTTCCAGAAAGTATGCATTTACCAGGCTATATTTGACACTTAACAGCATTGCTTAATAATACCTGTACATTTAATTCAGCCTGCATTCAAATGTGCCAGTGAACCAAGAATAAGCATTCCATAAGTGTTCTATAAGCGTTCTGTGAATCCCCAACTATCGGACGCAGGGTGTATTCTCAGATGACACAGGAGATAATTGGGGATCCACTTCCAGCAGGAGTCGCAACCCAAATAATTTAGGGAGACCAATTATAGATGTCTCAGAGATATTTCATCTGTATGGCAGCCTACGGCAGGGCCTCTGCCATCAATCAGATTAGGACAGATTACAATTTGTCTTTCTTTTGTCCCACGGGCGGTTGAATAGTGATTTGTTTTGCTCCTCATTGTGGGCGCACATAGAGAGAGACTGAGCTAAGCTGCTCAACAGACAAAGGGAGAGTTTAACTGTAGGTTGAAAGGCTCTTGTACTGACTACAAACACCAAGCCTTAAAACTTTGAGAAAAGACCGATTCACTTCCCTCCTTTTGCCATGAATGCACTGAAAACATCAGATAACCATTAACATATTTTCCTCAATGTCCCTGCTGGTATCTTTCTCTTTTCCCTTTTCCATCCATTGAACACTTTTGTCGAGTCTCCATTATAATGTGAATGCTGTTTTTGTGCAGTGTTTATTGGATGCTCTTAGCGAGCTCTGTTATTGTGAACAAAAATAGACCAGCCTCTGTGTGTCAGATATTTCGGTTTCTTGTTATTCAGAAGTGACATAAAGGAGCCGTATTTATGATGGATCTATCTTGGACTGATTCATTGTGGAGGCATGAAAATGGCCACCACTTTCAGTTACATTTTTCAATGTAACACGTAATGGGTCCCTTTACTGTAAATGCATGTAGTGGGCAAAAAATACATATCCTGCTGAGGTCTCTCTCTTTTTTTCCTCACTCTTTTTTAAAATCCAGCTCCCTCTTTTTTTTCTTTTTCTTTTTTGTTCTATCTAGATCTCTCTATTTTTCTCTCACACCTCTCTTTCTGTCTGGAGAATGATGTATGCTTGTAATGGCCGCTAGGCTGCCATTATCTTTATTCGACTTATGCATGTTTGTGTAACAGAGCTCATTTGTGACCAATGAACAATACCCAGGAGTAGTGCATCACACCATCAAGGTAAATGGAATCTATTTTAGGTAGCGGCCATTAATAACCCCCCCCTGCTAGCATCAGGTCAAGGTGGCAACATCCATCCTATTATCTCTATGGAATTGGAGCCTGTTGATAACTTTATTAATTCCTGTCAGGTACACAGTTCATGCTGCATTACAAAGACCTGTTGCTGTAGATGGTCTCCTGGGGCTGGGGTGTAATTGTCTCTTTGGATAACAGCAGTGGAGTTGGCTGGAAAATATAAATTGTGCTTAGCTTTTAGTGTTGTGGTGGGCTTAATAAGGCTATGTTGTTTACACGGTTGGTCCGTCGCCAACCACTTTACTGAAGGTCAAAGGACATGCTGTGGGCTGAAACCTCTGCTAAATGACTAAAATGTAAACTCGATGTGCAATGCAATATTTACATGAAGAGCTAGCCCTACTGTACTTAACATGCACACATGCAGTTTAGGATTCAGTTCTCTACTCCCACAAACCTGGTCTTCTCCGCTCTCTTCTGTACAGCACACACACATCATACACCTCCTGGTGGCTTTTTCACTGTCAACTGAAACAATTAGATCAACGTAGTCCCGCAAGGGAGGGTTACGCCACGCAGCGGCACCCCATGCCCAGAGCCTTCGCAGCCACCCTCTCCCAGTTAATCAGAGAGGCTGTAGTCAGATCATCCACACTCACCTTCAGGCCTCCTCAAGCACTAGCTCCCTTCCCCCTCTCTCTGTCACACCTCCTGGAGACCTTCCTGTCACTCCACCAATTAATAATAGGCCCTCCCTATCTAATATGGAAGGTTCTATTGACTGCCTGGGAATGCAGTGGCATTTAGAGGGAGAATATGGGAGCCATTCAATCAAATCCTCATTGCAGTATTATTTAAGCTGTAGTTTATAAACAAACCTTATTGAGAACAAAAAAAAATAATCTCTAGGTCGTTTTGGGGACACTTAACGTTAGATAGCAGAGGACTTTGCCTCACAAGTAGTTGTTTCTACTTTTTAGAATATGGTACGTTTACATGAATTGGAGTGTAAACAAAGTAAAATGCATTGCATTAATTGACTATTGCATGTTTGCCTATCATTCTGAACCAATGTGTTTTTGTTGTTTTCAGTCTCTGGCTTCTAATAGATCTGTGAAGACATAGAATGTGATTGGAATGGAAGCTCGGAGAAGGAGTCCCTGATTGGCCGAAAGACTGGGCGGGTGCACATACCAAACGGTGAGTCCCTTTGGAGGTTCACAGAACCGCTAGAGAGTTCACTTAACATTAGGGTACCAGTGGTCAATGGTCAGAATAATGATTTGAGTCCCTTTCAGGGTCATACACGATTATCTTGTGGTTACAGTGCCTTCAGAAAGTATTCATACCCCTTGACTTATTCCACATGTTGTGTTACAGCCTGAATTCAAAATTGATGAAATATTTAAAAAAATCTCACCCACTTACCTTACATTCAGTCCCAGATATACAGTGCTTTCGGAAAGTATTCAGTATACCCATTGACTTTTTCCACATTTTGTTACGTTACAGCCTTATTCTAAAATAGATTAAGTTGTTTTTTTCCTCATCAAACTACACAAAATACCCCATAATGACAAAGTGAAAACATGTATTTTTTTGAAATATTAAAACATTTATTGAAAATGAAATGCAGAAATAACAAATTTACGTAAGTATTCACATTCTTGAGTATTGACTCAAGGGTGTGAATACTTATGTAAATTTGATATTTGTGAGCCTTTCTTGGTGAAAGGCTCTGCATGGTCGTTCCAATGCAGAAATCAGGGCATTAATACTTCTTGCGCTTCGCTGAGCAGTGCTGTTATGAAGGAAGTTGTCAAGGAAGTGAGTTTGTGTTTATACTTGCCCTACCGTCAACCAATTATGTCAATGCAGTGCTATACGACGCTCTCTGCATTGTTACAAAATTTGGGCAGGACACGGCGATGCGGTACAGAGCTCAATTTGTCCTTCTGTATGCCGATGGAGGCTCCGCAATTGCGTCACACCCTCCATACGGCGCTTCTGACCACATTTTCGTCTCAAGCATAAATGGGCTTTTAGTCTCTAAGAGCTTTGCACACCTGGATTGTACAATATGTGCACATTTATTCTTAAAAAAATATTCAAGGAAGGTCAAGTTGGTTGTTGATCATTGGTAGACAGCCATTTTACATTTTTCCCTTATATTTTCAAGACGATTTAAGTCAAAACTGTAATTATGCCACTCAGGACTATTAAATGTCATCTTGGTAAGCAACTCCAGTGTAGATTTGGCCTTGTGTTTTATGTTATTATTCTGCTCAAAGGTGAATTTATCTCCCAGTGTCTTTGGGAAAGAAGACTGAACAACGTTTTCCTCTAGGATTTTGCCTGTGCTTAGGTCTATTCCATTTTATTTTTATCCTAACTTAGTCCTTAGATTCAAGATGGCGCCGATAAAGATGGCAGCTTCGCTTCAAGTCCTTAGGAAACTGTGCAGTTTTTTTTATTTTTATGTATTATTTATTAAATTGTTAGCCCAGAAAACCTTAAGTGTTATTGCATACAGCCGGGAAGAACTGTTGAATATCAGAGAGATATCAACTTACCAGCACAACCAGCACTACGACCAGGAATACGACTGTCCCAAAGCGAACCCTTTGCCTGCAACTCCCAGGGCATTTGAACTGATTCCAGAGGCTGACCACAAAACAATGCCGTCGGAGGAGAGGGTGCTGGCGCGGTCTTCTAGTGCGGCTTCGGATGCACGCACACCACCCACCGCTTCCGAGTATTTTACACGCTAATGTTCAATCCCTAGTTAACCTGTCTGGGAACGGGGTTCCGCTAGCCAACAGCCAATGAAATTGCAGGGCGCCAAATACAAATCAAGGAAAATCTCATAAATCAAATTTCTCAAACATACAAGTATTAGGCACCATTTTAAAGATAAAATTGTCGTTAATCCAGCAACAGTGTCTGATTTCAAAAATGCTTTACAGCGAAAGCTCCACAAACGATTGTTAGGTCACCACCAAGTCACAGAAAAACCCAGCCATTTTTCCAGCCAAAGAGAGGAGTCACAAAAAGCACAAAGAGATAAAATGAATCACTAACCTTTGATGATCTACATCTGATGACACTCATAGGACTACATGTTACACAATACATGTATGTTTTGTTCGATAAAGTGCATATTTATATCCAAAAATCTCATTTTACATTGGCGTGTTATGTTTAGTAGTTCCAAAACATGCAGTGATTTTTCAGAGAGCCACATGAATTTACAGATATACTCATTATAAATGTTGATGAAAATACATTTGTTACACATGGAAATATAGATACATTTCTCTTTAATGCAACTGCTGTGTCAGATTTAAAAAAAACTTTACGGAAAAAGCATAATCTGAGTATGGCGCTCAGAGCCCAAAACAGCCAAAAGAAGTATCCGCCATGTTGCGCAGTCAACATTGGTCAGAAAGAGCATTATAAATATTCACTTACCTTTGATCTTCATCAGAATGCACTACCAGGAATCCCAGTTCGACAATAAATGTTTGATTTGTTCCATAAAGTCCATCAATTATGTCCAAATAGCTTCTTTTGTTTGGGCGTTTGGTAAACCAATCGAAACATGCGTTCAGGTCCAACCGAACGTCGGACGGAAAGTTCAAAAAGTTATATTACAGGTCGTAGAAACTTGTCAAACTAAGTATAGAATCAATCTTTAGGATGTTTTTATCATAAATGTTCTATAATGTTCCAACCGGAGAATTCCATTGTCTGTAGAAAAGCAATGTAACCTACCTCTCATGTGAAATGCGCTTGACTGAGAATGAGGCTGCTGCCAGACCCCTTAGTCAAACAGCTCTCATCCGGCCCCCCTTCACAGTAGAAGCCTGAAACCATGTTCTAAAGATGGTTGACATCTAGTGGAAGCCTTAGGAAGTGCAAAATTACCCATATCCCACTGTGTATTCGATAGGGGCTGAGTTCAAACTACAAACCTCAGATTTCCCACTTCCTGTTTGGATTTTTTCTCAGGTTTTTGCCTGCCATATAAGTTCTGTTATACTCACAGACATCATTCAAACAGTTTTAGAAGCTTCAGTGTTTTCTATCCAATACTAATAATAATATGCATATATTAGCATCTGGGACTGAGTAGGAGGCAGTTTACTCTGGGCACGCTATTCATTTAAAAGTGAAAATGCTGCCCCCTATCCCAAAGAAGTTAACAAAGTTGACGAAATTAGGGAAAGAGTTGCTTTCTTTACAAAGAGATATCCGGGATTGTAACATACTCTGTTTCACGGAGACATGGCTAGCTGGGACATGCTGTTGGAGTCTGTACAGCCAACGGGATTTTCAGTCCATCGCGCCGACAGGAACAAACATCTCTCTGGTAAGAAGAAGGGCGGGAGTGTATGTTTCATGATTAACAACTCATGGTGTAATTGTAACAACATGCATGAACTCAAGTCCTTTTGTTCACCTGACCTAGAATTCCTCACAGTCAAATGCCGACCGTATTATATCCCCCCGCAAGATGCCATCATGGAACTTCATTGGACTTTATGCAAACTGGGAACCATATATCCCGAGGCTGCATTTATTGTAGCTGGTAATTTTAACAATGCTAATCTGAAAACAAGGCTACCTAAATTCTGTCAGCATATCGATTGCAGTACATGAGTGATTAGCACACTCGACTACTCTAACTTCCGCGATGCATACAAGGCCCTCCCCCGCCCTCCTTTTGGCAAATCTGACCATGACTCCATCTTGTTGCTCCCCTCCTATAGGCAGAAACTAAAACAGGAAGCACCCATGCTTAGGTCTACCCAATTCTGGTCTGACCAATCACATTCCACTCTTCAAGATTGCTTCGATCACGTGGACTGGCATATGTTTTGAAGATATAAGCCACCTGCATATGTTTATTAGGCTACTGTGCAGTCTGACAAGTAAACATAGCCTACAGTACATACTGTAGTAAACATGGGAAAGTGCCTAATTCCTTACATAAGGGAGAGCAGGCCATGTCCAGACTTTCTCGTGACATCAAGTACTCATTAACTCTTTTTCGGGTTGCATCAGTCATGGACAGAAACTTCTGAGACACAGTGTTAATGATGAACACCCGGAGGTTCACTGGTAAGCCACATTTGCCTCGGGATCTATCCCAGTTGGTATTCTGTGCCCACTTGTGGTATTTCTCTTCGGTTACACATCCTTGGAATAACGGAGCAGCATAACTGTCTGGACGGCCCTTGCTGTGCCTGGTGAGCAGTTGGTCAAGTTATTTTTGTCAGAAGAGGGAGGAATGGAAATATCAGGGTGAACTGACAACCTGACGAACCCGGCAGGTATGTTGACTCTGCCTGTCGGAGGTGGAGTTCCAGAGCTCATAGGTGTGCCTGGTATGGATTGTGACTCCATCTCATTCCTCGCTCTCTTCAACGCGTCATTCTCCGCCTGACTCTCCACCAATGCCGCCTGGCTCTGGACCAATGCATCAGCTGTCGCCCGTGTCTCTGCCTGGTTGCCAAGAAAGCTGTTTGTTTCTAGTTATTTTATTAACGAAGCATAAAGATGTTGAGGAAGAAATACTGTACTGCAGTTTTTAGTTAGAAATGTAAAACTTCAGAGTATTTAAGCATCGAATACATTGTAGGTAGAGGGATATTCACACCTACAGTAGCTGGGCTATAAAGAGTCGTTTGTCCTGCTAATCGGGCAACAAGTGTTTGAAAACCTGCTTTCAAAATTCCACCAGCTGTCCATCACTACTGTAAATAAAAACACAGCATCTTGTTTACATCTTGTTTACATTCTTTATTGTAACCACAATGTCACAAATGATTTGTATCTACCTTTCCAATTACTTTTAGAGTTTGGGATTAATTTAATTAATATTATGGTGTTTCTATTCTAAGAAAAATTAAAAACCCTCTGGGTTTCCGTAAGGATGGAATGGAAAATATGGTGCTGTTCAACGTGACAGTCGGGAGTACAGTACTGGACTATTTAACTAATGAATCCCTGTTTCGTGCCGGCCGCAGGAGACTGGGGTTAAATTCCCCGACATGGAGGAAGGAATAGGCTGTCCCTGTAAATAAGCATTTGTTCTCACTCGACTTGCCTAGTTAGATAAAGGTTACACTAACTTCAATATGCTCTTTAAGTAAGACCTACACCACTTAACAGTACATTACTCAACACTAGTGAGACTCAGGTCGCCTCCGGTAAGCCTACAGTTGGAAAATATGACGTGACTCTCCGCCAATAATTACATATACAGGATTGGAGGCTATATATGTAATTCAGTGATATTTATTCCCATAGTAATTTGTTATGGATCCATACCTAAATAAACATGGGCATTTTGAAAGAGTATTTTGATCATTAATTTATTAGCTTCTTATGTTGCTGGTGGGAGGCTACCGTCCCACCTGGCCAACATCCGGTGAAATTGCAGACCACAAAATTTAAAAAAAACAAATTCAAATATTAAACATTCTTGAAAATATGTGTTATGCATCAAAATAAAGCTTAACTTCTTGTTAATCCAGCCGCTGTGTCAAATTTCAAAAAGGCTTCACGGCGAAAGCAAACCTTGCGGTTATCTGAGGACAGCGCCCTGCATACAAACACATGAAAATCATATTTCAACCGATATAATTAATGCCTTACCTTTTGAAGATCTTCTTCTGTTGGCACTCTAAAATGTCCCAGAAACATCACAAATGGTCCTTTTGTTCGATAATGTCCTTTATGTCCCAAAAATGTCAATTTATTTGGTGCGTTTGATTCAGAAATACACTGGTTTAAAATCGCCCAACATGCCTACAAATGATCTAATAAGTTACCTGTAAACTTGGTCCAAACATTTCAAACAATGTTCCTAATCCAACCTCAGGTACCCTAAAACATAAATAATCGATCAAATTTAAAACGGAATAAACTGTTTCTAATACCTGATAAAAACAACGTGAAGCATGCTCCAGTTCACGCTCACCAAAACAGTAGAGTCCACCTGGGGTGACATTTACAATGAATATGACTACTTCTTCATTTCTCAAAAGAAAAACATTGAACAACTTCTAAAGACTGTTGACATCTAGTGGAAGCCATAGGAACTGCGACCAGGTTCCTAATAATAAGGGTATCCCATAGAAAACAATTGGGAAATCCTATGACCTCAATTCCCCCCCGGATGATTTGTCCTCGGGGTTTCGCCTGCCATATCAGTTCTGTTATACCCACAGACATTATTTTAACAGTTTTAGAATCTTTAGAGTGTTTGCTATCCAAATCTACAAATCTAATTTTATGCATATCCTAACTTCTGGAGGTCCGGAGGTGAAAATACTGCCTCCTACCCAAGAGAGGTTAACGAAAGCATAAAGATGCCATTATTAGTAACCTTGTTTTACTTTGAATCTGCAGACTGGCACAAAGAACAGAACAGCGGAACGTTTCCCTAATCAGCGCCATTTATTAGTGCAATGCCCCTTAAAGTGTTGCCAGTGTAGCGAGGTGGGGGTCCACCCCCCCTACCCCCTTCCCCATGAGCTAGGTCGGTCTTCTGTGTGCGGCTCTGCGGCCCATCTTGTGCCCTCGTGCATTGAACCTCGTGCACTTTCAGTGAATACAGCTGGAGAACTGCAAGGCTATCCCATTGTGTGCCACTCGGGACCCATGACCAATATATATTGTCCTGCTAATAACAGGGTTAATAATATATCTGTGACGGGCTTTTATATAATTTTAAATTAATAATAACAATTGCTTTGTTTAAAAAAATAATACTTTGGAGATTTTGTTTTCAAAGAATATAAAAGGAGAGAGGAAAAAGGTTTTTCTTGAACATAGGGTGAGACATTGTTACTAATTTGTAAATAAAGCCAGTTTGTTATTTAGAATGATTTATTTCTGTTTTTAGGGAGAAAACCGAAAACCTACAATCATCTCATGGGTCTCCCCGTCGAGGGCGGCAGGGTATTGAACTTTTATTTTATTTTTAATTAATAAACATTTTTGCTTTGCTATTATGGGGTATTGTGTGTAGATTGATGACTGGGGAAAAAACAATTTAATCTATTTTAGAATAAATCTGTAACTTAACAAAATGTGGAAAAAGTTGAGTGGTCTGATTTAGTTTCCAAATGCACTGTATGTACTGTACATATAGGTAGGGGTAAAGTGACTAGCAGCAGTGCATGTGGTGAGTGTGAAGGTATGTGTGTGTGTTGGGTTGTCTGCATTGTGTTCTGGTAAGGTGTAGATGGAAGATTAGGCTCTGGACACAATTCTGCCGGTTGTCTCTCTTTTAAGGACTGCATGGAATGTGTACAAATACAAGGCAAAAGTTAATGCTGCCGTCTGGACTCCCATACAAGTATATTTTATTTATTTATTTCACCTTTATTTAACCAGGTAGGCTAGTTGAGAACAAGTTCTCATTTGCAACCTGGCCAAGATAAATGCATAGCACTATGAACAGACAACAACACAGAGTTACACAGGGAATAAACAATAAACAAAACAATTAACAAAAAAAAACAAGTCAATAACATAGTAGAAAAAATAATAATCTATATACATTGTGTGCAAAAGGTATGAGGAGGTAGGCAATAAATAGGCCATAGGAGCGAATAATTAGAATTTAGCAGATTAACACTGGAGTGATAAATGATCAGATGAACATGTGCAGGTAGAGATGCTGGTGTGCAAAAGAGCAGAAAAGTAAATAAATGAAAACAGTATGTGGATGAGGTAGGTAAATTGGGTGGGCTATATACCGATGGACTATGTACAGCTGCAGCGATCTGTTCGCTGCTCAGATAAGATGTTTAAAGTTGGTGAGGGAAATAAGTCTCCAACTTCAGCAATTTTTGCAATTCGTTCCAGTCGCAGGCAGCAGAGAACTGGAAGGAAAGGCGGCCAAATGAGGTGTTGGCTTTAGGGATGATCAGTGAGATACACCTGCTGAAGCGCGTGCTACGGGTGGGTGTTGCCATCGTGACCAGTGAACTAAGGCGGTGCTTTACCTAACATAGACTTGTAGATGAACTGGAGCCAGTGAGTCTGGCGACAAACATGTAGCGAGGGCCAGCCGACTAGAGCATACAGGTCGCAGTGGTGGGTGGTATAAGGTGCTTTAGTAACAAAACGGATGGCACTGTGATAAACTGCATCTAGTTTGCTGAGTAGAGTATTGGAAGCTATTTTGTAGATGACATCGCCGAAGTCGAGGATTGGTAGGATAGTCAGTTTTACGAGGGTAAGTTTTGCGGCGTGAGTGAAGGAGGCTTTGTTGCGAAATAGAAAGCCGACTCTAGATTTGATTTTGGATTGGAGATGTTTGATATCTGGAAGGATAGTTTACAGTCTAGCCAGACACCTAGATACTTATAGATGTCCACATATTCTAGGTTGGAACCATCCAGGGTGGTGATGCTAGTCGGGCGTGCGGGTTCAGGCAGCGAACGGTTGAAAAGCATGCATTTGGTTTTACTAGCGTTTAAGAGCAGTTGGAGGCCACGGAAGGAGTGTTGTATGGCATTGAAGCTCGTTTGGAGGTTAGATAGTACAGTGTCCAAGGAAGGGCCAGAAGTATACAGAATGGTGTCGTCTGCGTAGAGGTGGATCAGAGAATCGCCCGCAGCAAGAGCAACATCATTGATATATACAGAGAAAAGAGTCAGCCTGAGAATTGAACCCTGTGGTACCCCCATAGAGACTGCCAGAGGACTGGACAACATGCCCTCCGATTTGACACACTGAACTCTGTCTGCAAAGTAGTTGGTGAACCAGGGAAGGCAGTCATTAGAAAAACCGAGGCTACTGAGTCTGCCGATAAGAATATGGTGATTGACAGAGTCGAAAGCCTTGGCCAGGTCAACGAAGACAGCTGCACAGTACTGTCTTTTATCGATGGCGGTTATGATATCGTTTAGTACCTTGAGTGTGGCTGAGGTGCACCCGTGACCGGCTCGGAAACCGGATTGCACAGCGGAGAAGGTACTGTGGGATTCGAGATGGTCAGTGATCTGTTTGTTGACTTGGCTTTTGAAGACCTTAGATAGGCAGGGCAGGATGGATATAGGTCTGTAACAGTTTGGGTCTAGGGTGTCTCCCCCTTTGAAGAGGGGGATGACAGCGGCAGCTTTCCAATCCTTGGGGATCTCAGATGATACGAAGGAGAGGTTGAACAGGCTGGTAATAGGGGTTGCGACAATGGCGGCGGACAGTTTCAGAAATAGAGGGTCCAGATTGTCAAGCCCAGCTGATTTGTATGGGTCCAGGTTTTGCAGCTCTTTCAGAACATCTGCTATCTGGATTTGGGTAAAGGAGAAGCTGGGGAGGAGTGGGTGAGTAGCTGCGGGGGGGGGAGCTGTTGGCCGAGGTTGGAGTAGCCAGGAGGAAGGCATGGCCAGCCGTTGAGAAATGCTTGTTGAAGTTTTCGATAATCAAGGGCTATATCTGTTCTTAGTTCTGCATTTTTTTGAACGGAGCATGTTTGTCTAAGATGGTGAGGAAGTTACTTTTAAAAAATGACCAGGCATCCTTAACTGACGGGATGAGGTCAATATCCTTCCAGGATACCCGGGCCAGGTCGATTAGAAAGGCCTGCTCACGGAAGTGTTTTAGGGAGCATTTGACAGTGATGAGGGGTGGTCGTTTGGTGCCTGGGGACATGCAGGGCCTGGGTTTACCTCCACATCACCCGAGGAACAGAGGAGTAGGATGAGGGTGCGACTAAAGGCTATCAAAACTGGTCGCCTAGAGCGTTGGGGACAAGGAATAAAAGGAGCAGATTTATGGCCGTGGTAGAATATATTCAGGGCATAATGTGCAGACAGGGGTATGGTGGGGTGCAGGTACAGTGGTGGTAAGCCCAGGCACTGGGTGATGATAAGAGAGGTTGTATCTCTGGACATGCTGGTTATAATGGGTGAGGTCACCGCATGTGTGGGAGGTGGGACAAAGGAGGTATCAGAGGTGTGAGGAGTGGAACTAGGGGCTCCATTGTAAACTAAAACAACGATAACTAACCTGAACAACAGTATACAAGGCATATTGGTATTTGAGAGAGACATACAGCAAGGCATAAAGTAATCGCAGGTCTTGATTGGGAGAGCTTGCTAAAACAACAGGTGAGACAACAACAGCTAGTCAGCTAACACAATAACAGCAGGTAAAATGGCGATGACTAGGCAGAGAGGGTCTGATTAATTTACCTACAGAGCCTGAGTTCGCGGTTGTGGCCGACAGATAAAACATAAATAAACATAATAGAGTATCGTGATTAATGGACTGTCCAGCAGGCATCAGCTATGTAGCCAAATGATCATAGTGTCCAGTGGGCAGCAGTAGATGGAACAGGGAAGCTGCCACTACGCTAGCACGCGGGCGACACAGCGTTTAAAATTAGTAGCCCGGGGGTGGTAAGGGGGGTCTGCTCAGAAGGAGGCCGGTTGAAGTCACAGCGGATGGAGTATTCATCGGCAGACCAGTCGTGGTGGTGCGGCGGGGGGCCGTGTCGACAGAGAATCCAAGCCAGATGGCGAAAGAGGTGTTGTATATTTTAGTTTGCTAGCAGGGAGATTTGCCTGGCTCACGGCTAACTGGTGCTAGCTTCGTGGCAGTGGCGTTAGCCAATATATCCAATCGGTAGCAGCGGTGATCCAGTGCCATGGTCCAGAGTTTACAGCAAGGATTCGGTGGAGTATTGGGCTCTAGCCATGTATGAGTGGGGTTCGGGTGAACAGCTGAGTAGGCCATGGCGTGGGCCTCAGGGATAGCTTCGGTACTGGGTGCAAGCTAGCTGTGAAGAACAGAAGTAGTGGTCCAGGCATTACGGCAGGAATCCGGCGTTGTTGTGAAGAGACAGTTCGATACTGGTAGACTGGAGAGTATTATCCAGGCTAAAAACAGGGCTGGCTGTGCAGAAGGTAAAAGCCGCTAACAATGACTAAACAGCTTGTAGCTAATTAGCTGGTTAGCTTCTGGAGGTTCTTGAATGTATTCTAAAATTAAAATATTAGCGATTCCGTATCACATTGGGGGAGGCAGGTTAACGGAAAGTATAATCAAATTAAAAATCGAAAATTGATTGAAAATAAATATGGGTCCAGTGAGTGGTTGGGCTGGCTGGGGACACGGCGATTCAGACAGTTAGCAGGCCTGTGCTAACAAGCTAACAGTTAGTAGGCCGGGGCTAAACAAGCTAGCAGTTAGCAGACCGGGGATAAACAAGCTAGCAGTTAGTAGACCAGGGCAGGCTAGCAGTTAGCAGGCCAGGTTAGCAAGCAAGCAGATAGCAGGGGCTAGAAAGTTAGCCTTTGGGGGAAGTCACGATGGGGTTAAGTCTGTTTTTGGCTCTTCATGCGGTGAATTCGATAGACCGGTCGTGGAATTAGTAGGGTTCTAAGTAGCTCTAGGTAGCTAGCAGGCCTAGCTGCTTAGCATAATAGGCCTTCAGCGAGCGTCGTGCCTGAGGGCCCTGTTGGAGTCCTTGGGCAGATTATGTCAGTATTCCAGTCGTAGGGGATCTGCGAGTTTCCATGCCCCGTACCGGTTGTAGAAGGGGTCCGGATATTGTAGCCCAGGAGTATGCTTCGGTGGTAGCACAAGAGCTCTGGCCGCGCTAGCTTCAAGCTAAGTGGATGGAAACGCTAGCCAGGAGTAGTCATCCGGGGTTGCGGTTAGCTAGTTGTGAAGATCCAGATGAAAATGTTCAGTTTGCGGTGGGAATCCGGGGATAAAAATAATAGGTCCGTTATGCTCTGGTTAGAGTCACGTTGTTCGAACTGGCGAGAGCTATTCGAGCTGAAGGTTAGCTGATGACCGCTGGCAATGGTTTGCTAACTGATAGCTGGTAGTTAGCTGGCTAGCTTCAGTTGAGGGATTCCAGATCCAAAGTAAATATAGATACTTTAGAAGAAAAAAAAGCAGATCCATGCTACATTGAGTGAGGCAGGTTGCAGGAGAGTATTTAGATATTGAGGTTCAGCAAAATATTTTAAAAGATATGCGAAAAATATGTAAAAAAGATATATACAAGGGACACGACAGGACAAAGACGTCTGACTGCTACGCCATCTTGGAGTCAAAAAGACAAAAGATTGTGCAGAATAACCGTTAGAAAAGCATCAGAGAACTCATGCTGTCTGCACCTGAAAGAGACCCTCCCCCACAACAAAGCTAACAGTAGCTGGGCTAGCCTTGCAAAGTTGCACTCCAACATTATTCCCATTCACCTTTAATATATTTTCCTATAAACAGTAATGCAACACTAAATCAGTGACGATATAACTTTTGCTTGTCATTTCTTGGCAATTTGTGAACATTTGCGAACATGTACATACCTCTCCTGTTCACGCTCTGAGCAAACTGAGGAGAAAAAGCATGGCTCCCGTTGATGACATCACAGTATTAACACAATTTAGAATAAATACAATCAAATAATTCACTCTTGAAAGTAGTGTAATCCATCTCAAAATAACTTTTAAAATAATAAATAAAAAATAAATATGAAATACATAAAGTATATTTTACACCTGTTACATAAGTGTGTGGGTACAGTCCAGTGTGTGCATAGTTCGTGCAAGAGAGTTAGTGAAACAAAGAGTCTATGCAGGTAGTCCGGGTAGCCATTTGATTAGCTATTTAGCAGTCTTGTGGCTTGGGGGTAAAAGCTGCGGTTCTAATCAAATTCTAATAAAAAACGAAACAATGACTTGTTTTTAAATATGCTGTCTACAGTTACAGGCACCATAATTGCTTCCCATGGGCATATAATACAGAAAAGGTAACTTAGTCTATGGATGGTTTTACGCACATCCAAACCTTTCACAGGAGCTTGATAAAGATCCAATATAAAGACAAAGGAGGAATGCCAACTCACCCTTATACTGCTGGGAAATGTAATGCTCTATAAACATCATGGAACCATCTTATAAGATCATACTGGCACTTCTCCAGAAACAACAGACGGAATTCCATTGCATTCAGCCATGCACTTTCTCAGCATAAACCAATGGATGGTGAATCTTTCTAATAAGTTTGTTTTTTAATCAAATTATTATTTTATTTTTAAAAACCAACAACAATATTTCTAAATAGGATTGGATCAGAAGCATGATATCATAAATCTCTTCTCTAACTACATGGCACTGTGTGCACAGGCCTAAAATGCCTTTATGCATAACATTCACACGTCTATACAAAATACTAGGCTCTTGTCAATTGTATCATTGCCTGTGCGAAGCAGATTCATAAAAACAATTGCGGTTAATATAGCATTATAGAAGAACTGCGTAGTTTGGTGGAGCGTGTTTTTGGTAATCGGACGAGGGGTGCTCCTTGAAAATGGGTACGCATAGCCTACTTGCACAAGCAAAATGCAGGTATGTGAATAGTGGAAAAGTGTGAGGGCAAAACCTAAAATATTACAAAGCACTCGCCGTAGATAATTTAAAACCCCTTTATTTAAGGCTTCTTTTGGCTAATGGCCAGGAAAAAAAGACATGTGATGTTGCTAAACCAGCCTTGATTAATGTGTGGTTAGGTTATGCTTGATTATTAATCCAATTAAATGGGGGTTAAAAAAAAGATGTTTCTAAATATGAGATTTACCAGCAGAAAATGTATTTCTCTCCCCATGGTCACTGTCTGTCATGGCTGAATAGGCTGTGCTTCCGCTCTCAAAATTCATTCGATTATAAACTGCGTTACCTTTTAAGACCTGCTTTTTGTTGGTCTTAAACTGTTTCATGCACTCTAATGTTAGACAGGTAAATTGCAGAACCTGGTGTTAGGGCTGGAAAATGCCCTAACAATTTTAACGAAATTGAAAACTAACATGTGTCTGGGGTTTGCGCCTCCTTAGCGCCAGACGAAAATGGACACCCATGACACATTACAAAAAGGCCAGAAAGCAACAATTATTTTGTCAGAGCAACTGCAAACCATATACACTGAGTGCACAAAACATTAACAGCACTTTCCTAATATTGAGTTGACCCCCTTTTGCCCTCAGAACAGCCTCAATTCGTCGGGACATGGACTCTACAAGGTGTCGAAAGCGTTTCACAGAGATGCTGACCCATGTTGACTCCAATGCTTCCCACAGTTGTGTCAAGTTGGCTGGATGTCCTTTGGGTGGTGGACTATTCTTGATACACATGGGAAACTGTTGAGCGTGAAAAACCCAGCAGCGTTGCAGTTCTTGACACAGTTAAACTGGTGCGCCTGGTAGCTAATACCATACCGCGTTCAAAGGCACTTAAATCTTGTGTCTTGCCCATTCCCCCTCTGAATGGCACACATACAAACCATGTCTCAAGGCTAAAAAAAAATCCTTCTTTTACCTGTCACCTCCCCTTCATCTACACTGATTTGAAGTGGATTTAACAAGTGATATCAATAAGGGATCATAGCTTTCACCTGGATTCAACTGGTCAGTCTGTCATGGAAAGAGCAGGTGTCCTTAATGTTTCTACACTCACTGTAAATCCATTCAAAACCCTATTTGAGAGTGTACTATTGTATACAGTAATTAATATACAGGAGTCGGAGTGCAGTGAATCCAATTTGTTTCCGGCCAGCTACAGTACAATCGATTAATCTGCATTGGAAGGAAAACAGTTGCTGCTTCCCACTGCCTTCTGGGAAATCCGGGCCCCTCCAGCTGCGGCCGCCCCCTCCGCCACAGACCCAACTCTTACTTAATTTGACTTTCATGGGAAGCAGTCCTTATCTCTTACCAGGAACTCAATCCAATTTACATCATATACTGCAGAAAGAGATGCATTAATTTCCTCTTTATACAGTAATCATTTCACTTTGTCTCTTACAACAGGCAATAAGACAGCCAAGCTGCGTATGCGCCCAGTGAACAATTCAAGTAAAATGTCATTTGCTTTGCATTATATGGGTAAACTTCAGAGGACTTTTATGTTTTTATAAAAGGAATGGTGGTGGCTTTCATTGAGTCTGTTCAGAGTGAAAATAGAATGCAAGAGATGTTCTTACAAATAGGAGTAAATTGAGATGTCTCAACTTAAAGCGACTCACACCGTGGAACTTAAATAGTAATTGAATTGTTTTTGCATTCAAATGGCCTGCGTTTGTATATCATGTTGTAGAATCGATCCTGTCTCAAATGATGCAGGCAGAGGATAGGAAGAAAAGGAGTTTCAGCAAGGGCGTGGCGGAGGAATATTGTCTAAGAGTGAGTAGGACTGGACCTGACCGCACCTGAGCTCATTATCATGACAACATTATACCTGTTGGCTGAAAAGTTAAGTGTTGCTCAAGTTTCTGTCTGCAAACTAACAACTGTGTCATTTCAGGAGCGACCAAACGAGGACACAGTAAAAATGAAGAACAAAGTGACAAGCACACAAGGTAAACTCTTGAAATGTAAACACTACTAACGAAACAATTAGAGCATTACTGAATACTACAGTATTAGTGCTTATTGATATGAATGCACAGACCATTTTTTCAAATTCATATCAAATTATTTATCGCTGTCAAATGCTATTTAGAATGCATACATGAATTTACACACAGGAATTCTCCATTGAGAATGCTTTTTAGACTAGGACTAGACTTAATCTGGGTCCGGGAATCTGAACCATGGTGTTATAAGGAAAGGTGTAATTCAGATCAATGTGGTGTGCAGCAGTGAGGGGTAAGAAGAAGGCATGGTCGTGGGATCAATACCTGGGAGAGAAGAAGGTCATAGCAGCTCCCCTAAGACTCTTCACTGAGGTAAGAATCACCTTCATCAACCAGTAGGTATATAGTGCATTCGGAAAGTATTCAGACCCTTTGACTTTTTCCACATTTTGTTACGTTACAGCCTTATTCTAAAATTGATTAAATTGTTGTTTTTTCCCATCAATCTACACACAATACCTCATAATGACAAAGCAAAAATCTAGTAAAAATAAATATCACATTTTACATAAGAATGCAGACCCTTTGCTCAGTACTTTGTTGAAGCACCTTTGGCAACTTGAGGCTGTTATCATTTTCTTGGGTATCAAGCTATAAGCTTGGCACACTTGTATTTGGGGAGTTTCTCCCATTCTTCTCTGCAGATCCTCTCAAGCTCTGTCAGGTTGGATGGGGAGTGTCACTGCACTGCTATTTTCAGGTCTTTCCAGAAAGGTTTGATCGGATTCCAGTCCGGGCTCTGGCTTGGTCACTCAAAGACATTCAGAGACTTGCCCCGAAGCCACTCCCGCATTGTCTTGGCTGTGTGCTTCAGGTCGTTGTCCTGTTGGAAGGTCCAGAGCGCTCTGAAGCAGGTTTTCATCAATGATCTCTCTGTACTTTCCTCTGTTCATCTTTCCCTCGATCCTGACTAGTCTCCCAGTCCCTGCCGCTGAAAAACATCCCCACAGCATGACCCTGCCACCACCATGCCTCACCGTAGGGATGGTGTCAGGTTTCCTCCAGACGTGACACTTGGCATTCAGGCTAAAGACTTCAATCTTGGTTTCATCAGACCAGAGAATCTTGTTTCTCATGATCAGAGAGACGTTTAAGTGCCTTTTGGCAAACCCCAAGCGGGCTGTCATGTGCCTTTTACTGAGTTTATTTATTTATTATTTTATTTCACCTTTATTTAACCAGGTAGGCTAGTTGAGAACAGGTTTTCATTTACAACTGCGACCTGGCCAAGATAAAGCATAGCAGTGTGAACAGACAACAACACAGAGTTACACATGGAGTAAACAATAAACAAGTCAATAACAGAGTAGGAAAAAAAGAGTCTATATACATTGTGTGCAAAAGGCATGAGGAGGTAGGCAATAAATAGGCCATAGGAGCGAATAATTAGAATTTAGCAGATTAACACTGGAGTGATAAATGATGGTCATGTGCAAGTAGAGATACTGGTGTGCAAAAGAGCAGAATGTAAATAAATAAAAACAGTATGGAGATGAGGTAGGTAAATTGAGTGGGCTATTTACAGATGGACTATGTACAGCTGCAGCGATCGGTTAGCTGCTCAGATAGCAGATGTTTAAAGTTGGTGAGGGAAATAAAAGTCTCCAACTTCAGCAATTTTTGCAATTCGTTCCAGTCACAGGCAGCAGAGAACTGGAAGGAAAGGCGGCCAAATGAGGTGTTGGCTTTAGGGATGATAAGTGAGATACACCTGCTGGAGCGCGTGCTACGGGTGGGTGTTGCCATCGTGACCAGTGAACTGAGATAAGGCGGTGCTTTAACTAGCATGGACTTGTAGATGACCTGGAGCCAGTGGGTCTGGCGACGAACAAGTAGCGAGGGCCAGCCGACTAGAGCATACAGGTCGTAGTGGTGGGTGGAATAAGGTGCTTTAGTAACAAAACGGATGGCACTGTGATAAACAGGCATCTAGTTTGCTGAGTAGAGTATTGGAAGCTATTTTGTAGATGACATCGCCGAAGTCGAAGATCGGTAAGATAGTCAGTTTTACTAGGGTAAGTTTGGCAGCGTGAGTGAAGGAGGCTTTGTTGCGAAATAGAAAGCCAACTCTAGATTTGATTTTGGATTGGAGATGTTTGATATGAGTCTGGAAGGAGAGTTTACAGTCTAGCCAGACACCTAGGTACTTATAGATGTCCACATATTCTAGGTCGGAACCATCCAGGGTGGTGATGCTAGTCGGGCGTGCGGGTGCAGGCAGCGAACGGTTGAAAAGCATGCATTTGGTTTTTACTAGCGTTTAAGAGCAGTTGGAGGCCACGGAAGGAGTGTTATATGGCATTGAAGCTCGTTTGGAGGTTAGATGGCAGTGTCCAAGGAAGGGCCAGAAGTATACAGAATGGTGTCATCTGCGTAGAGGTGGATCAGGGAATCGGCTGCAGCAAGAGCAACATCATTGATATATACAGAGAAAAGAGTCGGCCCGAGAATTTAACCCTGTGGTACCCCCATAGAGACTGCCAGAGGACCGGACAACATGCCCTCGGATTTGACACACTGAACTCTGTCTACAAAGTAGTTGGTGAACCAGGCAAGGCAGTTATTAGAAAAACCGAGGCTACTGAGTCTGCCGATAAGAATATGGTGATTGGTAGAGTCGAAAGCCTTGGCCAGGTCGAGGAAGATGGCTGCACAGTACTGTCTTTTATCGATGGTGGTTATGATATCGTTTAGTACCTTGAGTGTGGCTGAGGTGCACCCGTGACCGTCTTGGAAACCGGATTGCACAGCGGAGAAGGTACGGTGGGATTCGAGATGGTCAGTGATCTGTTTGTTGACTTGGCTTTCGAAGACCTTAGATAGGCAGGGCAGGATGGATATAGGTCTGTAACAGTTTGGGTCTAGGGTGTCTCCCCCTTTGAAGAGGGGGATGACAGCGGCAGCTTTCCAATCCTTGGGGATCTCAGACGATACGAAAGAGAGGTTGAACAGGCTGGTAATAGGGGTTGCGACAATGGTGGCGGATAGTTTCAGAAATAGAGGTTCCAGATTGTCAAGCCCAGCTGATTTGTATGGGTCCAGGTTTAGCAGCTCTTTCAGAACATCTGCTATCTGGATTTGGGTAAAGGAGAAGATGGGGAGGCCTGGGCGAGTAGCTGCGGGTGGGGGGGGGGGCAGCTGTTGGCCGAGGTTGGGGTAGCCAGGAGGAAGGCATGGCCAGCCGTTGAGAAATGCTTGTTGAAGTTTTCGATTATCATGGATTTATCGGTGGTGACCGTGTTACCTAGCCTCAGTGCAGTGGGCAGCTGGGAGGAGGTGCTCTTGTTGTCGTAACTGGCCGCGACCGGGAGGTCCGTGGGGCGACGCACAATTGGCATAGCGTCGTCCGGGTTAGGGAGGGTTTGGCCGGTAGGGATATCCTTGTCTCATCACGCACCAGCAACTCCTGTGGCGGGCCGGGCGCTGTGCACGCTATCCAAGGTTGCCAGGTGCACAGTGTTTCCTCCGACACATTGGTGTGGCTGGCTTCCGGATTGGATGTGTTAAGAAGCAGTGCGGCTTGGTTGGGTTGTGTATCGGAGGACGCATGACTTTCAACCTTCGTCTCTCCCGAGCCCGTACGGGAGTTGTAGCGATGAGACAAGATAGTAGCTACTAACAATTGGATACCACGAAATTTGGGAGAAAAAAAATACAAAAAGAAAGGCCTGATCGCAGAAACGTTTTAGGGAGCTTTTGACAGTGATGAGGGGTGGTCGTTTGACCGCGGACCCATAGCAGATACAGGCAATGAGGCAGTGATCGCTGAGATCCTGATTGAAGACAGCAGAGGTGTATTTGGAGGGCAAGTTGGTCAGGATAATGTCTATGAGGGTGCCCATGTTTACGGATTTAGGGTTGTACCTGGTGGGTTCCTTGATGATTTGTGTGAGATTGTGGGCATCTAGCTTAGATTGTAGGACTGCCGGGGTGTTAAGCATATCCCAGTTTAGGTCACCTAACAGAAGCTAGATGGGGGGCGATCAATTCACAAATGGTGTCCAGGGCACAGCTGGGAGCTGAGGGGGGTCGGTAGCAGGCGGCAACAGTGAGAGACTTATTTCTGGAGAGATTCATTTTTTTAATTAGAAGTTCGAAATGTTTGGGTATGGACCTGGAAAGTATGACATTACTTTGCAGGCTATCTCTGCAGTAGAATGCATCTCCTCCCCCTTTGGCAGTTCTATCTTGACGGAAAATGTTATAGTTGGGTATGGAAATCTCAGAATTTTTGGTGGCCTTCCTAAGCCAGGATTCAAACACGGCAAGGACATCAGGGTTGGCAGAGTGTGCTAAAGCAGTGAGTAAAACAAACTTAGGGAGGAGGCTTCTGATGTTGACATGCATGAAACCAAGGCTTTTTCGATCACAGAAGTCAACAAAGGAGGGTGCCTGGGGACATGCAGGGCCCGGGTTTACCTCCACATCACCCGAAGAACAGAGGAGTAGGATGAGGGTGCGACTAAAGGCTATCAAAACTGGTCGCCTAGAGGGTTGGAGACAAAGAATAAAAGGAGCAGATTTCTGGGCGTGGTAGAATATATTCAGGGCATAATGTGCAGACAGGGGTATGGTGGGGTGCGGGTACAGCGGAGGTAAGCCAAGGCACTGGGTGATGATAAGAGAGGTTGTATCTCTGAACATGCTGGTTATAATGGGTGAGGTCACCGCATGTGTGGGAGGTGGGACAAAGGAGGTATCAGAGGTATGAAGAGTGGAACTAGGGGCTCCATTGTAAACTAAAACAATGATAACTAACCTGAACAACAGTATACAAGGCATATTGACATTTGAGAGAGGAGTGGTTTCCGTCCGGCCACTCTACCATAAAGGCCTGATTGGTGGAGTACTGCAGAGATGGTTGTCCTTCTGGAAGGTTCTCCCATCTCCACAGAGGAACCCTGGAGCTCCGTTAGTGAACATCAGGTTCTTGGCCACAAGGCTCTTCTCCCCCAATTGCTCAGTTTGGCCGGGCGGCCAGCTCTTGGAAGAGTCTTGGTGGTTCCAAACTTCTTCCATTTAAGAATGATGGAGGCCACTGTTTTCTTGGGGTCCTTCAATGCTGCAGAATGGTTTAGGTACTGACACAATCTTGTCTTTGAGCTCTACGGATAATTGCTTCGACCTCAAGGCTTGGTTTTTGCTCTGACATGCACGGTCAGCTGTGGGATCTTATATAGATAGGTGTGTGCCTTTCCAAATCATGTCCATTGAATTGAATTCACCACAGGTGGACTCCAATCAAGTTGATCATCTCAAGGATGATCAATGGAAACAGAATGTACCTGAGCTCAATTTCAAGTCTCATAGCAAAGGGTCTGAATACTTATTTAAATAAGGTATTTCTGTTTTTTTTTGTAATAAATGTGCAAACATTTCTAAAAACCTGTTTTTGCTTTGTCATTACGTGACATTGTGTGTAGATTGATGAAGATTTGTAATTTTATTTAATCCATTTTACAATAAGGCTGTAACATAACAAAATGTGGAAAGGGGGAAGGGGTCTGAATACTTTCCGAATGCACTGTATCTACTACTATAGCCTGACTCCAGTCCACATCGTAGCAAGTTCAAGTAGTCCCTCTGTTTTCAGTCCGAGATGTCATTTACTGAACTATACAGGCAATAAAGTTATGATTTGCATTTTAAGGCCATAAGCCAGCTGCATGATGTTAAAAACATAGTCTGTTGATTTAAAAAGAAGGATGTTGGGGACCTTAAGCTGCAGGACAGTACATGGTTTACTTTAAACTGCAATGCAATCTTCTCCACGTGATTAATGTCAATGTATCTGTTTTGTTTTGAGCAAAACAAATCAAATTGCAAGCCGTTGTCCTTCATTAAAGGCTTTCCCTATCTCAGTAGCTGGAGTTGTAGGCCACGCAGGCAGATTTCAGATGAGAGAGGGAGGAGAATGTGCTAAAACTGCAGAAAAATCCCACACCCAGCCTCGCCTTTCCTGCTGCTTTTCTACAGCACTTATTTCTAATGGGCTGACGGGGGCCTGTAAAATAGAATAAAATCCCAGTGTGTGTGTGTGTGGTGGATACCAGGGTGTCTATTGTTTCTAATAACTGCCTTTGAGGACAGTCGGACTTCTCTGTTGCAGCACACCTATTAGACCGCAGGGAAGATTAAGCAAGGATTTGAGAATTGGCACTAAAATAGTTAAAGTATCAAGGTGTGCCACTGCCCCAGAGCCTGTATAGTCTAAAGGGGAGTAGCTTCACCTGCCAGGCTTCAAGCTTCTCCTAGAGAACAAGGATACAGAGGGAATGCAAGGATATGTGATCTGGCTATGCAAGACTTGTAGGGCAGTTTTTCCTATGCCATTATTGGACTTATCCAGCCTTTGGACCAGCACTGCGTTTGTTGTGTGTTCCTTACAGGAGAGTTGCTGCCTGGTGCAATGCTCCACTGTTTATCAGTCCCCCCCCCCTATCTCTCTCCCTGACAATGAATCATGCTGAACTAATTCCTCCGCTACAAACACGCGGTGTGGTGGAAGAAATTTTCTATGAAGGGATTTGACGGGACATCTGTTCCGTCGGAGGCACAAACACTCATTTCTATGGCAACCGTGCTGTTGAGACACTTGTGTGGCGGTACAACCGCCATGACTTATATGTATGGCTTTTCTGGAGAGGATATTTTATTCATCAATATTTGGTTTATTCTCCTGCTTTCCTGTAATTTATTTTTGTGGTCTACTTTTTCGTTTTCTCTGCTCTTTCCTTCCCTCTCTGTCCTTTGTTGTCTCCATCACATTCGCTCTCTGTTATGCTCTCTTTTCTCCTCTCCCACACTCTCTCACTTTGTCTTCATCCCTTTCTCCCTCCCTCCATCCCAGGCTCAGTCATTCCCCCTTAGCAGAAATGGTTTCAAGGCGGGGATGAGGCTGGAGGGGATCGACCCTCTGCACCCCTCTATGTTCTGCATCCTGTCCGTGGCAGAGGTGAGCTGCAGCCGTCAGTGAGCTGGCCCAACTCCAGACCAGCCTCAACCAAGGGCTCTCCCAGCACACTGGGCAGGTCACACTGTAATTGGATCTGTGATTGCAGTCCATGCGCCACTGTATTGGGTGGAGGAAATGATCGCCCTAAACTGTCACTAACAAAGCCCTTGGTAGTTTTGTGTTGTCGATCTGTTTTTGATGTCATCCCTTTTGTGTTTAAATGTACAAGACGTTAGCAGCTGGCATGTACGTATGACATCGACCACTTTACAAATGTACAAGATTGACATTAGCTGTTTGTTGTTGTATTTCCATTAGCAGACATTATTTTGCGTCATAGTCTCATAAAATTTGCAGTGGGAAAAATGATTGCTGTTAAGGGCAAGGCCCTTCAAGTAGCCTGCTCTATTGGTCATGGGAATACAAAGCAGAATTACATCATGCCATGGATTGATGTTTGGGATAGTGACCGCATGTCCATCCATACATAATACTGTGTTTTGTTTTTCAAAGGTGATTGGTTACCGATTACGTCTCCACATTGACAGCTACTCAGAATGCTATGACTTCTGGGTAAACGCAGACTCTCGGGATATCAGGCCAGCCGGATGGTGCGAGTCGACAGGACACCAGCTCCACCCACCAAAAGGTGAGCTACAGCAGATCAGCACACTGTTACCCTTTTGTCTTTACCCATTTCACTGTGACTCGTGACTATCATGCTGACCCAAATCAAACTGTGCTGGCTCTGATATATTATTTTCACATGGTCCTTGTCGTCTGAGACCAGCCACCGGGACAGCTGATAAAACTGAGGAATATTTATATTTGTCCTTTGTGGGGAAAAACTCATTCTGATTGGCTGGGCCTGGTTCCCCAGTGGATCAGGCTCTCCCATGGTTGTGGCCCTGCCCAGTAATGTGAAATCCATAGATTAGGGCCTAATTCATTCAATTATTTCAATTTTTTGATTTCCTTATATGAACTGAAACTCAGTTAAATATTAGAAATCAGTATTTTAAAAAATATATAAAAATGAATATAAAATAAATAATGATATTTCCTGGAGTGGTGATTTACCAGCGGCGGGGTGCCAGACACAACAATATTTGTCACCACCCTAATCCTCATTTATTTTTTTGGTTCTCTTTCTCCACCCTTCTCTCTCTCTCCATTTTTTTCTCCCCTTCTTTCTCTCACCCTCTCTCTCTGCACCATTTATTTTCAGGCTACAATGAAAGCGAGTTTAACTGGGAGAAATATCAAGAGGCTTGCAATGCTGAAGCTGCACCAAAGAATCTGTTTAAATCCCAAAATGGTGTAAGTGCTTGGTTGGGTTGCGAGAGTCAATGGAGGCTTAGCTCTACTTTCACCTGTAAAGACAGCTGGGGCCAAATGCTGACTTTCATTCACACAGCAGAACAGAACAATATGTCCCAGTGGCTGTTGTGAAGCTCCCTCCACACTGCGGCAGAGATGCACCACTTTACTTCCTGTAGTTTTTTTACAGTTACAAAAGCTGAAATTTATATTGACTTGTCATAGTAGTAGATGATTTTCAAATCATGCCACAATATTTCCACTATATTGTCATATATACATATGTACAAAGTAGTAAAACCCTGAGGGTTGAACACATGTGAGATACTGCTTGATTTTAATGAAAGGAAATTGATGAAGGGAAATGATAAATTATATGGTCATATCTCATGTTAAAACTCAACATTTGTGCACTTTTTAATTTAATTGTTTTTTTTTATTTGACCTTTATTTAACCAGGTAGGCTAGTTGAGAACAAGTTCTCATTTGCAACTGCGACCTGGCCAAGATAAAGCATAGCAGTGTGAACAGACAACACAGAGTTACACATGGAGTAAACAATTAACAAGTCAATAACACAGTAGAAAAAAAAGGGGAGTCTATATACATTGTGTGCAAAAGGCATGAGGAGGTAGGCGAATAATTACAATTTTGCAGATTAATAACACTGGAGTGATAAATGATCAGATGGTCATGTACAGGTAGAGATATTGGTGTGCAAAAGAGCAGAAAAGTAAATAAATAAAAACAGTATGGGGATGAGGTAGGTAAAAATGGGTGGGCTATTTACCGATAGACTATGTACAGCTGCAGCGATCGGTTAACTGCTCAGACAGCAGATGTTTGAAGTTGGTGAGGGAGATAAAAGTCTCCAACTTCAGCGATTTTTGCAATTCGTTCCAGTCACAGGCAGCAGAGAACTGGAATGAAAGGCGGCCAAATGAGGTGTTGGCTTTAGGGATGATCAGTGAGATACACCTGCTGGAGCGCGTGCTATGGATGGGTGTTGCCATCGTGACCAGTGAACTGAGATAAGGCGGAGCTTTACCTAGCATGGACTTGTAGATGACCTGGAGCCAGTGGGTCTGGCGACGAATATGTAGCGAGGGCCAGCCGACTAGAGCATACAAGTCGCAGTGGTGGGTGGTATAAGGTGCTTTAGTGACAAAACGGATGGCACTGTGATAAACTGCATCCAGTTTGCTGAGTAGAGTGTTGGAAGCAATTTTGTAGATGACATCGCCGAAGTCGAGGATCGGTAGGATAGTCAGTTTTACTAGGGTAAGTTTGGCGGCGTGAGTGAAGGAGGCTTTGTTGCGGAATAGAAATAGAAAGCCGATTCTTGATTTGATTTTCGATTGGAGATGTTTGATATAAGTCTGGAAGGAGAGTTTACAGTCTAGCCAGACACCTAGGTACTTATAGATGTCCACATATTCAAGGTCGGAACCATCCAGGGTGGTGATGCTGGTCAGGCGTGCGGGTGCAGGCAGAGAACGGTTGAAAAGCATGCATTTGGTTTTACTAGCGTTTAAGAGCAGTTGGAGGCCACGGAAGGAGTGTTGTATGGCATTGAAGCTCGTTTGGAGGTTAGATAGCACAGTGTCCAAGGACGGGCCGGAAGTATATAGAATGGTGTCGTCTGCGTAGAGGTGGATCAGGGAATCGCCCGCAGCAAGAGCAACATCATTGATATATACAGAGAAAAGAGTCGGCCCGAGGATTGAACCCTGTGGCACCCCCATAGAGACTCCCAGAGGACCGGACAGCATGCCCTCCGATTTGACACACTGAACTCTGTCTGCAAAGTAATTGGTGAACCAGGCAAGGCAGTCATCCGAAAAACTGAGGCTACTGAGTCTGCCGATAAGAATATGGTGATTGACAGAGTCAAACGCCTTGGCAAGGTCGATGAAGACGGCTGCACAGTACTGTCTTTTATCGATGGCGGTTATGATATCGGTTAGTACCTTGAGAGTGGCTGAGGTGCACCCGTGACCGGCTCGGAAACCCGATTGCACAGCGGAGAAGGTACGGTGGGATTCGAGATGGTCAGTGACCTGTTTGTTGACTTGGCTTTCGAAGACCTTAGATAGGCAGGGCAGGATGGATATAGGTCTGTAACAGTTTGGGTCCAGGGTGTCTCCCCCTTTGAAGAGGGGGATGACTGCGGCAGCTTTCCAATCCTTGGGGATCTCAGACGATATGAAAGAGAGGTTGAACAGGTTGGTAATAGGGGTTGCGACAATGGCGGCGGATAGTTTCAGAAATAGAGGGTCCAGATTGTCAAGCCCAGCTGATTTGTACGGGTCCAGGTTTTGCAGCTCTTTCAGAATATCTGCTATCTGGATTTGGGTAAAGGAGAACCTGGAGAGGCTTGGGCAAGTAGCTGCGGGAGGTGCGGAGCTGTTGGCTGAGGTTGGAGTAGCCAGGCGGAAGGCATGGCCAGCTGTTGAGAAATGCTTGTTGAAGTTTTCGATAATCATGGATTTATCGGTGGTGACCGTGTTACCTAGCCTCAGTGCAGTGGGCAGCTGGGAGGAGGTGCTCTTGTTCTCCATGGACTTCACAGTGTCCCAGAACTTTTTGGAGTTGGAGCTACAGGATGCAAACTTCTGCCTGAAGAAGCTGGCCTTAGCTTTCCTGACTGACTGCGTGTATTGGTTCCTGACTTCCCTGAACAGTTGCATATCGCGGGGACTATTCGATGCTATTGCAGTCCGCCACAGGATATTTTTGTGCTGGTCGAGGGCAGTCAGGTCTGGAGTGAACCAAGGGCTGTATCTGTTCTTAGTTCTGCATTTTTTGAACGGAGCATGCTTATCTAATATGGTGAGGAAGTTACTTTTAAAGAATGACCAGGCATCCTCAACTGACGGGATGAGGTCAATGTCCTTCCAGGATACCCGGGCCAGGTCGATTAGAAAGGCCTGCTCACAGAAGTGTTTTAGGGAGCGTTTGACAGTGATGAGGGGTGTTCGTTTGACAGCGGCTCCGTAGCGGATACAGGCAATGAGGCAGTGATCGCTGAGATCCTGGTTGAAGACAGCAGAGGTGTATTTGGAGGGCCAGTTGGTCAGGATGACGTCTATGAGGGTGCCCTTGTTTACAGATTCAAGGTTGTACCTGGTGGGTTCCTTGATGATTTGTGTGAGATTGAGGGCATCTAGCTTAGATTGTAGGACTACCGAGGTGTTAAGCATATCCCAGTTTAGGTCACCTAACAGAACAAACTCTGAAGCTAGATGGGGGGCGATCAATTCACAAATGGTGTCCAAGGCACAGCTGGGAGCTGAGGGGGGTCGGTAGCAGGCGGCAACAGTGAGAGACTTATTTCTGGAGAGAGTAATTTTCAAAATTAGTAGTTCGAACTGTTTGGGTATGGACCTGGAAAGTATGACATTACTTTGCAGGCTCTCTCTGCAGTAAACTGCAACTCCTCCCCCTTTGGCAGTTCTATCTTGACGGAACATGTTATAGTTGGGTATAGAAATCTCAGAATTTTTGGTGGCCTTCCTGAGCCAGGATTCAGACACGGCAAGGACATCAGGGTTAGCAGAGCGTGCTAAAGCAGTGAGTAAAACAAACTTAGGGAGGAGGCTTCTGATGTTGACATGCATGAAACCAAGGCTTTTTCGATCACAGAAGTCAACAAATAAGGGTGCCTGGGGACATGCAGGGCCTGGGTTTACCTCCACATCACCCGCAGAACAGAGGAGGAGTAGAATGAGGGTGCGGCTAAAGGCTATCAAAACTGGTCGCCTAGAGCGTTGGGAACAGAGAATAAAAGGAGCAGATTTCTGGGCATGGTAGAATATATTCAGGGCATAATGCGCAGACAGGGGTATGGTGGGGTGCGGGTACAGTGGAGGTAAGCCCAGGCACTGGGTGATGATGAGAGAGGTTGTATCTCTGGACATGCTGGTTGTAATGGGTGAGGTCACTCAAGCCTTTCCCTTATGGAAATGAAATCTCACATCTGGAATCATGTGAAAATGTGTTTTTGGAACACTTTACATATAACATTTAACTTCAAGTGTGACATTTCACATTTCACTTCGCATGTGAAAATGTGTTTTTGGAAAAATGTGTCATTATGATACACACATTACTTTTAACAGTGTTTTCAAATTCCATATTTGACACACTTTGACATACATGACTACATTGTGTATGTTTTATTGATACAGTAATTCTTATTCAAATTGGGATTTAAACACACAACCTCTTGTAAATGACTGATTTCACCTGTATTCCCGACACTTTAGATTTCAAAGTAAATCTCAGCTTCCTTAAAAATACACTCAAGAAAAACTGTTATATATATCATAGGGATTCAGAAGTAACATTGAAACCGAATACTATGCCCCACCAACATTAGACAACTATACAGAAAACCCTCATATTGCTGAAATAAGTACATCGATGATGAGAGAGACAATAGTGAGATTAACTGGCACTAAGTGCAGAAATGTATAATAGTTAATGAATGTGTAGGGGAATGTTAGACACTGTGGTGCAGCAGAAAGATCAGTGCACCTCAAATCCATAGATTCTGAGTTCAAGTCCCAGGTGGGGTCATATTTTATCTGAACAGCATACCACTTACTTTAAAACCCCTATACCATTACTTTACTTATGATTGTTTGGGACATCTGGGACCATCGCGTGACATTCTGACGGATAGTGAAATAAATGTTTTGAGAACATCCTCACCCTTAAGGAAAAAACACATGAATTTCATGTGATGATGTGATCTTATGTAAAGCAACGTGATAAGATGAAATGAAACGTGACAATTTGATAAGATGAAATGAAACGTGACAACGTGAGCACATGTTAAAATAAATGTGACATGGGTATACACATTTTCTCATGTGATAACATGAAATTACACGTGACAACATGTAAAAACATATTCTCATGTGAAGTGTTCCAAAAAGCACATGATTTCACATGTGAAATTTCACGTGAATTGTTCCAGAAACACAATTCCACATGTGAATCATGTGATTTTTCACATAAGGGGATGCCAGCAACCTGAATTTTTTGCTATGTCACCAGAACATTGTATGGCTCTTTTGTGTAATTTGCATAGACTAGAGAACTGACCATGTACAAGCTTAGTGTTTATGAACAGAATACAACAGAACACATTAACTGGGATGACATTCCCTCTCATGGGAGACCAGAAAGTACTAGCGGAAAGACACACCTCCAATAAACCACGCCTGCAATATTCTGATTCTGCTGCCACTGCGACACCATGCTGGCAATCAGCAATTAATGTTGCATGTTGTCAACAGAAGAGTCAGTGAAGGTACAGTAGGTCGCCTGTAGGTTACTGGCAACATTTTGCAAGTAAGTTATTGTGAATTTTACATCAACTTACTGACAAATGGTTTCCAGTTCAACTAGTTTCCATTAAGTTGCTGGAAAATGCAACATAACCTATTTACAGTGCTGTTCATAAGAGACAAATGCTCTTACAAAGGTTGCAGAACAGACAATGTCAAAGAAGGTGCTCAATTTGCATCGGCATAACCATCAAACACTTACACTGCCGGTTGACACACATACATACAGTGCCTGCCTGTCACAACACCTACTCAATCAAGGGTTTTTACTTTATTTTGTACTATTTTCTACATAATGATGAAGACATCAAAACTATGAAATAACACATATGGAATCATGTAGTAACCAAAAATGTGTTAAACAAATCAAAATATATTTTATATTTGAGATTTTTCGAAGTAGCCTGCCTTTGCCTTGATGACAGCTTTGCACAGTCTTGGCATTCTCTCAACCTGCTTCATGAGGTAGTCAGCTGGAATGCATTTCAATGAATAGGGGTGCCTTGTTAATTTGTGGAATTTCTTTCCTTCTTAATGCGTTGGAACAAGGTAGGGGTGGATACTGAAGATATCCCTATTTGGTAAAAGACCAAGTCCATATTATGGCAAGAACAGCTCAAAGAGAAACGACAGGGTATTGTAAATTAAAGACAAAAAGGACAGTCAATTCAGAAAAGTTCAAAAGCTTTGAAAGTTTCTTCAAGTGCAGTCGCAAAAACTGTCATGAGGACATTCACAGGAAAGCAATACCCAGGGTTACCTCGCTGCAGAGGATAAGTTCATTAGAGTTACCAACCTCAGAAAATGCAGCCCAAATAAATGCTTCACAGCGGTCACGTAACAGACACATCTCTACATCAACTGTTCAGAGGAGACTGCTTGTGTCAAGCCTTCATGGTCGAATTGCTCCAAAGAAACCACTACTAAAGGACACAAAAGAAGAAGAGACTTACTTTGGCCAAGAAACACGAGCAATGGACATTAGACAGGTGAAAATATGTCCTTTGGTCTGATGAGTCCAAATTTGAGATTTTTGGTTCCAACCACCGTGTCTTTGAGACGCAGAGTAGGTGAACGGATGATCTCTGCATGTATGGTTCACACCGTGAAGCATGGAGAAGGAGATGTGATGATGTGGGGGTACTTTGCTGGTGACACTGTTGGTGATTTATTTAGAATTCAAGGCACAGTTAACCAGCTTGGCTACCACAGCATTCAGCAGCGATACACAATCCCATCTGGTTTGGGCTTAGTGGGACTATCACTATTTTTCAACAGGACAATGACCCAACACACCTCCAGGCTGTGTAAGGGCTATTTGATCAAGATGGATAGTGATGGAGTGCTGCATCAGATGACCTGGCCTCCACAATCATCCGACCTCAACCCAATTGAAATGGTTTGGGATGAGTTGAACTGCAGAGTGAAGGAAAAGAAGCCAACAAGTGCTTAGCTAATGTGGGAAATCCTTCAAGACTGTTAGAAAAGCATTCCTCCTGAAGCTGGTTGAGAGAATGTGCAAAGCTGTCATCAAGGCAAAGGCTGGCTACTGTAAACACTTTTTTGGTTACTACATGATTCCATATGTGTTATTTCACAGTTTTGATGTCTTCACTATTATTCTACAATGTAGAAAATAGTTAAAATAAAGAAAAACCCTTGAATGAGTAGGTGTGTCCAAACTTTTGACTGGTATTGGTATGTATTTGACCATGCCACAAAATATGCTAATGAGCCCCACCAGTACATTGCCCTCACTTATCAAAGCGCAGTGATGATCGTACCTTTTATATTAGAAATATTGGGTAGAAAAATGTCACATTATACCTACAAGGTACCAAACTATACCAATTGAGTTCATATGTGAGCCTGTGAAGTGTACCTTAGACTTTTTTGTACCTCAGAGAACAACACTGTAACCCAATCATAACCTTATAGTGTGTTAATACATGTTCCAAGCAATACCTATGAACCTGGTGGCACTGCAGAAACATTGATGCACTCAAAAAAAGGTTGCAAGTTCAAATTACCAAAGCATCCATGTATACTCTGTCAAGTGTCCTTGAGCACTGCTAGTTTTACGTTGATGTTACGTTTGTGGTGATAAATGGACAATTATTTATTTGATTCTGGGAAGTTTTTAGCAAAGGGCATGAATGCATTATTGCCAATACGTCTGTGGCCAGACCTCTTTTATGTTCACAGACCTGGTGTCGTAGCAGGACATACTGTAGCGGGACATTTCAGGTTATTTCCGACCATTAAAATCCCAGTTAAAGGAATACTTCGGGATTTTGGCACTTTATTTACTTCCCCAGAGTCAGATGAACTCGTGGTTACCATTTTTATGGCTCTGCGTGCAGTTTGAAGGAAGTTACTAACTAGCGTTAGCATGCTAGCAGATAACCATAGACTTCCAGTCATTACACTAACGCTAGCTAGCATTGGCTCGTGAAACTACCTCTAACTTCCTTGGTACTGGACACCGAGCCATAAAAATGCAATCATTGTCAAAATCCCGAAGTATGGTCCAAGTGTGGTCACAGTACAAAATGATCCAATATGTTTTACACTATTTGAAATCAGAATACAGCAGCACACTGTCATAGTAATGAAATAACACCTTCAAGTTGTTGTATATAATTTAGGCAAAGTGCAAAATGTATTCTTGCAACTAGTGCCTTATTCATATCTAGTGCCGTATTCAACTAGTGCCTTATTCAACTAGTGCCGTATTCATATCTAGTGCCGTATTCAACTAGTGCCGTATTCAACTAGTGCCTTATTCAACTAGTGCCTTATTCATATCTAGTGCCATATTCAACTAGTGCCGTATTCATATCTAGTGCCGTATTCATATCTAGTGCCGTATTCATATCTAGTGCCGTATTCATATCTAGTGCCTTATTCATATCTAGTGCCTTATTCATATCTAGTGCCGTATTCATATCTAGTGCCGTATTCAACTAGTGCCTTATTCAACTAGTGCCTTATTCATATCTAGTGCCATATTCAACTAGTGCCGTATTCATATCTAGTGCCGTATTCAACTAGTGCCGTATTCATATCTAGTGCCTTATTCATATCTAGTGCCGTATTCATATCTAGTGCCTTATTCATATCTAGTGCCTTATTCATATCTAGTGCCGTATTCAACTAGTGCCGTATTCAACTAGTGCTGTATTCATATCCCTTGACTTATTCCATGTTTTGTTGTTACAGCCTGAATTTAAAATTGATTAAAACATTTTTTTCTCACCCATCTACACGCTATACCCCATAATGACAAAGTGAAAACATATTTTTAGAAATATTTGCAAAATTATTGAAAATGAAATATGGAAATATCTCATTTTAGCTGTGAGTCAATAGTTTGTAGAAGAACCTTTGGCGGCGATAACAGCTGTGAGCCTTTTGGAGTAAATCTCTAACAGCTTTGCACACCTGGATTGTACAAGCAGACTGAACCAGGTTTTCCTCTTGGATTTTGCTTAGCTCCATTCAGTTGATTTGTTTTAATCCTGAAAAACTCCCCAGTCCTTAACGATTACAAGCATAACCATAACATCATGCAGCCACCACCATGCTTATATGAAGAGTGGTACTCAGTGATGTGTTGTGTTGGATTTGCCCTAAACATAACGCTTTGTATTCAGGACAGAAAGTTAATTTCTTTGAATTTTTTGTTTAGTGTTAATGAAGTGCCTTGTTGCAAACAGGATGCATGTTTTGGAATATTTTTATTCTGTACATCCTTCTTTTCACTCTGTCATTTAGGTTAGTTTTGTGGGGTAACTATTATTGGAAAAGAAATGAGTCCATTAAACTTATGTAATTTGTCAAGTACATTTGTACTCCTAAACTTATTTAAGCTTGCTGTAACAAAGGGGTTGAGTACTTATTGACTGAATACATTTCAACTTTACATTATTTATTAATTTCAAAAATGTTCTACAAACAAAATTCCACTTTGACATTATGGGGTATTGGGTGTAGATCACTTACAGTTGAAGTCGGAAGTTTACATACACTCAGGTTGGAGTCATTAAAACTAATTTTCCAACCACTCCACAGATTTCTTGTTAACAAACTATAGTTTTGGCAAGTCATTTAGGACATCTACTTTGTGCATGACACAAGTAATATTTCCAACAATTGTTTACAGACAGATTATTTCACTTATTATTCACTGTATCACAATTCCAGTGGGTCAGAAGTTTACATACACTAAGTTGACTGTGACTTTAAACAACTTGGAAAATGATGTCATTGCTTTAGAACTTCTGGCAGGCTAATTGACATCATTTGAGTCAATTAGAGGTGTACCTGTGGATGTATTTCAAGGCCTACCTTCAAACTCATGGGAAAATCAAAAGAAATCAGCCAAGACCTCAGAAAAAAATTGTAGATCTCCACAAGTCTGGTTCATCCTTGGGAGCAATTTCCAAACACCTGAAGGTACCACGTTCATCTGTACAAACAATAGTACGCAAGTATAATCACCATGGGACCACGCAACCGTCATACCGCTCAGGAAGGAGATGTGTTCTGTCTCCTAGAGATGAACATACTTTGGTGCGAATAGTGCAAATCAATCTCAGAACAACAGCAAAGGACCTTGGGAAGATGCTGGATGAAACAGGTACAAAAGTATCTATATCCACAGTAAAACGAGACCTATATCGACATAACCTGAAAGGCTGCTCAGCAAAGAAGAAGCCACTACTCCCAAACCGCCATAAAAAAGCCAGACTACAGTTTGCAACTGACAAAGATCGTAGTTTTTGGAGAAATGTCCTCTGGTCTAATGAAACAAAAATAGAACTGTTTGGCCATAATGACTATCGTTATGTTTGGAGGAAAAGGGGGAGGCTTGCAAGCCGAAGAACACCATCCCAACCGTGAAGCACGGTGGTGGCAGCATCATGTTGTGGGGGTGCTTTGCTGCAGGAGGGACTGGTGCACTTCACAAAATTGATGGCTTCATGAGGAAGGAAAATTGTAGATCTATTGAAGCAACATCTCAAGACATCAGTCAGGAAGTTAAAGCTTGGTCGCAAATAAGTCTTCCAAATGGACAATGACCCCAAGCATACTTCCAAAGTTGTGGCAAAATGGCTTAAGTACAACAAAGTCTAGGTATTGGAGTGGCCATCACAATGCCCCAACCTCAATCCTATAGAAAATGTGTGGGCAGAACTGAAAAAGCGTGTGCGAGCAAGGAGGCCTTCACACCTGACTCAGTTACACCAGCTCTGTCAGGAGGAATGGGCCAAAATTCACCCAATTTATTGTGGGAAGCTTGTGGAAGGCTACCCAAAACGTTTGACCCAAGTTAAACAATTTAAAGGCAATGCTACCAAATACTAATTGAGTGTATGTTAACTTCTGACCCACTGGGAATGTGATGAAAGAAATAAGCTGAAATAAATCATTCTCTCTACTATTATTTTGACATTGCACATTCTTAAAATAAAGTGGTGATCCTAACTGACCTAAGACAGGGAATTTTTACTAGGATTAAATGTCAGGAATTGTGAAAAACTGAGTTTAAATGTATTTGGCTAAGGTGTATGTAAACTTCTGACTTCAACTGTACAGAAAATCTGAATTGTATAAATATTCAATTCAAGCTGTAACACAACAAAATGTGGAAAAGTTAAAGGTGTGTGAATTCTTTCTGAGGGAATTGTATAGACAATCCATTATACCCATAGATGTGGTGGCACATCAGGAACTTGAGGAAGCTACAGTAGCAACCAAGAAGTGAGGTTTTACTCTCTTACTGTCCTTTTAACATTAACACCTTAATTTAGCTGTACATATACAGTAACGTATTGTAGATTTGTTGTATTTTCACTGTAACTACACAAAAACCTCCAGGGGAGCATGACACAGCGTCCTAAGAATGTCTCTGTAAAAACCGGGAACAAGACAAAACCTGCAGTAAAAGTGAAATATTCTCAATTACATTTGACATCTGGGTTTTCACGTGCTTACATTTTTTTCATGTTAAGTGCTCAAATATTGTCACGCGTAGTTTAAAGTTATCAAATGTTGCTTTAAATTAAACCATGTTATCACGTGTGAAATTCACATGTTTTTTCTTAAGGGTTAAGGGTAGAATCTGTGGATGCTATGGTATGTCAATATTTACTTAAATCCTCCATTGACATGAATGCATGATTTTTTTTTCTTTTAAGTTTAAAGTCAGAAAGTATGAAGCCCTTTTGTGATTTGTCTCTCTGTGTCAACAGACTACGAGCACCTCTAAGTTTCAGGTGGGCATGAAACTGGAGGCAGTGGACAGAAAGAATCCATGTCTGGTGTGTGTGGCCTCGGTGGCCGACATCGTGGACAATCACTTCCTGGTTCACTTTGACAACTGGGACGACACCTACGACTACTGGTGAGACACCTACAATTTAGTTAACCCTTTACACTTGTGGGAATTGGCCTATAAGGATAGGGCTACATTTAAATGTTTCTTACAGAAGAAATAATAAATGCATATGCATAAACATGGTAGCATTTAAAAGGGAACAGTTTGGAGATTAGGGGGACAAAACAGTTCTCCTGACACAAGACTGAATCCAAACATGACACTGTTGATTTTATGTGCATTTGACATTTTCTGTACAATTTGCTGGATTTGTTGATAACGAAATCTGAAAATACTCTGGATACATTCAGTAACAGAAGAACTTTCCTGGAAAATGTTGGGGTAGGTGCAACATAAGACATAAAAATGACAAAGGTTTGAGTGAGAAGACTAACTGATATCTTCAAGTTGCCACACACCTTTCCAAAGTGTGCGCTGTTCCTAAGTTATTTCAAGGAATTTCTTATGACTCAAAAAAACGTATTCAACTATAAGGACCTAAAAATGTTTATCACCTCTACTACAGTAGAAGTACTAGAGTTGAACACAACCCTCTGTCCCTGCCATCACCCAATTACTCTGGTTGTTTACTCAATCCAAAAAGTGCCCATTTTAAAAGCTCGTTCTGTTACCTACATCACTAACGAAATTATAAAATAGGATCTTACAGTGCTAGGCTTTCACAAGGAAATTCAGAGAAATGGATCGTAATTTTGGTGCGCATAGAAAGGAGTCATGGGTGCATTTTCCGCAGTAAATCTTCTTCACAATAGACAAACAGGCTCATTCTGTTCAGAACAACCCAGGGTATGTGGCCATCATAAACATTGCCGCTGTATATGACGTGAGTTTTATGATATGGAAATGTGAAGGGCACATTTGGCTTGCTTGTATGACATCAAAGCAGCATTTACTAAAATCCTCCACGTCTCAGCTTTCATAATTAATCGAGTCCTCTTAGTTTATAGCATTTCCCAGAGCTTTGACGTCATTTGTAGCATGTTACTGTTCAGTCACTGTGTTCCAAATTAGGAGCTTATTAATGCCCAAATCTGCCATTTTCAACACGTGCACGAGTGTAAAGGGTTAAAACAGTTTTTATTCTTTTAAATTCAGCTTTTTGTGAGTTAGAAGTTGATGAGAATATAGAAAAGTGTGCGTGTGTGTGTGAAATTGGTCATTTCAGTTTAACTTCTCAGACTATGTTATGATACACTATTTTTGATATAACTGAAGTAAACTTCAGCAGAACTGGTTCTGTCTTCTCAAAGTTTAAAAGGAAGTGTCTGTCTAGCGTTACATTTTGGGTATCTTGTTGCTACTTTGAATGTTAAATGAAGGAATTTGTCAAAATCAGACCAGAGGTTAAGGTGTTCGAGCCAGAGGAGATGTGATCAACATTTGTTTACTGATGTTTGCTGTCGGTAACTGATAGGTTACACTTTAATGTTGTTTTGTAGCTGTAGTGCATGTGTCATTCAACTTTATATTACATTGTGTATAATTAGCTTTGTTACCTTATAGAGTGTGTGTGTGTGTGTGTGTGTGTGGTGGTTGCGCACGTATGTGCACCTGTGTGTACATAATCTTTGTGTGTGTACATGTATCATCTTCAATGTAATATCCCTCTGAAGTTCTGTCGTCAGTGAATCAGTGACAGTTTACCAGCTAATTGCTAAGAGGCGTTTGATTGATTACATAGCATGTGACATGGCCCAATTCATCCAGTGAAAAGCTTGATGTGGGAGAAAAATAGAAGCTGTGTAATTAGATATAATGTAATGGTTGAAGAGGAGCACTGACAGTTGTCTCTGGGAAAAGACAAACGTTTGTTCTCAAGAGTTGCCTGGCTGAGATATTTTCAGGGTATTTTATTTTTCATTTTTTCCTGTATTTTTCCTCTTTCCCTGTGTCATACCGAGACATTCCAGTAGGAGAAGCTCCTAGCTTCCTAGCCTCCTAACTGCCTACAAAGACATGCAGAAATCATGGTTCCCCACAGCTCATTACATTCACACACACATGCACACACTCAACATATACACCCACACTCACAGTGTCTCTTACACACAGGCTCAAACACACTTGCATGCTCACACGTTCACAAACTCGCGCACACCTTGCACACAATTGCATTCTCTCAGACACTCCACTGGCTCACCAGGGAGCATGTGTGGAAATGTTGGTCAAATACCATGGCCGTCGGGACATGGCAAGCCCCATGATTGGCTATTCTGCAAAATTACACAGCTGCTGTGTCATTGCAAAGCACACCGAAGATGAATGGAATTCCTATTGTATTGTCTGATTGATTGTGTTTGTAGGTACATGTTAATCTAGCCGGCCTGTACAATAAGTGAAATTGCAATATTCTCCCGGTCACAAACCGGGTATTGTACATGTAAATTGCATTTAGAGGTTGTTGTAATATCTTACCTCAGGACGATTGAAATCAAATTGTACGTGTGCGTGTAGAGGAAGAAGTGGGTGTGTAGATGAGGAAGTGTATGTGTGTAGGTAGATAATGTAAAGTATGCTATGGTAAAGTATAGTGTGTGTCTGTATGTTTTAGGTGTGACGCCAGCAGCCCTCACATCCACCCAGTGGGCTGGTGCCAGGACCACGGAAGACCTCTCACTGCACCTCAGGGTGGGTAGCTAGTCCAGCACACACAGTATACTGTCATTGAGGATGCTGTTTGAATAGTGTCTGCTAAAATGACCGTGGCTCCTCCCCACTTCAGCCATGTTTTGCTATTCCTCACTTTAGTCCCCATATTAGTACAAAGATATGAACCTTTATCTTAAATCCCCCTTCATCTTCAATGTAAAATCATGAGTTATTCATTTAATTTCCCCTCTAATTTGCTGGTAAATTGCCCCCTTCCACCACACACTTTATAAAGACCTTGAAGGAACTCATATTGTATGGAGATAGGACATCAAAAACCTTGAAAGAATCATAACTCATTTTGTATGGAGGTAGGACATCAGTAGGACATTAATTTCTATGTACAATATGACACGTGCATCATCCTGAATGAGACTTCATCACAGCTGTTCTTTAGTAATGCATGCCCTTCAATGCATAACAAAAATCTAAACATTAACTATTTACTTGACAATTGTTTTTGTTTATATACAGTTGAAGTTGGAATTTTACATACACCTTAGTCAAATACATTTAAACTCAGTTTTTCACAATTCCTGACATTTCATCCTCGTAAAAATTCTCTGTCTTGGGACAGTTAGGATCACCACTCTATTTTAAGAATGTGAAATGTCAGAATAATAGTAGAGAGAATGATTTATTTCAGCTTTTATGTCTTTCATCACATTCCCAGTGGGTCAGAAGTTTACATACTCTCAATTAGTATTTGGTAGCATTGCTTTTAAATTGTTTAACTTGGGTTAATCATTTCGGGTTAGCTTTCCGCAAGCTTCACATAATAAGTTGGGTGAATTTGGCCCATTCCTCCTGACAGAGCTGGTGTAAATGAGTCAGGTTTGTAGGCGTCCTTGCTCACACATGCCTTTTCAGGTTTTCACACACTGTTGCTGGTATTTTGGCCCATTCCTCCATGCAGATCTCCTCTAGAGCAGTGATGTTTTGGGGCTGTTGCTGTGCAACACGGACTTTCAACTCCCTCCAAATATGTTCTATGGGGTTGAGATCTGGAGACTGGCTAGGCCACTCCAGGACCTTGAAATGCTTCTTACGAAGCCACTCCTTCATTGCCCTGTGTTTGGGATCATTGTCATGCTGAAAGACCCAGCCACGTTTCATCTTCAATGCCCTTGCTGATGGAAGGAGGTTTTCACTCAAAATCTCACGATACATGGCCCCATTCATTCTTTCCTTTACATGGATCAGTCGTCCTGGTCCCTTTGCAGAAAAACAGCCCCAAAGCATGATGTTTCCACCCCTATGCTTCACAGTAGGTATGGTGTTCTTTGGATGCAACTCAGCATTCTTTGTCCTCCAAACACGACGAGTTGAGTTTTTGCCAAAAAGTTATATTTTGGTTTCATCTGACCATATGACAATCTCCCAATCTTCTTCTGGATCATCCAAATGCTCTCTAGCAAACTTCAGACGGGCCTGGACATGTACTGGCTTAAGCAGGGGGATACGTCTGGCACTGCAGGATTTGAGTCCCTGGCGACGTAGTGTGTTACTGATGGTAGGCTTTGTTACTTTGGTCCCAGCTCTCTGCAGGTCATTCACTAGGTCCCCCCGTGTGGTTCTGGAATTTTTGCTCACCGTTCTTGTGATCATTTTGACTCCACGGGGTGAGATCTTGCGTGGAGCCCCAGATCGAGGGAGATTATCAGTGGTCTTGTATGTCTTCCATTTCCTAATAATTGCTCCCACAGTTGATTTCTTCAAACCAAGCTGCTTACCTATTGCAGATTCAGTCTTCCCAGCCTGGTGCAGGTCTACAATTTTGTTTCTGGTGTCCTTTGACAGCTCGTTGGTCTTGGCCATAGTGGAATTTGGAGTGTGACTGTTTGAGGTTGTGGACAGGTGTCTTTTATACTGATAACCAGTTCAAACAGGTGCCATTAATACAGGTAACGCGTGGAGGATAGAGGAGCCTCTTGAAGAAGAAGTTACAGGTCTCTGTGAGAGCCAGAAATCGTGCTTGTTTGTAGGTGACCAAATACTTATTTTCCACCATAATTTGCAAATAAATTCATTAAAAATCCTACAATGTGATTTTCTGGATTTTTGTTCTTCTCATTTTGTCTGTCATAGTTGAAGTGTACCCACCCTCTCATCTTTTTAAGTGGGAGAACTTGCACAATTGGTGACTGTCTAAATACTTTTTTGCCCCACCGTATATATTATTGCCGTAGTGGGCCACTCCTGAGCCCCTCCACCCAGTCGTAATTGTGTTGTCTGACTCAACATTAAGTATGACTCAGGTCATGGTAATGGGGTAGGAATTATATACAGGGAGCTGTAAAGTGAAACTCACCCAAAGGTGAGGAATCCAGGTCAGAAGCTTTTGAGGATTTCGAAAACCTCTAGGCTCTCTCCCGTTCCCTCGTTCCTTCTCCTGTTCTCCAATCAGAGACTTTTAAATCATTTTAAACTGCAAAACCCTTACTCACCACTGCACTTTGTATACCAGAGTTGGCTGATCTTCTCTAGTCACTCGTAGGCTCAGTCACTGGTATACTTTTATTTACAAAGCCATTTGGGGTTTACTACCTTTTTATTTGTGTATTTCTATTGTTCAGAAATGTGGTGGGTACTCTCTTCGTTCGCTGGACTTTATCCTGCTAACTGTTCCAAATGTCCGAACTGAAATTGGTAAAAGGGCTTTTATGTACTCTGCGCCATCGTCTTGGAACACCACCTTACTGTTACGAATAACTATGAGTGGTGGGTGGAATCAGGCGCAGAGAGCAGGGTTCTGTCGTTTATCAAATTTATTTCACTGGTGCAACCAAAACACACAGGGCGTATATAAGTTGCCAGTCCAAAACAACAGGACAAAATAGACCGGAGAATAAAGATATGAAAACAAATCACACCATCGTACCTCCGGTACCTCACCGTCTTGTAGGGGACCAGCTACCACCGGCCTGAGGAGAGACACATGAAACGAGGGGTTAATGCGATAATAAGACACACTGCGGCCCCAGCTTCCGGCAGGGCAGGCGGAGGGGCAGGTTTTGGGTCGAGAGCCGGACCCTGTCCCCTGGTGCGAACACCGGGGCCTCACTGTGGTGGCGGTCAGTGTCTCTCTTCTGCCGTTCACTGGCCTGCCTGAGAGAATCCTGGACTGCCCGCCAGGTCTCTCTAGAGCGCTGTACCCACTCCTCCACCGCAGGAGCCTCGGTCTGACTCTGATGCCACGGAGCCAGGACCGGCTGGTAGCCCAGTACGCATTCGAATGGCGACATATTCGTGGACGAATGCCGAAGAGAGTTCTGGGCCAATTCTGCCCACGGGACGTACCTCGCCCATTCTCCTGGCCGGTCCTGGCAATACGACCTCAGAAACCTACCCACTTCCTGGTTTACTCTCTCCACCTGCCCATTAATTTCGAGGTGATAACCGAGATCCCCAGACGCTCCATAAACGCCTTCCAAACCCGGGACGTGAACTGGGGACCCCGATCGAAGACTATATCCTCTGGAACCCCATAGTGCCGGAAGACGTGGGTAAATAGAGCCTCTGCAGTCTGTAGGGCCGTAGGAAGACCAGGCAATGGGAGGAGACGGCAGGACTTAGAGAACCGATCCACAACGACCAGAACGTTAGTGTTCCCCTGAGATGGGGGAAGATCCGTAAGGAAATCTACCGAGAGATGGGACCATGGCCGTTGTGGAACCGGGAGGGGCTGTAACTTCCCTCTAGGAAGGTGCCTAGGAGCCTTACTCTGGGCGCATACCGAACAGGAGGAGACATAGAGCCTCACATCCCTAGCTAAAGTGGGCCACCAGTATTTCCCCCTAAGACCCCGCACTGTCCTATCAATCCCCGGATGACCCGCAGACGGTAGTGTGTGAGCCCACCGAATCAATTTATCACGGACACCAAGCGGTACGTAACCCGACCAGTCGGACACTGTATAGGCGCAGGTTCAACCCTCAACGCCCGCTCGATGTCCGCGTCCACCTCCCATACCACTGGGGCCACCAGCCGAGAGGCTGGAAGGATGGGAGTGGGTTCGATGGACCGGTCCTCGGTGTCATAGAGACGGGACAGCGCGTCGGCCTTAGTGTTGAGGGAACCTGGTCTGTAAGAGATCGTAAAATTAAAACGTGTAAAGAACATGGCCCACCTAGCCTGACGCGGATTCAGTCTCCTCGCTTCTCGAATATACTCCAGATTACGGTGGTCAGTCCAGATGAGAAAAGGGTGTTTAGCCCCCTCTAGCCAGTGTCTCCACACCTTCAGGGCCTTTACCATAGCTAGTAACTCCCGATCCCCCACATCATAGTTCCGCTCCGCCGGACCCAGCTTCTTAGAAAAGAAAGCGCAGGGACGGAGCTTCGGTGGCGTGCCCGAGCGCTGAGACAGCACGGCTCCAACCCCAGCCTCGGACGCATCCACCTCCACTATGAATGCTAACGAAGGGTCCGGATGCGCCAACATGGGAGCTCCAGTGAACAGTACCTTCAACTGGTTGAAGGCTCCATCAGCCTCTGCTGACCACCGCAGACGCACCGGTCCCCCCTTCATCAGTGAGGTAATGGGCGCCGCTACTTGGCCAAAACCCCGGATAAACCTCCGGTAGTAATTGGCAAACCCTAAAAACCGCTGCACCTCCTTTACCGTGGTCGGAGTCGGCCAATTACGCACAGCGTTAACGCGGTCACACTCCATCATCATCCCCGAGCTGGAAATGCGATAACCCAGGAAGGAAACGGCTGGTTTGGAGAACACACATGTCTCAGCCTTGACATATAGGTCATGCTCCAGCAGTCGCCCAAGAACCCTGCGCACCAAGGAAACATGGGCGGCGCGTGTGGTAGAATAAATCAAGATGTCATCAATATAGACTACCACACCCTGCCCGTGCAAGTCCCTAAGAATCTCATCTACAAAGGATTGGAAGACGGCTGGAGCATTCTTCAACCCATACGGCATGACGAGGTACTCAGTGGCCTGATGTGGTACTAAACGCTGTTTTCCACTCGTCTCCTCCCCGAATACGCACCAGATTATATGCGCTCCTGAGGTCCAGTTTTGTGAAGAAACACGCTCCGTGGAATGATTCCACCGCCGTAGCGATGAGAGGTAGCGGATAACTAAAACCCACTGTGATCGAATTGAGACCTCGATAATCAATGCACGGACGCAGACCTCCCTCCTTTTTCCTCACAAAAAAGAAACTCGAGGAGACTGGTGACATGGAGGGCCGAATGTACCCCTGTCTCAGAGCTTCCGTGACATATGTCTCCATAGCCAACGTCTCCTCCTGTGACAGTGGGTACACATGACTCCGGGGAAGTGCAGCGTTCTCCTGGAGGTTTATCACGCAATCCCACTGTCGATGAGGTGGTAATTTGGTCGCTTTGTTCTTACTAAAAGCGATAGCCAAATCGGCATATTCTGGGGGAATGCGCACGGTGGAAACCTGGTCTGGACTCTCCACCGTCGTGGCACCGATGGAAACTCCTATACACCTCTCTGAACACTCGTCTGACCACCCCTTAAGAGCCCCCTGTTTCCAGGAAATAACGGGATTGTGAATAGCCAGCCAGGGAACCCCCAACACCACCGGGAACCCAGGTGAATCAATAAGGTAGAAACTGATCCTCTCCCTATGATTCCCCTGCGTTACCATGTCCAGCGGAATCGTGGCCTCCCTGACCAGCCCTGACCCTAACGGTAGGCTATCTAAGGAGTGCACGGGGACAGGTGGGTCTATCTGCACTAACGGAATACCCAATTTACGGGTGAGTCCACGATCCATAAAACTCCCAGCTGCGCCTGAATCGACTAGCGCCTTATGCTGAAGAGAGGGGAAAAATGCAGGAAAAAAAATTAACAAAAACATGTGACCAACAGGGAGCTCTGAGTGAGTTTGGTGCTTACTCACCTGGGGTGGCCGAGGAGTGCTCCGCCGACCATCTCGACTCCCAGAGGGACTCCTCCAACACCGGTCCGAAGTGTGTCCTCTCCTTCCACAATAGGAGCAGGAGGAGCCCCGTCTGGTCCCCCTAGAGGCAGCTCCTCCCAACTCCGTGGGAGTGGGAGAGCTGGAAGGTGGAATTAACAAGACCCCTTCTGAACGCCCGCGGGCAGCTAGCAGGTTGTCCAATCGAATAGACATGTCTATAAGTTCATCCAGGGAGAGAGTTGTGTCTCTGCAAGCTAGCTCCCGGCGGACTTCCTCCCGGAGACTATACCGGTAATGGTCCATCAGGGTCCTGTCATTCCACCCAGCACCAGCAGCTAGGGTCCTAAACTCCAACGCGAAGTCCTGCGCGCTCCTCATCTCCTGTCTGAGGTGGAACAGTCGCTCACCCGCCGCTTTACCCTCTGGTGGATGATTGAACACAGCTCGGAAACGGCGGGTGAACTCCAGGTAGTTGTCCCGAGCTGAGTCTGGACTGTTCCAGACCGCGTTAGCCCAGTCCAGGGCCTTGCCCGTTAAACAGGATACGAGGAGGCTCACACTCTCCTCACCCGAGGGAGCCGGACGCACGGTAGCCAGGTAGAGCTCTAGCTGGAGCAAAAATCCCTGGCACCCAGCCGCTGCTCCATCGTACTCCCTCGGGGGGGAGAGACGCAGTGCGCCGGACCCAGAGGACGACGTAGGTGGAGTAGGTGGTGTAGGTGGTGTCGACAGTGGGAGAGCTGAGATAGACGTCGGTAGACCACTCCTCTCCCATCGTTCCATCCTCTCCATCATCTGATCCATCGCCGTACCAATCCGATGGAGGACAGCTGTGTGGTGATGGACGCGCTCCTCCATAGTGGGGAGAGGGGTGGTCGCTGCTCCTGCTGACTCCATTTCTTCGGTGCGGGCTTCTGTTACGAATAACTATGAGTGGTGGGTGGAATCAGGCGCAGAGAGCAGGGTTCTGTCGTTTATCAAATTTATTTCACCGGTGCAACCAAAACGATCACGCCAACACACAGGGCGTATATAAGTTGCCAGTCCAAAACAACAGGACAAAATAGACCGGAGAATAAAGATATGAAAACAAATCACACCATCAAACATAGAGTAACAATTAACAAGCCCGCACAAATACCCAGCGGGCCTAGTGCCCTTAAATACCCTACAAACAAACCCTAATACAAAACAGGTGTACCCAATTAACCAATAACCAACACAAACGGAAAAAGGAATCGTTGGCAGCTAATATGCCGGTGACGACGACCTCCGAGCCCCGCCCGAACAGGAAGAGGCACCCTCTTCAGCGAGGTTCGTGACACTTACAAAATACCTTTAAACACCCGATTGGTGTTTTTAAATCACTGATGAAGGATTTTGAGGCTGATTCCCTGACCTGTCAATGTTTTTAATTTGCTGTTTTATACTCTTGTGAATTCAATGGTTTTTACTAGATTACTTGTAGTTTTTCATGTTGTCTGTCTGTAATTGTTTTGTAATGACTTGGTGCTGCCTATCTTGGCCAGGGCGCTCTTGAAAAAGAGATTTTAATCTCAATGAGCCCTTCCTGGTTAAATAAAGGTTAAATACATAAATAAAATATGCAAAGGTGCTCAGTTGTGCCATTTGGCTAACGTTCTCCCCGTGAACTGTATGTCATAAAACTGAAATGTTCATCATTTTTGTGCTTTAATGCGAGTGTAACGCGGAGCTGTTAACTTCTTGATGCTACCAATCCCTGTAGCGGGATAATTTTAGTCTGCAACCGCTGAATAGCATAGCGCAACAGTCAAATAATATTACTAGAAAATATTCATATTCATGAAATCACAAGTGGAATATTTTGAAACACAGCTTAGCATTTTGTTAATCACCCTGTCGTCTCAGATTTTGAAATTATGCTTTACAGCGAAAGCAATCCAAGCATTTGTGTAAGTTTATCGATAGCCTAGCATAGCATTATGTACACTTAGCATCAGAAGCTTGGTCACAAAAATCAGAAAATCAATCAAATTAACCGTTTACCTTTGATCTTCGGATGTTTTCACTCACGAGACTCCCAGTTACACAACAAATGTTCCTTTTGTTCCATAAAGATTATTTTTACTCCTCAAAATACCGACGTTTGTTTGTCGCGTTATGTTCAGAAATCCACAGGAAAGAGTGGTCACGACAACGCAAACGGAAATTCCAAATAGTCTTCATAATGTCCACAGAAACATGTCAAACGTTTTTTTATAATCATTCCTCCGGTAGTTTTTAAAATATATTTTCGATAATGTATCAACCGAGTACGTAGCCCCCACCTCTCCACTTACGCAATGTGATCCTTCACGCTCATTTTTCAAAATAAAAGCCTGAAACTATGTCTAAAGACTGTTGACACCTTAGGGAAGCCACAGAAAAGGGAATCTGGTTGATATCCCTTTAAATGGAGGACAGGCACGCATAGGAACACAGAGGTTTCAAAATAAGAGGCTCTTCCTGATTGGATTTTGCCTGCAATATCAGTTCTGTTATACCCACAGACAATATTTTTACAGTTTTGGAAACTTTAGTGTTTTCTATCTTAATCTGTCAATTATTTGCATATTCTAGCATCTGGTCATGAGAAATAGGCCGTTTACTTTGGGAATGTTATTTTTCCAAACATAAAAAAATAGTGCCCCCTAGCTGAGAGAGAGAGAGAGATGTTGAGTAAAACATTATTGTAAGTCCTTGATCCATGCCTTGTGCAGAGAGCATTTAATTGACCATTTGGAATAGGTTTACACTCTCACTGTCTCTCTCTCGTCAGACCAGATAGACCTTAGCTCAGCTAAAGCCGTTACAGTGGCGCATACAGTATGAGGTAGTTTGAAATGCAGGTGCTTTTCTGGCTGGCTTTAGTGAACACCAACATGATGGTATCTGTCTGTTTGGACCGAATGTTTTTTTTCTTGTAAAATATATGTTGTACATAAACTGATTGCCTCAAACATCAATATGAAGTGAATGTGTTGAAACCACATCCCTTGCTTTAACTTAATATGGACTTTCTGCCATGTGCAGTATGATGTCACATCCTTTTCCTCAAGTAATTTGAGATCAAGTGAACAACTGCTGCTCTGGTGTACTTATATTATGTTATACACTGAGTATACGAAACATTAGGAACACCTTCCAAATATTGAGTTGTACGCCCTTTTGCCCTCAGAACAGACGCAATTCGTCGAGGCATGGACTTTACAAGGTGTCGAAAGTGTTCCACAGGGATGCTGACCCATGTTGACTCCCACAGTTGTGTCAAGATGGCTGGATGTCCTTTGGGTGGTGGACCATTCTTGATACACACAGGAAACTGTTGAGTGTGAAAAACCCAGCAGCATTGCATTCTTGACACAGACCGATGCGCTTGACACCTACTACCATGACCCTTTCAAAGGCATTTTCATCTTTTGTCTTGCCCATTCACCGACAATGGCACACATACACAATCCATGTCTCAATCGTCTCGAGGCTTAAAAATCCTTCTTTAACCTGTCTCCTCCCCTTCATCTACACTGATTTGAAGTGGTTTTAACAATAAGGGATCATAGCTTTCACCTAGCTTTGTTTCCCTGAGAATCTGGGAAGGTGAAAGTTCTCATTACTTTGAAATAGATGCATCTGTAGGCACTTTACCAACATATTTACTACCACTACTTCCAGTTGCCTCTATGCACAGAACATATTTTGTCTAACATGCATTTAATGTTTTATACATTTCTTGTGGCTGAAGCATCTGCCAAATTGTGAGAAGGAGCCACTTTAGCCTATTGAGATGCACAAATGCGTTTTCTCTTGGATGTTTTACTGGAATGAAATCGAGTTTCAAAGTTGAGTTTCATCATAAAGACACAATATATGAACAGTTCCCAAGTAGCCATTCAAGTTTATTATTGAACCATTTGCAATTGGCTCAAATGCCCAAGGCCTCTAACTTCCTCTTACTCCTCTCTGGCTTGGGACTGGAGTGCGTTATTTCTGTACAGTCATTTTCCTCTCTTCTATATTAGTTCAACAAAAACTACTGAGGCAGTGTCCTGTAGAGCCAATCACTTACTAATTGGAGCCTCCACAACTGAATCTCCAATAGCTAACCATAATTATCTCCGCAACCAGGCGATATGTGTACATTTGGTTCCCCTGCATATGTTGCACCCATCTGTGTGTGTGTCGCATTCAAGTTTTCAAGCACATTTTTCTTTTGATGAAATTGTCACAGCCGTTAACAGTCACAGTTTGAAGTTGTTGCATGTGTTGGTGTGTGCATGTGCGTTCGCGAGCTTGCAAGTGTGTGATTTAATTCGATTTGTGTTTTGGATTGTGTTCAAGGACACCCCAATCCAGAACATTTCCTGTGGGAGGAGTACTTACAAGACAACGGTTCCACGGCGGTTCCAAGCCAGGCTTTCTGTATGGTAAGCAATGGGCATGGAACAGCAGGCTAGCCTTGTATCAGCCAACTGTGTGTGTGTTGCACAGCACCATTGTTATTCCCAGCCTCTGCTGCAATCTAACGGCTGATTTAGTGTTTCATAATGATTCCTTTTATTTTCTAAAAATATCTACGAACAGTTGTAATTGAAGGCCGTTTAATAACTGTTGTGGTTCAGTTCCTTTTCACAATAATGACACAAGTCATGTTTTTCTCAGTTTGACATTAGTTTGTCTCTTTCCCAGACCTGTCTTTCTCATTCAGAAACTTCTGTTTCAAAACGGTTCTTTCCCATAAAGAACTCCACTGTCAGCCTCCTCTCCCTCTGTGACATCTGCACAGCACAATTTCACACCCTCAAATCCTCACCTCTGGCTGAGTTTCTGGCTGACAGGGCCTGTCCTCTCCTCTGCTCTCCTCCACTCTGCTCTTCTCTCTCAGAGATGTGTACAGTGTCCTGTCTTCTGCCTCCTCCCTTCCTCTTTCTCTCTCTCTCTTTCGCATGTCCTCTCCTGTCTTCTTTCTCTCTCCCTCTCTTTTGGCTGGGAAGTGCATGGGCCTTTTTGGGAGTCTCGACAGGCTTGACTGCCATCTCTAACGCCCTTTCTCTCCGCCCCCTCTTCCTCCTCTCTCTCGTCACAGAGAGCGCCTCACAGTTTCCAGGTGAACATGAAGCTGGAGGCGGTGGACAGGAGGAACCCCATGCTGGTCCGCGTGGCCACCGTCTCAGACACTGAGGACTACAGGGTCAAGGTGAGTGGAAAGGAAAGGGAGATACCTAGTCAGTTGTACAACTGAATGCATTCATTTGAAATATGTCTTCCGCATTTAACCCAACCCCTCTGAATCAGAGAAGTGCGGGGGGCTGCCTTAATCGACTTCCACGTCATCGGCGCCCGGGGAACAGTGGGTTAACTGCCTTGCTCAGGTGCAGCATGACAGATTTTTACCTTGTCAGCACGGGATTCGATCCAGCAACCTTTCGGTGACTGACTCAACGCTCCAAGCCGGTGAAGGGTTGGTATTAGAGAGAGAACAATGGAGTGAGAGAGCGAGAGAAGTGAGGAAATTAGTAATAGATTCAATGAGAGGAAGAGCTTTTTAGAGTGAAAAAAGGAAAGAGTGAGGCAGGGGATGCGAGGAGGTTGTGCATGTGGGAAGAAGTGAGGGGGGTGGTAGTCAGGGTGAGGAGGCCTGCTGGAGTGACATGGCAGATGGAGGTTTTGGGGTTTGGTATGTCTCTGTGAAATGAGCAGGCTGGCAGTCTGCAGAAACCACTTGGTGGTGCTGCTCTTGTTAAACCACTAACAAACTTAACAAGCCTTGTACTGAGACTTGATAGGTTGTAGTGTGTGTGTGTGTACTGCATGCCTATATGTTTGCGCATGCATGATGTGTATATGCATGTGTGCATGCAGGTCATAATTGACAGAGCAGAGTGCCTTGTATCTCACCATTTTTGTCCTATGACATCACACTGCTCAATCACTAGAGGAGGAATCCACTGATTAATTAATGATTACGTGATCAGGCAGGCGCCATTAACCATAGGTCAAAGCAGGTTATACAGTGCCTTCAGAAAGTATTCACACCCCTTGACTTTTTCCACATTTTTGTTGTTACAAACTGGGATTCAAATGTATTTAATTGTTATTTTTGTCAACGATCTACACCTAATACTCTAACATTTGTAAATAATTAATGAAAAACAACACTGATATATCTTGATTAGATAAGTATTCAACCCCCGAAGTCGATACATGTTAGAATCACCTTTGGCAGTGATTACAGCTGTGGATCTTTCAGGATAAGTCTCTAAGAGCTTTCCACACCTGGATTGTGCAACATTTGGCCATTTATTCTTTAAGCACTGTCAAATTTGGATGTTGGTCATTGAAAGACAACCATTTTCACGTCTTGCCATAGATTTTACAGCAGATTTAAGTCAAAACTTAACTAGGCCACTCAGGAACATTCACTGTCTTCTTGGTAAGCAGTGTAGATTTGGCCTTGTGTTTTAGGTTATTGTCCGGCTGAAAGGTGAATTCATTTCCCAGTGTCTGGTGGAAATTAGACTGAACCAGGTTTCCTCTGGGAACTTGCCTGTGCTTAGCTCCATTCCATTTATTTTTTAATCCTGAAAAACTCCCCAGTCCTTAACGATTACAAACATAACTATAACATGATGCAGCCACCATTATGCTTCACAAAATGGAGTCATACTCAGCAATGTGTTGTATTGGATTTGCCCCAAACACAACTTTTCTATTCAGGACAAAAAGTGAATTGCTTTGCCACATTTTTTGCAGTATTACTTTAGTGCCTTGTTGCAAACAGGATGCATGTTTTTGGAATATTTTTTATTCTGAACAGGGCTTCCTTCTTTTCACTCTGTCAATTAAGTTAATATTGTGGAGTAACTACAATGTTGTTGGTCCACCCTCAGATTTTCTCATACCACAGCCATTAAACTCTGTAAATGTTTTAAAGTCATCATTGGCCTCATTATGAAATCCATGAGCGGTTTCCTTCCTCTCCTGCAACTGAAGCTGGAGACCCATATCTCCCTCTAACTTTTAGCGTCAGCTGTCAGAGCAGCTTACCGATCACTTGCAGTTGTACACAGCCCATCTGTAAATAGCCCATCCAACCAACTACTTACCTCATCCCCATATTTGTTTTTGTTTTTCTGCTCTTTTGCACACCAGTATTTCTAATTGCATATCCTCATCTGCACATCTATCACTCCATTGCTAATAGGCCACTATTGGTCTATTTATTGCCTTACATCCTTACTCCATTTGCACACACTGTGTACAGATTTTTCTGTTGTGTTATTGCCTGTACGTTTGTTTATCCCATGTGTAACTCTGTGTTGTTTTTGTCGCACTGCTTTGCTTTATCTTGACCAGGTCGCAGTTGTAAATGAGAACTTGTTCTCAACTGGCCTTCCTGGTTAAATAAAGGTGAAATAAATAAAAAATAATAAAGTTTCAAACAGTGCTCAACTAGGAGCAGAAACAACTGTGGATTTGGAAATAAGTCTCTTATCGTTAATCCTGGTGTCTCAAAACGTTATTTTTTGTTACTGTCTCTTTATACGATTGAAAGAGCATTTTAAACATGATTTCAGAGCTCTGTCTTTAGGAAGGCTTTCTGTTGATAGCTGTGCTCTTTGGTGTCCTTGTCTCCTGTAGCGTCAGCTGTGTTCTTTGTGTATGTTGGCCTGTTTAATTGTCCATTACAATACATGTTTTTCTATTTGGTTTAAATGTTTTATTTTCTGTACAGTACTTTGAGATTATTCTGTATAGTGAAAAGCCCTTTATGAATGTCAGATATTATTTTTAGTACTAATATTGCTGTCTCTCCCTTTTGCTCTCTCTCGCTCTCTCTGTATTACTCAGATCCATTTTGACGGCTGGCATGAGAAGTTTGACTTCTGGGTGGACTCTGACCTGCCGGACCTTCACCCTGTGGGCTGGTGTGCCCGGACAGGTCATCCCCTGGAACCCCCCCTCTGTGAGTTCACCACCCCTGTGTGTGTGTGTGCTCTTCACTAACCATTCCAACTCAACGCTCACATGTACACACAAATCAATGCACTCGTCCATGCTTCTCAAGGACCTCTCCATCCATTAAATCCCCACTATTGATTTTGTCCCTTTCAGAGGTGAATCTCACTGACATTAGAGCACAGCTATCTGATGTATGGGTGCAAAGTCTTTTCTATGTCACATGGCTTTGTACTGCGCTCTAAATCCTAACCACAACTCCACAGCCAATAGCACAGTATCCCTGCTCTAAAAACAACTTTAAAGTAAGTGTCCAGTGAAAATCTCACTTTTAAATGTTCATATTCTGTTATCACTTATCCAAATAATGTAGTTGACTCGTCTTATAATCATATTTCTGGCCAAAGCATAAATTGGAGATTAAAACACACCTCAAATGTTTATCTCAAAACATTAAAAAGAAAAACACTTGAAATTTGCTTGGATAATGACAGGCCCGTGTGTCAGTAATCCAGCAACATTTTCATTTTTTTCAAATTCTTCCGGTGGGGAGAAGGATCTTTCTCGAGACTAGGTGAGACATGTGCTCACTGCACACAGGCAAGGTAGTTAGCTAGCAAGCAAGCCAAGCAATCCACAGCTGGTCTTGGCAAAAAGGACAAAGCCTATGCAACAACTATCTCGCCAGTCACTTCTATTTCAAGTTATGTGGTTTGTAAAAGTTGGCCTGCTGGCAGTTATCTAAGGTTAGCATGCTAATGGTAGCAATCATTAGCTAAGAAAGCAAGTCAAAGCAGATCTTTCACACAACAACCATCTTGCCATTCCATTTTATTTTAAATCCTGTGGTTTGTAGCTAAAAGCGTTATGTCAAGAGAACTTTGCTGTTGTGTTAGCTGTTGTTGACTGATATAGATAGCAGTAGTGGCTAGCTAGCTTCATGACTAACGTAAACTCACGTAAACTCGTACATCGCCTTGGTCCGTACAATTGCCCTTATTTTAGCGCCCCCAAAATGTAATACTTTCAGGTCAACTGTAATGTCAATATCATTGTAAACCACAAATTCCAACAGAATCAATTACATGACCTAAACACTGCATACATTTCTGCATAATTCAAGCAGGCAATGAGCGCCGTCGGGTCTTTTTAAAAATGGCAGGTGGGGAAGCAAAACTAATGCGTGATAGTGAGAGGAGAGTGTGGGACAATTGCTTTTTTTCACTCAATCTGTCCAATTTATCACCTTATCGCCTCTAAAATGTAAATAAAACACTATACAGAGTTTATATAATGTGTCATTAGATACCTATTTGAAGGTTTGTGTTGAATTTGAATCGGGTTTTAAGGGCGTTGCTAAAGTGATCTAAGAAGTAAACAGCAGCTTTGAGAATGATGATCGCATGCAGTGATGATGCAAAAAATGACTAGGTATTCCCCCTTACCCCGTCACTGTCCATTTCTTGTTTTTAAAGGATGAGAGAAGTGCTACACCTGGAGGACAGAGATTGTAAGACAGAAATAGTTGCTTTATATGCGTGCTGTACTTTACGACATGACACATCTAGATGTAATGAAGGGTCCGTTTTTTAAAACTTTTCTCCAATACTATAGAGCCGTTACCATGTCGATCAATGCTTGAATAGAAACCTAGTTCACACCCCCGATTTTGAAGTCAACACAGTCGCTACAGTCCCATTAGTTTTCTTTGTAGCCTCGTTTGAATGTTGCGGTTGGGGTGAGTTTACGTTAGCTAGTTACGTAGCTAACAACAAAAATATCAGCAATATAGTGACAGTGAAGTAAAGAACAGAAATGACTCACACTTGTGAAATAATCAGCCTGCATGTATTGCTGTTATAGTGACGTGCCCTAGTAGTTCCATTGTGCATTTCCATATTCTGAATCCATCCATACTATTTGACTTGGTGCAGACAGGCTCGGGCAGTCTGCCCCAGTGCCCCCATGTGGGAGCTAATGTGAATATCCAAGTGTATACATGTCTCATTGGCTGAGCAGTCAAATCAGTAAAAAAAATAAATCTACCAGTATACACCCAAACCACTCAGGGCACAGGGAAATATACTTTTTATAACATCCGAAATGATAATTTTTTGGAAGGACATCTATTTCATTCATATTGTATTTCATTTTAAAATCTGGAACACTGGACAGATACTTAAATTTATAGCAAAGTAGTCGTTGTGATTGACAAGTTGGCAGAGTGCGAGAAATCAACAAAAGTATTTTTGTCTGCACAGACTAATCACTTGACCTTTGAAGAATGCCTTTAATTTTTCTTCATTTTCGATGATGGCTGTGATTGTTTTTCTTGATGTATTACCATTGACAGTTCCATAGTGATTTAGGGATACAATCTAAATGGCTGCAACAGAAATCATATTAGAAATAAAAAACACAACTCTAATCTTATTCCAAGTGGAGGACTTGTCTCCTTCAGAGACTAGTGGAATAAATCTTTTCAATTTCCCCTTTTGGTAAACACATTTGGGACAACGTGTGTGTGTGTGTGTGAGTGCGAGAGTTTTGTCTTGGCACCGGCAATACAGGCCATAAAACTAACTTGAATTCTATGTCTTATTTGGTTCAGAAGCTTGGTGCTTGATATATTATGGCAAGAGAAATGTTTGATGTTGCTCTAGATGTCTTAATCTAACACATAAGCAGAACCATAAGGGCTATTTGTCTACCCTGACACTCAAAAGACTTATTGGTCTACCCCAGCTAATCCTCTGTAAGGTCTCATTCATTGTAACTCCATTTCAGATGGATACTCATCATGCAAGGGTTTGCACAGTTGGATAACTAAAACCCATGTTCTAGGCGATGATGCTATATAAGCTAAAACATGGGTATAAGTTATCCAACAGTGAAAACCCTTGCATGATGAGTATCCATCTGAAATTAAGTTACAATGAATGACAATTTAGGGAATTCAAGTTAGGTTTATGGCCTGCACAGTGCCTTCGGAAAGTATTCAGACCCTTTGACTTGTTCCACATTTTGTAAAATTACAACCTTATTCTAAAATAAATTAAATAATCAGCAATCTACACACACTAACCCATAATGACAAAGCGATCATGATCATCCTTTAAATGTTTCTACAACTTGATTTGTGTCCACCTGTGGTAAATTCAATTGATTGGACATGATTTGAAAATGCACACACCTGTCTATATAAGGTCCCACAGTTGACAGTGCATGTCAGAGCAAAAACCAAGCCATGCGGTCGAAGGAATTGTCCGTAGAGCTCAGAGACAGAATTGTTTCGAGGCACAGATCTGGGGATGAGTAACAAAACATTTCTGCAGCATTGAAGGTCCCCAAGAACACATTGGCCTTCATCATTCTTAAATGGAAGAAGTTTGGAACCACCAAGACTCTTCCAAGAGCTGGCCGCCCAGCGAAACTGAGCACTCGGAGGAAAAGGGCCTTGGTTCTTGGTCAAACTTCCAGAAGGACAACCATCTCTGCAGCACTCCACCAATTAGGCCTTTATGGTAGATTGGCCAGACGGAAGCCACTCTTCAATAAAAGGCACATGACGGCCAGCTTGGAGTTTGCCAAAAGGCTACTTAAGACTGTCAGACCATGAGAAACAAGATTCTCTTGTCTGATGAAACCAATAACTCTTTGGCCTGAATGCCAAGTGTCACATCTGGAGGAAACCTGGTACCATCCCTACGGTGAAGTATTGTGGTGGCAGCATCATGCTGTGGGGATGTTTTTCAGCAGCAGGGGCTGGGAGATTAGCCAGGATCGAGGCAAAGATGAACGGAGCAAAGTACAGTGAGATCCCTGATGAAAACCCTGTTCCAGACTGCTCAGGACCTCAGACTGGGGCGAAGGTTCACCTTCCAACAGGACAATGACCCGAAGCACACAGCCAAGACAATGCAGGAGTGGCTTCGGGACAGGTCTCTGAATGTCCTTGAGTGGCTCAGCAAGAGCCCGGACTTGAACCCGATCGAACATCTCTGGAGAGACCTAGACCTGAAAATAGCTGTGCAGCAACACCCCTCTAGGTTAGATTACTCGTTGGATATTACTGCATTGTCGGAACTAGAAGCACAAGCATTTCGCTACACTCGCATTAACATCTGCTAACCATATGTATGTGACAAATACATTTGATTTGATTTGACTCCCCATCCAACCTGACAGAGCTTGAGAGGATCTGCAGAGAAGAATGGGAGAAACTCCCTAAATACAAGTGTGCCAAGCTTGTAGCATCATGCCAAAGGTGTTACAACAAAGTACTTAGTAAAAGGTCTGGATACTTGTGTAAACGTGATATATCAACAACAAAAAAATAGATTAATTTGCTAACACTTCTAAAAACTTGTTTTTGCTTTGTCAGTATGGGGTATTGTGTGTAGATTGATGAGGAGAAAAAAATGATTTCATTCATTTTAGAATAAGGCTCTAACGTAACAGAATTTTGAAAAAGTTAAGTGGTCTGAATACTTTCCAAAGGCACTGAATGTAGTTAATATACCACTGAATACATATGCTGACCCAATTTTACCTACTTGCCTGTTGACTAAATCAATCAATGAATAGCAAGCGTTATCTTCAAACTCTTTCTTGCCAGCCTCAAGCAAGCCTTGTGATTGGTTTGTTGGTTGTCATCCCCATCCAGCACGCGCAGGACCTTCTGACCTTAAGAGCTCCGTGACCCAGGGAGTGTGCCCCACTCCGGGCTGCAGGGGTGTGGGCCACATCAAAGGAGCCAAATACACAGGACACCACAGGTAAGACACCTGTTGATGACTACATTGTCTGACAATATCTGCCGGTCCAGAAAAATCGCCAAGCCCCTAAACCCTGTAGATCTGAAGGGATTAGAAAGGTATCAGCAATATGATAGTAGTTCCACCTTGCTCTCTGATAAGCTTGGTAGCATGTTCACCATGTTGCTTATACCCATCAAATCAAACACATCCTTTCCAATCCCTACAAGTGCTTAGAGGGTAGCGGCTAAGAATTGTTTCTGGGCCAGACCTATCCCCAGCTTGGCTTTTCTGATAGCATGTCACCATTGTTTAGAGGCATATTTTGCTTCTTGTGTGCCCATTGACACCCAGATCAGGAAGGACTGTCACGATCGTCGTAATTAGCGGACCAAGGCTCAGCATGATTTCAGTTCCATATCTTTATTACGGTGCAACTTTAAACAAAAACAATAAACCAATAACGAACCATGAAAGTAGTGGTGCACAAACACAAAACAATATCCCACAAACACAGGTGGGAAAAATGGCTACCTAAATATGATCTCCAATTAGAGGCAACGAATACCAGCTGCCTCTAATTGGGAACCATACAAAACACCAACAATGAAATATTGAGCTAGAACACCCACTAGTCACGCCCTGACCTACTACATCATAGAGAACCAAGGGCTCTCTATGGTCAGGGCGTGACAAGGACTAATAACACAAATTAAGGTATTATCCACCAACATCTGGCTTTGGCAAGGTGAGATGTGGATGCCATTGTCTGTGGGTAATATATATGCTGCTGTAACTGCAGCATTGCATGGCCTGTTGATTGGCTCCATGCAACAATAGTTAGAGTATGTTGCTAGCATTAACATCCATCGATAGCTCGTTGGAGCACGAATCCTTGCTAGTATTAGCATCTAGCTGACCTGGGCTTCTCTGTGGGGGAGATAGAACCCGGCTGGCTGCAGCCCTAAGGTTTTTACCTAGGGGAGCCAGAGGTGCCTCCACAAAGGAGAGGAGAAAAAGGGATGATGGAGGAGAGGCACTCCTGGACCATGTTCACTCACGGAGCTCACATACGAGTAGCCTAGAGAAGTTAACCCTGCAGCTTGCAGGCCTGCTCCATGCTCTTCTCCCTGCCAAGACTGCCTGACTAACTGCCAGAGCAGCAGCGCACAGTCTATCACCGGCTGTCATACCACTGAGGTTATGACCCTCTCTAACCCATTTGTTTTACAAAGCACACCGCTTCGCAGAGTGCTTGGTGGAAATTCTTAGTTTTTGATTATGGAAGAGGATGTGTCTTTGAATATATGGCACTTTAGGTGAGAAAATTAGGAATCTTGCCGACTAATATTAATTTTAGTCGCGGTATATTTTGATAATGCCAGGTGTCAAAGTTGACTTTTTCAATAAACACACTGTAGATCTCTCTCTGTTTTTATAATGTAGTTGTCAATACTATATGACAATGATAGTAGTAGTCCTTCCATTCACCCCTCTGCTCCTCCCTCTCTCAGTCTCCCTGAGCGTCTGTCTGAGGATTCAACTCGCCCTCTGCTATTTTTGTGCCTCACCTTTTCCAAGGATATAATCAACTCTGAATGGAATGATGGTGGAGTGTGCATATTCCCTCCCCCCCCAGCACACCCCTCTCCACAGCCCACTAGTGGATCCTTCTGATCAAGAAACATAAAGACATTCAGTGACAGAGTCCTCCACAACCACAGTACCATGCTTTAAGCCCTGTTACTGCAGCAAAAGAAAAACTCTCTAGAAACGTGGCTCTAACCCAACTTCATTAGCAATTAATTTGAATTTCATCTGCATCAATTATCATAAACTCAGAACTTCAGTTGTATGTGGAGAATAACATATGTGGGTAGAAATATGTGACCGACTAGCTCGTTTCGGTCTTATGTAGCAAAATTTTAAATTGTGTATTTTACATTGGATAAAAGTAGAGACTCCGAGCTAGAAAATGTTGATAAACTTGTAACGTCACTTTTTGAGAAAATGGACCTTGAATGTTTTGGTACACCTACTGGAGAGCTCTTCTTTGTCTATACCCATCCAGCATAATTCACACCCTCTTAAGCCTTTGCCCCACCCATCTCTTCAAGGATTCACATGTGAGGCCATGTGCAAAACAACCAAAGATTTCAAGACTAAAGGCTGGTTTATACTACGGGTGTGTTCGTAAATTCAATCTGAAGTGCCAGAGTGTGCTTAGAATGAGCACTGGGCATTCATAAACTCAGAGCGTTGTCAGATCGTCCGTGTGTAAATTGAGCGCTTCGCTCTTGGGGAGTTCAGAGCGCACATTGGACGCTCTGGCTGAGTAGGGTTGATCTGAGCATTATGACCTAACAACAGCAGTCAAGCACCCAAGCTGACTGGCTAATGTTGGCTAGCTTGCTAGCAACTTCCAGACACAAATGAGGGAACTGCTTACTCTGACCATTTTACTCGCCATAGCAGAGCTGTTTAGGCTGTTTTTATGTTATCCAGAGCATTGGTGACTGCAACTGTGCTGCAGGCAACAATTGAATTGCTCTTTTTTGCCAACGTTTACTGACACCGGAGATATTCAACTGGTGTTGAGCGTTTGTAAATTCGTATACATGGATGGATGTTTCTCCCTCTTTCACGGATGGATGATTGCACTTAGTTTGAAGATGTCATCCGGAGACAGGTGTTTTATACAACAGCCTACTGTGTGTTCTCTTTTTGACTCCGTCTGCATATTTGCAATCAAACGCCAGAATTTTCTCAATTTCCTTAGCTATCAAACTCGAATGCCACTGATTTCAAAACCCGGTTCTCCAGAAAGTGGAGAGCAACACTTTTGCAGTTGTCCTACATGATATCTTTCTATTATTATCTTTGCACTATTGACCAGTGCATGTTATAGACCGAAGCGTGCTACATGGCAGAACAATCTGAACTCATCTCTCGGCATGTCCAACCCACCCATTATCTCAGCCAATCATGGCTAGCGGAAAGGTTCCTGTCTTTTTCCATGGCTAAACCAACTAGTCTCGTAATTTAACAATTGTATTCCTATTTACAGATGGCATACAAGTGTGTTATTAAGGCACATTCAAGTTTACATGTTCCAGAAGGCATTTCTGCCCCCCAAAAAACATTTTTATTAAAAAAAAGTTTAAGTTCAAATGGCTCTTCTATGAAGTAGTGATGCGCGACATACGCGTAGTTCCCATATCATTACTTCTTTTATGTTATTGTGGCATGTTTTCATTCTTTAATGGCCCCCGTCATCTGAGTAAACGGTTGTGACTGCTCAGAGGCTGTTGGGAGCAGAGACACTGAGGCTCACATTATTATGACTCACACACACACAAACACACACGCAAACACACAGGAACACAAACACACACAGCTGTATTCAGTCATCTGTGCAGTGCACGGTAATAAAAGCATCATTCGACATCCATATTAAAATAACTAATCAGGAAGCTGAGAGCTATTTCATACCCCCACACGACATTATGCTCCGGCACCCTCAATGATTTTGATGAAAGTATTATTTTTAATTCCAGAGGCGTTATTGGTGAAGA